>NC_051312.1:89884906-90536851 GCF_015220235.1 Choloepus didactylus | reverse complement strand
TGGCTGCCCATTCTATCAAGGATGCCCTCAGCTTCCTGTAAATTGAAATTGCTGCAAACGCCTTGCCATTTCTGCTTCAGCATCACTCCTTCAAGGCAGCCTTCCCTGGTACCCCAAGATGGGTGAGCTCCTGTGTCCCTATCACCCTGGTTGCCTGACCCCTGCACACATCTGTGTCCCCACCAGTAACGGGTTCGGGAGGATCCCTGAAGGAGTACAAGGCCAGAACAGGCACTATGTGGAGATGTATTTGTTTAATAAATGGTATTTTGCTGAAACCAAAGACAAATTCAAAGCTTGGTATGAGTCAGAGGAGCTTCCCAAGTAGCACAAAATGTCTGTCAACCAAGAAAACTCTGAGGGAGGTGGCTGAATTCTCTGCCCCACCCTCACCCCTGCCAGAGCTTAGGACCCCTGAGGATGACCTCAATAGACAGAGGGGTGGCAGGGTAGAAAGGACCCCAGTTAGTGAGACTATGACCCTCCAGCTAGAAGAGCTTCTGGCTCAGACGCCTCAGCATGGAGCAGGTAGGCCCAGGAATGTCTTGGGAAGGCCAGTGCAGAGGCCAGAGGCTAGGGGACTGTCAGAGGCGGGGGACTTGTGTGTGTGTGCATCTCTCAAGAGCTTGCAGAAAGGAAAGGGGCAAGGGAGTGGGTGTGGCTGTAGTGGGGGTTGCTGTCTGTGTACCTGCTGAGGGTGGGGGGTGAGAATCAGAACCATCAGACCTGACGGCCACTCCTTCAGGCAAATGTGGGCTCTGATGGCTGAATAGATAGTGTGATATAAATCTTTAGGCCCCACTAGCTGTTCTCACTGCACTGGGAGGACTCGAGCTTTCACAGATGCAGACTGTGATTGATACCATGCTCTTGACAGCGGCTGGAGAAACAGCATGGACCCAGCCATGAGGGAAATCTTGGAGAATCTTGCCCACAGAGCAGAAGGGAAGGGGCAGAGAGAGAGGGAGGAGGGGAGACAGCAGGCTTCCCCCACACATGCCCTCATTTATCCTGTTCATTCAGCAAATAGCCCCATGCCGGGAACTGGAAGGAGAAATAAGGGCCAGCCTGGGCAGGGCTGACGGCCAGATTCCTGAGGTGCTTTGGGCCCAGCAAGGTGCTGGTAATCCAGAGCAGAGAAGATGAGCAGGGAGAGAATGGCCAGGAGGGGGGACCGCAGTGAGAGCGAAGAGCAGTCGGGGAGAATGAAAACCCAGCCTGTTGGTGATTTTTTCCTTTTTTTTTTTATGGGCCACAAGCTGAGATCAAAGGTGATATTTTTACAGCAACTGAAATAGAAAACCACTGGGCACACAGTGGGAGGGGAGCAGCTGGGACACAGGCCCCTTTATACAGCCAGTGGCCGCAGCAAGCACACGGTGTCATTGGCCGAGGGGGACAGTGTGGCTTGGTCTTCCCAACGTAGGTTGAAGACAGAAGTGAAGGGGATGAGCGACCACTGCAGGTGCTGGGAGAGGAGGGGGACAGCAGGGAGTGCTCCAGCAGTGCCAGGTTCCTAGCGAACCTCCAGAGCTTGTGGCCTCCCACCAAGACCACCCGTCTCATTCTCGCCATGGGTGTCAGAGTAGTGCCGGGCCTTTTAGGTACAGGACCCTTTTCATCCTCCCGGGGCCCTGAGAGGATTAGCATTACCCCTGTTTTAAGGAGGAGGAAACCAAGGCTGCAGGGGAAAAGTGACTTGCTCAGGGTCCCTCAGGTAGTTGGAAGCAATGTCCAGTGTCCTTTCCGCTCTCTGAAATCAGCCACTCGCTTATCCATACCTCTACTCTGACAGGTCTGAGCTGGCTCTGGCATAACAGGAGCTATATTCAGGTCGTGAGGACAGAAGTTCTCAAAGTGTGGCCCCTGGTCCAGCAGCATCAGCGTCATCTAGGAGCTAGAAATGCAAATTCTCAGCCCCCAACCCAGACCTACCACTGAACCAGCAACTCCCGGAGAGGAACGGCCCTCTAGTTTAACAAACCCTCCAGGTGATTCCGATGCACACTAAGTTTGAGAATTATTGCACTGCATTTCCTCAGTTTCCACATCTGTATACTTTAGGGAAAATAACAACACCCGTCTCACAAGAATGAGCCACCACATGAGCTAACACAGGTGCCGGGTGCATTCCCTGTACCACGCATCCTTCTAAGCCCTTTCCATATATTAACTCAACTCACTTCACAACAACCCAGTGAGATAGGAGCTAATATTATCCTCATTTCACAGTTGAGGAAATGAAGGCTCAGAGAGGTGAAGTAATGTGCCCAGAGTCACACAGCTAGTAAGCAGCAGAGCTCCAGAGTCTAAGCTTTTAATAGCTAACAAATGGAAAGCCCCCAGCAGAGCGTCTGTCTCCCAGAATGTGTTCCAGGCATGGCTGAGGATGTAATGATTGGCGGTTAGTATTACCTCACCTGAACGTGAGATGATGAGCTCCATTTTGTGAATGTGATGTCTGCTGCCTTCTCAAAACCAAAGAGTGAGTCAGAACAAAGGCAGCCTCAGTGTCTGAAAGCCCAGTGCAGCCTATAGCCCTTCCCCTCGAATTCATGCAGAATCAAGACCACAATATACCATCCTGGCCTTCTGGAAACATCCCAGCTTGTTGCAGGGCAATGTGTGGGCTCTGACAGGGGGTGGCGGAACCCCAGTTTGGCTATTTAGTGGCTGTGTGCCCTTGGGCAAGTCCCCTTACCTCTCTGAGCCTCAGCTTCCCTATCTGAAAAGCAGTGGTGACAATCCTAGCCTTGCAGGGTTCCTCTGAGGGTTGGAGAAGATGGCATTTGAAACCAGCCCAGAGCATGCACAGAGGTGGCTATCAGCAAGAGGTCTGGCCCTCTCTTTCCCCCTCCCTGATACAGCCTCAATTGGAACACCAGTGCTGGATCCAGAAAAGGTTTGAAAGAAGAAATAAGTTCCAGAATGATCAAAATGCCTTTGTCCTCCAGCTTCCCTGCCCTTTTCCAGATCTCCTCCAAATAGCCACCCTGACCGGGTTTCTGGGGTTAAACACTGGCACCTGCAGAGGTTAAGTAACCTGTGAAGGGGAGAGGAGGCGTCCTGTTGGTGCCACTGGCCAGGCCTCAGCAATGAGCACACGCTTCTGAGCCTCGGCCTGTCATGTGACCGACGTTGGCCCCAGCATCTGAAGCTCATTAGCCACCTGCTCTCAGGGGGCTGACAGCACTTAGCGAGAATTACCCAAGACAGAGCCACGAAGGACAGAGCAAACGAGGAACAGGTCAAGTGTGGCCATGGTGCAAGGCAGGAGTGGGGGGGAGTGCCATCTCCGGAGCGGCCTCTGGGGACCCCCAGAGAGCAGAGGGGGGCTGGGAGAAAGCATCAGGTGCGAATCCGGACCTGGACTCAGCCCCGGCCCAGCCATGACTCACTGTATGCAAACTGATGGGGTCCCTTTCGTTCTTGGGGCCTCAGTTTCCTCATCTGTGCAATAGGGGAGGAGCAAGCAAGGCACACACTGAAGGCCTTCCAGCTATGACATTTTGAGATCCCAGCCTGACCTGGGGTTCCCGGCCTCTGAGATCCAGCCAGGGCTGGTGGGAGGTGAGTGATGGGTGGTGGGGGGTAGATTATTCAGGGATGGAAACCACGATGACCTCTCAGGCCTTGAGACCAGAGTGGGCTGGGAGGGAGGGACCAGAAAGTGTCACCATAGCAGAAGAGTGAGCTAGGTGCTCTCTCAGCACCTGTAAGTGGCAGAGATGGTCATGCTTGGCATTGTCTGAGGCAAGAGAGTGGGTGTTGCTGAGCCTTCCAGAGACGGGCTTCAGCGGGGCAGTTAGGCCAGAATCGAGTCACCCTCCCTCTCCAGACTCCCCTCCCACTGCTCCATCCTGCTCTGCAGACAGGCCACGGCTAACTTCCATTGAGCAATTTTTATTGACCACTTACTTCATGTCAGGTGCTGTGCTAAACACTGTACACATGTGCAAATAATTTAATCCTTTTCCTGGGAGGTAGGCTCTGGTGATTGACTAGCCTGGAGTCTGGCTCTCAGCTGGCAGGTCCTGACATTGACCTTTCTAAAAACACCTAATGGTGTCACTCGAGGTTGATGACTCCTGCCAACATTACAACTGGCCTGAGGCCACCTCCCCTTCTGCTGACGGGAATGCTCTTACCCTCTTCCCAGTGTCCTACCCTCCGGGGCTCCAGGTCCCTGGGAAGCTGGACTCTGAGCAAAGGGGCCAGGAGAGCTAGTCCAGAGGGTTGTTCACACAGACCTTGGTGATGCCTGATGAACCATCTCCACCCTCTGCAAGGAGGGCCTCTGTGGGGACCAGGTGGGCACGTCCCTCAGACAACATCCCTTACCTTCCGGACAGTGCTGGACACACAGGCCACAGTGGGCTTCCCTGAACCTTGGCTTTTCTCTGGACGCCTCACTTCTTCTTTAGATGGGTTAACATCCCTGACGGCCAGGCTGGAGAGAGCTGGTCCCTGCACCAGGGAGCCTTTTGATTCATTTACCTCCCACAAGGCAACCTGATTACTGACATTTCTAAGAAAGGCCCACGGAGGGGAGGGGACGTGCGCAAGCTTACACAGACAGTCAGCAGCTGTCAGAACTGAGATAACCCTGGATTAAACAGTTTATTGCTTTCAATTATGAAAAATTAATTATATAACTGCAGAAAAATTGGAAAATACAGATAAGCAGCAAGCAAAAATAAATAAATACACCTTTTAGTTTGCTTTTCAGAGAAACTTCCACTGCCTTTCCCCAGCCCTTCTCTTCCCCTAGGCCTAACTACCATCCCCCAGCCCCAGCCATAATCAATACCTCACCTCCTTTTGCCAATAGCTGTTCCCTGAGGAATAAATCTTGACAGCAGATCTTGGAAGACAGCCGTAGACCGGATTCAGGAAAGGCCTGGCGTCTCTTCCAGAACAGCAGAGCTTCCGCCTGAATGGAACTGTTTAAGTGCAGGATATAGTGGAAAACACTCCTGGCCAGGAATCCAGAGACTACATCCAGTCCCAACTGGTCTGCTGATTGGCTGTGTGACCTTGGGTCTGTCCCTGTCCCTCTCTGGGCCTTGGTTTCTTCAACCGTAAAATGATGAAGTGGTTTCCCCACAGCCTACCTCAGACTGTCAGCTTCTTTTGGGTAAAGACCATGCCTTCTCTCTTAAGTGAAGCATAGGATTTAGAATAGAGGACAGGGTTCAAGCCTGAACAGCATCGCTCACTAGCTGTGTGACGGGGGACAGGGCACCACCCCACCCCAGCTATGCTCCCCCATGGAAAGACACAGATAAGAGTGCTTGCCTTCCGTGTCTCTTAGGTCTACCATGGATCTCAGGAGAGGTGGATGTGAAAGCCCTTTGGATGACAAAGAATGAGGCGCCTACTGGGCTGTTAGCCTAAGTGTGTCCTCTGGCTGCCCAGTGCCTGGCTCCATTCCGGCTCAGGGGGTCTGGGTCTGGGCTTGTGGACAGAGGTACTTCCTGCCCGTGGCACTCACATAGCTCTGGAAAGAGGAGCCTGTGCATCGTGGGCCCAGCCCACCCTATGAAGCGTCAGTGATGTGCCCAGAGGACCTTGGGGCCCATGACATCATGGACAGCAGTTTCCACGTTGGAGTTCACAGAGCTCAGGCCATTTTAAAAATTAGCACTGCCTTTCCCTGTCCTCCACCTGCTTTCTTTTTCCATTTTGACTAAGGCATGGAATGTGAAAGCTGCTAAATTATTGCAGGGAGGAGTAAAGGCTGGATTTGTAAGTTAACTCTGGTCTCCGCTCCCTCATGTCCACATTGACCCCACTCCAGCGTCCCCTGGCAGGACCAAGGTTAGGGGTGACAGTGCCCTGCCTCTAGTTCTCAGATGACCCCTCTCAGCTCTGCCATCTACAACCAGGCATCGTAATCCCTTCCCTGACTATTGGAGAATCAAATGGAATAACAGCTACTCATGTGTTTATTCATTCATTCATTCCACCAACATTTACCAAACATCTTCTATATAACAGGCATGGTTCTAGGAGTTGGGGTACAGCAGTGAGCAAAACAGACCAAAATTTCTGCCCTCAATGAACTGACATTCTAGAGGTAGAAGACAGACAATAACCAGTAACAACCAGTCATGAAGTAAATGATACAGTATATTAGATGGTGGTAAGTGCTATAGAGGAAAAATCCACCCTGGGGAGATGTTCTAGTTTGCTAATGCTGCCGGAATGCAAAACACCAGAAATGGATTGGCTTTTATAAAAGGGGGTTTATTTGGTTACACAGTTACAGCCATAAAGTGTCCAAGGTAACACATCAACAATCGGGTACCTTCACTGGAGGATGGCCAATGGTGTCCGGAAAACCTCTGTTAGCTGGGAAGGCACGTGGCTGTCGTCTGCTCCAAGTTCTGCTTTCAAAATGGCTTTCTCCCAGGACATTCCTCTCTAGGCTTCAGCTCCTCAAAAATGTCACTCTTAGTTGCTCTCGAGGCGTTTGTCCTCTCTTAGCTTCTCCGGAGCAATACTCTGCTTTCAATGGCCATCTTCAAAATGTCTCTCATCTACTTCCTGTGCTTTCTTCAAAGTGTCCCTCTTGGCTGTGTCAAGCTCGCTCCTTCTGTCTGATCTTATATAGTGCTCCAGGAATTTAATTCAGACCCACCCAAAGGGAGGGCCAACACCTCCATGGAAACTATCCAATCAGACTCATCACCCACAGTTGGGTGGGTTGCATCTCCATGGAAACACTCAAAGAATTACAATCTAATTAACACTGATAGGTCTGCCCACACAGGATTACATCAAAGATAATGGCTTTTGGGGGGACACAATACATTCAAACTGGCACAGGGGAGGAGAGTTAGGACCAGTGGGGAGGTGTGGGGGGATGTTTGCCAGTTTGAATAAGGCGGTCAGGGCAGGTCTCACTGAGAAAAGGGCCTTTGAGAGCGCCCAGGAGGAGGTGAGGGGCAGGCCTTGTGGTCATCTGGGGAAGGGGCCTGTGGCCTTTTCTAAATGCCTCTTTCCTGTCAGGCTCCACAGCGGGAACTCAGACCGTGACCGACCAGGCGTCGGGAGGCCTGGGTTCTCGTCCTGCTCTGTCCCTGGCTGGAGATGTGACCTTAGATACGACGCTGCCACATTCTGGGCCTCAAGTTCCCTCGTCTTTAAAATAAGACAGTTGGTGGTCGGCAGGGGCTGGGCTGGAGAAAAGGGGGAGCGACCGCTATAGGGGTCAGAGTTTCTTTCTGGGTGACAAAAAGTTTCTGGAATTAGATAGTGGTGATGGTTGTACAGCTTAGAGAATATACTAAAAACCCATAAATTGTACACTTAAAAAAAAAAAGCTAAAAGTATAATAAGGTGGTTGGAGAAGATGACCTTTAAAGGAAGGAACACTGATATTTATTGTGCCTACGACATCCTGGGGCCTGGACTCGGCATTTTCATGCTAGCTCGTGATTTCTCGGGTTCCTTCCCAGACTGACTCTCTGTGATCCACCACAGAGATATTCAACATCGTGACCCCGAATCACTAAGTCCAACCTGAGCCCCCAATTCAGGCCCGAATTCAGGCTAGAGGAGGGGATGCAGTCCCTCCCTGTCAGAGCTAGCGTCTGGAAGAAACCTGAAGTACACACTGTGCCCAGGAGATTATTTCCTTGTATAGAAAAGAACCAAAAGGAGCAAGGGTGGACACACAGCTCTGTCGCAGTTCAGGGAACCTGGGGAGTTGATTTATCCATTTAGGTTTTAGGACACTGGGCCATTGGACTGGGTGTTCAGGATACAGTCAGACCAGTCAGACCCAGCCCTGCCCTTCAGGAGGGAGGCAGACTCTAAAACACTCAAATACACAATTAAGAATTTATTTCACTATTGTGATTGTGATCAGTGTCACTATGGAAAAGCACACAATGTTTTGAATAGCTTAAGCCTATTGGCCTTGCTTGAGCTGCATACAAGGGCAAGTAGGAACAATGAAGGCCTATGAGAGGTGGTGGGGATGGTGTGGGGTATTCCAGACAATGCAGAGGCCCTCAGTTTCCAAAGAGGAAGGCCTGTGTGGATGAGGCACAGAGATCTAGGGGGAAGATCTAGCAGAAACAGGCCAGGCCCCTGGTTGTAGGGCCTTAGAGGCTGGGGGCCCCTACATATTAGTTTATGCCTGTGTCCCCTTTCAATTTCAACAGTGCCTCAGTTTGGACAATAAGCTATGCAGACACCCTGTTTACAGGCCACGTTAAGAACAAGCAGCATTCCAAGAAGGTCCGGTCATCCCTTCCTCCCTCCCGACTTCCTGCCCTGCTGCTCTGCACGTCTAGTAGCAAGGATTTGCCAACCTGTGTGGCCAGAGCGATTACTTGAGCCCAAGGATGTGAGAAGAGCCATGCTTGGCAGCCTCTGGCCACCCGGCATCACTGCCCTCCTGCCAGGCAGACCCTGCTCCCCACCATGCCAGCTCCCCTCTCTTCAATATCTTGAGGTGAGAGCTTTTCCACCAGGTCTCTGGCCAAACATGATTCTTGGCTCTAGGATTGGTGAGCCAGTTTCCAGCCATCTCCGCCCTTGGATACTCCCCGAGGACCCACTCCAGGCCTCGGCCGGGGCCTGAGCCTCACACTCTTTCCACTCTTGTTTTTCTAACTTTTGTCTGTCTTTGTTTTCCTTTGGTGTGACTCTCTCCCTCTGCTGGGCCTCTCTCTATCTTGCACCCCCTTCTCTTTTTCTCTTTTTCTCTAGGGTAGCTTGGCATTCTAAGAAAAGCCTGTGCTTCGGGACAGATGGAACGGGGTTCAAACCCAAACTCTGTTACCTGGTAGCTGTGTGATCCTGCTCGCTGAGCCGGTTTCCTGTTCTATAAACTGAGGATGCCCCCCTTAACTTGTTTCTCTGGGTGGTTGTTAAAAAACCCTCTGGCAAAAAATAAGTGCTCAACAAATGTTGGTTTCCTCTTACTTCCTTTTATGCTTTCTTCTCTAGGACATTCTGCATGTCTTGCTCTCTTACGCACAAACAAAGCAAGGAATAATAGCCCACCTTGCTCTCTCGCCACAACCTCCCCACCGCCAGGCCTGAGTGGAGCCAGTGGAGTCCGCGCAGCCTGCTCACCACTAGCCCCGTGGCTGGGCCTTGCTGCCATGGGCCTCCCGAGGGGCATGTGGGAGGTGTCTTTTGAGCTGTGCTGTGACTCAGGCACCAGTCTTTTGTTTTTTCACCAACTGAAGAACAAGAGAGGCAGCATTTCAACACCACCTCCTGGCCCTCAGGCTGCACACTGTCCCCCCACATCACCCTCCAGCCTCCCAGCCATTGCTCGTCCCCTCGGCCCCACCCCGGAATAACTTTTTTACCTTTCTGCTCCCCCTTCTCTCACTTGGGGCCTCACCCCAGCTCTGGGGCTTGGGCATGACAAAGCAGGAAATTAAGGTGCAGAGGCATTCACTTCTTGGAATGTTTTACAACAAGAATATATATTCAGTATGACCTACTGTGTCATTTCTTAAGAGACAAAATGAAATGACTTACGTGGGATTGCAGTTGTGATGGATGGGAAATGTAGGTCTGCAGGACTGCAGATTTCTCCCTCCGCCTCCTCCCACCACACCACCTCTCACATAGTTGATTATGTGGACCCTTCTGTAACTCACTTCCTGAATGACATGGAAACGGTGTTTGTGTAAATAAACCCATGCATTTATGGTCAATGATTTCAACAAGGATGCCAAGACAATTCAATGGGGGAAAAACAGTCTTTTCAACAAATGGTGCTGGGATAACTGGAAAGTCACATGCAAATAAATGAAGTTGGACCCCTACCTCACACAATATACAAAATTTAACTCAAAATGAATCAAAGACCTAAACATAAGGGCTAAAACTATAAGACTCTTAGAAGAAAACATAAGCATAAATCTTTATGACCGTGGATTAGGCAATGGTTTCTTAGATATGACACCAAAAGCACAAGCAGCCAAAGGAAAAAATAGATAAATTGGACTTCATCAAAATTCTAAACTTTTGTGCCTCAAAGGACACTATCAAGAAAGTGAAAAGACAATCTATAGAATGGGAGAGAGTAGTTGCAAATAACTTAACTGCTAAGGCTCTAATATCCAGCATATATAAAGAACTCTAACAACTCAACAATAAAAGGACCAATAACCCAACTTAAAAATAGGCAAAGGACCTGATTAGACATTTCTCCAAGGAAGATATTCAATTGGCCAATAATTGAAAAAGATGTACAAGATCATTAGCCATGAGGGAAGTACAAATCAAAACTACAATGAGATACCACTTCACACTCACCGGGATAGATATAATCAATAAATGGACAATAACAAGTGTTGGCAAGGATCTGCAGAATTAGAACCTTTTTCCATTGCTTGTGGGAATGGAAAATGGAAGACGGTTTGACAGTTCCTAAAGGTCAAATATAGAGTTACGATATGACCCCACAGTTCCACACCTGATACATACCCAAGAGAACTGAAAATATATGTTCATACAAAAACTTCATAGCAGCATTATTTATAATAGCCAAAAAGTGGAAACAAACCAAATGTCCATCAACTGATGAATGGATAAATAAAAGGTTGTAGGTACATCCATACAACAGGATATTATTTATCCATAAAAAGGAATGATACATGCTACAACACAGGTGAATCTTGGAAACATTATGCTAAGTGAAAGAACCCAGACGTAAAATGCTACATATTATATGATTCCACTTATATGAAATGTCCAGAATGGGCAAATCCATGGAGGACAGAGATTAGTGATTGCCAGGAGTTGGAGACAGGGACGAATGGGGAGTGACTGCTAATGGATGTGGGGTTTCTTTTTGGGCTGGGAAAATGTTCTGAAATTAGTGGTAATGGATGCACAACTTTGTGAACATACTAAAAACCAATGAATTGTACACTTTAAAGGGTGAGTGTATGGTATGTGACTAACATCTCAATTTTTTTTTTTAAAGATAATTGTGTAGATCTGGAGGGGATCGAGCAGAGCATTGAACCTGACTTCCTCCCTGCCTCCATGTTAAAGACAGTGAGAGTATAGCCCCAAGAGGGGAAGGGTCACAAAGCAAGTGTGACAGAGTAGGGACCAGAAGCAAGAACCCAGAACTACTGCCATCTCCCCCTACTGCTGCCCCATCCCCCCACCCCACCCCAGATTGTCAGTCCTGAAAGGCAGAAGCCTTTATTCATTTTGTAGTTTCTGTAACAACAGCACAGAACTGAGCACATTGCAGAGGTAACAGGACTGCTCCAATCACAAAGAAAAGATAGAGACTCAATTCCTATGAGCTTAAGGAAACACGGAATTCACTGGCCCTTGAAACTGGGAAGGACAAAGGAGTGTCCGGGGACTCAAATGACCTTCCCCTGCCCCCACCCATGTCTGATCTTACTTCCTCATACTCTTTGTCTTCCCCACACGGCAGGAAACACAGCTGCTGGAAGCTCTGGGGATCACACCCTTAGAGTTTACACTCCAAGGAGGAGTTAGCTGCTTTCTCCCAGAACCCATTTATGCAATCCCAGGACAGGGCTCTGATTGGTCCAGTTTAGGTCACATGTTCTTCCGTGGGCCAATGATATGTCTAGGAAAATGGAGTTCTCTAAAAGGCCAGGCCTTCTGGCAAGCACTGGGTCTGTGATTGACAGCCCCTTCAGAACCCAGGGAGTTGGGGGATGGTTCCCTGAGGAAGGGGGTGGGTGCTTTTACTGTCAGAAGCAGGAGGGAGGCTGAGCAGGCAACAAGTCCCGTAGGGGCTCAGGCCACCGTGGAGACGATCTATAACTGGTGAAGAAGGCAGGCATAGTGCTTGCGTGCAGAAGGATCTGGAGTTCAAGTCAGCTTCTCGCTCACGAACTGTGTGCAGGTACACAAGCGACCCCCCAAAGCCCCAGCTCTGTAAGTGAGAACAATAACTCCCAGTGTTAGAGTTGTAAATATTTAAGACAAAGAATGTAACGGTGATAGCCCAGAGCTTGGCACATAGTAGGGGCTGTGCTAAGGGTGTTTTTTTTTAATTGTATTGATGCTTTGGGTGGGTTGATGTTCAGCCTCTAAGGTCAGGAGCTGGGGATTCTGAAAAAATGCTCAGACAATGGGGGCATCCCAAGGCCCAGGTCCCTGGACCAGAGTTGAGGGGAATGGCAGTGAGAGAGGCCACTGGGTAAGGATTGTGTAAGGTGTCCTGACTAGGGGACATGAGAGCAGGCTCGACCCTTGAAGGAGGGGCTGACTCCCATGCCCGGGATAAAGCCCTGGACTCAGGATCAGCCCAGCTCTGTCCAATCCTGCTAGGTGACCTTGACCTGGAGACCTGCCCTTTCTGAGCTCAGTGTTCCCTGAACCATGGAGAGCTGCTCTGGGTGATTGCTCAGGGCTCCCCCTCCTCAAAGGCCACTGAATTCACCGTGGCACCCCACAAAGCAGCCTACACTCCCCATTTTGTAAAGGAATCAAGCCCCTTGCTTTCGAGTTGAGCATCTGTCTCCTCCTTGCATGACTGGCTCCTCCCTGATGACTCTGAAGGGGCCCTGTCCTTGTGGCACCTGCAGTCTGGCTAGATGAATAGATATGGTCACCTGAGCAAGGTAGCTCAGCCACCGGCTCACCGTGCAACCTTGGCCAGGTCACCACGTCTTCCCTATCTGTACAGGGAAGGGGTTAAATGTGAGGACGTCAGCCTGTGGCCAGGCCCCAAAGAGGTGGCTGGATAGCCCATCCCCACACTTCAGCCTCGGAGTCTAGTGACATCATCCCCAACCCTCTCCTGTTTCCCCGGCAACTGGGGTGCTGGCCGAGGCTCCCCAGGGGTCCAGACCGTCTGGATTTCCTTACACGTAACTGTACTTCATCCACATTTTCACAATTAAATTGTCAGTTTGGGTTAAGTGTTGTCTGCTGACGGCTGTCAACCTCTCTCTGACTCCCCTCCTTCTTCACCCCCAGCAGGTAAGAGAGAATGTCTTGTCTCGTTCCCTCAGTGCCAGGGAGAGAGGCTAGCATGGGAGTGGAAGGCAGGAGGGTGGGTTCCAGGCCTGCTCTGCCATACATGTGCTGTGTGGTCTTGGGTAAGTCACTTCCCTTCTCTGGGCCTAGGTCTCCCCATTTTAAAAGTAGGGCTTATCATCTCTGCCCAGCCTCCCTCCCTCCCAGGTCACCTGCAAGGCTCAAAGGGGACCATAGCTATGGCAGGGCTAAGGCAACTGTAAAGCTCAGCCTGAAGGTCCAGGATGGTTAATAAAATAATCAAGCAGAGCTTGAGAGGGACTTCTCTGAATCCCTACCAGATAGATGGGCATCTGCACAAAGGTCAGTCCCCTCTCTGGTCTACCCTGCATCCTTCCGGCTGCAGTTGAGGCCCAGGTCTTCTCCTCTGGCCTCCCTCACAGCCTGTTTCTAGATTGAAAAGGCCAGAAAAGATGTTCTTCCCATCAAGATCTGGTCCCGAAGATGCAGAGCAGGGGTCACTAGACCAGAGGGTGGCAGGCCCCAGCTGTCTGCAATGGGTGTGCCCATGCCGCCATCTCAGCTGCGGCCTCAGCCAGGGCGAGAGTGACGAGGCTCTCCCACCCCTCTGTGGGATGGCCCCTGAGGCCCAAGCCACTCCCGCTCCTCCCCCAACTTTCCCCTCTTAGGCCTCCCAGGAATTTCCTCTCTTCTCCCCTCCCCATCCACTCCCAGACCTGCCACAGTCTTGAAACCCACACCTGATCTCTCCCCTCCCGTTTAGACTTCCTCCACCTCTCCCTTGGCAAAGCCCAAGCCCCTTAGCCCAGCATTCAAGGCCCTCTCCAGCCTCTTTTCCTCCTGTCACCCTTGTTGCCAGCAGTTCTGAGCCACCAACTAATCCTTCCCTGAAACCAAACTTTTCAATTCTTGTCTTTGCTTGAGCTGTTCCCCCTGCTGGGAACAATCGCCCCCTCACCTGACAATTCCTCCCCCACCTGCACATTATTTATGTAGACATGAACGCTGAGTACAAATGAGCTCTCCATCTGGAACTGTTTAGGTACCTGGCAGAAAAGGAACTAACCTTTATCAAGGACCGATTACAAACCGAGCATTTTACATACATCATCTCCTCTTTAATCCCCACAGCAAATCTAGGCGGGAAATTTCACTACCCCTATTTTCCAGGTGAGACAACTGAGGCTCAGAGGCAGGAACTGACTTTCCAAGACCAACTATAGGTGGGTTCCAGAGCCCAAGCTTATTTTAGGCCCTGGTGGAAACACTCCCCTTGACGTCACTGGCATGGCCAGGGGGCATCACGCACATGAAAACATTTGCTATTCAGCAAGGTTGTGCTGCTTTGTAAATGCCAGGGGCCATCGTGACATACCCAAGGCCAGCATATAGAAGACAGAGCCCCCAAAATAGAGCCAGGGCCACTGGGGGAGTCATGGGTTTCTGTTCTAGATGAAGGAGGACCTTGTCCCAGGCAGATCCATCCCCTAATGGGAGAGGTGGCCTTGGAAGGAGTGGGTGCTCATCCTTGGTGTTCAGCAGAGGCTGAGTGGGGACATTCAGTCATTCGTCTGACAACTTTTGAGCAACTGCTGTTAGCCTGTCCCAGGAGGACTAGGGAGGCAGCAGTGGATGAGACAGACCGGGTTGCTGACCACAAGCTCTTCCTAGAGCAGTAGAGACATTTGTAGATGCTCTGGTGGCCAGAATTTCAGGGATGTGAGACGTGGTCCAACTTGGAGATTCTATGATTCTGAAATGACATTAGACAACGATTGCATATTTTTAGCTTTCTCACTCCTTAAACTTTACTGTTTCAGGAATATATTACTACATAACAAACCCAAGTCAAACTGTAATGGCTTAAAATGATGATGGATTATGTCTCGTGATTCTGGGCAGTTCTGAGCAGTTCTTCTGTTGATCTTGCTGGACTCACTCACACAGCTGCATTTAACTGGCAGGTCAGCTAGGGCTGGGTTTGTCAGGGATGCCTGGGACAGCTGGGCCACTCTCCATGGGGTCTCAGAGTCTCTGTCTCCACTGGCTTCTGATCATTTAGTAGTCCAGCCTGGGCCTCTTATATCCTGGCAGGACTGCGCTTCAGGAGGCCAAGAGCAGAAGCCACAAAGCTTCTTAAGACCTGGGCTCCAGAACTCTTCATTTCTGCCACATTCTATATTGGTCAGAGCAAGCCTGGATTCAAGGGGTGGGGACGCTGACTTCGCCTCTGGATGGAGTCACATTATAAAAGGGTTTGTAAGTCCTGGGACAGGAGAAATTGGTACCATTAAAAATCTACTTTACTGGTGTTCCCCAGAAAGGGTTCAGAATCAGTGACAAATGACTGCATGATTTATGGACTGGGTGTCAGGAAAACTGATTTCCTTTGTCTCCTCTACCACCTCCCAGAGTGATGTTAGAAAAATTGCTCCTCTCTCTCGGCCTCAGTTTCTCAATGTGTACAACAGGGCACTGGGTGTGGTGGGTCTCTGGCCCTAGGTGTGTACAGGGTAAGACACAGAATGTTATGGCTTGAATTGTGTCCCCCCAAAAGATATGCTGAAGTCCTAACCGCCAGGACCTCAGAATGTAGCCTTATTTGGAAATAGGGTCATTGCAGAGGTAATTAGTTAAGATGAAGTCACACTGGAGTAGGGTGGGCCCTTAATCCGCTATGACTGGTATCCTTATAAGAAGAGGAAAAGAGAGACACAGACACCCAGGACAGAAGGCAGCCTTCTGTCTTCAGAGGCAGAGACTGGAGTGCTGCATCTGCAAGCTAAGGAACGCCAAGAAGTGCCGGCAAACAGGAGAATCTAGAAGAGGCAAGGAAGGATTCTCCCCTGGAGGGTTCAGAGGGAACATGACCCTGCCAACACCTTGATTTTGAATGTCTAGCCTCCAGAAATGTGAGAGAATACATTTCTGCTATTTTAAACTACCCAGTTTGTGGTGATTTATTATGACAGCCCTAGGTAACGAAGTCACAGACCTTGTCTCCCCACTTTCCCACGTGCAGATTCGCTGCCTTGAATTCGTACCAGGGAAGTGGAAGTCCAACTGTCGAAGTAACTGCCAACCCCAGAGGCCCACTGCTTCCCGTTCCTCCTCTTCCGGTGACAGGTGCTGACCCCTGGCCATTCCCAGGAGCTCACCCCATGGCAGTAACAGCTGTTTGACAAAGGGTGGGCAAGTGCCTTGAGCAGGGCCTATCAGCTGCCTTCCCTGGGATTGCCATGGAGGCCTGGAGACCCAGACGCTCTCAATGGCCTGGAATTCCTAACTGGGGCTATTGGTGGCCACATCCCAGGGGAAAGGAATGAGGCCCACATGGACTCAAAGAGCAGCAAGAAGCAGAAACAAGTTTCAGACAGCATGCCCTGGGGACACGGGGCCCCAGCCCCAAGCCCTGGTGAGTACAGCCTCTCCTGTGGGTCACTAGCACCCTGAGTTCTCCAGCTGCATGAATCCACTGGTTACCTTTGTGTTTAAGCTAGTTGGAGCTGAGAGAGTTGGAGCTGAGAGAGGCCTGAGAAACACAAACATTGTCTCCTGAGCAGCCACCACCACAATTAAACAATCAAGAGTTGAAGGCGGCGTTTCGGAAGTGGCCTCAGTAGATGACAGATTGCATTTTGTCATATGTACCCATGAAAGCAATCTCCCAGCTGACCCTGGCCCACCCAGGCCCACTCCCTGAACTGTGTAAAATCGCAATACCTCCCTGGAGGTAACTGGGGAGGAGGAGAACACTCCCCCATGGGGTGGTGGGCAGAGGCTTAAGTGTCCCAACAATTGGGTTTGCAGCCAGGCTCTGCCACTTACTGACTACATGATTTTTCATAAATTACTGGATTGGCCTGAGGCATAGTTTGCCTATCTGTAGAGCAATGCCTGTCTCACCCGCAGGCACAGAACCTGCTGGCACACAGTAGGTGCTTGGTCAATGAACATTCCTCCTTTCCTTGCTTTCTCTGTAATGTAATCTCCCAATAATCTTGAGAGGGAGTGGTTTAATGGTTTTCCCATTTTAGAGATGGTAAAACTCAGGATCTTGCTCAGAGCCACACAGTGGGTACACAGAAAAGCTGGATCCAAGAGCCAGGCCCAGGGACTATGTACTCTGATGACATGCCTGCTGATGTGGGAGCCCCCTTTTCCCTAGCCCAGAAGGGGCCTCCCAAGGGCATGCCTACCCCCAGAGGAGGGAGCATATGGGCTGGGCTACTCTTCCCAGACCCCTGTTCATCTGCTTTCCCAGGAAGGTCTTTCTAAAATGTACCCTGATGCTGAGAACAGTACCCTTTGTTGGGAGGAGTGTGTGTATCATCGACTCATTGTCGCCACCTGGAAAATGATGGTGGGGTCTCTGCCCTGCCTTCCCCCAGGCTTGCTCAGGAAGCCAGAACCCAGGGCCTGGGGGGGTGGGGAGGAAAGTATCTATGGGCTTCCCTCCTTCACATTCATGGCTCATGCCATGACACAGTTAGGAGTCAAGAGACCCAAGACCTCCATTCTCTAGCTGAAAGAGCCCTTGGAGATTATCTAGTCCAACCGCCTCAGTTACAAATGGGGTGACTGGAGCTCAGAGAGAGCTATTACACAGCAAACTAGCAATGGAGTTAAGGACTATAACCAGGTCTCCACCTGGCCTCCCACCTGGGAAACGTGGAAACAGCTTGTTCCCATCCATCTCCACCGAGATTTTGACCCCAAGGGAGGGAAGCCAAGGTGGGTGGGATAGAGGTCAGCATGCAGAACGGAACTGTGGCTTCCCCCAGCCCCCATGTCCTTTCAGCTTGGGTGCCTTCCTGGACTGGGTGTGTGCAGGGGTGCGGGTTGGAAAGGTGTGTGCGACTGTCCAACTGGCAGGTGGGAGCTGAGAAGCCGGCTGACAGGAAGCCCCCAGCAGTCTGGGCGATCAGATAACCAGAATAACCTGGGGGGTGGGGAGGTGATGGAAAGGAAGAAAAATATATTAACATGCCTGCCCTGCCCAGCTCAGATCCTCCTTCCCTCTAAGAGGAGCTTGCTCAGGTGGCCAGCACGGATCTGAGGCACAATGGCATTTGAAGGCAGGGAGGAAGGAAAAGGGAGGTGGGAAGGTCAGTTGGTTCTGGGAGGCAGAAGCCAATGAGAACACAGCACCTGACCCAGCAGGCAGTTGGAAATCACCAGGGTGGGAGGGGACGCAGGGAAAAGGCACCCACCAACCCAGCCAGTCCCGAGGAAGTGGCCCCCAAAGCCACAGCCCAAGCCCCAGGCCAGGTCTATAATGTGTCTTTCCCAGGCATCCCATGGGTTCTGAGGGGGAGGCGGCAAGATCCCCAGAAGACTCCCCACCCATCCTGCCCAAGTCACTCCAGGTGCTGAGACACCCGCCCCGTTTGGCACCTATGGTGTACAAAAGCTTCGCAGCACAGGGCTCTCGGGCTTTCTTTCTCTACTGAAAGAGTTGGATCGCCCATACCTTTTAGAGGACTAGAACCGGAGGTCTGGACAGATGGCCGCCGGGTGAAGGGCAAGGGCCGAAACACGAATGCAGCTGCCAGGAGCGCTCTCTTTGGGTAAATGAGAAGACTGACACCCATAGTTACTGCTGCGAGGCGAACGCCCAGGGATGTCCCAGCGCTTGGCAGAGACCGAGGTCGGACTCCCTCTGAACACTCACTTCCTTCTCTGTAAAATGGGACAAAGTGCCGGGTTGTCGTGGAACCGAAAAGCGCCCTAATCTCGGTCCCAGGCGCCGCAGGCACGCAGTAAGCACTTAGCACGCATAGCTAGGAAACACAGCTATAGTTACCAAGAATCGCCCCCTACCCCCACCCTTTCTAACTTATCAGGGTGCGAAGTTCTCTCCTGCTGCGGCCGCGGGCGCCTCGGGGTCCGTCGCCTCTGCAGGGACCCCGCCTCCACACGCAGCGCGCGGCCCAAGCCACCCGGTGCGGTTTCGGCGCGCTGACGTGGGCGGATCAAAGCGGCCGCCAGCGCCTTATAAAGCAGTTTGGGCAGCCGGCGCCAGAGATCGCGCCCGCCGAGGCAGAGAGCTCCGGCGAGCCACAGAGCGCAGGCCGGGAGAGCCGAGCACAGCGGAGGAGAACCGCTCCAGAGTCCGCGCAGGACTGGAGCCGGCCGCCTCTTGCCAGGATCACCGGCTTCCTTCTCCTGCCGCTTCGCGAAGAGGGCGTCGGATCCTCACCATCTGCCCAGCCAAGAGTGCACTCAGGCCCTCTGGGGGCCGCGCTCGCCGCTCCCGGGGTCGGCCCGGCAGCGGGGCACGCAGAGCAAGCCCGGCGAGGGCCCCAGGAGGTGAGCAGCCGACTGCGCTTAGCGGGAACCCGTTAGGGCTGGGAGCGGTCGAGTCCGAGGGGGATAGTGTTTCTCGCACCCGCCGCGACCCCTTTGGACACCCACTCCGGGGTAAGCAGTCCAAACCCCCCAATCTACACTTCTCCTCTGCAGCTCTTCAGGAAGACTCCTATCGCCGGGCGCAGCCGCGGGGGTCTGGCGCTCGGGTTTGGTGGAATGCGCGTTGGGGGTGCGTGCTGTACGGTTCTTGCCTCCAACTCCGAGCTTTCCCGGCCCTGGCCCCGACTCGACCCCCTTCCTCCTAGTCGGCGGGCGGATGAGGTCATGCCCGAGCCATCCCGGGGGTGGCGGTCTTGGATCCCGCAGCGAAGGGTGTGTGTGGTGAAGCGGGAGAGTGTGGCAAAAGGCAGAGAAATTCGACCACTCTAAACCGCCATATGGGCGGGGAAGGGGGTGGCGGACGCCTCGCTTTGAAAGAACGGCTCCCGAGGTGGCAGTGACAAGAGAGAACCGAGAACTTGTTTACAGACCTGAGATCTAGGGTGGGGGGTGGGGAGCAGGAGAATCCTATCCCTGGCCCCTCGCGGCACATCTGGAGCCGCCACGAACATCTGGCTCAGCTCACGCACAAGCCCCACAGCCGGGTCCCCGGCGCTGAGGTGCCTGCCTGTCCACAGAAATCCTTGGGGGCGCCGGGGCCGGCTCCAGCGGTTCCTCCACATCACCCTTCCCACTTCCAAAATAACCCGTCCCCGGGGTGACCCAGCCCTCAGGTTCTGCAGTGGAGACATCTATCTCTCCAGACTAGAGGCTGGGGTCAAAGCCGGGTTGCGGGCCCGGCCCAGCCTAGCTTCGCTTCGCAGGTACCCTTGAAGGGGACGCTCGGCGTCACCTGCACGCCGGGGACGTTCCGCGAGCAGCACGTCCCGAGGCTTCAGGCCCCGCAGGCGCCGACCTTCCGCCCGGCGAGAACACTCTGCCCGAGCGATCAGTGCCGGCTCCCAGCCCAACACGGGCGCGTCGGTTTCCAAGGACTTCCAGAGCCCAAAACTTCTGACGAACTGTAGGGAGCGCGAGGCTGCGGGTACTACGTTTGCGGTGCCCAGTGTGTGCAAACGGCCCGGTTTACCGCCCGCTGCAAGCGGGTATAGCTTGGATCTTTCCTCTAACTGGGGCAGGAGAGGACAGCTTAAGTCTTCGAAGAGGCAGCTCTTTGACTCGGGCGCTCTACGCGCCTCACCACAAGGGAGGCGCCGCACCGGGCCTTAAGGAAGGGGTCTGGAAGTTCAGGGCTGACCACGCAAGTGGGTGTCTTATAGAACGACCAGGACCGAGAGGGCTTACTCTACATTCCTGGACACTGACCCCAGGAAGAGGAGGGGACTTGCCCCAAGTCCTACGGCGCGGGACGCTGCTGCCGTCCCACTCGAACCCGGGCTTAGTGCCCCCCGGCGATCACCGGGCTCTGAGAGGCCGAAGAGCACAAATCCCTGCGGCGCAGGCAGAGGGTGACCCAGCGGCCCGCGCGGCTGCCCAGGACAGCACAGAAATAACCGCCAGGGCCCAGAGGCCCAGGCCGGGCGTTGCTTCCCCCAGAGATGAGCTGGGGTGGCGGAGGGAGAAGTCCCGGACCTCTGGGGCCGCTAGGGAAGAGCCGGGAATAGCTGGAGGCCTGGGTCCCCGTCCGCTGTGTGATCCGGGAGGCCCCTCCTCTCTCTGGGCGAGTGGGACTGGACACGGATCCCCCGCTCTCCTCTCTCCGCTTACAGCCCCACTCCCTCCCCACCCAGGAATGCTTTGGAGAAGGGATGAGGAGAGACGGTGACTGGAGTTTCGATCCGCCCCGCCCTCCCCGCCCCCCAGTCAGCCCATTTTTTTTTGTTCTGAGGAGTGTAGTGAACTTCCAAGGTCAGTAAGACAAAAGGTTTGGATACAGGAGAACTCTGCTGAGACACTCGTCCCCCACCCCCTGCATGTTTGTACCAAAGCATGTCTGTGCTGTGCGCCTAGTTGGAGGGGCTCTGAGGAGGAGGAAAAAATGTTCTCAGGGTTTTCTCCTTGCCTTTCCCTGGGTTATACCAAGAGTCTCTAGAAAACGTGTTCAAATCTCTGTGTGTTTAAGGTGCACACACTACATAGGTATACCTAACAGTAGAAATTTCGATGGAGGGGAGCTCCAAGATCCCCAGACTATTGGGAGACTGGAAAGACCTTAGGAGATGTTGGAAAAGTGAAGTCCCCCGGTTTTTAACGTAGTGGGAAACGGAGGCCGGGGTGGTGGCCGAGGGCTTGCTCCAGCTTACACAGGCAGCTGAGAACAGTCCCTTTCGGCTCAAGCGGCCCATTAGGGCTGGAGCCTCCTTCTTCCACTCCCTCAAATCCTTTAGAAAGGAATCCCTTTGTCTCTCCTCCTCCCCAGGGAGAGAGGCTGCGGCTCTTTGTGACTCCGGGCTAGCGCCAGGTGTTGGTGAATTTGGGAGAAGCTGGGAAGGGAGTTAATGAGGTGAGAATGAAGAGGAAAAAAAGAAAAAAGCCGGAGAAAGCAGCTCTGTGGACTGCCGGCGGGCGGGACTGGACGCGGCTCCTCCGTGGCCCGAGCGCACCGCCTGGCGACCAGAGATGGTATCGTTCCCGCCCGCGAGCTTCTCTGTCCGGCCAAAGCTGATAGACCCGCTGCCCCGCCTGAGCTCCGGGCTGGGCACGAGAGACCTGGGACCCCGAACAACCCTCACAGGCAGAAGAGTGTTGCCATCCCATGTCTCATCCTTCCCCTTCACAGATTAAGGAACTGATGCCCAGAGCAAGTTCCCATTTCCTTGTCTTCTGAAGGTCGGTGATCCCACTGACAACCGAGTAGACGTTGGAGTAGAACACTGGGCATGGACCTACCGCTCACCGGCTGAATAATCCTGTTTCACCTCTCTGGTCCTCAGTTTCCTCATCTGTGAGACAAGGGCAGTGACAATACTGATCTCACAGGGCTGCTGGGAGTAACAAATGGGATCGAGTTAGGTGAACAGCGCTATAAAAGGTGAATGAATTGTTCCCGAATCACCTCCAGTTTATAAAGAGGGAAAACAGAAGCCCAGGGGCCAAGAAGAATTGCCAAGTCCATAATAACAAATAATCAGTTCTGCGGGGATATGAATCCAGGTCTTGGGCCCGGAATCTCTCCTGCTTCTCCTCTGGCCCGCCCGTGGCCTCCGCCTTCGGCTCCCTTTGTCCTCTCCTTTCGGTCCCTCGATCTGTGTGTCTATTCTGGTTTCTCTCTCTGCCTTAGTCTCTTTCAGCCTCGTTCTCTCCCTCTCGCTGTCTCTTCCTGTCTCAGCCCGGCCTCTCCCGGTGTTTCTCGTCCTCGCCTTCCCGCGGCAGCCAAGGTCCCAGCCCAAGGGGCGCAAACGCGCTGCCGGAGCCCGCGGGCGGCGCGCACGGGGCCGCGCTAGGTGGACCCGCCCTCCGCCGCCCTCCGGCGGCACCTAATTCGAGCCAGACGCGGGCCGCGTCCCCCAGCCGAGCAGGGCGAGAGGGGACGGCCGCCGTGCGCTCGACCTCCCCAGACCCGGGCCCCTCCTTTGTAATTTGACTAAAACGCCCCCCCCCCACCCCGTCCCCGCCGCGCCTCCCGCCGGGCCCGCCGCCTTAACCCGTGGCCTCGCTCTCCCCGACTGCAGGCGGCGCGAGCGCAAGACGAGCTGCATTGGCCGTGTGGGCGGCTGGACTTCGGCGCGGCTCCTCGAGGGTCGGATCCCCGAGCGCGCCGAGGGTGCGACGATGAGGGCGCGGCCGCAGGTCTGCGAGGCGCTGCTCCTCGCCCTGGCCCTGCAGACCGGCGTGTGCTATGGCATCAAGTGGCTGTAAGTAGGGACTCCGCGTCCACGCGGACAGACCCCGGGACGGGCGGCTGGGGGTGGCGGAGGGCGTTAAGGAGCCTACTGGATGGGGCGAGCGTGCCGAAGATCCGGGTGCCGAACTTGGCTTGGGGGTCGTGGGCAAATCAGTCTTCTTCGTTTCCTCTTCTGCAAAGTGGGGTAACTGTCGTCCTTACCTCCCGGGAGTGGGGAGTGGCGAAGCAGGAGCGAGACCGGGCGTGGGAGGCGATGAGATTGCCACGTCCTGTGCAGCTGACTGTTGGGCAAAGGCCGCTGAGGAGCTGGGAGACCTCCGCAGGGGCAGATAGCAAAAGACACCCTCGTCAAGGGGCACAATCAAGAGGGTTTGCCCCGGCACACAGGGGCCCGCTCAATGTTATGTTTCCTTGTTGGTCTCCTTGACCCTAGCTGGAGGTCAGAAACAGTGCTGACCCCTCGGGTGACCTTGTGAAGTCACTCAACCTCTGAGAAGGTCAGCGTCCTCCTCTGACAAGGAGGATGAGAATCTTCACCTCCCTGAGATCGGAGAAAGAGGTTTATGAAAGAACCTCGTAAACTGTCAGGTGCTGTGCACATGTGAAAGGTATGCCTTCACATATAAATTATTAATGGAGAGGTAGGTGGGAGAGAGAGTCTCACTTCCAGTCCAGCAGAAGGGAGTGCCTACTCTGCCGGGCTGAGGGCTGTGCAGGGGCGAATGAGGAGTAAAACCCAGCCCCTTCCTGGAGTTGCTGCCCCCTGGGCTGGGAGAGATAAGCCCAGGCTGTAAATAACTCAGAGCAGGGCAGAAGCTTCCAAGTACCCTCGGAGAGACCAGAGTGGTGTAGTGGGGGGAGGGGAGGCAGAGGAGGGGAAGACAGCCTGGTGGGGGGCACAGACTTGGGACAATGCAGAGACTTTCAGGGGAGGTGCTTCTAGGCTGGGCCTGAGGAGTTACTTGGAGTTTTGCTGGTGGGGACAACAGTGGGAGGAGGGCACTTTGGGTGGAGGGGACTCCCTGAGCAAAGGCCCGAGAGTCAGAGTCGGAAAGGAGGAGACCGGGACTGGAGTTTGGGATGGGGGCGGGGAGCCATGCAGATAAGACCGGAGAGGGCCAAGGGGAGGGTTCCTGGATGGGGATTAGTTAGAAGACAAGGGCGATTAGTGGCTGGGCTGCCAGCAAACAGTGGCTAGGTCAATGGCCCTGCCCTTTCTGGGGCTGAGTTATCAATTAATTAGTGATTCAAGAGGGGAACCCCATTTTCTTGCAGTTTATAGTTTGCAAGGAGAAGCCTGGGCTTAGTGGTCTCCAGCCCTGGGGCACCAGATCTTCCTAGCTGTCCCTGATGAATTTTGTGAGATATTAGTTATCTTCCTTGTGCTACCAGGGTACCTGACACTGTCAGAGTTGGCAGGAACCTCTCATCCGTAAATCAGCTCCCACCCCATTTTACAGATAAGGAAACTGAGGCCCAGAGAGCGAAAGGATTTGCTGGGGGGCATAAGGGGCATCAGAGGCAGAAAACTGGGGTGAGGGACACTGCTATCATCTCTTCTCTCAGTGGGAATGCAGAGGTAATGAGGCTCTGAGAAGTGCGTGACTTACCCAAGGTGGTAGAATACAGCCTGGATGGCCGGCTAAGCCCAAAGTCCATGCTGTCCCCACTGCATGACTCAGGCTGCCACAGCAATGGGTACAATTCAGACCCTGTCTTAAAGAAACACCACTTCTTGGGGGAGGTAGATATGTAAAATACAAAATGGACTGTGGCCAGTGTCCTAGGAGAGGGACCACGGCAGCCCTGAGGAGAAGTGGTCAGTTCCACCCAAAGACATCAGGAAAGACCTCTGGAAGCAGTGACTTTTGGGCTGGGCTTTGAAGGATGGGTAGGATTTTGAAAGGCAGAGGTGGAATGTGAAGCAGGCATCCTAGCAAAAGCATAGAGGCAGGACGGTGCAGTGGGAGAAACTTGGAGAAACCAGGAATGAGAAAAGCCTAATAAGAAATGCCGCCAGAACATTACTATCATGTGCCAGACACTGTGCTGAGAACTTTAGTTATTTAATCTTGATAATACTCCCTTGAGGTAGGTGATATTTTTATCACCCCCATTTTACAAATGAGGAAACTAAGGTACAGAGAGGTTAAGTAACTCACCCAAGATCACACAGCCGGTTAATGAGGACTGTGGGATCAGAACCCAGGCAGATTGGCTACAAGAGGCCAAACCTCTTAATAGTGGTTAAAGTCTTGCTGGAGCTTAATATAGGCAGGGAAACAGAAAGGGTGGGTTTAAGAATAACACACACATACATAGATATATATATGGCCTTGCTACATGCCAGGCACAGTTCCAAGTTACTTTATGTAGATTATTTCATTTAAATCTCTCAACCACTCTATGAGGTAAGTTCTGTTATTACTCCCATTAAACAGAAGCAGAAACGGAGGCATGGGGAGTTTTTAACTAACAGCAGGCACAGGTAGTAGGTGTCTGACTCTGTGGCTTAACCAACCTGCTGTTGGTCGCAGGGAGCCATAGGATGGTTGGGAACAGGGAAGCATGCAGTGTGGGTAGGAGGCTGGAGACTCATCCAGAAGGCTCAGCTGTCCTGGGGTTGTCCAGGGGGCCCTGCTGCCCTGGACTTTGGAAAGTGAGCTGGAGATGAAAGGGACATTTGACACGTGAACTGAAACCAGATGTGGCTGAGTGACCCAGGATGCCCACCTGTTGGGAACCTGGGACTCAGCCTGAGCTTCCTGGGGGGTTGGGGGCGAGAGAGTCCGAGTCTGGTTGCCCATGGAAGCACTTGACCAGAAATAACCTGAGGACCCCTCCCCCACCCCACCTCCCACCCCAGCCAGGGGCTGGGAAACTCTCAGACCAGCAAGTGTAGAAGACCAGGTCTGTGCCATCCACCCCCTTCTCTTCCTGCCCTGGGTGGGTGGAGGGAGTGGCTGAGGGTGGTTCCTGACTCCTGTGGAACCACTGGGGTTCCCCAGTGAAGGGAAAGGCCCAGAAGGCTGCGAGGGCCCAGAAAGGCTGCCCCACCCTCCCTGGGCAGCCCCCACTCTCCTGCTCTCTCAGGGATGGGGCCTCTTGAGAGAGAAAATCCCAAGAGGTTCCATAAGGGACATAGCTGCAGCAAAGTGGGGTGAAAGGAGCCCCAGACTGGGAGTCAGGAGACCGGGATCCCAGCCCCAGCTCTGCCAGTTCACTAGTCACAGGCCTCAGGCAAATCACTTTAGCCTTAGTCCCAGCTCCCTCGTCTCTAAAATAGGGGTGTAAGGTGCCCTAGCTGGGACCTGGCAGGCCTGGTTCTAGCTTAGTTCTGCCTCTGATCGGCTTATACAGGTCTGGGAAGTCCTGCGCCTCTCTGGGCCTGTTTCCCCATCTGCACTTTGGAAGTTGGCAATGATATGGAAGCTGCTTTTCACATTCTCAGTTGACAAGTCACAGACTAAAGCCAGTTGGGGTGCGGGTGGGGTTCGCAGGTAGATCAGCATGTGAGGCAGGTGGGTGGGCTCCAGTCCCAGGTGACATCTGCGCAGTCATGGGTGTGAAAGGGAGCCCTGTCACCTCTAGGCAGGACTGGATCTGCAGGCTCCAGGTCCCTTCATCTGCCTCAGTTTCCCCATTTATACAGTAGGGAGAGGGAGCTGAACTGGTCCCCTCTTGGCCCTGGAGTCCTAAGAAAAAGCCTGGAAGGGGACAGGAGGACGCTCAAGCCCCAGAGCCCAGGGGCTCCTCCTGCCTGGGCTGGCAGCCACAGCTCCAGGGGTGCTGGGTGAGGGAGCGGCAGCTCTTGGGAGCCCTGGTCCCCTGGGACCTAACTGAGGAGTCACGACTTATCAGCAAGGGAGAGGCCCCCAAGGTCATCCTGGGAGCTGGGGGTACAGAGAGAGACTCTGTTTGCCCCAGTGGCCTAGAACCCAGGTTCCCGCTCCATCCTCCCTGCCACATGGGCAGCATGACGGGATATATGGGATATATGGGATATGGCCCGGGAGAGCCCAAGGGGAGGGAGGTGGATGGGGGCCAAGCAAAGGAAAGGTCTGGCTTGGAGCCTGGGCTCTCCCGCCCCAGGGTCAGCTGGGTCCACAGAGGCAGAACCACACTGCTTCCCAGGAGAAAGGTCATGGGCCCCTAGTCCCCAGCACTGACCAGGGACCCCTCACTTCATCCTGGAAGCCCTCCTCCCCCAGCAGAAGCATGGCTGTTGATGTTAGGATCGACACCATCACCAGACTTTGGACTCCTCCAAGACCTATCCTCATCCCGTCTTCCTCCTGAGGGGGTAGCGTGGACTGAAGGCTATATTCCGGGTGGGGGGGTGGGGGGTGGTGGACCTCCGAGACCTCTGAGCCTGGCTGTCCTGCAGACTCACCTAGTTCTGACTGGGTGGCGACAGCACTCACTTCAGAGCTCCCTAACTGTGGAGTTACAGAGAGAGGCCCTCAGCTCAAAGGAGCATCCCGCCCCCAGCTGGCCAGAGCCCTGCTCAGGTTCAGCAGGAAGGCCCTCCATGGGAGGCTGCCTTACCTGGGCCAGGTACCCAAGGGCTGTCTGAGGGTAGAACTACTGGCAACACCAGGAAACCAACTCAGCAACCGATGGGACAGGGAGGACAGTGGGAGACTAGTAACCAGGCCGGAGACGACAGTGGCCCTGACCTGGATTTGAGTGGCGTTAGGGAGGGAGGCCCACCCAGGTGTGGAGATGGTGCAGCAGACAGGGAGAAGGGGAACTGTGGCTCAGGCCATGGGGTGGAAGGTGAAGCCAATGGCCAGGCTCGGGTGACCCTAAAACACCCTCACCGTGGGAGCCTGCATTACTCATGGACAGGGAACATTATGGATGGGGAAACTGAGGCCTGGGGAGGGACAGTGACTTTCCCAAGGTCACAGGGTCGGTGAGTGGCTGAACCAAAGCTTGTACTCAGTCTCCTGCCTCCCAGCCATTCCCAGAAGAGCCTCTGAACCCCCAGTGAGAGAAGCCCTGGGCCACCCCAGTGGAGGCCCCGGCACAGGCCTTGCCTGTGAACTCTCTTTCTCCTCTGCCCACCTCCTGTCCTCTCTTCCACCTTCTCCCCCATGTTCCCACCCCCACATAGACCAAAATGTTTTCAATTAGGAATCTGCTGGAGTGGAGGCAAGCGGGCAAGATGTCCAGACGGGTAACTCCCCCACTTCCCGCCCTAATCCTTGATTACCTCCCTAAGGGGGACTTAGTTAGAAACGGTCATTACCACTAATTACCAGACGACCCGCTTCGCCCTCCCTGGGAGTGGAAACCGCTGCCTCCCGCCTCCTGGTCTCTGGGCTGCACGCTCCGCTCCGGGGCCGGGCATCCCCAGCATGCAGCTGCGGCGGCGGTGCAGGCCATGGCTGGTGCAGGCAGCTCCCCGTCCCAGCCACTCCCCGCAGCACCTCTTTCTTCCTCCAAGGCCGCACCCCAAGCCTGCCCAGCTCCCCGACCCGACCCCCTGACCTACCACCCACCAGGAGTCTGCCTAACAGCTTCCTATATACCCTCCGCCCAGCCTGGGGAGTTGGAGCCCTCACCAGGGAAAGCCACCACTAAGGTTTCCCTTGCAGCCTCTTCTCTCACAGCCTGCCTGGGGCTGTTGCTTGAGGAGTCTCCATTTCAGAGATGAAGAAACCGAGACCTGGAGTGGCTCAGGGGTTCGCCCAGGGGACCCCAGCCAATGGGACACCCCGGGCACCGTGAGCACGGAGCACCCCTCCCCAGGGGCCGCAGGGCCCAGCACTCAGGAATCGCCTGTTAGCCTGAGCTGAACTGCCTATTATCCCACTTCTTGGTTGGAGCAGAAGCCCAGGGAAATGAGATGGAGGCAGTGCCACTGGGGGAGCCTGGTGTTTTATTTGCTCGTATCTTTTTTTATCCTTCCCATTCTACAGCTGAGAAAAAAGGCTGGGGGTGGGAGGGAAAGAAAGTCGGGTGAGGGTGAAGGGCAGAGTGGGATCAGGACAGGCTGGGTGTGGACAGCCCCCCAGCCGATGCCCAGCAAAAGGGGACCCGGGAAGGAGAGGATGGACAGCCTGAAGGGGGAGGACTGACCGCAGCAGGAGGCGGGGCCTCTGGGGCCTGGGGACGCCCACACGCACAGCCCTGGCTCTGCCTCAGTGTTCTGCTCTGTACAAAGGGGCAGTAGCACTCTCATCCAGGCCGACACCTTCCTTCCGGGTGTTGTGAGAAGGGTGTTGTGAGAACGGGAGGAGGCCTGAAAGAGGGGCTCTGTAAACTCTGAAGTGTACGTCACAACAGCAGCAGCTGCAGGTGTGAACAGTGTAAGCCTCTGAGTGCTGCTGGGGGAGGGGGAGGGGCTGTTAACAACCAAGAAACACCCCGAGGCGATGACATATGCCTTTGTGTGGTCAAGCCCCAGCCGGTGAAGGCTGCAGGAATTCAGACCACAGGTTCACAGAGGTTTCCCAGTGTAGGCGGGCTCCAGTGGCTCAGAAGGCCGGGGATCACCAGAACGGTCCAGTTTAGGTCAAAACTCTCGGCCTGAGGTCTGCACTGCATTCCGTCCCGTGCTGGGTGTCGGCATCCAGAGACACGAAACATTTCCCTGCTTAGGGTGGGGTGGGGTGAGGGGAGACTGCCCAGGACACCCACAATCAATCTCAGACAGGCTGGGTTGTGTCATCGCAACGGCAGACACCAGGCTGTGCCTGCTTGCCCTGCACCAGCCTCCTGGGTCTCTAGATGATTAGAAGTTGCATCGTTTGGGATCATAGGGTAAGCGGTGCATGGTGGAGAGTGAGAGGCAGCAGGAAGTAAACTAACCTATTGAGTACTTAATGTAACACGTATTATCTCGTTCAGGCTTTGTAATACCCCTACAATGTAGTAGTCTCCATTTTGTAGTTGATGCCCCGAGAGGGGCATCAGTTTGCCCAAGGTTGCACAGCACAGAGGGCAGAACTTGAGTTAGAACCCAGCTCATCTGGCTCCCTCTGGTCCAGGTTTCACCTGACAGAGGGATCCCATCTATGAATGTTCCAAATACTTCATACATTATCTTATTTAAGCCTCATCAGATAGCCTTTTGAGTTAGAAATGATCATTTCCTTATAGCAGATGAGGACCATGGGGTTCAGAGAGATTGGAAAACTTATCCACGTCACACAACTGGTGTCTGAAGCCCGTGCCCTTCTCCAGGCCAGCCCTGGAGTTGGAACACAAGCTGGATCATTGCCTTGTAACTGTTGGTAGGTTTATCCAGCCATTAGACCAGGGGCTCCTTGAGAAAAGGATCTGTCTTATGTTCATTACCAAATAAGACATTTGAGGACAGGTGCTTAATAAATACTTCTTCCCCAAGTAGATCAAGTTCATCCATTCATTCCGTTTCTGGAGCAGGGGGAAAGGCCCTCCTGGCATCAGGAAACGCTTGGGGGAAGGAGACTCTGTGGTGTGTCAGGGAAGCCAGGAGTCTGGCAGGCCGGGGCTTAGTGCACATGGGGGTTGAGGATGAGGGGCTGGAGAGGGTCGGGGGCCAGGTGTCGAGAGGCCCTGAGTGTCAGGTGGCAGCTGTTGGCCTTGACCAGGTGGGTGTGAGGAGACCGCCCGTAGGTGGGAAAAGATCACCAAGGCGATCTTCATAGTAAGTGCCATTTGTTGCTGACCACAGCGTGTCGGCTCCGGGCAGAGCATGTGATGCACATCGTTTGATTTAATCCCTCAAATAATGCTGGGAGAAGAGGTTAAGTAACTCACTCAAGGTCACAGGGGGTGGGTTGAGGTGGAGCCAAGAGTCTACCCAGGTCTGTGCTATTCCCCTGCCACCGGGCTGTCTCCTTTGGGATCTTGGGCCAGGGGTTCTGGGATCTGGGTCTCACCAGGTCTCAGCCCCGACCCTGCTGTTGCCGTGGCAGCTGGGACCCTCAAGCACTTGTGGCTGCAGATCAGCCTCGTTCTGCCCCCCTGACTTTATTGGGTTGCTGAGAGCCAGCTGGCTCTGGGAGTCCACATGCCTCCCTACTAGGCTGGGGTGGGGGGCTGAGAGCAAGTCAGTGTGGAGCCCTTTAGGGGCTGCTTCTCTGATGCAGTCTGCTTCTCAGAGCCTGGCGGAAAGATCCAGGATGGGGCCCTGATCCTGGATCTTGGCATCTTAGTGCCCAGAGTCAGGATCTGGGAATATCTTAGGTCCTATAACATCACCAGGTATCATAGAGATCCTTAGGCCAGCATCTCCCAAAGCATGGATGATACAGCACTCTTCAAGCAAAGGCTTTGTGCTCAGTATGCTCAGCCTGTTGCTGCAGGCTGCAGGACTTCTCAGTGCCTTTAAATGCTAATATGCATCATGACTTTCCAAGGGGGACACAGCACTCCATGTCCCCCAGGTGTACTTGGCCATCAGTTCCTTTTTCAGAGTGTTTCATTAGAACCTATTCTGGGAAATATGGTTTACAGGTACAGACAGAAGTCCAGAGAAGGGCAGTGATTTACCTAAGGTCACACAGCAAGTTAGTGGCAGAGTCTGGATTAGAAACTAAGTTTTTTCAAACACTCACCAAATGGAGTGGCTTTTTAATCCTTTAATAACAGTGCTCTGCATATGTGTTGGACTTTAATACAGGGATTTAAAAATTAAATGAAATGGGAAGCTCTTAACTCAAGTTGCACATATGGTAAATGCTTAATAAACAGTATATATTTATAATGATGATTATAATCATCTAGCAGTTAGCATGGTGTCTGGCACATAGTGGGTTCTCAATGTTGAATGAATGAACAAAGAATAGTAACTCCAGCTCACACACTGTGTGAATAAGGTAATGGATGTGAGTGCTTTGTGAGCTGGTAGAACTGTTTATTGCTAGCATAATTGTGGAAAATCTTAGGCAGGATAGGGGTTGTGTTCCCATGTTATAAATGAGGGCCTGAGGTCCAGAGAGGGACAGTGATGTGCCCAAGGTCACACAGGGCTTGGAGTGGAGCCATTGCTCCGACTGCTTGGGTGCTTTGCCTCCTGGCTGGCTCCTTCCCACGAAGGCCCCAGAGTCCCCTGAGGAGAAGGCCAGAGTCGGGAGGGCAGGTGGGAGCAACGCTGCCCCTCACTGCCCTGTCTCTCCTTCCACTGGTCGCTGCCCTTTGGCGGTGTGCAGGGCGCTGTCCAAGACTCCGGCGGCCTTGGCGCTGAACCAGACCCAGCACTGCAAGCAGCTGGAGGGCCTGGTGTCTGCACAGGTGCAGCTGTGCCGCAGCAACCTGGAGCTCATGCACACCATCGTGCACGCTGCCCGTGAGGTCACGAAGGCCTGCCGCAGGGCCTTTGCCGACATGCGCTGGAACTGCTCATCCATCGAGCTCGCCCCCAACTACCTGCTCGACCTGGAGAGAGGTAGGGATCTGGCTGAGCTGCTGGGGCCTGCTGAATGCAGCAGGTATGGATGAACAAATGCAGGCCTAAATACATGTGTGTTTAGTTAGGCGGATGAATTCACGGATGGATGGCTACGTGATAGTGGATGGATGGATGGACAGACAAATACTGGCATGGATGGCTGAACATATGTGTGGATGAATCAATCATAGATGGGGTATTCAGGCATGAATTAATGAATGAATGAATGTTTGGATGGGTGCATATACCAGGCAGGGGAGTCTGCATGATAATACAAACGCACACATGCCCTATTGCATGAATGAAGGAATGAATGATGCCTGCTTCATGATCCAAAGTCCTTGCTTCCTGCACTTAAGGCCACATGTCAGAGGCCACATAAGAGAGAATGCTATAAAGCCCACCCTCATGGGCAGAGGCAGGGGTGCCGACTGAGATTGCTGTGAGATGCACAAAGTGAGGTAAGGACTGAAGAAGGACCACCTCTGCTGTGGGGGACCCATGAGGATAGAGAGGTAGTTAATGGGTAGAAACACTTCTATCGACCCAATCCATCCCCTGCACGGTCACGCCTCTCTCGTGGATCCTTAATGGAAATGCTCACGTGCATGTACGTGACAAGCTTGCTTCCTTCCCATGTTACCTGAACTCTAGAACAAGCCTGTGAGGTAGGTATTATCACCCCCATTCTACAGTTAAGGAAACCGAGGCTCGGGAAGAGGAAGCAGCTTCCTAGTTCAGAGGTGGAGCCAGGGCTGAGACCCCAAGGCCTTTCCATGGCACCCACAGCTGGGCCCTGTACACACTGGTCTCCCCTATCAGTCATGAGTTCTTGGGGGAGCTCAGGACTGTGCCTCCATTTCTATGAAGCAGCTCCTGATGCTGAGTGCAGGAACAAGCAGGGGTGAAAGTCTGGAATGGTGAGTGTGAGTGAGTGTACAGGCCGGCACGTGGCTGAACGTGCACGGGGAGAGAGAGGGGTGGCACTGATGGCCCCCGAGCCGTCCTCCACCTGCACACCCTGGTTACAACCCCAGCCCCCAGTCAGCCCCACCCAGCTGGGCCAGGGAGCCGGGAGGGGACAGGGTCCTATCCCTGGATTGGCCCTGCCGGGGCTGACCCTGCATCCCCCTACCCCACAGGGACCCGGGAGTCGGCCTTCGTGTATGCGCTGTCGGCGGCCACCATCAGCCACGCCATCGCCCGGGCCTGCACCTCCGGTGACCTGCCCGGCTGCTCCTGCGGCCCCGTCCCAGGTGAGCCACCCGGGCCCGGGAACCGCTGGGGAGGATGCGCGGACAACCTCAGCTACGGGCTCCTCATGGGAGCCAAGTTTTCCGATGCTCCTATGAAGGTGAAAAAAACAGGATCCCAAGCCAATAAACTGATGCGTCTACACAACAGTGAAGTGGGGAGACAGGTAACCACCCACCCCACCCGCCCCAGATGGTTGTGCTTGTGCCGTCGGCTGGGAAAGGGCCAGCCAGTGTGCCGATGGAGGGGGGACGGGGCGGAGGGTGGGCCCTGACTGACCCACACCCAGCGCGCTCTCTGACCCCCTCAGCTCTCCCCTCTCCGGCCGTTTGGGGCTTGCCTGACCCCTCCTCCGGGGAGTCCCTCGGGATTTGGGCTGGAGAACATTGGGGGAGCAGAGGAGCATTGAGCAGGAGCCGGGAGCTCTGAGTTCTGGCCTTGGCTCTGGCACTGACTCGCTGTGTGATGTTGGGCAAGTTGCTTCCTCTCTGGCCTCGGTTGTTCCCGTCTATAAAACGGCGGGGTGACTGGATGCTCCCCATCTGCCGGGATCCTCAGGCTGTTCCTCTGGGGTCCTGAGCTGAGGGTCACGTGGGAGGAGACGTGGGCAGGCTGTGGCCAGCAGTCTTATGCTGAGGAGTCATCTTCTTGGATTTAACAGGGACACCCTTCCCAGCCTCCAACCCATGCGACCTCCAACACAGTTTCCTCCAACATCGATTTCACTTTCATTTCAATATCATTTTTTCATTTCACACCAATTTTTCCCTTTTTCCTCAACCCATTTCCCAAAATGTTGGGTGAGCAAATGCGTAAATGAATGAATGGAACTTTTTATTTTTTGAAAATTAAAAAAACACCACTTGATACCAATCTGTGTGGCAGACACCGTGCTCAGTGCTTAACTGATTTTTGCTTCTGTGATTCACAAAACAGCCCTGTGGGAGGTACTATTGTCCCTTTTTTACTGATGGGGAAACAGGCCCAGTGAGAGGCAGACCTGCTCCTGGCCATTGGCCAGTGTCGAGTCTGGACTTCACCTCGTTAGCCCTCCCCGCAGCCTCGGATGCCCGTGTTACAGAAGCCCCGAGTGAGGCCTAAAGAACAAAGGCACACAGGCGGGGCCCAGCTCCAGTCTCCACCTTCCTCTCTCTCCAGTCTCCCTCATGGGAGGGGTCTAGGATGTCCAGGTCATCCTTGGACAGTTGGGGAAACTGAGGCCCAGGCATGCACCTGCCTCCCAGCCCCGTCACCTGCCTCTGGAGCCAGGGATCAAGCGGGAGCCCTTTGCCAGCCTGGCCTGAGAGCCCACCCCATTCCCACCACCACGGCCAGCCCTGAGCCTCACGCTGCCAGGGCACAGCCCCCACTCCCCACCCCCAGGGCAATCCCAAGGGGGCTCAGCCTCAGGGGCACATGAGGCCTGTCCCCAGGGCCCTGATGCCAAGGAACTGGCCCCCCTCAGGGCCATCTTCCAGTGGGTGCAGCACCCCTCCACCAGGCTGCAGGATTGAATGGGATCACGCATACGGCATGACTAGCACAGGGCCTGGCACATGGCGGCCTCAGGCCCATTGCCTCCCATCTCATGCTGAGGAACCGAATATAGTTTACCTTTTATGATGACTCAAAAGTATCTCCATGTCCTTGAGAGGTTGAACATGCCCCTGGAATTGTGTGCTTCATTCCTTTGCATTGCCACAGGTTTTGCTCAGCAAATCCCAGATTTTATATCCAAAAGGCCTCCCTTGTTCCCCACTTCCTGGTGCTGGGAGAGGGAAAGGAGCCTGGGAACCTTGACCAGCTCCCTCACTAACTCACTGAGTGACTTTAGGCCAGTCTCTGCCGTCCTGTGCCTCAGTTTCCCCATCTCTTCGATGCAGGTGGTGGGTCTGGATGACCTGTGATCCTCACAGCTTCTTACACAGGGCAAGCAGGAGGGAAGGACCCCAGGGCCTCTCCTCTGAGTCCTGTGTAGAAAGAAGGGGGCTTAGAGGGCAGAACTGAAAGGCCCTTAGAAAGTCACTAACCCATGTCCCTCAGGTGTAGACGGGGAAACCGGGGCCCAGGGAAGATGGTGTGGCAGAGTCGTTACTTAAACTGATTTTTTAAAACCAGTATTAATTTAACTTTTATAGTTCACAATACCCTTTCATATATGTCATCTCATTTAATCCCTTCAACTCTGCAAGGTAGAAATTATGTGTCCATTTAGCACATCAGAGGCACTGCATGTAAGAGGCAGGAGAACTGGCGGTGGAGGGAAGGGGCAAGGCAGGCCAGGGGGATCTTGTCCCCATGCACTCACCTCCTCCCTCCCTCCCTCCCTCCCTCCTTCTCCCTCTCCTGCCTTCCTCACTTCCTTTCTTCTCTTGGTTTTCCTTTTTCCCAGCAAGCATTTAGTGAGCTCTATTTTTGCGTGAGTGAGAAAGCATGGAGCAATGAAAAGCCACAGCTTTTGGACTCACCCTCAGACCTGGGATCAATTCTCAGCTCCGCGATTTTCTAGCTTTGCAACCTTAGTCATGAGACTTGGCCTCTCCGAGCCTTTGTTTCCTCTTTGTAAAATGGGGAAAATAATAATACCTCCCCTGAAGGGCTGTTGAAATGATTGAGCACTACATGTGTTAGAGCACTTGGTATACAGTGGGTGCTTGATAAATGGAATACATTATCCTTGCAAAGGTCACTCTGGCTCTGCCAGCCTCTCTCAGCTGTACCCCAGCTTGGAGGAAGAAAAGAGGACCCCCAACTCCTCCCAGCTTTAAACCAAAAAGTTCTGTCACTTGAGGCCCAGAGCGGGTTGTGACCCCCTGGGAGCACCTGGCCATGTGGGTAGGATCTGGAGCGGGCCAGGGTCCTGGCGCAGGCCAGGGAGGGGGCTGTGGCCGCCCAGCCCGACGCCCTCCCCTGTCCGCAGGCTCTGCGCGCCTCTCTGGAAATGAAGTGTAAGTGCCACGGGGTCTCTGGCTCCTGCTCCATCCGCACCTGCTGGAAGGGGCTGCAGGAGCTGCGGGACGTGGCCGCTGACCTCAAGACCCGCTACCTGTCGGCCACCAAGGTGGTACACAGACCCATGGGCACCCGCAAGCACCTGGTGCCCAAGGACCTGGACATCCGACCTGTGAAGGACTCGGAGCTCATCTATCTGCAGAGCTCACCTGACTTCTGCATGAAGAATGAGAAGGTGGGCTCCCACGGGACGCAGGACAGGTAAGGGTCTGCTCCCCACCCACCCTGGCAGGAAAGGGTCAGCTATGTTGCACGTCCCATACCCCAGCTCAGGGCTAGGCACATGGCAGGGCCTCAGCTGGTGTTTGGGGAGTGGTTTCACTGCACAGCTGAGGGAGGTGGCCCAGGAATGTCTGAGTGGAGATGCCAGGGTATAGTGGCAGGAGGGTCCAAGCTTCCGGGAGTGCCTGATGTGCACCTCGGCCACACAGGGGCCCTCAGGGAATGGAGACTAGTAAGGAGGCCCCCAGCCTACCTTCCCCCTTGTGGAAGAGACAGAAATGGGAAGAGACCATGACTATATCAGGAGACAAAGGCTGGGAAAGTAGCTGCCTGGTCTTTGGTGGTTAAAGAATGGTGCTCAGTGGACCAGGCAAGGGAGACAACAGCAGGCCATTGGCTTCACAGGGCAGACTTCACAGAGAAGGGGTCTTTTGAAGTGGGTCCTGGCATATGAAGAGGAGTTTGCCAGGCTCACACAGAGGGTAAGGGCCTGCCAGACTGATGGTGTAGTATGTGCAGTAACCCCCAAGGCTGGCTTCATACCAGGGCTTGCTCCCGAGTCCTGGGCCCTGGAATCCCTTGAGGGCAGGCCAGGTCTGACTGGTCTCTGTGCCCAGCATTGCCCAATCCAGGCAGGCCTTAAGAAAGGATGAGGTCGTGATCTTCACTCAGCTGCCCCACTGACTTCTGCCTCGACTCCCTGGTGCACTGGAAACCCAATTCCATTTTCAGAAATGTGACTGAGGGAGCTCAGTTACACCCAGGGTGTTTTGGAGCTGGTCAGGGCCTGGGAGGTCTTCAAAGTGATTTACTTGAAATGTAGGTCACCCCTCCTCCTCCCCTGCGGAACTCCTCAGCACTGCCTTCTGCCTGCAGACCCCAGTCTGCCCCTTAGAACAGCTTCCAGGCTCTGCAGAGGCTGCGCCTACCAGCCTTTCAGTGGCGACCTCACACCCTTGCACTTTTGCCGTGCCCTGAACCTGCCTGCAGGCCTTGGTTCTGCTGGTACCGCCCTCTCTTTCGCTTCGTCATCGAGTTCCTGCTAAACCTCCCAGCCCCTGCTCAAGAGCCACACCCTCCTTGAAGGGACCCCAATCTGCTCAGAAGGAATGCACATCTCCCTACTTGATGGGCTTGTGGTGGGACAGTCTTTCTTGGCAGGTTCTTCTCTGGTTCCATCCCTTGCCCAGGGAAGCCACCTCCCCTCTTAGGGCTTGGTTCCCTGACCCCTGCAGTGGGTGGTGTAAGGGATGGGCCTGGCTGGTGCCTGGCCCCACATGTGCACTTAGCGTGTGGGGAAGGGCTCTGGAACTTCCACTGAGCTGGGGACCTGGCTGGGTTAGACCTCCACCCGGGTGCAGGGCGGGCCTTGCCATCCCGGAATCCCCAAGGGTAGTAATTCTGGGCCTAACGTGGAATAAGTCCTCAGAAATTGTTTGTTGAATGAATACATGAAGGAAGGATAAATGTCATACAACCTCCTCTCTGGGTAGATGAGGAACTGAGGCACAAGGGGACATGGGGAGGCAGCCAGCCCGTGGCCACTCAGACTTCCTGGTCTGCACAGAGAGCAGGTGAAACCAGGGCACCAAACTCCTATCCAGACGTGCAGCCTTTGGGATAGCAAGGTCAGCCTGCATCCCGTAGCAGGATGGTACCTCCTTGCCCGGACACATGTGCACCCTCTCCCCAGGCCCCGGCTCTCTTCCATCTCCTCCTGGGGGCCCCCTGGCTCCTAGTTGCACAGCTGGGGCTGGGGTGGCTACAGCTGGCCCTATTCTGGCTGCGGCAACCAGGACAAGAGGGAGGGACAGTGGGAGCCAGCAGGGACTGCAGACATGCCATGTGCCAGGTGAAGCTGGGGAGGCTTCAGGAGAGTTGGCATTTCCCAAAGATGGTTCCGGACAAATCTAGTCCTGAGATGCTACAACAGAAAGAGTTCTGCAATCAAATACATTTGGGAAATTCTCTTTGGCGCTTCACAAGGCACGATAACATAGTACAGGGTGTGAGGTATCCTGCAGTAAAGGCTCTGCCTAAGCCAGTGTTTCCCACGGGTATTGGCTATGGAACTCTTTTATTAAGGAGCCCCTAATAGCATTCCCCAGAACTAGTGCTCTGCAGGGTTAAAAGAATATTGAACCAGAGAGAGGTGTCTGAGAACGTGTCTGGCACATAGTTGGTGCCCGGCCAGCATTTGCTTCCTCCGCAGCCCATGTTCCTGGCTCCAGGAGAGGGAGGGCTGGTTTAGGGGTCTCCATCCTCACAGGCCAGGGCTGCACACTCTGCAAGGGGTCCCAGGCTCCCATCTGCAGGCCAGATTGAGGGGGTCAGGCGGAGGCAAGTGAAGATGGAACCAGGTCACGCCAGGGGGACAGGAAGGCGCGGAGAGCCTGGGCTGAGGCAGCCAGGGTGGGGTGCAAAGAGGATAGGGCTGGGGGAGGGGGTTCTGGAACACAGAGGGACTGGGGTAGCCCTCCAAGGACCCCAGAGCAAACCGGGTCTTCCTGGGTGCAGGAGGGACCGTGAGTGCGTGTTGGGGAAGGGCAGTTTTGAGCCTGACACTGCAGCTCCCTTGCTGTGTGAGCTTGAGAAGGTCCCTTCTCTTATCTGAGGTTCAGTGTCGTCATCTGTGCAATGGGGATGAAAACACACCTCCTAGGGTTGGCGAATGATCCTCCTTACTAGGCAGTGTCACTCATCTGGAAAGTACTGGGGAGGAGTCTCCCCTCCCTCCGGTACCCCCAGGCTGCCCGGCCTTCCCAGCCCAGCCATCCCCACCTGGCCCCTGGGACTTGCCCTCCATTTCCACCCCCCAACCCCTTGCTTTGGGGAACACCAGCCTCTAGGCTTCCTGCCTTGCTCAGCTTGTAGTGGTTCCTCTGCAAATGGGCTTCTGCAGACATCGGCATCTGCCAGCTTTCTCTGCAGTAACAAGCTACCCCCCACTCCCCACTCAGTAGCTTCTACCCACACACTCCTATTTCTTGCACCCATCACAGGAGGCTGCATTTCAGCTGCACTTTTCCTGAGCTCTGGCGTGTGCAGGGAGAGATGCCAAGTGCTCGGGTTGAGAGAGGGAAGCCCAGGGGCTGGGGAAGGTTTCCTGGAGGAGAAATGTGAACGGCGGTAGAGGAGGGGATTTGGTGTGCAGGGGCTGGATGTCAATGAGCTTTGTTAACTGGAAAAGGCATGTGTTCAGGGATATCTCTATAGAGGCTGGTCCCTGAGCTGGGGAAGGTAAGACAACTTGCATCCACCCTGGGAAACTGAGGCCTCATCAGCAGTCGGGATTCCAAACCCTAGCCCTCTTGTCAAGTTTCTTCCAGAGGCCCACACCCCAGGGCCTGGGCCTGCCCTGGCTGGGAAGGTCCGGTCCGAACCATCCTGGTGGCCCCTCCCTGGGCCCATGGTCCTTTCTCTAGGTCTCCCCTTCCCCACCTTCTTCTTCCAGACACCATCTCAGGCCTCCTGTGGCTCTGAGGTTGGAGGTCAGGTTTTCAGATGTTGTATGTCAGGGATCCAGAAATAATAAAAGTGGAATCCTGCCCCTTCTTGCCTCTGAGGGTAGATGTGTTGGCCAGAGGCCTTCAGGAGAAAGCTGAGAGGGACTAGTGGGTTTTGAGTGGCTAATCTGAAGCCCAGAGAGGTTAACTAACTTGCCTCAAGTCACACAGCTAGTGAGCAGCAGAGCTGGGATTTGAACCCTGGTCTGTCTAGCTCTGGGGCATGTGCTCTTCCTGCTGCCCCCTCCTGCCTCCTGCTCAGAAACTGCTTGCAGCCCCACATGCAGGTCCCTTGCTGTCTGTGTCTCTAGGTACTCCCCTCCTTCCCACCCTATCACCCCTGCCCGCCTCAGGCCTCAGCCCCTCTCACCCAGCTGCTGCCAGCCTCCTCCCTGGCCTTCCTGCCTCCAGCCCTACCCTTCCACCTGTTCTCTCACTGTTCTTATAGCAGGTCAGGTCCTTTGCCTTTGGCCAGGCTGTGCCCTCCTCTGTGTGTTGGATTTCTGCTCATCTTTCAGGAAATAGCCTAGCTGCCCCTCCTCCTCTAGGAGGGCTGGCCCACAGACCCTGTGCTCACCCTGTGTGGCCTTGGGCAAGTCCCTTCCCCATTCTGTGCCTCGGCTTCTCCATCAATAAACATGAGGTTGGATGTGGTCATCCCTAGGTCTTGGCCATCTCAGGCATTCTGGGACTCCTCTGTCCACATGGCTGTGGGGATCCTTCTGCCCCTGCCCAGTGCCCCAGGCCCCTGCTGCTCTATCCACAACTGTGTCCCACGGAAACATCCCTGTCTGAGCTGCGCCTCCGCTTAGCTAGAGGAATGGCCAATCTGAACAGATGGTTTTCATGAGGCTGAAGAACCAATAGCAGCAGAAGGATATTTGCATTTTATGGGGGGGTGTCCAGTGTCTTCTTATCCCAAAATGTGATTCAGGAAGAAATGCAGCCCCTGGCAGGTCCATGGCTTGGGTTCCCTTTGGGGTGGAGAGAGACGGCACTGGACTTGAGTTTAAAGCCTGTGTGTTCACCCTGTGTGCTCAGCCCCTCCTTGAGCCCATTTCCCCATCTGTATAATGGGTCTACTAATCCCACCAACCCAAAGACACGGTGTGCCTCCAGTTAAGAGAAAATCCTGGAGGGAGGTGCCTGACCCACAGGAGGCACACCAGTGACACCCCCCCTCCCCCCCGCAACAAACACTGTGCCAGATGCTTACTGGTCTCACATCCAGTGCCACGTGTGTTTCAGAATCTGCTCTGGGAGTCTAAAAGTAAAAATGGTCTTTACAATCACTGCAACATGATGAAAGATCAAATAAGACAGTCTGGTCTGAGTATCCATCCTTCAAGTGTTCTTTAGAAGTAGAAGAAATAGAAAAGGGACAACCCCAAGAAAACGAAACCACCCCATCATTGTGACGAATGCTTATCAGAAAAATAAGGAAATGTTAGAAGTGCCCTTAGATAAGCTATTTTCAATTCCCAAAAGCTCAAGGCCTGGAAGTGGGCACCTCCCAAGGTGGGGGGACCTAAGTTTGTGGGGAGGCTGTGGCTGCCTGTATCTGGGGAGCTGTGGGGCGTCAGGGGGAGCTGACCGGGCCCTCACTGACCTCCCCTCGTCCGCCCTGCCCCCCACAGGCAGTGCAACAAGACCTCCAGTGGCAGCGACAGCTGTGACCTCATGTGCTGCGGCCGTGGCTACAACCCCTACACGGACCGCGTGGTCGAGCGGTGCCACTGCAAGTACCACTGGTGCTGCTACGTCACCTGCCGCAGGTGCGAGCGTACCGTGGAGCGCTACGTCTGCAAGTGAGGCCTGGGTCCCCCGCCCAGCCCGGGAACACGGACTCCTCCGAGGCCGGCGGATTCTTTTGCTTCTAAATCCCAGATGCCAGGCCTGGGAGGTGGGTCGTGCCTTGCCTCCACTTGGAAGCCACCAGGAACGGAAGGCCTGGCCACTGGAGCTGGAGGGCCGGGACATCAAAGGAAACCAACGAGATTAAAAATAACCTAGCAGCCCAAGGCCCGGCGTGCAGAGTGCACACACGCTGCCTTCCAGGCGGGGTTAACAGGCCAGGGGCATTGGTTTGCCAGACTGGGACAGACTTGACCCTTCACAGCCTGAGAAGGGGGATCTGGCTGCCCACGCAGCCGCTGGAGACCCCCGACCCACTCCAGGGTCCGAGCCTGCTGGGCCCCACCACATGGAACCACTAGCTTGGGTTGTAAATGTTTTTCTGTTTTTTGTTTCTTCCTCTGGGATGTGGGAGCTACAGACATATTTATAAAGCATAGCTTTTTCTTTGGGGTGGCTTGCCTCAATTCCTCTTTATATATTATATATATAAATATATATATATAAAATGATCTATATTTTAAACAAGCTTTTTAAGCAGCAATATGAAATAAATGCTGAGAAAACCCCAGCCCGCCCCCATGGTTTGTGGCCTTCCAGAGTGGCCTCAGAGGCTCCCAGGGCTGACGGGGACAGCTCTCCAGTTTCCAGACAAGGCGGCCTCCGATTGATGTCCCTCCCCACTCCCCACCCCGGGCCTGGTCTGCCCGGAAGATCTCTTGGTCAAGGGTGAGGACAAATGTCTTGAAACATAAACCCAGCTGGCAGAGTCTTCACCCCTCGGGGACACACTCCGGCGGTCACAGAGCCTGGCTGCGTCCATGACCTGCTCTGCCAGCTTCAACTGTGAGCCACCCCAGGGAGCTGGGCACGCAGACGTGGGTGAAGAGGGGCAGAGCCGGGCCCCAGCTAGCAGCAGTGGGCTTTCTTTGTGACCCTGTGGGAGTTTTTTTGTAAAACAGGGGGTGTTGGCGATGAAGGTCGGTGGTTGGGAGAGGCCCAGCCTCCTGCCTGCAGCAGGGGGAGTGGTGAAAAGCAGTCGGATTCCTGTTCTGTTTTGAAGATGGAGCCAACAGGATTTGTGCTCTTTGGGGAAGTGGGGTGTGAGGGAAGGAGGATCAAGAATGACCATGAGGATTTTGGCCGGAGCATTTGGAAGGATGAAGGGGCTGTTTGCCCAGATGGGAGTGGAGTGCTCTCTGGGGAGGACTGGAGTTCAGATTTGGACACGTGAAGATCGTGATGCTGATCAGGCACGAAGTGGAAATACTGAGTGGATGGCAGATATTTGAGTCTGGGGTTCTGGGGAGAGGCCAGAGCTGGAGATGCACATTTGAGTGTTGTCACCGTGGGTGGGATAGGAAAGCACAGAGGACCAGGGCCTGGGCCGGGGGCACTTCTGCTTTGGAGTCCAGCAGGTGTAGAGAAAATGACAAAGGAGGCTGAGAAGTAATGGTCAGGGAGGCGGGAGGAAATCCAGGTGGGGGTGGGGTGGGGGTCCTGACAGCCAGGTGAGGGCAGGGGCTCAGGAGGGATGGGGGCAGAGTCTCTGAATTTCAGCTTCACTTTCTGGCTTATGGGATGGCGCTAATTAAACAAGGGATGGACAGATGAAGTCTCCTCCGGGCCGGGCACACAGCAGATCCCCAGAAAGTGGCAGCAGGTATCCATCACCCATATGGGGTGATCACACAAGAAAAGTTTATAAAATGGATTTCTGTGTCCATGGGAGGAAGCCCTACTGCTGAGGGGAGGGTTTTCCACCCTCCAAGTGCCAGCTAAGGACAGAGGCACCACTTGGAGGTGCTGGGAGGACAGAGAGGGGCCCTGGAGCTCGGGCAGGCATGCCTGGGGTGGGGAGGGCACGGACAAACTCCCCAGGCTGGAACGGAGGTGGGCTGGGAATAGGGAGGGCTTTGCAGCCATCCTCCAGGCCCCTGCCTGCAGCCTTGTAGTGGGAGGTGGCTCGAGTCAGAATCAGAGGCTGGAGGCAACCTCCAGATAAGACTTCTCGTCTCTCCTGAATCCATTTTCAGGTGAAAACGGACACTCAGGGAAGGGAAGGGCCTTTCCTGCGGCCACAGAACTGATAAGAGCTGGAGGGCTGGAGGTGGGGTGTGGGGCTCCCAGGGCAGGGCTTCTGCGGCACTCTCAGGTGACCGTTTTCCAAGCCTCCACCAAACCAGCCCCTAGAGGCCCAGGGCTTTCCCTGCTCCACAACCCTCATTGGCTCCCCATGGCCACCAAAAGCAATCGCCAGTTCCTTGGCCTGGCAGGCATGCCCCCTCCCCCAGGCCCCAGACACATTTCCTGTGACCCCCTAGGTGTCCCTTGCTCCAGCCACAGCAGATGGCTCACTGACACCACAGCAGGACTGCTTGGGCCACCTCTGGGCAACTCCTCGTCTCGGCCTGGCATACAGTTTTCTGTTGGTATCCCACTCAGTCCTCACAACCTGTCTCCACAAAGCCTTCCCCAGTTCCCTGGGGAGATCTCTCCCTCCTTGGGCTCCCCACAACCCTTTGAACCTTTAAAGCAGCCGTCGCGCCCATCCTCATAGCAGCCAGCCAATGCTCACTGCTCCTTCAATGCCCAGGTGAAGGGTCCTTCCTCCAGGAAGCCTTCCCTGACTACTTCCATGGACTCTGTGTTCCCTCTAACATTGCACTGAGCAGGGGTGTTATAAAGTCTGTGTTGTGTCCGCATCTGCCTCCCTGACCTGTCTGGGCTGGGTCCTCCCCTGTGAATCCCCGGGGCCTGGGATCTTGGGAAAGCAACTCAGAGCTAGGTACAGAACTTGCCTCAGAAATGTTGAATTTGAGGGTAGTCTTTGTACTTTAACCAGGACAAGCAAATGGGGAAACCAGACCAGGAACCCAGAGTGGTTCTCAGAAGGGGTGGTCAGAATAACAAATGCTCCCACTTACTGTGCACATACTCTCTGCCATTCCAAACACAGTGTCCCCAGTCGTCTTCATGGTGGCCCCCAAAACAAAAGTGGGTTTTGTTAACACCATTTGACAGATGAGGAAACAGGTTTGGGGAGGGGAGATGATCTGCCCCAGATTACACAGTTAGTCCATGGCAGAGCAGGGAGCTGAGCCCAGGTTTGTCTGATACTGAACCCTATTCCCTTCTCACACATTTTCACTCCGGCATGGGGAGGAGCAGCCTGGAAGGCAGAAGATTGTTTCCTGGGGTGACCAGGGATCTGGGCCAGGAGGGGAGCCCTGGAGGCTCAGGACAGAAGACCCAGCTAGGTGCTTGAGCTCAGTGGAGCTTGTGTAGCTGCCACCGGCCAGGCCCGGGGTCTGTGACGAGGTTCTGTACCACCCCAGCTGGCCGGGGGCTGGGCAGCCAAGGGGGGCTGGAGGGCTAGTCCCCACACTGCTCCTCACCCCCTCCAGGCCACGGTGCTAAGAAGGTAACTAGGCTGAGCCCCCTATGCAGGTACAGCAGGGGGTGTGAAATCACAGGGCCCCAGAGGCTCCCAGAATCTGTGAGCTGTAGTGTCTCAGATTTAGAATCTTCGTTCAATTGTGACCCCTTAAAATACATTTTCAAATCCTAACCTCCAGTCTGGTGAACATGACCTTATTTGGAAAATAGGATCTTTTGAAGAGACACAGGGGACAAGGCCATGTGACACTGAGGCAGAGGCTGAAACCCAAGATTTGTCATCAAACCACCGGAAGCTAGGAAGAGGCAAGGAAGGATTCTCCCCTACACGATTTTGGACTTTCAGCCTCCAGAACTGTGGGACCATAATTTTCTGTTGTTTTAAGCCACCCATTTGTGGTACTTTTGTTTTGGCAGCTCTGGGAGTAACTAAGACAGTACCTTAGAATTTTAGAGTGAAACTCCTCAAACCTTTGCATCAGAAGCTCCTATAGATGCCCCAGGGGCCAGCAGCCAACCCAAAGGATTTGAAAGGCCAGGTGTTGATTGCAGGTGTCAGAATTCCTGTCATTAGCAGGATTCCTGACCCAGGCCACACGCTCCCTCCTTCCCAGTGGGCAGCACCCCAGACAGGGCTCCGCGGGGCTCAGGAGGCCCTGGGGAGATGGAAACTTTGAGGAGGCTTCTGTACCAAGTGTGGGAGCCGCCGGACACGCGGGAGAGATGATGGGGCCTGGGGGATGCAAGACAAGAAGGCGGCAGAGAGGAAACAGATCTCTTGAAAAGAAGGAGAGATTAGTTTGTGGGAAAGGAGAGAATGGATAGATAAGAACCCCTGGGGAGGCCCAGGAACAATTTAGGGGGGCAGGGCCCAGCCCAGAGCAAACCTTACTCCCGAGGTCTCAGAGACCAGCTGCCAGATGACACAGAGCAGGCCTCCAGCGGGATGCAGACACCCAGCCCTGGGTCCTCAGACCCCAGAAGGGCTGGATCAGGGTAGGGGGTTTGGGGCTGGGAGGCAGGAACCCCAGCATCTTTTCCCCCCTCTTGCTGTGTGACTTCAGGCAGCCACTGGCCCTCTCTGGGCATCTGCAATGGTTGTCTCGCTTAATTCTCACAGCCAATCTGAGGGGGTAGGGCCCAATCTCTTTGTTTTAGTGATGAGGACACCGAGGGCCTGAGAGAGAAGCAAGTGGCCCAGGGCCCAGAGTGGCAAGCGGCAGAGCTGGGATTCGAACCCCAGATCGGCCTGACTCCAACTTCCAAGCTTGTTCTTGGCCTCCATGACGGGCGTCCCAACAATGACAGTGGCCTGCCGGCTGAGTGGGCAGTTGACTCTGGGACCAATTGGAGTGGCCGAGCAGGGCATTGCACAGGAAGGAGAGGGAACAATTCAAGACTGAGCTGTCCTTGACACCTATCTCCAGGGCACCGGGATCCACCACCCCCCATCTCTGTCAGGCCAGGGCTCAGCCAACACTTTCCTGCCCTGTCCGCCTGGCTGAGGTGCTCACCACGGTTCCAGGCCTGGCCACCCAGGCCCACCCGTGTGTGTAGGAGGGTGGGGGTGGAGCACGTGTGTCCCCCTCAGTGAGCCCATGACTTTCAGCTACAGCAGAGAGGATGGTGGTGGTTTGAAGCTGTGTGCACCCCAGAAAAACATGTTCTGAAACTTAATCCATTCCTGTGGGTGTGAACCCATTTTAAGTAGGACCTTTTGAAGGGGTTACTTCAGTTAAGGTGTGGCCCACCTTACTCAGGGTGGGTCTTATCCTATTACTGGAGTCGTTTATAAATGGAATGAATTCAGACAAAGAGAGAGAAAGCCATAGAAGCAATAAACAGAAATTAACGAAACCCAGAAGAGAAGGGAGAGACCAGAAGATGCCACTGAGTGTCTTGCCTTGTGGCAGAGGATCCAGATTGCCGGCAGCCAGTGTCAGGGAAGAAAGCATTGACTTGATTTTGCCTTGACTTGGACATTATTCTGGCCTCAAAACCGGTGAGTGAATAAATTTCCATCGTTTAAGCTGAACCATTTCATTGTATTTGCCTAAGCAGCCCTAGAAACTAAAGCAGATGGGATGCAGAAGACAGGCACAGCCCTGGGGCTTTTGGGATTTGGGGAGGGAAAGACCATTTATCTTGGGCTGCTGAGGGTGGGGAGTGAAAAATCAGGAAGACTTCATGGAAGAGGTGCCATTTGCACCATGTCTAGAAAGCTGAGTAGGATTTCAAGAGATGGAGAAGGATTTGAAGGGGTGGGGTCTGCAGAAGCAAAGGCATAGCATTGGGTGTGCTCGGGGGATGCCAGGAAGCGGAGTGTGGCTTAGAGCTCGGTGCCCGTGGGTGCTAGGGCAGCAAAGGCCCTGGGCTGGTAAGTTAGACCCAGGTGTCTGGGACCACACCCCTCCATGGCGCTAGCCACCAGCTGGCCTGGCCACCCGCAGAGATGGCTGGCTTCAGGCAGAGTGCTGTAACAGCCGCCTGTTTAATGGGTCCCTTGGCTCCTGTAGACCAAATCAATATCCGCTTGGCTTTCTGGGCCCATGGCTGCCAAAGACATTCTCCATGGTCCCTTGGTCTCCGTTGCCTCAGCTGCTGGGCTCCAGCAGGGGGTGAGTGGGAGTGGGGGCTGCAGGGCCAGAGCCGGGAGCAGCTGAGGCGGAGGAGCAGGAGGAGGAGGTGGTGAATCAGGACGGTGACGAACCCAGACCACCACCCCCCATTCAGGCTGGCAGGAGGACAAGCCCTTTCCAGGGCCTGGAGGCTGGCAGGTGAGGTCAGGGGCTTGCTGGAAGCCCAAACTCCAGCTTCTGCACTGGGGCACGGCCATAGTTAAAATCCACCTGTTTGCATCTTCCCCATCTTTGCACCCATAAAAGTGTGCCGTCAACGTCCAGGGGGAGATGGGATGGCATGCCGTTGGGAGGTGCTGGGACAGCAGTCAGTGATACCATGGCCTTGAAGACTCCTTCCAACTCAGGATTCTAAGGGTCAATTAGTCTTAAATTCTGGACCTCCGCTCTGCTAACATTCTGTGGTCCTGGGATCCCAGGTATCTGGAACTCAAGGATATCAAGAGTCTAGCATGTCTAGAACTTGCTTTTCTCCACCTGGAGTACAAGTGTCGTTGTGATTTTTTTTTCCTCCCCTGCTTACAGCCACAGCTGACCCACCTGACGGAAGGGTGGGGGTGGAGCTGCTGGGCAGGGGGCCCGCTCGATGCAGACTCTGGTTCTGTTTAGCCCTAGCATTTCCTAAGACATTTCTGGGCCTAAGGATGGGCAGTCTGGGCACTGTCTGATCCAAGGCCAGCCCTGGGCACACCCGTCCTGGATGGTTTCCCTGCCGAGGCCGACAGGGGACTCCAGGGCTTTCGAGTGGCGACGTGGCCCAGCAAGGAAGCTGGACTGGGACGCTGGGGAGCTGGGTGGTGTGAGGCTGGGGCAGGACGCTGTTCTCTCTGGGCCTTGGGGTTGTCACCTGTCAGTGGAGTTACTCTCTCATTGTGACCGGCCCATCTCTGTCAGACAAACGCAGGAGTGAAGGGGAGCACCTGCCACCCCACCGGGAGGACTCAGATGGTGCTGCAGGCCAGCAGGGGCAGGCGGGTCTGTGACAAGGCGGGTCTGTGGCCCTCCAAGCAACACCCCGGAAGCCCACCTGCCTGCAAGTGCTGTGCACTGTGCTTCCCTCCAGCCCCTACAGGGGAACCAGCAGGCCCCTGAGGGCTCCCCTCCCTGCAGGGTCCTGGATTCCCAGGAATGGGGCAAGGATGGCGGCCCTAGACACTCCTGTCCAGGCCAAAGCCCAGGCTTGGTTTGAAATCCATTTCTGGAGCAAAGGAAGACACCGACACCCACCATCTCCTGCACTCTTACGGCATACCTCTCCCCCCCAATACACACTCACTGGACGCCCACCAGGAACCGTCCCCCCTCCACCAACTCTCTCTCTCGGGAGCACACTTGGAATGTACGAAACTTCTGTAGGGGCCGCACTGTTCAGCACTGGCCACACGGCCTGTCAGAGTCACATGGCCACTGCTCCTTCCAAGCTGGGTGACCCTGCACAAGTCATGGCATCCAAGACGATTTCCTCAGCTGTAAAATGGGGGTGACAATAGGCACTCCCTCTGGGGGTGTCATGATACTACTCGAGAGAGTACCCAGCAAGCACCCAGCCAGAGTGAGACCAGTTGTTACTGTTATGGACATTGTCATGCCTTCCCCAAAGCTTCCTCCAAGCTTGGGCTCCATCCCTGGCCCTGTGCTGGCTGCTGGGGACACAGATAAGCAGGCCAGCTCCTGGGTGACACACCTGCCGTGAGGTGAGGAAGCACCAAGGACAGAGGACTCTGCCCTGGGAGGGGCTGGGGAACACTGGTATGGTTGAGAGCATGGGCTTTATCAGCCAGGCCCAACTCTGAATCCTGGCTCTGCTCTTGCCAGCTGTGTAACTTAGGATAAGTTACTTAACTTCTCTGGGCCTCTGTTTCCTCATCTGTAAAATAGAATTAATGACAGCATTTGGATTACTGTGAGGCTCAAATAAAATAACGCACATTAAGTATTTGGCAGAAAGCAAGAATTATTTATTGGTGGTCGTTATTAAATAAAAATTCAATCACTCAGTCAGTCAGCAAACCTCCACTGAACACTCTATTGTGTGCTGGGGGCTGCCCCTCAGTGTGTCTGTGCAGGATGTGTGTATGTAGGGGGGATGTATCTCCCAGGGCTCTTTAAGGACCCATGGGGGTTTGAGGCAGAAGTAACCGAAGTCAGAGCCCCACTCTCTCAGCCCTGGGGCACTACCTCTGGGGTGGGCCTGTTTAAGCTTATTCCCAGGAAGACGCTCCCAAAGAGGTCGCCACCAGAAGGCCCAGCACTCTGAAATCAGGTTCACAGAATCTTAGCACCCAGACTCAAAATGTCTTAGAGTATGTATGAGCCATCCCTTCGTTTGCTGACTGAGCACCTACTGTGGTAATAGACACATAACTAACATTTACTCACTACCTACCACATGCCAAGCACTGTAACAGTCACACAAAGTCATCGTTTAAACTGTCACACAATCCTATGGGAGGGTGTATCATTATTAGAGACACAGCAGATAGAGCCAGGCCAACACTCAATCCCACCATTTGTGTTGTCAATGTGTGGACCTCAGTTTTCTCAACTGTAAAATGGAGCCAACCACAGACAACCCCTCTCCAGGATTTTGAGAGCAGTAGATAAGGTTAAGGGCCCGAGACAGTGCCTAGCATAGTTAAGGCCTAGTCAATGGTCCCCTGAAGGTGCAGGGATTTGGTGCCTGGCTCTACTTCAGACAGTACCCACCCTCACGGCTGGCCCCATCAGGCTGAGTCCCTGGGACCCCCACTGCCTCCTGCTGTGACCCCTGCCACAATGCCAGCACCAGGCTGGGAGCCCACAATCAGCTATGGTTTTTATTATTATGGGAGGAGGGAGAATGTGAATGGCTTTTGGGGGTGCTTTCAGGTAACTGGGCCTGCCCTAAAAATGCCACCTCCTAATGAGAGTTCCCTGGACCTCCCATCCTTGGTGAAGGACATCACCCATTGCGCTACCACTAGGTCGTGCCACCTCCCTGCTCAGCAGTGTCATCCCGCTTTGCAGGTTCCTTCCCCTTGGCTCACCGAGGGGCAGCTCTGTGGCAGGTGCCCCGTGGGGCAGACTCAGGGGGCCGTGCTCACCAGAGAGCCAGCAGGGACTTTGGAGAGATTGTCCAACCCTCCTTCTCCCACCCGCATGCCACAGATGGGGAAACTGAGGCCTAACATGGCAAGGCCGCCCCAGGTCCCACTGTGCATCCGAGGCAGACTCCTGGGCTGTGCTCAGGCCTCCAAGGAGCTGCTGGGCGGTAGGGCCTGGGCCCAGCAAGGCCTGCTGTAATCAATCCCCATCACCCTGTCTGCCTCGCCCCCGAGGCAGGGTCCTCCCCTTCCCCCTCAAGACCAGGAGCCAGATCCAGAGAAGGAGGGGTCCTGGGTCCCACCGGGCAAGGGAAGGAGAAGCCACAAATATTTAGTCTGCGCGGAAGGGAGCAGGACTCTGATCCCAGCCTGGTGGCCCTGCCCTAGGCCCTGTGCCAGGAGCCAAATCCCAGAGGGGCAGGAGCCCCCCACCCCTGCCTCCACGTCCTTCAGCCCAGAGACCCCTGACACATCACACTAAGTGAACCAGTTATTGAGAGGTCTTGATGCAATGGCTGGGGCCCAGGCAGCCTAGTGAGGGCTTGGATTTAGGGGACCCAGGGGTTCCACTGCATATATTTTTTTTGCACAAACCTGTTTGGTGCCTGAAATGCCACCATTAAAGCATCATGCCTTCCCCTTCCCTGAAATAATAATAACAATAATAATAATAATAACAATAATAGTAAACAATAGCAGCAGCAACAACTCATATGTGTACAGGGGAGTACAATTTGCACAGGGCTTCCATACTCCCCAGGACCTCACAATGGGTCTGTCAGATGGATACTATTATTGCCATTTTAGATGGCAGGAAACCAGGGAAACCAGGGGTGGGAGGGGTGGTGTGAGTTGCCAAGGGTCACAGGGAGCTGCAGGGAGACTGGTCTCAGGCTGGGGTCTGACTGCGGAGCCCTGGCCCCAGGCACGGCCAGTACTCCTCCGCGCAGTGACAGCTGGAGGAGGGAGCCATCACTGCAGAGCTGGGGCTTGATCAGCCCTGGGCCTGAAGCCACGGTGGTCTGTACAGCCAGTCCCCTCCTCCTGGCCGCACTTTGTCAATGCCCGGATCTGGGTCCCCCACGGATTCCCTGTGAGTATCAGACTTACCCTCCCCTGCACCCCCTGCAGGCCTGAGCCCCGCCTGGGTTCCTATCTCCATGACTGGGATGCCCCATTGTTCCCCACCCACGTAAGCACCCCCCCCCCCCCCCCCCCCCCCCCGGCATGTCAGAAAGCCAGTTCCCCAGGCTCCACCCAGACCTGGGACAGGGAACAATCTGTCCTAACAAGCCTCCAGGTAATTCTGGTGCTAAAGCTGGAGACCACTGCTCTAGCACACACAGCTCATCTCATCGCTCTCCTGTTTCATACCCTCCCTGACTCCCCGTTGTCTCAGGATAAATCCTAGCTCCTCAGCCTGGCACAGGAGCCCCTCTGATCCCGCCGTTGACCCACTCTCCAGTGCTCTCCCAGCATACATGCACCCTATGCTCCTTCCCACCACTTTCTTGAACATCACTGTTCTCACCCACACTTTCCCCCTTCACTTCTCCAGGCCTCTGTGCATCCAGTCCCCCTGCCTGGGCTGCTCTTTTTCCCTGGGCAACCTGGAAACGTCTATGATCCTTCAACACTCTCTGCCTCCGGGAAGTCCTCCCTGACTTCTCCAGCCAGAGATGGCCCCGATTTGGTGCCCCACAGCCCTTGGGCTCCCTCTGGGCAGCACAAGTCACCCTGTGTGGTCCTGCTGGTGTTGACATCTGCCTCCCCCAACTGGTCTGCTTTGTCTTTGTACAAGGCCTGACCCAGGGGAGGCCTCGGTGAACACTCGGATGAAAAGAAGGAGCAGGTTTGGATGCAGGCGTCAGGAACTGCGTCTTCTAAGCAGAGCCGGGCTGGCTTAGATCATCTCTGTGGAGCATGCTCTGGGCTGCCCCTACCACCGCCTCACCCCAGGCCCTGAACAAGTCCCTGTCCTCTGGGGCTGCCCATGTGTGGGGTAGTGGGGCAGAGGCAGCCCCTCGCTGGAGTTCAGTGGCCCATCAAGATCCCAGTGCCCCTCATGCCAGGGCTCCGGTTCTGCCACATGCTGCCTCCTGTACCCCCTACCACCCCCAGGAATGGTGACCAGAGTACCTGCCCAGACGTCTGCACAGCCAGGTGTCACACCCCCACCCCACTCCACACACACACCCTGATGGCCCATTTCACAGGCCTCTCTGAGCTCACTGCTCTTTGCGGTGGCTAGCCTGGGGTGGGCAAGCCTGGTGGGGGTCCCCGACGTCAGAAAGCCCCTTATCCTCTCTGCTCCTTGGCTTCGTCTCCTTCTACATGGCCATGACCATGCACACTGCACAGGGGGTGGTGCGGATTGAACAAGACCCAGCCGTGAGAGGCTCAGCACAGGGTCTGGCGCACTGGGGGTGCCCAGCAAATGTCTGTCTTCTCCCTCAACACACCTTTCCTGCCACCTGCTCTGTGCCAATGTGCTGGGACAGAGGATGCTTCCCTGGCCATGGAGCCCCTTTAACATTCTTGGAGTTCAGTTGCTCCTTCCTGTTCTGCCTGTGAAGAGGTGCTGCCTCCCTGGTGTGATCTGAGGGGTCGGGAAGCCCCTCACCCAGGCTCTAGGCTCCCGTGCCTGGGATCCACCCTCATGGCCACTGCCCTTTGGAGTCAGGCCCTTCCCCAGAATTACAGGTCCCTCAGGGAGGTGACCCCTCAGACGCCCTCCTTAGTGTAACCAGCTCACCCTACCCCTCTGAGCGACCCTGCTCTCATGTCACAGCTGGGCTGATCCACTGATTACTCCCCGTGTGGTCTGACTCCCCTCCTTCTTCTCACCTGTTTTGTGGGCATCTAGGTGGACCTCAGATGGGAGAGGCCAAGCTAGGGAGGGTGCAAGGGAGGTTCTGGGAGGAGCTCCTCTGGGATCTCAGTGGTCACTGCATGACCTCTGTCGTCCTCTCTGGCCCCAGGAGCCTGGTGTCTCTGGGGCTGAAGACAAACTTCTGGGTTGGATGTTCGTGCCTAGTCTCTCCAAATCACTTGAGGTGTGTGTGGCTGAACTATTGGATGAATGATGTATGGATGAACAGATGGGTGGGTGGATGAACAAACTGATAGAGAAATTAATGCTTCCATGGATGGATGCATGGATGGGTGGATGGACGGATAGATGGATAGATGATGGATGGATGGGTGTTTGGGTAGGTAGATGGAGAAATGAGTGGTTGCTTGGAAGATGGAATTACTGACAGACTGGTGACTGGAGGGACAAGTTGGAGGGTAGAAAATGGGTGTCTGGATGGGTGAGCAAATCTGGGGCTCACGTAGATGGAGGACAGACAGTGCTCTGGGAGACAGACTCTGGATCCAGTGGAATCTCAACAGTTGAAATGGTGGTTCATGTCTAAGACAATGACATGAAATATGGACACAGGTAGGACTGCGTTAGGTTTCATAAAGCCAAGTGCATGAGCATGAAGCCAGGGTGGCGTCTCAGTCTGCAGCCAGGGGAAGGACACCTCACACTAAGAGCCCCTGCCCCTCTGGACCTCAGCTGTCTCCTGCCTAAAATCGGTGGCACACGGCATGTCACTGCCTCTCCCAGCATCTCTATGAGGTGCGTGGTGGGCACCTCCACTGGGCAGGTAGCCAGACCGAGGCCCTGAAGAGGGATTGGCTGGGCAGATACCCAACAAGTCAAGGCAGAATTGGGTCACTTCCAGCCCCACAGTGGATTCCTGGACAAAGGACACCCTACCTCTCTCTCCTAAGCCCACACTGCTATCTCACACCCAACCCTTCTCTGTCTCGATCAGGGTCTCCTCAGTTTCCCCATCTGCCTAGGCTCTAGGTAGCCCTCCATCCCCTCAGCGTCCTGCCCAGTCACAGCCACACTCCTCCACAGGATGGAGTTTTGGGCACCCACCTTCTGTAGCCGCCTTCCCAGGCCTCTAATCCCAACGTCCCTGGCCGTGTGTGCCCTGTGCTGGGCAGCTGGGCAGCAGGGCTTGGCCTCTCCGAGCCGCCCTCCTCTGGATCACCTCAGGGATGGTGACGCAGTGGGACTGCTGTTCCACAAACACCAGGACTGCCTTCTGTGTTTGAGAAAGCCCTGGCAGGAAGTTGGGAGACCTGGGGAACCCCGACCAGCACTCCCTGTAACCTGCTGGGAAACCATGGGTCGGTGGCTGCCCTCCCTGGGCCACGGTTTCCCTTCTGTACCACACCAAGCTGGGTGACACGGTCTCTGTAGGCCCTTCTAGTTCTGACATCCGAGGAGGTGAGGGACTGAGGGCACTTACTGCCTCTTCGGCTCCATCCTCACCGCCATCCTGCAGAACTCTCCCTCAGCACGCGGGAGAGGGTTGAGGGTATGCTTTTTGGGGACCCTCAGATGGTGAAGTGGGCCGTGCCACACCGTGTCTGCCTAGTCTGTGCCAGGTCTGTCCCTCCACCAGTGAGGAAGTAGGCAGGTGGGTCTGACCCCCTGGATCCCCAGGGCCAGGCCAGAGACGATGTGTAGGATCCAGTGGTCAGCCGGCTCTCGGCCATCCACCCTCCTGCCCTGCATTTAAGAGGACTCCCACAGCTCCTGGGCAGGCAGGCAGGAAGATCATTCCTGTTTCCCGAGACTGTGTGTGCTCTCAGCACAGGCTCAGGGTTTTATACCATCTCACAGATCCTCCCAGCACCCCTGTGAGGCAGGTGCTATTGTCATGCTCATTTTACAGGCAGGGATGCAGATTCGCAGAGGTGAAGTAACTTACCCCAGGCCACACAGGCAGAAGAGAGTGGAGCACTTCCCATAGCTCCAGGCAGCCACCCGCTGCCCCCAAACTCCCACTGCCTGGGTGGGCCTGCCGCCTCCCTCCTGCGAGCCTCTGCTCTCCCTGGGCTGACTGCCCAAGTGGGGAGGATGAGAGGGCCTCCAAGGTCACCAGCCATGGTCAGAGGCCTCCCCGCAGTGCTGCCCTCACCCAGGTGTGGCCTCTCTCTCCAGCCCAGATCTCTCTCCCGTGCTCCAGAGTGGCCCTCAGGGCTTCTCATTCCACACATCCAAGATGGAGCGCTGCCTTCCCCTATGAGCACGTCTCCTGGGTTCACTCTCCATGGCTCACCATCAGTTTATGCACCAGAAATATGGATATCATCTTTGATACCCTTCTCTCCCTCACCCCCCACAGTCACCCAGTCTCCCCTGTTTGTCTCCAAATATCCTGGAATCTGTGCCCTCCTCACTACTACCACTGCCACACCCCTGGCCAGGCCACTGTGACCTCTCCCCACTGCCCTAGCGTCCCCCCAACTGCACACCTCCTATCTTCTCCCCAGCTTGGAGCCAGAGGGAGACTTTCCAAAACATGACTCTGACCATCCCTCTCCCCTGCTCTAAACCCTTCCATGGTTCCCCATACCCTTCAAAATAAAGTTCAAGCCCTCCAGCTGATGATTCACCTCCCTGCCTCCAGTACCACCAGGCAGAATTAATCCCATCTTCTCCTGGGCTCCCAACCCCTTAGACCATGATATGACTATTAGCACTATTCATTCTTTCATTCATTCTAAAAGCCTATATGCAACAAACTGCTTTGATCTGGGACTGTGTGGTACACAGTATTGGCATGGAGGCTGCCAGAGCATGAGTTCCATTAAGAGGAGGGCTATGTCTTTTTTATATGAATCTTATTTATCTTTAGAGCTTAGCACAGAGTGAGCATGCAGTTATATGTATTCAGCAATAAATGAATGACCGTTAGAATGGAGTCCGTGATGGTAACAGGGAGGTGTGGTAGTGATGATGGTGGAGGTGGTGGTGGTGGAGAGGGAGGTGGTGGTTCAGTAAAAGGTTAATTCAGCCGTCTCGGGCTGCTTTTTCCCTGTACATTCCAAAGAAAGGACTGACCCTTGACCAACTCCTGGGAAATAACTTTGAGCCCTTGGAATATCTTGCCTGATAAAAATGTTTTTGGATGCTTGAGACCTTGGGCCATGCTGTATCAGCTTGACCAGAAAGTTCATACTAACAGTGTGATTTACGGTGAATGCCTATTCTTTAACCCTGAGGCCTTGGCCACGCCATGTCAGTTTGGCTGGAGACTGAGTAGCTAAGTTCGATTGTGTAGGTGTTATGTGCCCACTGACAGAGCTCCACTGAAAACCCTGGACCCCAAGGCTTCACTGAGCTTTTCTGGTTAGCAATACCTCACAGGTGTTGTTGCATGTCATTGCTGGGAGAATTAAGCCTGTCCCCATGCGACTGCACTGGGAGGGGACACCTGGGAGCTTGCATCTGGTTTCTCCAGGTACCTTTTCCCTTTGCTGACTGTAATTGTATTGTTTCACTGTAATAAACTGTGACTGTGAGTACAACTGCTTTTCTGAGTCCTGTGGGTGCTTCTAACAGGTCATTGAGCCTGAGGAAGTCCTGGGGGCCCTGACACAGTGGTCATGATGGGGGATTGTGGTTATGATGATAGTGGGAGCAGTGATGGTGGCGATGGGGTAACAATGGCGATGAGGAGTCACTTGGGACTTGTCTCCAATTACTTTGGTACTTAATTCATATTAGAATATTGTCCCATAGTTTATATTTGCAAGTTTCTTCATCTGAAAAATGAGGCCTTGGACTAAATGAGCTACAACAACTTTTGCAGCCCACACATCCCGGGATCCATCTCAGTTTATCCTACAGCACCTAAGGAAGGGGTCCGCATTTTGCTAACGAGGAAGCTGAGACTCAGTGGAAACACCTACCTCAGATCACTTCAGGGCCTTGGCGGCTCAGCCGGAACAGGGCCCAGGGCTCCTGACACCCAGGCTAGGATCCTTTCTGCCGCATGTCATCGCAGTGGCAGGGGAAGGAGGTGTGAGCAGCCCCCAGCACCTTCTAGAGTCAGGCTGTTTACCCCACAGATCTCATCTGATGAGCACAGGAGAGGCCGATCGCCCACATCTTACCAATAACAGGTAACTCCTGATTCCCAGGCTGGGGCTGAGGGAAGAGCCAGGAATTGAACCTAGATCTGAGCTGGAGTCCCATTCTGGATGAGTGATCCACTTGCTTTTCATTGGTTAGGTTTATGAAGACCTTGCTGCAAGGATAAGTACACAGGAAGGGAAGGGAAGGGATGGCCAGAGAGGGCTCTTGGAGGGAGTGGGAGTACTGAGGGGCCATCTCCTTTACCATCAGTGACATATTTCAAAACTGGGCGCCAGGCAATGCTTGCTCACTCCACACCCCCATCTTCTCTTCCCCTGTGTACAACTTGCTCACAATCAAGACAACTGGAAGGGGACACAAAGGAAAATATGGCTGTGGGGGGTAAAATTTCTAAAACATGGCTTACCCATGCAAGGGCCTAGGCCTCGAATGCCACCCACACTCATTTCCCCCCATTATCCCCTGCCTGCGCTGCTCTCCTCCCTGCTCCCCCTCCACCCACTCTACTCAGCTTGGGCTGCTCCTCCAGGGCCCTGGGATTGAAAGCATGACCCTGCTGGATTGTCACCATCTCTGGTGGCCCTGTCCGTCTCCCCTCCAGACTGGCATTGCCCTGGGACAGTCGGTGGGCATAGGAGGCTCTGGAAGAGTTTGCTGGAAGTCTCTCCCGGAGGCCTGGTGTGGTTCTTTGCTCAGATAGCACAAAGTACTGGATTCATTATTTCCCCTCTTGCTTTGTTTACCAGGAAGCCGAGAGTGAACTTAGTCTTCATCACAGCCATTTGATGGGTTACTACACAGTTGACAAGTTTACTTGCTACTTCTTCTAAGGGGTTTTGTTAAGACCTCCATTAAGGTCTTTATTTTAAACTGCACTCTCTTCAAAATTAGGGGGAGAATATATTGCGACTTTCCAGCCCTGCCTGCCACACCCCGCTCTCCACAGCCCTCTCCCTCCCCAGCCTGCCGTGCCTCCTTGCTCCCCCAAGAACACTTCTGTTCATGCCCATCTCTGGGTGATTGGCTATACCCCCAAAACTAGAAGGCCTTTCCCCCAATCTGGCGAATGTCAAGCCCCTCTTTCCAGGCCACCTGCCCCAGGATGTCGCCCCCCTTTTGCCCTCCCTCCCTTCTCTCAGCCCTTCCTCAATATTTACTGAGCAGCGACTTTGTTCCAGGTATGGTCCTAGGGAGGCAGCAATAAACAAGACAGAGAAAAAAACCCCGCCCTCAAGGAACTGACATTCCAGTGGGAGGAGAATGACAATAAACAGACAAAATTTTATCAGGTGGTAGCAAAAATTAAAGAGAAACAATAAAGCAGCATAAGGGGGATGGGAGCACGGGGCCTGGTGGGGAGTGGGAGGAGCCTACTCTATTTAGGTTGTCCAGGAAGACAGGACGTAGGTGGCATTTCCTCAGGGCCCTGGTGGGGGTGAGAGAGCAAGCCCTGTGCTCCTCTCGAGGAAAGTGTTCCCGGCAGAGGAGCTGGAGCGGAGTGAGCAAGGGGGAGAGGAGCAGACATGAAGTGGGACACAGAGTCGGCCAGACTGAGGGTGCATGGGAGCCAGCGCAGTTGGGGAGCAAGAGTATACCATGAACTGCCCTGCGCCAGGCCCTGAAACTGAGTGCTCGACAGCCAACTTCTCACTTGATCCCCCTGGCAATTCTGTGAGTTGGGGCTGGGTTTCAGAGAGGGACAGGACCTGCCCGAGGTCACACAGCAGTGAGGCCCTTTCCCTCCTACCTGAGTCTGGTGGCTGGGGAGGAGGGAGGGGAGGGATTGAGCTCCCAAGACTGCTTATTTTTTCCCAGTCTCTTCTCTCAGCATTTGCCCATAAATCACTCTGACAACCCAACGAGGGGGGCACGGGCAGATTCAACATCCCCTCCGTGAGTGAGCGACTCCCAGGCCCCTGCGCTCCAGCTGGGCTTGTGATTCTTGGCTCTGGACACTGCCCACGAGTCCCGGGCTCCGAATGCCGGACCCAGGACACCAGGAAGATGTGTTTTCCCTGGGCTGGGAAGCGGGTTCAGGAGAAAGGGGAGGGCACACAGGCCCGAAGGTCTGGTCACCAGATTAGGGGTTGGAAAAACTCAAGTCCTTCTGCCCACAGATCTGGGCCTGCCCCTGGCCCACCGCTGGGCTGTCGGGGGCGTGGGGGGCATGGAGGACGGGGTGCAGCCAGAGGCCCTGGGGGGCGGGAGGAGGGTCTGGCCTCCTGGCTGGGGCCTGGCCACACTGAAAGCTCCTGATTGAGTCTGGGATTGTTTGGGAGCTGGCAGAGGAGCAGAGGCGGACACAAGATGGTGCTTGGCAGGAGAAGAAGACTCCCCCCCACAACCCTGGATGCCCCCCTCCACTGGTGAGTCTCGAGGCCTCAGCCACAGAACCATCAAACTCTTTCTACCCAGAAGGGCTGGGGGGCTTTTTTCGAGAAGTCCTTGCAGGGCCCCACAGGGAGAAGTAGTCCTCGTCGGGGCAAACCACAGAGGTTTGGGGAGCCCCTGCCCTGCGCAGGGCTCTGAATGTGCAGGGGTAGGGTCTCCCCAGCTGAACCCACTTCTCAGCCTGGCATTGCCGGCACTTTCCTCCCCACCCTGCCATGCTCCACCCTGTCCTCTCCCCATGTGCCTGGGCATTGCCTTTCTTCCCACAACCATCTGCCAGAGCCCACAGGGCCTCCCTCACCCGTGCTGCTCCTGGGGCACCTGCTGACAGCACACCTCCCTTCCAGGTGGGCGGCCGCTGTATGGGCATCTGAGCCACTCCATTGTGCAACCACCCCAAACCCGTTAGGAGCAATGTCTTCTCCTTTTGAGCTTGTTTTGCAGGCCGATGTAACCCGAGCATGTGCAGAAATCCGAACTAGCATCCTTAGATGACCTCTAAGACCCCAGGAACAAAAATCTCCCTTGGAACCAAAGTTGAGAGAGGCATCAGAAGGAAATCCAATATGAGAAGCCCTTCAATAAGGAAAACCCACTGACAGGCCGCCTTACCATATATGGCAAATCTACGCCTAGCCCATTAAACCCCGCCAATGCTCACCTCCCATCCCTGCAAAACCTCCCTTAGCCCTCAAGATGAGAGACAAATTTGAGCTTTTCCTCCTGTCTCCTTGCTGGCCGGCCACGCAATAAAGCTCTTTCTTTTCTCAAAATCCCGATGTCACAGGATTGGCTCCTGTGCATCGGGCAGCGAGCCCTTGCTCAGTAACTGTCAACCCTGGGTGGTGGGACGCAGAGGGTGGCGAGGGGTGAGGAAGTCACACATCCTGGGGTCAGACGGCCCTACTGACCTTCTGGCTCTGCCACTTACTAGCCAACTTGAGCCTCGGTTTACAGATGGGGATGGTAAGCATGGTTTCCCCATAGGCTGTTATGTGACAAGAGGCTCAGGAAGCACTAGCCCAGGACTTAGCACACAGCTGACACTCATTAAATAATTTCAGGAGGTCCAGGTCCAGCGTGTAGGGGTCATTAGCACCCCTGTGCTGAAGCTGAGGGGCACCTCCCGGGCCTGCTGGGAGGGGACAATCAGGGTAGACCGACCAGGCTTCTTGTTTCTGCTCCTAAGGAGGGCAGATGGCAGCTGAGGGGCCTGGGCTGCTCCGGAGAAGGGGGGAAGTGGCGTCAGGCTGCCACAAGGCCACGGTAGTCCCTGCCCCAATGGGCCTTCCTGGATTCGAGGTTTCTGGGAGGGAAAGAATGACGTCTGCCCTTGTCTGATTCCTCTTCCCTTCCAGAGTTGAGGACAACAAGAGGCCAACCCCCAAAACTTGCCTATTCCCGGATTTAGAGACGTCAGTATCCTGCCCTTTCCTGCCCTGACCCGAGGTCCCCGGTCTTGTTCTGTCGCCCAGGTTTCTTCAGCCCCCTCTGGCTTCTCTCAGCAGGGGGCAGAGCAGGCTGGGCCCCCAGTGCCCCTCACCTGCAGACCTGCCCTGTGACCTCTGGAGCCCAGCTCCCGGGACAAGGAGGCTCAGCTCTGTGGCGCAGTGACTGCCGCGTGACCGGCCAGGGCTCCGTGGAGAAGGGGCGGTGGCTGTGCCACCTCTGGGAGCCCTGCCCACTCTGGAGTTTGTGTGGCCCCAACCTCATTTGGGGTGGTGCTGGTGAGGGAGTGGGCCTTGCTGTGTGGCCTTGGACAAAGTGCTGCGCCTCTCTGGACTTCATTTTCTCTCTGGTCTGGTCACTGGGCTGGGCAGGCTCTGTTCAGTGGGAGGAGCCACATCCAAGGCAATTGAGGCTGAAGGGGTGTGACGGTCCCCTTGTTCAATCAGAGCTGTTAGTGTACTAGGGGTGCGGGAGCCTGCAGGGGGACCAGAAGAAGGGACTGGAAGGAGGTGGGGGGGAGGGGGGCCAGCAGGGGTTGGCAGGTGGCCAGCCTCACCGCAGGCCCACAGGCCTCCCCAGGGCCCCCCTAATGGACCCCACAGAGGCTGCTTGTCAAGGCCTCTTGCCTAATTATCAAATTGTTCCCAGATCCCCTCTTGCAGCCCCAGTCTGTAAGGAAACATTGAGCCCAGGCCCGAGGAGGTGGGGGTGCTTCCTGGCTCCCACACTCCTGAGGAGGCTGAGGAGTGCTCCCCACAGCCAGAGCCTGGGCTGACTACCCCTCCTGCCCCTCCTGACCCATGGGGCAAGTGCTAGTCTAGGAGCCAGCATGCTAGGGGGGCCTTGGTTCCCTGGCTCCTGGGCAGGGATATTGAGATGGTTTGTGCTGACTTCCAGGGAGCTGGCAACCCCTCTTCCCGCATCAGGGGCAAAGGTCAGGGCAAGTGGAACCTCAAATGAGACTCTGAACAGGTGGAGTGTGGGCTCACTGCCTCCAGCCAACCTTGACACCAGGTTCCCTGTGCTCCCAGAAAATACCCTTCACTCCCACCGCTCCCATCTGCCTCCCCCACCAGTCAGCCCCTCTGTCTCAGACTGGCTCTCCTGGCTCACTCCTGTGCCAAGGGAGCGGAGCCTTCAGACACCCCCATGGCCCCAGTGCACGAGCCCTGCAGTGCTGAGGCCTGAAGTGCCCTGCTCAGGGCCATGGGAGGCCTGGGGGCAGAGGGGCAGTGGCTTCCCAGGGTCCCACAGTGAGCCAAGCCTGGCACTGCCAGCCCCTTCCTCCAAACCCCATTTGGTGTTTCTCCTACTTCCCAGTGCACTCTTATGCCCGTGTGCACACATACATGCACACAGAAGCACACTTGTGTGTGTGCACACGCAGAATCCAGCTGGAGTGACAGGTGGGGGTGGGGTGACATCTGCCCACCAGGTGCACCCCAGCTGTTAATCAGCGTTTGGAAGGGGCCGCTGGTGCAGCCACCCCAGGGGAGACGAGGGCAGCCAAAGGTCACCTGAGATTCCCACAGCCCCTCACGGTGGCTGCACAGAGCGAGCCAGAAGCCTGTCAGCTGCTCGGTGGCCCTCTCCGATTTTCAAACGGGGAACTGGGGCTCAGAGAGGGGCAGGAACTGAGTGGGGGACACATATTGGTGGCATATGGGGCTGGACTTCCTGCCTGGCTCTCCTGCCTCAACTACACCCAGCAGGAAGAGGACCTAGGGGCTTTGGCGTCTGTCCCCACTCTCTGGCAGGCCCAGGAGAGGTGCCTCAGTTCCATAAGCGGAAAGACCTTCTTGTGCAAGGACAGGGGCAGGGCTGCCCGGTGGGAGGCAGTGAGCGCCCCACCCCGGGGGGTGCACGAGCAGGGCTGGAGGCTGCTGGTGAGTTGGGGGTTGGGGGAACAGTGGGCTCAGTGACCACCGAGAACCCTCCAGCTGCGGAGTTTCCCTTTTCTGAGACTCAGAGCATTAGTGATCCCCGAATCGAGAATTCCTCTGGAGTTTGGATTAAATGCAACCTCCTCCCCAGGCTCCTTCAGCTCCCTGACTCCTGGACTTTCTAAGAATCCTCATGGCCCAGCCCCAGCATGCGAGCAGACAAGGTTTCCAATCCCTTGCTCACCAGCAAACAGCCAATGACTTCACCTCTCCAAGCCTCAGTGGGTCCATCTATAAAACTGGGACCATTCCAACGGCACCTGGCTCACATGTTGTGGTGGGGATAAATGAGGGGCCATATATGAAAACTATTTGTGAATCAGAAACAGGAACTCATGAACTTGACTGGCTTGGAGGGCTCTTTGGGAGGAGGACACAGTGTGAGCAAAGACTGGGGAGGGAGTTGGAAGACGCAAGGGTTGGGTTGACAGAGGGCTGGGTGTGGCAGGGGAGCCATGGGGGCCGAGGCTGGGGGGCTTCGAATGCCAGGCCGAGGCCCCAGGACCTGATGAGTGGACATGTATTTCCCAGCAGGACACCAGGCGGGCACATCCATCACTGCCTGGGCCCTGCCAGCCAGGCTCTGGCCACCCTAGCTGGTGGTGTATCAAAGAGCTTTGAGGGTGAGGCTGACAGCTGGGCCAGGCCCTCTGGCCACAGTGACCCCAGTTGGTGGCCCAGGCCTTGGGAAAGGAGGACTGGGAGGGGCCTGAGGATAAGGCTGGAGGGAGGCAGATTCTGGTTCAGGAAACAGCTCCTACTGGGTGCCAGACAAGGGCCTGGCTTTGCCCTTATCATTAAAATGGGTGCCCCTACCATGATAATTCCATTTCATAGATGAGGACACCTAGAGGTGTCTCCTGTCCCCAGGCTGGGTCTCCTGCCTCGGCCCCACACAAAGGGGAGGGTGTATTCAGGGGAACCTAGTGGAAGCATCCAGATCGAATTGGGGAGAAATGCTGCAAAACTGGGCCTGGGACCTAGAAAGCCAGGATAACATCTCTGGACCCAATCTGTTCAGCTCAAAGAGCCCCAGAACTGCGGCTTCCCCTGCCTCCAGCTCAGCCTCCCAGAGCCACAGCAACCACAGTGACCTTGGAGAGGGCTCCCCGGGCCTCCACCACCCCATCTGTAAAACGGGTGGCTTGGACTCACTGCTCTCCAAGGGGCCTTCCAGCCCTCATGTGGACTGGGGAGGGCTGGAGAAGGTTCCAGAAGAGGAGGCCTCTTCAGCTCAGATTTAACAAGCCGTCTGTTATGCTGGAATTGATCAAAACCAGACCTGAGCTGAGCCGTGTCTCTGATTCGCATGGATTGAAGCCGCCAAGAATTCGTCCCTCACTGTTTCCAGTAAATAACTGGGTTCCCGTGGGATTCCCAGGGCGGGCTGCACGTCTCACCTCCTCTCCTCACAGAGAACTCGGCCGGGCGGGGCCCTGCAGGGGCAGCTGGGCTGGGCCCGGCCAGGTGGGAAGAGATGCGGGGTCGGGCATGCAGCGAGTGCTCCGACAGACACACCATGGTGGGGGAGCCGGGTCGGGGCTGTCCCCACCCGTGGCGGGCTCGGGCGCTCAGGGCTGCCAGCTGGACCACCACGTGCCCGCCCACCAGTGAGTCTGCGCCACTGTTTCCTTCATCCGCCCAGTCAACAAACTTCATGGAGCTCCTGAGAACCAGGAGCGGAGGGAGCCACCTCCCAACTACCCAGGGCCCTCGTGGTCAGGGTCTCTCTGCTGTTGCTCCAGGTTTAATAAGAGATGAAGAAAGGCCACACCTGGGTGTCAAATGGCGACGTCCGCTGTGAACCGGGCAGCAAGGACCTTCTTTCCCTTCTGTGGGTCATTCCCATTTGAGGCGCAAGGAGAGCTCCAGGGGGGCTGCTCAGGTGGCCCCTGGGTGGAAGCCCCCTGCATCGCATGACGCTCAGGGGTCTGTGTCAGGACCTGATTAAAACACAGGTGCTCTGGTTCACAGGGCTGGGGTGGGGTCCGGGGATCTACATTTGAATAAGCCTTCCAGGTGATTCTCTGCTGTATTTGGGAACTCAGACTGTAGACCTGACCTTGAGGGTTCTCTGGGTCTACAGGTCATCCTTCTTGCTCCAAAACAAACAAATAAACAAACCCCAAAACATACACAAAATATCAACAGGAGGGTAATGATGGGCATTGATCTGCTGCTAATTCACACTAAAATGTGAATGACAACCGGGTTTTACCCCAGAGGAGAGTTTGAAGAGGCACTGCCAGGCCCAAGGAGTCTAACCAGCTGAACTTGTCTGGGGAAAGTGACGGCTGGGGGGCTGACCCATGCAGGACCCCCTTCCTCCCGTCCCCATGAGGCTAAGGGGACAAACAACCCGCAGCCCTGCTCTGTGGAGCCTGTGAGGCTCCCCTCCCTGCAGTGAGTCACAAACGGGTGGGGAGAGGCAGGAAGCCCCTCAAAATGGAGGCAGCGCTTTGTCCTATTGCTTTCATGTACATTCAGTCACAATGATGAATTCCTTTTCAACTTCAAACACCATAAAAGATGGCATAATGTTATATCTTTACCAAAGGGGAGCACAAATTTTAAAAAGCTTCAGACTGTTGTGAGGGTTGGTGGCTGGAGGCCCAAACCCACTCTCCCAAGCCTCCACCCAGGTTCCAGTTTTGAGTTTTGAGTTCAGGTTCTGCCTTAATCACTTCTGACTCTTCAATCTAGTCGGTTCAAACCAAGTTCTAACTGGTCCTAGACGGCTCTCCGAGACCCTAATCATATTCCATGAATCAAATGATCAGCTTTGATCACTTAGTTGCTGCAACCTCAGTCAACTGCTGTGATCAACTAAGCAGTGAGTGAGGAGAGGAAGAGAAAGGAGAGGAGGGAAGGGGAGGAGGGAGAGCTCTAACAGCCTCCTGCTCCCGGGCCTCGGCTCTGACAGCAGCTCCACCTCCCCAGGGCCTCCAGAACCCAAATTGTGGGAGGGGCGTCCCCCGGGCTGTGCCACTCATTCTCTGGGTACCTGGGAGAGGCCCTCCTCACCCCTGGGCCACAGCCCCCGTCTCCTCTCTACGCCCTTCTCCCACAGCCCCTCCTGGGAGCAGGCAGCCTGGCTTCCGGAAACAGCGTGCAGACCCTTCCCTGCTGCACACCCCTCCATGGCTCCCCATCCTGCAATTCTGCTTTTCTCTTCCACTCCCCCAGCAAACACAGAAACCCCAAAGCTGGGTGGGGGAAGAGACGGGGGCTCCCATCTCTGCCTCCCACCGCAGGTGGGATGAAGATCCAAGAGATGAGTTTGAATTGGAAGAGCCTTGAAAATGTGGGTGTCACTTGAGCCTTTCCTCAGTTGGCCACTTGCCCCTTTAACAAGCCCTTGGTCGGGCTCTCGAGGCCTGAGAGGAATCAAACCCACCAGGTACAGGCCCAAGTCACACTGACCCTCACTGGGGGCACCTCCCGGGCAGGCAGGTGCTGGGTCAGATCCTTCTGTAGCTTCCAGCACCCAGACCAGAATTGGCACACACAGGAGGGTCCAAAAGGTTCTGGAAAATGTGAACAAGATGCCAGCCTCCCCCAAACCCACCCCATCCATCTCAGGACTGACCTGGAGAGAAAGGGCTGTATTCCCACCCAGGTCGGGGCTGGGGCTGGGGCCCTAGCTAGGATGGCACCATGTCAAGCACTGAGGACAGAGGCTCAGTGAACGGGGGTGCTGGGCACCATGCAGGAGCTCACCTGGGGACCCCAGTGCCCTGCCCTCTGGGTGAGCCCTCCACGTCTCCGGGAAGGCTGCTGCCCTGGCTCCCAAGGTCTCTCCCTGTCTGGCTCCCCCAGCCGCCTTGGAAGGCCCTTGGCCTGAGGGCTGGTGGCTGAGGTTGTGGGGGGACAGCCTGGCTTCCAAGGGGCTGGAAAACTCAGCCTGCCTCCCCCACTCCCCCTCACACCTGAAATAACAGGCGCGTGCCTGGGTTTCCAGTCTATGACTTTTACTTCTTTGTTATCCCCCTTGTCTGACAGATTAACATTCGGGGAGGGCCCCAAGGGCCTGTTGGAGGGAGAGGCACAGTCCTGGCTCCCCTCCACCTCTCAGGCCTCGGGGCCTCGGCTGCTGAGGAGGCAGGCCCGGTTCTGCCTCATCTACGCCCCAGACCTGCAGACGGATGGCGGACAGATGCCTGGTGTCCCCGCCACCTCCGTGCCCTCTCCAAGCCAGCCAGAGGAAGTCGTCATCTTGCAAGTGATTGGCCCCTGGGCGCCCGTCGCACACAATTCTGGGACACCCACCAGGAAAGGAGCTGGGTGTCAGCCTGGGTACACCCGGTGGGGGTTCCCGGATGAGGGGTGCTGCTTGACTTCACCCACAGGCTCAGGCCCAGCCCGGCTGCGGCCACCTGGGCCATACCAGGCCTTTGTGATGCCTGATAGTGATGCCCCCGACCCCAGCCACACCCAACCCAGGGAGGGCTAAGGAAGGCAGAGCAGGGAGGATCCTGCCAGGCCTGGGGTCTAGGCCGGTGTTTGGCCAGCAGACCTGGCTGCCTTGCAGGACAGGTCCTCGGCTGCTCCCCTTCTCCATCCCCCAGGGTTGAGTCCTTCTCACCCGGTTGACAGTGGCTTCCCCCCAACATGCAAACCCTCCTGGGCACCCCGCTGCCTGCCGGAGCAGACCAGATTTCAAGGGCTCTGGGATCTCACCTTGTGGCCAGTCAACCATCATCCAAGAAACACCGAGACCCTTCCCTCCACCCAGCCCCTGAGGACCTCAGCAGAGCTGGAGTCAGAAGAACTGACTTCCCAACCCTGAACCACCCTAACTTCTGTGCCACCCTTTGTTTAAAAAACAAAACTATGATGTGAAAACAATTTATTTGAAAGCTGCCCCACTGAGGAGGAAACAACTAGATAATTGGTACCAAGGTCCATCTCTCATCCTGTGCTGCGTGCCGGTGTTTCCCGGCTTGTGCTTAGGAAGTCTCTAGACTCCAGAACTCGGACCACAATGTGCAGGCGGAGATGTCATAGTGACCCCCTCATTGAGAACTAAATGCATCGGGACCCTCCTCTCTGGGCCTTAACTGAAAGGTGGTCCTGGTTCCTGGGCCTGGTGAGAGCTTATTTTTCACTCCTGTTGCTTTCACACCCCACCTTGTGGCCCTTAAGTGGTCAGTGGGCTCTCACACTCCCTGTTCCACAGATGTCAGAAACCGAGGGGTAGGAAGGACTGACACCTATGGGCCATGTTCCCTGTGTCCTGTCTGTATAGAGGCGAGTCACTGCACCTGGTGAGGTCTGGGGGGCGAGGAATCCACAGCCCAAGGGGTTAAACGCTAATCAGAGCAATCACAGCCAACACCGACTGCCTGCGATCTGCAATCTGTGTCTGGGCTAAGTGCTCCACACGTGGTAACATTCAATCCTCAGAGCACCCCATCACCTTAACCTCGTTATTATCCCTGTTTTGTAGAAGAGGAAACCAATGTTTGGAGAGGAAGCCAATGTCCACAGCTACACAGCTCGTAAATTGCGGTGCTGGGATTTAAGTCAGGCTGTGTGATACCCAGAGCCTTATCTCTTATGGCCTGTCCCTGGCAAGACTCAAGCCCAGACGTGCCTGACCCCAAAGCCCTGCTCTCTCTGCTCTGGCTGCCTCCATGGGTGCTCAGGCCCAGGTGGGGGAGACACTCCCAGGCTGCAGGAGGGTCAGCGCAGGGCAGGGACCAGTACCAGGGGCTCCCTCTCCCAGTCCAGGGCTTCCTGGCAGACAGCAGTAACCTGGGCTGAGGGTACAGCTTGCTCGGTGCCCAGGGCTGCATCGACATTCCCCAGAGGCCAGGGCTGAGCAGAGAGTGGTCTGTGGTCAGGTGTTCTGGCCCAGCCCAGGGATGGAGGGCCCTGGGGCCTCCTTATCTCTTGGCAAATGGAAGCAGCCATCTTGGGAGGGGCTCTGCTAGCTCAGAACCAGGAAGGATTTTCAGGAGGAAGTGGGGAGAAGCTCACAGCCCCAGTCAGAGAACCCCCCAGCCCAGCCAGCACTGGGTAGCTGCAAAGTTCCCACTACCATACCCTAACCCCCCAGTTAAACACTGCCATCTGGTCCCCCAGCCCAGTTTCTGCACCCGGAGGACAGAGCCAGCTGCTCATTGCTCTGATCCACATGTTCTCTCCACCCCAGGCAGGCAGTCTCATGGAGCCTGTGGTCAGGGAGGGTGACATTGGGGTCCCCACACAGCTGCATGGCCTTAGATAAGTCACTTAACTGCTCTGAGCCCCCATCTACCACATGAGGGTGCTCACACCGACCTCACATGTGGCCCTGAGGCTTGATCCAGTACTGGGTACACAGCCCTGGTGGGGGTCTGATGCAGGCTGGGTTCTGTTACCAGGCACCAGCCCCATGCTGGGCACAGGTGGGGTCTGGCTGCTTGGGAAGAGAGGGGCCCTGGAGGGTATATGATCCAATGCTCCCCTTCCTCTCAGAGTAAGATGGACAAACTGGCCCAGAGAGCGAAAGCAACTTGTCCATAGTCACACAGCAAGCCTGTGGCAGTCTGCAACTTCCTGGGCCTCAGTTTCCCCATCCTGTATAATGTTCGTCTGCTCTGCCTACCTTGAGCAGATCAGCTGGGAGAGAGATAAGGAGCAAAGACTTTCTTAGAAGACCCAGAAACTCAGAAACTTCTTGCCTGCTCTCCCTTTGGGGTTACAGGCCTGAGGATCCAGAGCTGATTTGTCACCTTAAAGCTAGGACAGTGTTGCTCAGGTGGTGAGTGACTCTCTCAGGCCACAGGGCCCTCACCCCAGGGTGCTCTCTTGCTGCAGGCTTGTGCAGGAGAACTGGCCAGCTCCCACCCCATGCATGCCAGGCCTGGTGGAGGGACCAAGGGGCCAAGGGGCACGGGCACCCCCCACAGTGCTCTCCTAGGTGGCATTCCCAGGAAGCTGGGGAACAGGTGTGTGTACTACCCCACACTCCCCACACCCCCCGCAAAGGGCAGTGTGTGCACACATGGACTGCTCCCCCAGTGCCAGCCTGCCTTCCTCAAGTGAAAATGGGGACATCAATCCTATCTTGGTGGGAGAGGTTGGGTGTGGGTTAGATGAGATGATGCATGGTGGTGGAGGTCGGTGGGGGGGTCCTCCATAATCCTAAAGGCCTTTCAGCCAGTGGAGGGGCTGGGAACTCCCCTTTGCCTCCTGGACTTGCCCTCTCTTGGCCTCTAGCTGCCCATCTGTTAAACGGGAAGGTTGGGTTGGGATCCAGAAGACTGATTCCTGGTCTAGAAGGTCAGCCGTCTCCTCCCTAGATGGGAAAGGGGGAGCCCGCCGTGTTGAGGGGGAGGGTCCGGAGTACGAGGGGGTTGGCTGGACCCTCAGGAGTGAGATTCCGCGGTCCCTGGAAGCCTGCAGAGTCCAGCAGAGCCCCTGCCATCTGGAGCAGCCTGGAGCAGGGCCAGGTCTGCTGTGCTGGAGATGAAAATGGCCCCGGGGCCTGGGGTGGGGGTGGGGGTGAGGGTCTGTCACCCGCCAGGCGGGCGGGATGAGCCGAGTCTAAATAAATCACTAACACACGAGTGGAGAATTCCTTGAACGGGGGCCCAGGATTATGGACAACAGAGGAAGGGGTTGGGGGAGAGGTTGTGGGTAACCGGCTGCATAATTGTGACCCCGTCCCCCTCCCACTTTTCCACTTTAGGGCCTGTGAATGCCTCATGTTGTCACCTCTGGGGTGGGGGCAGCGTTTGGGGTCTCCCTTGCTCAGGCCCAGCCCTCCATCCCTGCAGATCCAAGCCATGAGAAACTCCAAAAGCCCCCACGCTGCTCCGAGGGGAGGGAGGTGTTGAAAGCTGCATCCTGCTCCGAGGGCTGAGCCAAGGCCAGAGATAATATCAGTGCTGGAGCGCAGTGGGGCTGGGCCCCGCGGCCTCTTCTCTCACCACCACCTTGCGTGCTGCACCCCTGCCCGGGCCGGAGCTGCAGGGCAGGGCTGGGGCTCCCAGCCTGGAAGGAGGCCTGGCCCCCATCCCACTGCACTCCCTTCAAGCTTAAGCAACCCCGGCGGGTGGCCGAGGGCAGGGTCAGAGGCCATCGGGGCAGGGAGTGTTTCCGAGGCTGAGGTCAGGCCCAGGGCTGGAGCTGGCTTAGATCATCCTAGGGCTCCCTCCTGCCTCTCTCTGGGCCTTACTTTCCACATTTGGAAAATGGAGTTGGGGGGTGGGGATCCCAGTTCCTCTCTAAGGGGCTCTAAGTGCTTCCTGGGCCTGTACTGGGTGGTAGGCACAGGGCCAGCTCCAAACGTGCTGTCCAGGCTTCAGCCACGACTCCAGGGGCAAGGATTTGTGGCTGTCGGATGGACAGATGGATGGATGAGTGAGAACAAGAAACATCTGCAGGCCGATAAACCCTACAAATCCAAGCACGACTGCAGACCTGGCTTCAGAGAAAACTGTTTCTACTTCCCTGCTCAGCACAATGATACCTCATGAGTCCTGCACTTCACAATTTGCAGAGGGCTTCTGCACCCCCTGTTATCTCCCTTGACCATGGACGGGAGGACAGGGAGGCAGGACAGGGAGAGCTTGCTGCCCGCGTTGGCAAATGAGGCATTTAAGAAAGGCCCAGCTGAACTCCCTCCAGCAGCGGCTCCTAATTCTCTGCTGTCCTCTGTCTCCAAGCCCCCGGAAGCCTGCAAACCAGGCAGGAAATGTCAACCCTGCTCAGTAGATGAGAAGTCCAGGCCCAGGGAAGGTCGTCCACACAGGGAGTTAAAGGCCCAGCCAGGACCAGAGCTCTGGCATCCAGTTCCCAGCCTGGCACCGTCCCGGCCCGGCTCGAGCCTGCTGTGCCCAGGGCCTGACCCAGTCAAGGCCTTCAGGAAGGGCTGCCACGGAAGCCAGGCCCCAGGTCTCGCTTCTGCTTATACCCCTTTCCTGCTTGGGCTCCTTCCCCCACGTTCAAGGCTCTGCTTGCTCTGGCCCCTACGGACCTCTCTGGCTCCCCTGTCGGCTGCCCCTGGGGTGCTGGAGCCCCCACCACAGACCAGGCAGTAGTAGTAGGAGGCCTCGCCCACAAATCAGGAGCAAACCCCCCAGTACCTGTGGCCGGAGCTACTCCAGTCTGCAGCCACCAGCTCCCCATCAATGCACGTCTGTCTTCAGACCTGAAAATGCCCCACTGAAGAGTGGAGCGTTAATTCATTTCCTCTTTCATCAACAGCCCAAGTCATCATCACTTCTGATGTGTGTTGCCTGCCAGGCTCCACGAGGTATGAAGGCAGCCGAGGTTTTGGATGGACAATGCCCCTCACCTCTCGGATAACCTGCTCCCAGCCTTGGTTTCTTCCTCTGTAAAGTGGGTTTGCACCTCATTTGCAAACTGTTCAAAATGCAAATGAGATGCAAGGGAGGAATCTCGGTGGGGCCTCCCAGGACTTCCTGGAGGTGGACAACATCCGGGTGGACCCTGGGGCCAGTCATCCCACACAGGGAAGGCCCAGTCATGGGGGCTCCTTACCCTCAGGCTGGGGTGGGAGCCTCTGGAGGGGCCCTCTGAGGGGCACCTTCTCTGGAAGGGCGCACCCTGGGGCACTGGTCAAAGGGCTCCTTCTCTGGGAGCAGGGATAGGTCCCCTCCCGTGACTGTCACAACACCCTCATTTCCCTGTTAGCTAACAGAGGCTCAGCGAGAGAAGAGACCTTCCCGGGGTCCCGCGGCCCCGGTGGGGGACCCGGTCAAACCAGCTGGGTCAGCTGCCCAACCCTCTGGGGACCTTATGAGCATCTGCATCATCCCTCAGGCCGAGACCCCCAAGCCCCTCGCCCCCAGGCCCCCGCCTCAGACCCAGCCTCGAGCAGCCTGACAAGGTCCCGCCTGTGGCGTGCAGGGAGGTAGGCCCGGCAGAGAGGGTGTCTGCAGAGAAGAACCAGAAGTGGTGCTGAAAGGGATTTGAGGATGGTTGGTCTGGAAGGATGTGGAAAAGGACGCTAATGGGAAGCAGAGGCCAAAGGAAGGGGGTGCTTACCGCTCATCCCAACCTGCTCGCCCCTCCCGGTTCAGCCAGGGAGACGGCCTGGCCTAGTGCAGAGCTCTTCCTGGCTCCTGGGCCACTGCCCGGCCCTCTCCCCACCGCGGATGGAACCCATGACAGACCAGCATGGGCAGCCGGGGCTGGAAATCGGGGATTTTGTGGTGCTGTGAGCTGGGGGCAGAGCCAGGGGACGTTTAGTCTTCAGAGGAGTTTATAAAGCCAGTCAGTAGAGTCAACATGATTGCTTAACCTGCTGCAGAGGTCCAGGAGCTGCCCAGAACTGAGACCAGCAGACACGTTCACTGCCCCCACCGGCCTGGGAGCGGCAAGGGCCTACTGCGTGCTGGCATCTTCACACTTGTTCCATTACTCTTCACAAGAGCCCTGAGATGACACGTTCTCCAAATTTATAGATGAGGACTCCAAAATTCAGAGAGGTTAAGTCACCTGTCCGAGGTCACACAGCCAACAAAGGACAGAGCAGGAACTTGAACTCAGGTTCTGGGGTCCTTTCCTTGGCTCTCCCCCCACCTCAGCTTCAGTCTCCCTCACCCCTGCCCTGTGATCCAGAAAGGAACGTCACAGGAGAAGGGGGCTCAGCCCTGGGGCCCCCTGCCTCAACAGTGGAGATGCTGGCATCAGGAGCGTGGTGGAATCTCCAGGGTGGGTGCCAGGGGCTTCCTGGAGATCCACGAGGCCCTCTCCCCACAGGCACCCTTGGAGGTTTCTGTCTCCCAAGGTCAGTCATCCCTGCTGTCCTCGGAGCCCACCCACCGGCTTCCCATCTTTGTTCTCCCGCCAATGCCCACGTCCCACAGCATCTCATGTAACAAGGGGAGCTAATGGAGTCCCCAGTGAGCACTCAGGACCTGAATGCCCAGCTTTACTCTGTGGGTAATGGGGAGCAGCAGAGGGGTGTTGAGCAGAGAAAGAGAGTAGAACTAAGCTGGAAATGAAACTAGAAGTGGATTTCCCAAGAAGCTGGTGAACTTTGAGCTTCAGGCCCCACCGTCACCTGGGTTCCTTTCAAGGTCAAGGATGGGGCTGGGAGGGTGACAACTAGCAATGTGTTCACACAGTTATATGTTTTTGTAAAATTTTAAAAAATAAAGTGTTTTAACTGCAATTGGTTGAGATCTCTGTCTCTCTCCACTCTGAGGTCCACTGCACTTCCTTCTCTGGAATGGTTATAGATATTTTTGGAATCCGGCTAAGGGGAAGTAGAGCCGAGGATACTTTTCTTTGGGTTTAGTGGGATATGTTTATGTCCTTGCCGGTCATCCAGTGTTCAGTCCACCCTGGGCAGGCTCACCCAGTATCCAACACTGCAGAGCAGGGCCAGACATCACACTGCAACACCAACATGTCCCACGGATCCTGGCGCTGCAGCGTGTGGTGGAGAAACAGAGTTTCAGAGGCCCAAGGACACAAGCTAGTCTGTGGCAAATTCTTCCAATCATCAGATTTGTGTAAAATTATAAACAGAAGATCTGGATCTCATCAAAGCATATGCAAAATGGAAGTTTTCTCCTGCCAGGGATATACTCGATAAAGCAGCAGGTTTAACTATAAATGTGCCACTCATTTGTCTTCTTTTTTGATGACAATGGTACAAAATAAAGTTGATCAGAATCTTTGTGTTTTTAGAAAGCTGGTAGCAGCACTACAAACAACGAGTGTATCTGTGTGTGAAGTTGCATGTTTTGTGCATCTCAATTCATGGAATCACACATTAGCATACTGACACATCTCATCCTGATGAAGTCTGGCTGTTTTGATGAAATGGCATGCAATTTATTTTTTCTTAAAGTTGGGCCCTCCTCTTTGTATAAGCTTCAGGCCCTCAAAATTAGGTCTGCTCCTGTTCTAACCCCAGACGTCTCTCTCGTAACCTCTAAAATGTGCCGTCTCTGGCTGTAAGCTGTGACCATAACCAGAGACTCCTCCAGACCCAGGCACCCCCAGCCTCATCTCTCCTCTGAATCTCTCACTGCATGTTCCCCCCAAGCGTGTACACTTCACAGTCTGAAAACCAACCCTTCCCAGACCTTCCCACATCGGGGATGCCTCTCAGCAGGTGGTGCCTTGGTGCCTGGCCTAGGGCCAGGAGCAGTGGTTCTGAAGGAGCAGACACCAGGCCCCGGCCCCAGCCAGGCCTTGGCGACTGGGCTGCTCGTGTCTGATAAAATCACCAGGAGTGCAGCCTGTACGGGAAATGAACCCAGCAGGCCTGCACTTCCAGTGACCTGCCTCTCAGGGCTGGGAGACTTGTGTTGTCAGGCCCTCTGCATCCTTCCTCCTCAGCCTCTGCTGGCACACGTTTGCACACCTCCACAGACGAGGCGCTCATCACCTCTCAGGCAGCTCCTGGCACCCTGGACAGCCACAGCTGTGGGAAACCTTGTGTGGAGCGAAAATCTGCCTCCTTGAGACCTCCACACACCCACAGGTCTTGGTTCCACACCCTGGATCAAACAGAACAAACCTGACATCTCATTCACCATCTGGAATACACCTGCTTGTCCTTCATGACCCTCTTTGAGGTTTTCCCTACTTCCTATCTCACCTCCAAAATTCAGGAGCTCCCACAGTAATTAATACACACAGAGCATCATAATTATCCCCTCCGTGTCCCATACTGGGAGCTCCTGAGGGGCAGGGACTGGATCGGGTCCTCTCTGTGCTCCAAGGATTGACAGCAAAGGATGGTCACTAGGCTGGGCTCTGGAGAGGCTTGCCACCTGCCTGCCTGCCTGGCGAGCATGCCCGGCCAAGGGCAGTGCCAGGCCCTTGGCCCCAGCCTGCACTCTTAGACTTTCTCTCCCAGGATCCCCCACCAGCTCCTGGTGCAGACCCCTGGCTCCCGCCCTCTGCCTCTCCACAGCGCCAAGCTCAGACCTGACTTCTCAGCAGCACCGTCTGTGGCTGGCCTTGCCCTTTTCCTTAGAATACACTTTCCACTTGACTTCCTGGTTGTCTCCCATCTCTCTGGCCATTTCTTTTCAGTCCCCTGTGAGGCCTCCTCTTCTTTGTCATCCATCTCTAAAGGAACCCCCAGGCTCAGTTCTGAACCCACTTCTCCCATCCTATCCTTTCTCCCTGGCCAACGCCCATCACGTCTCATCTGCACGTCCAACAGCCACCAACATACTCCTGAGTGTCTCCCGGGGCTTTCAAATATAACACCTCGAATTCTGAACTCAGTGCCCACCCTCCCCCAACCTTCTGGTTCTTTTCTTTATGTTACAGCCTTCATCCTACATCTATTCCAGTCTAGCTAACCAATAATTTTCACCTGGGCCAGCCTTGGTCCCCTTCTCCCTCTCTACCCCTCGGCATCTACCGCACTCTTTTTTTAAAAATCAACTTTAATGAGCTGTAACTTATATATAATACCCATTTAATCCTTATATATTCTTGATGTATAAACTTTTTTGTTATGATGAAATATTCCTCTTTATGCCTTTAGCTTTTGCTAAAGCTGACAAAATGCAATATAACAGAAATGGGTTGGCTTTTGCAGTGGAAATTTATTAACTTACAAGTTCACAGTTCTGAGGCTGTGAAAATGTCCAAATCAAGGCATCAACAGGCGATGCTTTCTTCCTGAAGACTGCTCCCGGCAATCCTCAGCTCCTCCGTCACACGGACAGGCACACGGAGACTGGTCGCTCCCTTCTCTCCAGGTTTCGTTGCTTCCAGCTTCTGGCATCTGTGGCTTCCTCTCTGTTTTTATGGTTTCTCTCTGTTTTCTGTGTCCTCTCTCAGCTTTTCTGGCTTTTCTCTCTGAGTCTCTGTATTTCATCTCTTATAAAGGACTCGAGGAAAGACTAAGACCCACCTGGGGCACACCTCAACTGAAATAACCTAATCAAAAGGTTCCACCTAATCAAAAGGTTTACATCCACAGGAATAGATTAGCTTTAAGAACATGATCTTTCCTGGGGTACATACAGCTTCAAACCATCACACCTGGTAATATCCTCATTCTCACGTCTGCTTTATCTGATATTAATATAGCCCCTCCAGCTATCTTCTGCTTACCATTTGCACGCTACATCACTTTCCATCCTTTTACTTTCAGCCTGTTTACATCGCAGCTGAGTTTTGCTCCTCAGTTTCTTCTTCCCACCTTCTTTTGTGTTAATATTTTTAGTGCTCTATTTTATTCCAGTTCTGTTTGATTTCTAGCTGTATCTGCGTATATATTGCAGTGTTACAATTGCATATTTCCATTTATCCCCTGCCCCGCTGTCATTATGCAACTATTGTCATAAACTATTACATATATGTACTTTATAACCCCCAAATATATATGTAATCTTGTAATTGACCCATATATTTATCAATTCCATCAATTCTTTCCTACTGTGGATATGAGTTCCCTTTAGCTTGAAGACTTCCCATTAGCATTTCTTGGTATATAGGTTTCCTGGTAATCTCAATTTTTGTGAGATCTTAAAATGTCTTAATTTTACCTTCATTTTCTTGTAGGATAGTTTTGCTACGTGTAGAATTATTGGTGATAGTTTTTTTTCTGTCAATACTTTGAGCTGTTAAAATAGCTTCTAGCCTTCCTTGTCTCTGATGCAAAATCAACTGCTAATTGTGTATCACTCTTCTCCTGTTTGCAAAATATCCTTTTTTTTTGGCTGCTTTCAAGATTTCCTTTTTATCTTTGGCTTTCATCAGTTTGAATACTGGATGGCTGGAAGTGGTTTTCTTTGTGTTTATTCTGCTTGGGATTTGTTGAGACTCTTGGTTCTTGAAGTTTCATCAATTTGGGGAAGTTTTTGGTCAGTATTTATTCAAATACATTTTTTCTGCCCTGTATTAGTTTCCTAGGGCTGCCATAAATTACTACAAACTGGGTGGCCTAAAGCCACATAAGCTTATTTTCTCATTTTTTTCTGGAGGCTCAAATTCCAAAGCCAAGGTGTTGGCAAGTCTGCTTACTGCAGGAGGTTCTGAGAGAGAACCTGTTCCACGCCTCTCTCACAGCTTCTAGTGTTTGCTGGCAATTTGGGGCATTCCTTGGCCTACAGATGCCTCACTTCAATCTCTGCTTCCATCTCCACATGTCTATATTCCCCCTGTGTGCACCTGTGTGTCTTATAATGACACTCACATCCAGCGCGGCCTCATCTTAACTTACGTGTTAATTACATCTGCCAAGACCCTATTTCCAAATAAGGTCACAATTACCAGCAGTGGAGTCAGGGCTCAACATGTCTTCTGGGGAGGGGCTCAATTTGACTCCAAACGTGCCCCTTTCTCTCTCTTCTCTCCTTTGGGTGCACCAATTTTACATTTTTTGGACCTCTCAATATTATCCCTCAGGTCTCCAAGGATCTACTTATTTTTTCCTTCTTTTGACCACTTTTTCCTCTAAATCTTTAAACATATTTTCCTTTTATCATATGTATAAGCTTTTCAGTCTTTGTAAAATCCAACATCTGTGCCCGCTCAGAGTCATTTGCTGTTGTCAGCCTTTCCTGAGTGTGGGTCACATTTTCCTGTTTCTTTGCAGTTTGAAAATTAGACATGGTAGTAATTCTGGGGTCTGTTGTGCTCTTCTGATGATTCTTGCTATTAATTCTGGTGGGCAGTTAATCTGCCTGGGCTCAAACTGCAAACTGTCTCCTTAACAATGTGCAGCAGCTGATATCTCTGTTCAATTATTATTGTTTCCAGCTGCTGTACTTTTTTAGCCTAGCCCAGAGGGTCTTCTGCACACCTCTAATTTGGCAGTCAGGCAAGGATTTGAGGCAGTTTAAATTCATATTTTGGGGCTCACTTTTCTGTGATACCCTCATTTCTGGGGATTCTTCCCTAAATTTCCAGCTGCTCTGCCAGCCTTGGGCTCTGTCCTTTGACACCTCATGCCAGTATGGCTTTAGCTTTCTGCTACATGAGCTGCACACAGGTTCAGAAATTCAGTCCATTCTTCAAAAGCAGCACACTTACATGACTTAGCCAGTGCAGCTCTGTCTTTCAAAAGTGGCTTCTCCTCTGGTCCTTTCACCAGGTTCTCTAGCCTTCAGCCAGGGATGTGGACTGAATTTATTTTTGGAATTTGAGTCTTAGACCTTCCAAAGTTCTCATTTCCAGAATTTTCCTAAAATTTCCAGCTGCTCTTACAGCTCTGAACTCTACTCTTTGCCACCTAAGGTAGAAAGGTTGTGGTTTTCCACCCACCATGGCCATGGGGTGTTGGGAACACTGTCATGAGTCTTACCTCTTCCAGTTGCAGCTTTTTCAAAAGTAAACTCTCCCCCAGCTTCTATCTGTTTGGGGACACTTCCCAGGGCCTTTAAAATAATTACATTTTAGTATTTCATCCAGATTTCTTAACTGTTTTCTGCAGGAAGATTGGTGCAATCACTTCATACCACTGCCATTATAGGAAGTTTCTCCTAAAATGTAAACACTCTTTCTAAAACATATACTACAGCATGCCACTTTCCATGCTTAAAATCCTTCAAATACTTCCCACTGCACATAAGGTAAAGTACAAAATCCTTGGCAAGTAAACGCAAATCAAAACCACAATGAGAAACCACGTCATACCGTCTTGGATTGCTATTATTCAAAACAATGGAAAACAACATGTATTGGAGGGAATACAGAGAAAATGGAACTCGCATGCATTTCTGGTGGGAATGTAAAATGATGCAGCTCATTGTGGAAAACAGTTTGGTAGTTCCTCAGAAAGTTAAACATAGGTTTACCATATGACTTGGCAATTCCACTCCTAGGTATGTACCGAAAGAATTGAAAACAGGGACTCAAGCCGACACCTGTACACCAGTGTTCATAACTGCATTACTGACAATAGCCAAACGGTGGAAACAACCCCAGTGTCCCTCAGCAGAGGGATGGATAAACAAAATCTGTTATATAAACAGAATAGAATATTATTCAGCCATAAAGAAGAAGTGCTGATATGTTAGAATATGGATTAACCTTGAAAACATTATGCTAACTGAAATAAGCTAGACACAGAAGGACAATGACTGTATGATTCCACTTATTTGCAATATTCAGAATGGGCAAATTCCTGGTGACAGAAAGATTTGTGGTTACTTGGGGTGGGGGGAGAGGGGAAATTGGGAGTTAGTTCTTAATGGGTACAGAGTTTCTGTCTGGGGTGATGAAAAAGTTTTGGTAATGGATGGTGGTGATGATAGCACACATTGTGATGTAATTAATGCCACTGAATCGTACACTTAAAAATTGTTAAAATGGCCAATTTTATGTTATATGTGTTACCACAATAAAAACAAATCCTTAGTAAGACTTACGGCATTATACAAAAAATAAAGTATGGACTCCTTTAAGGCTAAAAATCCCTCTAGACTCCCTAGGGTTGAAAACTTATTTATAATATTGTCTAAATACATCTGTGCTGGGATAGGATTTTTTCGTTCTCCATTCCCTTCCTGGGACCTGGCACACACTGAAGGCAGAAAACAGCGGGGGCCTTTGGGAAGGTGGCCCAGGTGAGGTGAGGGATGGACGCTTGTGGCACAATGATGCCCAGGAGCAGAGCTAGGCGTGTCCTGCCTGGCACACGGGTGTTCAAGCTGCCTGGTGGATGCTCTGCCAGCATGATCCAGGCCCTCCAGAGGCTGAAGGGAAGAGAAGTTGGGACCCCAAAGGGGAGAGAAACCCAGGGGTTAAAGGCATCAAGGGAGACAGCGGGTGGGAGGGGTGCCTAGAAGAGAAGGGCTGCCAGAGGGCACCCACCAAGGTGGGGACAGGTGGATGCAGCCCCTCCCATGGCCCTCCACCCCCCATCACAGGGATGGGCAGCTAGGACTCACACCTGAAGGAGAGAACTGTTCACATTGGCTCCTGGATCCTGTGTGTGTGTGTGTGTGTGTGTGTGTGTGTGTGTGTGTGTGTGTGTTTGGGGGGTGGGAGTCAGGGAGATGTGTGAACAACTGCAAGGAAAATTGTTCAATATACCCCGGTTTCACCCCTTCTTTTTACTGTCAAGAGCATTTTACAAACAAGCATCCAAAGATGAACAAATATTTAAAGCTTATAGTTCCCCTACAACCATAAAACCATACAAGTTTACAAATTAAAACCAAACAAAACCACAGAGCAAACTGAATTCATATTAGCAATATTAATGTAATGCGATGGACGATGTTTTGCTGAAACTAAAATCGCCCTCCGTCTTGTGATTCCCGCACTACCCACCGCATTGCAATGCCTCCCCTTTGACGCGCTCAGACGCGAGGCGCCAAGGATGACTCACTTCTCCCACTGGGCCCCCTCTGACCCCCTGGGGTTTCTTTGGTTGGGCCCCTGTGTGGACACCGTTCGGGCTTCGCCCAGCACGAGTGCCTCTTTTACGGGTACCCGGCCCACGGCAGTGCCAGCTGTGGAGCGGATCGCGCGCTCCCTCCTCTCACCCCTTCGACTGCCCCACCGTTTACCGCCGTCATGACAGAGGAGCACAGCCCCAAACATAAAGGGAATTGAGGTGGTCAACGTCTGGAAGCAAAGCTTTCATTGCGGGAGCCAGGCTTTGTTGAGCAAGAAAAGGATTTGTGAGTTCTGACCAGACAGAGCCTGGAGGATTTTGAGTGTATATTAAAAAAAAAAAAAAAAAGCCATAGAGAACAGAATGCAGGCAGGTGACACGTGATGTGGGGGTCTCCCACCTCTAAAAAAGGAAGTGAAAGTTTGAGCAGCTGCAGAGGGGTCTATTTGGAGGGGGCAAAACCAGACCCCAAAGTCAAAGGCTGGTGGAGCTTGAGAGGAGGGAGCTCTTCCTCCCCGTCCTATTCCCCTTTGGGGTATCAACAGGAGACAGGTTTGGGGCACTTACAGGCCAGGGTCCCCCAGAAGGCCTAGATGAGCCTCCACGGAAGCCCCATGCCCCTTGGGGGGCCCAGAACGGCCACCAGCAGGGGGCGCTGTGCAGGCAGGTGGGCTGACGCCGCGGTGAGGGATGGCGCCAGGTAGCCTGGCCCCCGAGGCTGCTGAGCAGGGCTGAGGGGGACGGCACAGGGCGGTGACCAGGACGTGGAAGGGCCTCAGCTGGAGAGGCCATGGCCAGACCCAAATGAGCCATGCTGTGGGTGGGCCTGTCCCCTGCCAGGAGCCCTGCACCTGGGGCCAGAATGACAAAGGGGCCTCCTGGGAAAAGGTTTCACCGTTTTCTCCTGTATTTCTCAGGGTCTTTGCTCCAGTGTCCCTGCCAAGGGTGTCTTCCCCTGACCCACAGCAAAACTCTGTTCATCACATAAGCCAGGGTTCAGCGATCCTGACACATTTGTGTTAACTCACAAATGTCCCGTGACATCCCGAACAGAGGGGGTGAGGGGTGGGGTCGGGGAGGATTTGGGGCTTTGGAGACTAAGTTTTATTCAGAAATGGCTGCATTGCCTTGAAGTGGCAAGATCAAGAGTTTTCTGCCCTCAGCTGAAAAGGGCACTCATGAGCTTGGTTGAGGACAGTTAGAGAGATATAGTCATATTTCTGCACCTCTGGATTGTGAGTGGAAATTAAAATCCGCTACAGCACTATTTCTTGGTGCCGTGGAATGTGCATGGGCCACACAAAGGTAGGGCCAGAACTGGAGCTGAGCTTTGGTCCTAAGGTGGTCACCCAGAGGGGGCAGGATGCACGTTCACCGCTAAGAAAAAATTATCATCCCCACCAAAATGCAGAATGCAATTGAAAAACAATCCTGGACAGGGGAGGGGCAATGTCTGAGAAACCCTGTTTGGGAAACCCTGGCACTGCCCACCTTCCCAGTCCCACTGGTCGCCTTTAAGTCCTTCCAACGTGAGATGTATTCCAAGGCCTTTGGGAGCCTGCCCCTTTGGCCTGGGACGCACTCTCTATGGTTCAAGTCTCAGTTTAGACATCACTTCCTCAAGGAGGCCTGCGAGATCCCAGGGCACAGCAGATCCCCCGTGCCACACTCTCATGGTCCCCACTGGTTTTCCTTCATAGTGCTGCCTGAGATTTGTTCAGCCAACGTCAGACTGATAGGGGCACCTGATCAACACTAAACGGATGAACGAATGAAGGTAACTGGCCTGCAGCTCTGATGTAAATGCAGAGAAATGACTCAAAGGGTCTGTTTTCAAGTCCTGGTGCTGTCACATTTTATCTCTGTGAACTTGGCCAAGGCATTAACTTCCCTGGGTCCTAACAACTTCATCTGTAGAAGGGGCACTCAGCACACCAACACCGATCCATCGAACTTCCTGAGTACTAGCCGTGTCTTAAAACAGGGTGCCTGCCCTCTGGGAACTGTAAGAAGGGCTGTGGTGGAAGCAACACAGGAGGTGGGGGGAATCCAAAGACGGGAGGCCCACGCCTTGTAGGATGGAGCTGGGGAGGGTGACCGGGGAAAAGGGCAGGAAGGACTTCAAAGAGGAGAGGAGGATGGCTGAATCCCAGCTTGTATGACCAACAGAGGTTGGCTGCAGGTCAGGGGAAGACATCCCAGGCAGGGACACTGGGGCAAAGGCGCTGAGAGACACAGGAGCAGGGGCTTCCGGGTAACGAGGAGCATGTCCACCTGGTTGGAGGAGAGGCATGGTGGCGGGACCCATCGCCATCACCCATGGCCAACACTGTTTCATCTGCACCCACCATTCCCCTACCCCCAGGTTCAGACACCATATATTTCATGAGTAAATATGTGAGTATATAATATTAAGAGATAAGTAGTTTTTTAAAAAGATAAGCACAAGTCTATTATAACATCTAGGAAGTTAACAGTAAACCCTTATATAATCAAGCATCCAGAGTGTTTAAATTTTTAAATTGTTTCCTAATTTTTTTTTGTTTAGTTTATAGGATCCAAACAAGATTTATAAATGGAATTGATACTTCTCTTGCATCTCTTTTAATGGGTTTCCCATTCTTTTTATTTGTCCTTGCAATATACTTACTGAAGAAACCAGGTCCTTGGTCCTGTAGTTTCCCACTGTCTGGATTTTGCCGATTGCATACCTTGGTGTTTACCGTGTTCATCTCCCTCTGCATTTCCTATAAACTGGTAGGTAGAGCCAGAGCTGCATTGTCCAATAGAAATATGTGAATCAAGTCACATCCATAATTTTAAATTTTCTGGTAACCACATTTTAAAAAGCAAAAAGAAACTGATGAAATTCATTATAATAATACATTTTACTTAATTCAATATATCCAAAATATTAGCTCCCAGAGGGCAGGCTCCCTGTCTTAAGGCACAACTAGTGCTCAAGAAAATTTGATCTATCAGTGTTGGCATGCTGAGTGTCCATTCCAATATGTAATCAATATAAAAATTGTTAATAGAGAAATTATTATCACTATTAACATTCTTTTTTTTTTCCTAAGTCCCTGAAATTCAGTGTGAATTAGAGCACATCTTAATTTGGACCAGCCAATTTCCAGTTTACTTAATAGCCCACTGGCTGTTGTCTACCATATTGGACAGCACAGAGGCTCGATCAGATTCAGGGACAGACTTTTGGTGAGAATTCTTCCTGGGTGCTGGTGCTCAGCCATCAGGAGCCATAAACTGTCTGCCTGTCTCTCTTTTTGCGATGTTCATAGCCACTGATGATCATTGTTTTAGATGCACTTTTTTTTTTATAAGTTACATCTTCTTCATTTATTGTTCTTTATGCAATTTTATTCAGATATACTCACACATCATATAATCCATCCAAAGTATAAAATCAATGGCTCAGAGAATCATCACATAGTTTTATTTTTTTACCATTACAAAATAAAATTTATCATCTTGAGTTAAAGAGGAAATCTGTTTTACAAAATATCCTTTTTTTGTGTGTAAGGCTGTTGGCCTTGAATTCCTCTGTATTTGAAATTAATATCGCCATCTCTGCTTTCTTTACGTTTGTATTTACCCAACATTCTTGCTATTCTTTTTTAATTTTTCTACTTTGTTATTTTTAACATACCCAAATAGTCAAAGCATACAAAAGATAATATCTTAGATGCGCTCTTCATTAGGAGTTGCAAAGTGGTGACAGTCTAATTCTATCATCCCTTTTACATTTTTTTTACTTGGAATATTTCTAGAAAAAGAAACAGCCTCTCATCAACTATTTGGTTAACTAATATACACTATATATATAAAACAAAGATAAGTAAGTGTTTGATTCTTTCCTCTTATTTGACAGTTCTTGGAGGGTCAGAGCTGTGCTTCAGGTGGGTTGCTGCGTTTGCAGTGTGGAGAATGGGTCAGGGGCAAGAGGGTGGCGGAAGGGAGCCTGGGGAGAAGGTGACTGTGATCCAGGTGGCTCCCCCAGCCGAGGTGAAGGCAGCGGCAGCCAGCCGACCCCCTCCCCTACACCTCGGAAATCTCCTTCAAAAGCTCCAAGAAATGCCCATCCACCTGGGGCTTCCTTCTGCCCTGGCCTCCATCCTGGGCCAGTCACACCAGTCAGGCCCCATCCCAAGTTTTCTCCGGAAAGCCCGGAGCCTCCCGCCTCCTGCAGGTGGAAAGCTCTAGGACACTCCTGCCTTCCCAGCCCTCCTTCTGTTCAGGCTAATGCCTCCACTCACACCGGGGAGCCCCCTCCCGCCCCCCTCCACCCCACATTTTCTCTGGGACCTTGCTTCTTTCATTGTCCTGTCTTTTTCCTGAACCTTCGCCTTCTCCTTACTACACGCTCCTTTCCATTAGCATTATTGTAAAATCTTCTCTGGAACATTCCTCTCCAAATTCCACCCTGTTTTTCTCCTCCTCTTTACAGCTAAATTTATCACAAGAACTGTCTATACTCATTGTCTTCACTTCCTTTCTGTTCACCTCCACTGCCGCTGTCCCCTTCCTTCCTCACTGCTCCCTTCATCCTGAAATGGCTCTCCCAGATGTCACCAAGGACCTCTCGAGGCTGAGCCTTGTCCTCATCTGCAGCCATGACCCTCTGCAGCCTTCCACCCTGTCAACCCTTCCCATTCACTGTGGTTTCCCTGGCACTGTGCTTGCTCCCACTTCCCTTTCCACTTCCCCCACCTTCTTCAGGCCCACGCTGAAGCTCCTTGGGCCTCTGTTCTGGCCCCGTCTCTGCTAACCCTGTACCTTCCCCTCCCCAGGAGTGCCTGTCCCTTCCTCCAGCTTTGCCTCACCAGGCTCAGCATCACCCTCCCCAACAACCAGCTCCAGCCCCAGCCTCTTGCCCTCTGTATTTCCTGACTTAGCCACTGCCCGGTAGCTGCATGAGGGCAGGGCCTGCGTCTGCCCTGTGCATTTCTCACCGCAGAGCATGGCCCCTTGCTTGGCATGTGTATGAGTCAATAACTACTTGTTGAATGAATGAGTGAACGCAGGTCCCTGACAGCGCCTTTATTCTTGCTTTTCAAACCAGCTGGGTGGCCCTGACCCCGTGCCAGCCCCTTGACCTACCCGGGTTAGACACAATTTTGGGGTAATCCTCAAAGAAGCCTTTCTCACTCCCCTGGTCCTCTCTATCCTGCGTCTGTGAGTCATAAGTTACATGGCTGACCTCATGGACTTTGACAGTTATATCACATTTTTGACAATACGTCTTCCCCTCTGGAAAGTTGCACCACTTCCCACAATGCCATGCTTATGAATTGCTGAGTTTTCTACTCCTTGAGCAGAAACATCCCCCACACACCCCAGATTGGCTCTTCCTTTTTAGTGAGGGCCTGCTGAATGGAGAAGAGCAGCCTGTAGCCATCAGGATGGTCAGATGGGTGAGGCAGAGGGAGCAGCCTGTGGGGCTTCTCTAGGGCTTGGGGTGCAGAAGAAAGAGCCCCTGAGTAGAGGTCAGGGCTTGGTCTGGCCCCAGTGTGGACTTGGGATCTGTGTGATCTTGGGCAGGCCACTCCTCACCCGCTGAGGGGCGTCCTGTGGGTTCCCGTTAAGTGCCAGTAGTAACACCTTGTCCACATCCTCCATGGGCTGTGGTTAGGATCAGATGTGATCGTGTAAGGGATCAGGTTGGAACAAAGAAAAGACTGCTTGTTGGAGGAGTCACTGCATCAGGGAGGGAAAGCACCCCGGGCAGGTCTGCAGGGCAGGGCTGCAGAGGCTCAGCCCCTGCCATGGGTGAGTAGTTGAGGTTTCCCAGCTGTTGGTGGCTCATTATCCCTCAGGATGTTTACTAAGAATCTATATGATGATCCTTCAGACTGGCACCTCTCTATACTGTTTACAAACACAACCAGCTCCACAGCCTCATTTGATCCTTGGGCAGGTCTGCCTTGAAAGGTCACCAGTGATTTTTGACGCCTACCCTGGGCACCCTGGGCCTTGGCAGAGCTCCCAGGGGAACCGCAAGACAGACACAGGTGCAAGTCACGCAATCTTGGGATCAAAACTCTGACTCATTCTCCCAACACACAGACAGGAGCACTTCCTGTGTGCCACGGAAGGGCTTAGGCAGGGGTGTGGGCAGAGGAGAAGCCAAGGCGACTGGCAGTTTCTGGGAGCAGAAGGTCTGGCCTTGAGGTCAGCAAGCGCTGGTCTGGAAACATCTGTTGCATGAGCAAAGAGACACATTACTTGCATAGGTGGTAACCTGGGAGTCTTGTCAGTCACAATAATAAAGTGTGACTAAGCCCTGGACCCATGTGGAGACACACAGTGAATCTGGTTTCTTTGAGAAATAAGGACCTCCCTAAAAGTAAATTAAAAAAAAGGTTTTGCATGTATTTTTGAGAGAACAGTTTATTTCTTAAGGCATCAAAACTTATTTAAATCACTTTGAATGAAATACTTGAAATATTTTATGCCTTTTCATATCAAACTAAAATTAATTTATCATTTTTCTAATGACCAGTGGTTATCCTTAGGAACAATAAAAGTGATATTCAATGTGAACTTTTAAAGTTAGCTGTTTTATTAATCTTTGTTACACATTCATAAGCCCTGTGTCAAGGATTTTGAGTAGACGGCAGGATGGTAGCTGTTCTGCTCCATACAAAACCCTGACCAGAAGTTGGCTGTCACTAAATGGTTTACCTTCCAAATTCTTCCCAAACAAGCATAGGGGACAGGTTAAGTCCTCTCCCTTCCTGCCATTCTCTGGACCCCAAGGGAATCTGAGCTGGGATTTGAAGAATGAATTCAAATTTGCTCAAAGGGCAAGAGGAGACTCTGTCCAGGCCCAAGGAAAAAAACGGAGCAAACTCATGGGCTCAGAGAAGTTAAGTGCCTTGCCTGGGTCACACAGCCAGTGGTTCTCGTGCCTGCTTTTTAGAGTTAGGTTATACATTAGTTCTGCCCACACCCGCCCTCCACCCCTTTTTAATTTGCTGCTTCTGATTTAATGGAGACTGAGAGAAGCTGGTTAGAATTGTGTTTCATATAGAACTACCAAAAGGATCCGAGCCTGCTGCTCTCCCCCTTGTAGTTCTCTGCCTGGGTTTGGCTACAGTGACATCACCAACTGGCTGTCTTTTTCATTTACATCTAGATTCATGACCGCTCTTTCTCTGGATTGCTGACATTGCAGGCCACTAAAACGTGTGGAATTATTTTATAGATGTATTCATTTAAAATCCACAAGGCTGAGCTGTCTACCTACAAAAGTGTAATTAGATGTGCTAAGAGAGAAAAAAAAAAAGAAGAAAGTATCTATTTACTTTAAGCAAAATCAGGAGCTCTGGGCACCAATTCAGCATCCAGTGAGGCAGCCAGAAGCTGGGTTAAAGAATATGTGTGGATGAGGTGGGCCTAAATAAGCTGATCAGTCAGGTGCTAAAAAACATGAAGATTAAGCTAATTAGGCTTATAGGCCATGCCTCAACACCTAGAAATACTTCACATTTGTTCAGAGCTTTTTTTTTTTCAAAAGACCAGTTTCAGCTCTGGTTACACACAATGTGTACAGAATGAATATTTGTATTTCAATTATCCCACCAAAGCCTGAAACATGCTACTTAAGAAATCCTTGTTGAATGAGTAACTCCTCCCAAAGGGCACAGTGTTTGTCAAGTTCATTAAGTGTTTTCATAGAAATGTTGATCTCTTCTAACCCTTTCTTCAACTCAGGGGTGGGTGGTGGATATTATTTCTGCTTCACAGATTAGGACTCAGAGAAGTTAAGTGGTTTTGCCCAACTGATAGCACAGGAAACCTGATAAAAGTCACAGGCACCCTTTCCACTGCTCTGGAGCAGCCTCCGACAGGAGCAAAGGGGAACGAACATTAGCGCCCACGATGCTGCAGACCCCATACAAGCATAACCTGGGAAGGACAGTATTTTCTGCAATTTTTTTTTTAACAGATTAAAAAACTGGGGTCCTTAAAAGTTCAATGGCTTGACCAGGGTCAAAGCTTCGAAGTGGCAGAGTTGTGGAGAGGTGAATGGTTGCCGCAGGGCATGCAGAATCAAGCTTCTAAAGAGTGGACACTAGCCACACTCCTGGGAAAGGCAATGTACCCCAAGTAAAACTCCGGTTCGTGATTCAGTATTTGCTTTGAAAACTAAGGGACGCTAAGATGCACCTCTTTCTCAGACAGATGTTTTTTTTTCCCTAACAAAAAAGGAAAGTGATTAAATAGACTCAAGTAAGGATCGCTAGAGTCCAACCTCCACTTGACTGCTAGTCATAATTCAGATCTAAACAAGCTACTTTTCTGCTTTAAAACCTGGAAAGGTAACTGTCAGCTGCCCACTGCATGAATCCAAATCCCTCTACTTGGCACCTAAAGTCCTTCTCCATCAGTTTGCAACTCAGTTTCTCCTCTGGCCTTTCATCACATCCACTCAGGCCCCAAGCACAGCAAAATCCTTGCTATTTTCCAAACATACACTAGGCCCTGCCTTGCCTCTGGGCCTTTGCTCATGTTGTTCATCTATAATGTGAAACCTTACATAGTTTTCATTTGCATTACCTCCACGAACCCTTCCTGATCCTTGAGTAAGAATTAACAGCTACTTTCTCTATGGCTACATGTCTCTCCATCATAGAATTTATAACAATGAGTTTCAAATGATTGTTAATATAGCTGTACCTTCCACTAGAGAATGTGGCAGAGGTCACGGCTTATTGATCTTTGTATTAACCTTATTTAGCCCAGTTCCTGATAGAGAGAGCTCAATAAATGCTGAATGGCTGGCTGACTGTTTAAGTACAAGATTTTCATAGTTTACTTGGTTTCAATATGAGATTCAAAACAATGAGGACAGGACTCAACACAGCAGGGAAATAACATACACTTGTACCTCTCAAAATAAATACTAATCAATTTTATTTTACAAATACAGATGCTGAGTTTTCTTGCAATTACCAACAGATCAGTTTCACATACCATTTATTACTGGTGGTAGATTAAAAAATTATTTAAATAACCAGTTAGGTCAGGATAAATGGGCACCATTATTGCTGCTATAAAAATGTAGCTGGATACAATCTTCCAGAACTAATATTCTGAGGGGAAGAAATACTCTCTGGAATTTCTGAAGTGGGTAAATGGAAGTGGAAAGAGAAAATCAAATATTCATTTGATAACATTTGCCGGCTGTTAAAATTGTCTCGGCTACATGAAAACTGAAAGGGTTCTTAGCAGTTCAGAAATGGATGGCAGTGTATTTCCATTTTAACTTATATCCTTAAAGCAAATTTTATTTTTTTGGTGATCTACAAGACTAGTTAGTAGGAGATAACTCATCCCGTTTTTTTTGCCTTGGCTACCTTAAGCAGAGGCAATACTAATTCTGTAGCTCTGGAAGATGAACAGTTATTCCCAGAGACATGTAATACTGTAGGTTCTAGAAAGGTCATGGCAGAAACTGCAGAAATCAAACCAACTCAAACTAAACCCCCAAACCTAACCTAAACAAACCCAGACCTAAGTGGTGTTTTGAGGCATGTATCATCAGACAGTGTGGGTCAAGCAAATGTTGCAAGTAACTACTGATCAGTTCTGAGCAATCTGATCACACTCAATGGCAGGGCTCCATATTGTGGGGGTGAAAAGCTGTGAATCCCAGAATCAGGGAGTCCACAAAGTGGAGATTGATGGATGGAACCCAAGAGCTCCAAGCTCCATCTGGTTGTGTGGAACCTGGGATTAACAGCATAACCACCAGTGCTCTGTATGGGGCCCTACAGCTTGGTGGTGCCAGGAGCCAGGCTGAAGGGCCTGCAATTGAATGTTGTGGTCTTTGAGTTTGGCCTGAAGCTTGCAAGTGCACTCCCATACCTGGGGAAATCATAAACCTCATGTGATTCATCTTCTACTCTTTAATACTAACACAGTCCAATCCTTCAAAACCTTTTTTTTTTTTTTTTTTTTTTGGTAGATGTTACTTCATTGGAGGACCCCTGTAGCCTGGTCTGGTTGTACCTTCTACCTTCTTGAACTCTAAAATGATCAATGGTATACTACAAAGAGGTCATGACCCTACAAATGGTCTGCTCCAGATGAAAGGAACTTCTTCAAATGGAGTTAAAGCTTTCAATCGCCCAAGGTCAGGCATGTCTGCTATGCAGTAATTCAGTGAGTTCTCTTTACTCTACACGGATAATAACAACATGATCTATTCCATCCGATAATGTAGTTTTAAATTAAAATTGAGCCTGGGAGTGCCTGGACAAAATATGAAAATGATTATGAGATATATGAGTTAAATTGTTATGTAGGAAGAATGCAGCTACCAGAGACGCACACCTGTGAAGGTGTCTGTGTTGTAAACCAAACAAAGTCAACACCATTAGCTTAGATACAGCCATGGTTTGTTGTTCGGGCTAGTCCTGTCATGGCATAACATACAGTAAGGAGATGTAGGTTCAAAAAGAATTTCAAAGCTGGAAAAAAAAAAAAAGAGAACAGGTGAAGTAAACTCAATTTTTATTCTTTTATATAATACATGGATATATGGATAAATTTTCCTTAAACAGCTTGCAACCCTGAGGTGATGTCCTTGGGTACATAAAGTATAAAGCAACAACAAATAAAATCTGAGCTCCAGGAATGACAAACGGACTTCGAAAACATAATTTCATATTTGTGCAATTGCACATATACCAACAGTACTCTATGCCTCATCTAGTCTCTTAATTCAACTATTTCAACTGCCTTGCAGTTTGCTCACTAGACAGCCTGACTCTATATCTATTTCATCATTTACAATGCCTTCCTTCTGACTGAAATTCAATAAATTAACTTGGATTTACATACAGGGATTTTTGTCTGGGGAGTGCATTGCCAGAAAGCATTCATAGTTTTTGAATACAGCTTCTGCCCACATAAAATCCTGACTCCAAAAGGGAATGGACGTTGACTGCAGTAACTTTGGGGTCCTTGAGGGACTCCTGGGATCCACCAGGTAAAGTTTTCCATCTAGTTTTTGAGGGCTACATCAAGAGTACAGCTGATTAGAGAGGTGGAAGGTCATGGCTACTGGTTAAAGAACCAGCGGATCCAATGTCCTCAGTTTTCAGGATACATAACCCACTCACTGTGGAGATGGGCAACAGCGGGGTTTACAGGTTGACTGTGGGGCAGGGTGGGGGGCGGAAATGGGAGGGAAGGGGAAGACAGGACTAAGTAAAAGGAGGCTACTGTGCTTCTTATTCATCAACCTTAATGGCTGGCCAAAGACCCTTCTGTAAAAGGTGGAACTCTAATTCTGAATATTCAATTTTCCCAGAGTTTTATAAACTATGGTGAAGGCAAATGCTTATGAGAAACTAAAGGTGAGTTCATTATATTATTTATATATTATCATCTTCCTTCTGAGGATAACATAGATGTGTAAATAAAAAGCAGTCAAATACCTGTAAGGTGACTCGAGCTATAAGCTCTTTCAAATTAGAGAGTGACTTTAGCCTTTACACAACTGTAAGGCCTGAAAAGCAAACCTTGAAAGCAAAATCTAACTTTGTCTGGCCCACTGATACACAATGATCCTGAGTCCTTCCTCAATTCACACAATCTGTTTTTCTGAGGAATATCCTCCATTAATCTTCATTTTGTTTCATAATTATTACAAAGGGTAAATACAGCTTTGTCCTCATTTTAGGCAGCGACTCTGCCCTGGTCCTACTGAGCAAGTATGTCTGCTCACTTCACTTATCAGAACTCCTGCGTGGCCGGCGGAAGCTGGATACATTTTCATTCAGTGCATAGATCCTTCGGGAGAACTCTTCAAATTCTCCCAGAACTTGTTCGTCACACTCCACTGCCACGGCACTGTCCACTGGGATGCAGTTAAAGGCTTCTAGCTGATCGCCTGAGGTGAAACCTGTGGCTTCTAGCCCGATGATTTCTTCTGCTTGCTCCACGGTACAGCAGAGTTCAGCTTCTGAGCCTGGGTGGAATTCACCTGGAAGCTGGATGTTTGCGGCACCGGCCTGCTCGCTGGGTAGGAGAGTGCCATTTACTGTGGCAGAATGCCCAGAGAGAGCGTCTCCTTGCTCTTGGCTAGTGTTCACACTCATATGGCTTCCATTTAAGCTGTCGTCCAAATCTACTCCTTTTTTCTTGTTTTCTTTGGATAAGTCCAAGGAGGTCTCCAAGGAGGAGGACAGAGATGCTGTCTTTCTCTCGGACTCTCCCACGGAAGGGATAGTGGTCACGGGGTGGGTTAATGCTGAGTTGTAACTGGGAGGAGGGGTTTTGTACTGGAGTCTCTCATTCTCTGAGCTGGCCCGCTTTCGGTGTCCTTTGTCTGGTGAAGGCATCCCCCCAGAGAAGCCCGCATCTGCACCCCTAAACATGGAGCTTTGTCTCTTTGGAACAGGGATTGCACTGGAGGTGTGATGTCTGTCACTAGGAGACAAACAAAAATGAGAAGTTACTTCCTACTTCAAAACTTGGCTTAAGTCTTCTGGATCCAGAGACATGAAACGGCATATTTAGGTTTGAGACAATAAAAATAGATAATCAGTCTTAGACAGTATTAACTGTAGTGTTCAAATGCAAGAAATAACATGAGGCATGCTGGGTTCAACTTCAGGGGCTTCCTTTAAGAAGGATACGGACATCCTAACATGCATTCAGAGAGGGACGGTAGGGATGGGGGATAGAAACCATGTCATATGGGGGAGAGCTGAAGTGATTGGAGGAACTGGATTTGAAAAGAAAAACACCTGAGGGGAATAATCAACTTCCTATGTCTGAAGGGCCATAAATATTCTTATTCCTGTTATTATTATTCAGTTCTTACTTTATCTCCACAAAGCAGTCATCTCCATTTGGCAGGGAAGTTAATGATTTGCCCTTGGTGACTGAGTGTGGTAGTGGCGAGGCAAGGGCAGGCTTGCTGACCAATAACCTTTTCGATACCCAAATGCTAATCACCCAGCATTAAAGAACTGGCAGAAAGAGGCCCAAGTGTACACCTTTTAAAATGAAAAATTAATTTTGGAAATGACTCCTCCTTCATAAGGCTAGTCACACACATGTTTTACAATATGTAGTTTTTTTTGAGCCTGAGTTACTTCTCAAGAAGATTATCTTTGGGCCAGCAATAATAATCACTGTTCAACTATACAGAGCTTTGTAGTTTCTGAAGTAATTTCATATACATCATTTCACTTGGTCCTCACAAAACCGCACTCAGGAAAGCAAGGTATGCATTATTACTCTTAAGTCTGAAAAAATAAATAATAATCAGCTAATGGAAATAGAGTATCTAGATCCCGGAAACGATGGTCACGTTATATACGGTGCTAGTCATATCACCCTCGATTACATTTCTAGATTATACTTGGATGAAGCTTGTCAGCTACAGCACAACTATATGAATAGACTGGGTGCAGAGTCAGAGAGAGGCACAAACACAAGATCCATCTCACTTGTGTTCCTCAGATGAGGAAACATGCACAGAGATGTAAAGTGGCTTGTAAGGGGGCCACTAATAGGCAGCAGTAGAGGCCAGACTTGAACGTATACATTCACTCAACAAATAGCTATTACACGTGCCGGGTATTTCCCCTTCCCTGGGGAAGACAGACCAGGCCCTGCCTCTGAGGAGCTTCTAATCTTGCAGGAGAAAGAAGTACATAATTATTTAAATAATACATTTTCAAACTACAAGAGCCCTGAAAAATAAAAAAAGATATAGGGCTCCTTTCACCTGTATCCAGAGCTCCCCCTCTCTCCTTCCATTCTTGGGATTTCTCTTGGAATTTTTCTGATGCTGGATTCTACCTGTAGTCTTATACAACTAAATAAGGGTTATTCTTTTTGAGACCAGGCAACCACAAATCCACGGGCCTTTCAGACTGCCTTACCTGGTTGGCTGTGTTGATGGCAGGAAAGATTTCATAATTAAGGATGGTCACTGAGGTGCATATAGAACCAGGCAAGTAGACCAGTAAACTACTGTTTTCAGTTCTCAAGAAAAACAAAACAGGGCAAAACCTGCTGGCCTCAATCTGGGTTTTCAGGTAATGTCAAAACTCACAGTAATTGGGTAAACTATTCATTTTTGCCAATCTTATTGTTTTACTTTACTACTTGCTGACACTGTCCCTCTTGAAATGATTTTGCAGGGCTGCTAGGTAATCAAACCAAAGCAGAGCATCAATAGCACCCACAGATAATCTACTCTGAGCAGACAAGCCAAGCTTTCAGTTGCCATCTCAGCCCAGGAGGAGCGGGAAGGACCAGCTGAAGCAGCCTGGAACACTGAAGGTGATATTGCTGGCATGACTCGAGGCCAGGTGCTTAACCACTCATAGATATCAAGGGTGAATGCCTGACACCCCCCACCCCTCCTTCCCACATACACATCCACACCCGGGAATCCTATGCTGCTTCTCTCCTGGACTTCCAGGTGGGCTGATAAAAGGTTGGGCATGAGGAAAAGGCCTGGGCATCCCAAGCAGTGCTTATTACACAAAAGGAAAGGGTTTTTGTAGCTCTCCTTGATTTTGAGACTCCATAAAAACTTGCCTTAACTTTTATAATAGAAAAGTAATGAAGTAAGATGCCTCTTCCTAACTACAATGGGAAGGCGAGTACCATTTTCCTGAGCATCAATCATGTACTGGGTGCTGAGCAAGGTGCTCTGCATACACAGAATCCTCACATTTACCCTGTGAGAAAAGCAGGCAGGCGGGTGGGTTATTTGGTTTGTTTAGGCTGCAGAGCCCATATCTGAGCTAGATTCAACTTGACTCCAGAGCCTGTGCTGTCTGTTCCATTTCACCTGGGGAGAACACATTAAGATTCAACTAACATTTACTAAGTGCCAATGATACGCCAGACATCAGCTTAAATGCCATTATGCAGCTTTCTCATTTAACCCTCCCAAATTCTGTCTAAATTTTGGGAGGTTACTCCTATTTTAATGGATGGATATTAAAGCTTTGAAAGATGGAGTCTCCGGTATTTCTGACATCCTGATTTTGTGATGCTCTTCAGTTTTCTTGGATCTTCCTGAGAACTCAAGTAACAGTATCAGATACAGTTTGGAAAATCCAAGTGATAGCAAAATGTTCCCTCTTAGGAACAGTAAGAGAATGAATTATTTTGAATAGATAAGAAAGAGCCATTTATCCTTTTATCACCACCTTTTGTCCTTTCTTTCATTTTTAGTCATGTGAGATGAGAAGTTTTAAAAAAACATTTATTAAAGCCTTTTTTACAATCCTAAACAGAATAAATTGAACAAAAAAGTATATTTTGATGACTTTGGGCCATCCATATGAACATATTTCATAAGCTATGACACTGTAAAGAGAATACAGGATTTCAGTGAAATATATTCCTCAGTCCATTAACTCTGAAAGTTCTTAAGTCTGCACTGATAGTTTTTCTGGTCCTCTCTCCCACCTGCAGTAGCTTCTCCTCTCTTTATGTTTTGCTTCTAATTAGTGCTCTTGTAAAGCAGATGCCCTAAGAACTGCATGCAAAGTTAAGAGTAGACCGTATCTGATGGGCCAGGGGGTGTCCAGAGCATAATATGCTTTAATATGTGAGTTTTGTAACAGTGGCTGCTCAGAATTAATTTTTTTAAATTACTTCCAGAATCTTAGTTATGTTTCATATTTTTAAGAGAGGTGAGCCCCAAACAGTTGAAATGTTATATGATTACATTAAAATACATACAAACACATATTTTTAATTATTATAATAATTTATGCTTGCTGGAAAACTAAAAAACTATAAAATATATTTAAAAAATTAAAAATCACTCACAACCCTATTACCTATCAAATAATCACTATTAATTTAAAATATTTTCTTTCCAGACTTTGATTTTATTTGTGTTTACATAAAAGAAAACAAACAAACCCAAAGTTGTGTTTGTGATGTATATATATATATCTGCTTTTGGATGTTATTAAAACATCTTGGTAAATCTAATTTTAAATGGCTAATGCATTGAATGGAATATCATAATTAATCATTCCCCTATTTTTATAAATTTAGGATCTTTCTAAAATTTTACTATTAGAAAGTTAATGAAAATGTTCTAGAATTGATCATGGGGATGTATGAACAACTATGTGATGATCTGTGAGACAGTGATTGCATACTTCAGATAGTTTGTATGGTGTGTGAATAGATCTCAATAAAATTGCATTAAAAAAAAGTAAACTGCTATGAGCATCTCTGTATAAAAACAAATGCACAGATTTTTAATAAAATAATTTTGATTTCCATATTTAGTAGAAGGCTTTGCAGAAAGAACTTTCATTATGCATTTTTGCTAATACAAGCCAAATTCTAACAAGGAAAAAAGGGCATTTTACCTCTACTATTGTCTAAAAACAGAAGGTAGCAAATAAAGTGGTAAAAAATAGATTAAAAAAGAGGAGTTCCCAAAAGGTTTCAAGATTCTTTTTGTCTGATTACAGTGTAGCTTCATGATTTTTTTCACCTAGATGAAGGAAGATTTCCTAAACTCATAGATTTACTAATTATATGACTGATTTTTAAAGGCTATTGACAACTTACTTATTAAATGAAATTAGTGCATTATTTCAGCTGTGAGGAGTAACTTATAGGAGTTTCTACACCTAACAAACAACCCAAAGAGAAATGTGGTGTTGTGGGGGAGTGGATACAGCAGGAAACATGGTAGCTTTTTTTTATCCTCCAGCCTCACCAAGGATCTCTAGGAGCTCTAAGGCACTGGGTTTGGGGGCACAGAGCCTGAGGTTCAAGCAACTGGCCCGAGTCCACCAGTCACTGCAAACATTCTCATCAGCTGTCTGCCTTGAGTGGATAGCTCTTCCAGCTTGGCTCAGGTCCAAACTGGAAACCTGGAAATGTGACATCTGGGGCTGAGGTTTAATGGCGCAATTAAACGGAATTTATTAAAAAACAACAACCCAAAGATATCATAATTGCAAATTTACTAGGCCATGGTTTAGTGAAACATGGCATAGATCATTCAACAACTGAACTGTATTGGGAACTGTGAAATTACTTAATAATAAACGTTTTGCTAAAAGCCAGAAAAGATTTTAAACAATAGCATGATGAAAGGAAGCCAAGTGGCTTGGAGTTTAGAGGTCAGGAAAGACAGTCTGGTTTAAATTTGGCTTGTCTGGATTAAGACTTCTCTGATTTCTGTAAATTGAGATGATCAATTTCTTTCTCATTCTGTGGGTCCTTATTTACTGTAGTCTGTTACCTTTTCTTATCTCTTCAGTTATATCTGGAGATAGCAGTGATGAGAAAGCATGTTCAGAGACCTATATTCTTACCCTAACACTGCCACTATGATCCTGTCTATCTGGAGATAAAACTTAAGGTCAAATTCACCACTTATTAGTTTATATGACTGTAGGCAGTCACTTATCCTCTCTGTGCTCTAGTTTTCTCCTCTGTAAAATAGATTACTGGATTATGGTGAGGATTAAATTGAAATAATGATTTAAAATCCTTGGCAGAATGCCTGCCTGGCATATATGCTGATGGCAATAGTAGCTGTAATTGTGGTTGCTATCACTATTATTCACTTTCATGGGCTTCAAATTCCAAAAGTATTATCCCCATTTTACAATGGGGCAACTGAGGCTCAAAGACATTAATGTCTTACACAGGAAAGCAGGGTAATAGGTAGCAGACGAAGGGCCAGAATCTAGCTCTCCTTCCTTCTCCTTCTCCTTTACAGAGCACTGTTTAAAGAAGAAACAAACAGAATGCTTCCCACCTATCCCCATCTTCGTATTTTCTGCACATCAGGGAGCTAGCTGCAAGCAGATAAAGAATTAAGGCAATTGTAAGAGTTTGGGAGAAAAAGTCTGTACTAAATCAATCCAAAGATTTATTCTGCTCAGTATAATACACCAATGCAATTTTTTTAAAATTTCTTTTTTCTTGGAGGCCTGGGATGGGGAAGGGTTTGAATAAAATAGAAATGCTTAAACTGCCTCTATTTACATCATCTACCAACTGCTTAGGGACTACAAGAACTTCCCAGAATCCTCTGAGTTACATTCCAATTGTCCCCAAACCCCTGATGTATCATTTTCCTGTATAAATTTAGTTTCAAGTAGAGAGAATTTTTCTATTTTCCAACCTAAACGAGGAAGACCATGTTCAGAACCTTTATAACCAACATACAAATACCTTGCCATGAAGCCAACCTGGGAAATGGTAGAATCCAGTTCACTACACTCCACCATCCTTGCCCCCACCATTACCCCCTCTTCCTCTTTATGTTGTTACTACAGCCTGAAGTTATAGCCTCCTTCTACAGAAAAGGAATTAGGAGAGAGAAAATAAGAAAGTACTGGTTCAAAATGTGATTCCCATTTTCACATCTCCCACATATAATATTCTAGACCTCCACATCTAACACTACAATTATGAAACGTGGGACAGTGGTGAAGCACCTGCTGTGAATCTATTTTTCCTCTTCTGTAAAATGGGTAGATCCACCTAAAAGTTATTGCAGTAAGGATTAAATAAGATACAGAAGTACAGTTCTTAATACAATGAATAGGTACTTGATAAATTTTTATCAATAAAGCAACAGTAACTAACGTTTATGAAGTGCAATGGGGTAAGCACTCGGTAAAAAGCTTTATAGATGGTCTCGTTAAATCCTCATATCTCTGTGAAGTATTATGAACATTATCCTCATTTTACAGTGAAGAAACTGAGGCACAGGGGTTAGGTAACTTGCCTAAGATTAAAAAGCCACTAAACAGAAAGTTGCAATTTAACTCAGGCAGTCTGACTAAATAAATGTTAGTTCCCTTCTCTCTTCCTGTCTCTAGGACCTTTAAGTTTTTTGTTGCCACCAAAATACCTACATTTGATCCCTACTTCTATTTGAGGGAGGGTGAGAATCAGAAAAATAATTTTTAGATTAAGTAGATCCTTTTCTTTTCTTCCTGCCTTTCTAAAATTTGTGTGGCTTTTTTGACTTCCTAGAACTTGCTATTTTGTTAGGCATTCTAAGCATCAATTATGAACAGAAATGAATTCTGCCAAAGAATGAAGTAAATGTAGAAACTCAGGGAAAAAGAAAGAGAGGAAAAATGTAAAGATTTACCACATCAAGAGAGTCCTTGAAGTTGGGGAGAGTTTTCAGCTATTTGAAAATATGTACATATATTTTTTTCTATTCTCTTTCAGATTCACTTGTGCTTGTTTTATCTGTCTACCACCAGGTCTCACACCATAAAGTATTAGGAAAGAGTACAGTTCAGTCTCAAATATGTGTCTTTCCCTCCCTACAAAATGTTTCCTCTGAGGAACATTACTAGATCACAGCCGGTCAAAATGTAAATCTTGATTGCCTGGGGCCTGGCCAAAATCTACAGCTACAACTCAGTGGAATAAGAATATTTAAAAAGGAAAAAAAAAAAAAAAGGACAACAACTTTTAAACAACATTTGATCTTCTTCTTTCTCTCCCGCCCCTTGTAGCAAGCTATGACCTCACGGCAGTAAGACCTCTACATGGATGTGTTTAGGTTGGTTTACGGCCATTAGAAATGTTTGAAGCTCTAGGTACTGCTCTGCGCCAATATCATGTCAACTGTGCTAAAAAGCAATAATAGTTTCTCACCTTCTTAAAGATTACTGCTTAAATAATGCACAGCAACGACAGGGCTGCACAGAGCGCCAAAAGCAGGTTGCCAAGGCGCAGCTGAGGTAGAATTACGTCTTTTGGCAGCTAAGAAATTATGACATAAAGCTAGTTTTTCAAAAAAACAACCTCCATAAATTAGACAACTATCCTTTTTCAAAATTCAGCAAAGGGCAAGGTGTTAATAATAGGGTGGTATATGGGAACTCTGTATTTTATGCATGATTTTCCTGTAAACCTACAACTTCTTTAATAAAGTAAAATTTAAAAAATTCAGCAAAGGTTGGGATTTATCTTTCTCTTTTCCCTCTCTCAGATCAAGTAGAAGCACATAGCCTCCTTCTGGGAAAGCCAAATTCAACAGCTAGATCTTATCTCCCAGGAGGTAGCTGGGGTCAATAGTTTCGAGCATGCAGTCTCCTGGCCACAGGCAAGCAACCTAAAGGCATTTCACCATTACCAGATAATGCCCCGGATGTTAACAAAAACATGAAACAAAACAAAAATAGAAACGAAATTAGGCCAAAAGCTTAGGCTGAAATCTGTGCCAATGATCACTTTTCCCCTGGGCTAAACTTGGAAGTTTCCTGCCAAAGTCTGACTAAATAAAACCAGAGTATAAAAACGTATAACTGAACAAGGGCGCTTTTAGATTTTATTTAAACTGCACAGAGATAGAAAGATGAATTTGTGAAAGAGAAGGTTCTATAGGCAAAGGACAAAATACTCAAGCTGAGGAAATTCAGTTCTCCAGCCTATGATGTGAGGGCCTGGCCATCAGTCCTCCACAGCCCTGGGTGACAGGGCCTGGCCTAGAAAAGAGGGGGCCCTAGTGCGGGCCAGTGGAAAGAGGGTGAGAGGGAGCTGACCACCCGGAGCCCATCTGGAGGCCAGCTTGGTGCCAAGGCTGAGCTTTTTGGTACTGGGGGATAGAGAGTGATCCTCTAGAGAGACAGAGAAGTCCCAGGAGGGACCAAGTCAACCACTTCACCAATCACCTTTCACCTCAAGAAATCATCATACAAATTAAGTATTGAAATCACAGTCAGGCAACAAACATGAAGACTGTAAAATGTTCTGTTGAAACAGACATAGCCCATCTTGATGTCATTTATACACAGCGTAAGTAACATCCTACAAGGGAACATGTAAAGAATAGGAAAGAGATGCCAGGGGTGATATCTGGGGACCCCTCAGAGTGTCTGGACAGCACTTGAAACTTGGAAATAATAAACTGTTTATGCTGAAAACTAGGGAAAAGTAATGATGTATCAACTCTACCTGTGCCAGGGAAACCAGAGGAAAAGCAATCTCACAGACCCTAACGTCACAAAGAACTCAACCGGGAAATTAACAGCCTGGTCAGAGACTGCTTTCAGAATTTTTAAACCAGACTTGCAAGGGAGCCAAAGGAAGTTTTAGACCCCTGAGGCCAACGACAGAATCTGTGAAACTGAGGCTTTGAAAGATACTACTAAAGCTGAACCACCACCAAATTTCTAATAAACTCTGACATGAACCGAACCATGGGACTTTTGTTGTTATTTTAAAAGAAAAACAGCTCTTCAGAGATGCTGGAGGCCTTCAGCAGAAATATATAAGTTACTGTTAGCTGCCATTTAATCATTGCTTTGTAAGAGAGACTGTGGAACTCCAAGGAATAACTTCTTGGGTATCTTACGTTTGTAGTCCTCTGTACTACTAACAGAGGCATAGTATGAAACTGGATGCCTATTAGCAGAACATATTAATAAATTAATTATTTACTCACTTATTTGAATAAAGATTGAATGTCTACTACCTACTGGGCACTGTGCTAGACTCTGGTGATACAATGATAGAAAAAAAGTCATGATTCCTGCTTCTGTAGAGCTTAAAGCCTAGTGTGTGTATGTGGGGGTAGGGGGTGGGCGGGCAGACATTTATCAAAGAATGACAGACATAAATGTAAAATGATAACCTTTGACAAGTGCTATGCAGGAGGGGACATGGGCTAAGAGAACTTGTAACAGAAAACGGACTCAGAAGAGGCCAAGATTCTAAGGGCTAGAGGAATTAACCAGGTTTTAAAGAAAGTGGGTGAGAGGACCTTCCAGGCAAAAGATGTTTGAGGGTCCAAAAGGTGAGTAAGTGAAAGAAGCAGGGTAGAAGATAAAGCTAAGAGGAAAACAAGGTCAAGACCACATAGAAGTCCATAGACCATATTCAGAATTTTTGTTTTTATCAAAATCATTGAAGTGTTTTAAGCAAGAGCATGTGTGTGTATGAGACACAGTGAGATCTGTATTTTGGAAAGTGCACCCTTGCCTCAGGTGGAGAACAGACTAGAGCAGGGCAAGAGTTGATGCTGGGAGACCACAGGCTGTGCAGTAGTACGAGTAACAAATGATGGAAGTTTAGACCAAAACGCAAATGAATAGACATATACACATTAGGGAAAATCGGAGTTGCTAGGGTTAGATATAGGGGTGAGAAGGAAAAGGAGGAACAAGGATTAGTCCTGACTTCCTGGCTTGGGTTCCATTTGCTAAAAATAGAGCATCAGAAGACCATGAAACTTGGGGGGGGGGGGGTGGAGTGGGAGAAAGGGGAGAAACAAACAAACAAAAACAACACAAAAAACATGGCACACAGAATGCACTGTGACGATGTCCAAAAGGCAATTTGAATGCAGATCTTATGTCAGAAAAGAGATCTGGGATGAAGATTGTCATTTGTGCTTCATTTCAATATGTTATAATTACAATTACAGCTGTAGATAAGATAACCTAGGCAGGAAAAAATAAAATGAGAGAAAAGAGGGCCTAGATGTGAGCCTTGAGTAGGTCTAGCATTTTATGATGAGGTAGAGGAAGAGAAGTCTGCAAATGATATAAAAAAGAGCAGACAGAGGAATGAAGAAATCCAGGAGAGCTGTAATAATAGGATTCCTTTCCTAAAACCACCAGATGCTAAATGATCCCTTATGTAAAACACTGTACTCTCAACATGGTTATAAGAGAGGCTGTACTATGTAGTGGTTAAAGCAGGGGCTCTAAAACTATTTGCCTAGGTTCAAATCCTAGCTCCTCCACTTGATGGCTGTGTCACCTTTAAGTTATTTTAACCTCTCTGTGCCTTAGTTTCCTATTTGTAAGATGCAAGAGGACAATGGGTCCTAATTCACAGGGATGTTGTGAGGATTAAATGAGTTAACTAAATAATAACACTCAAAGTGTTTGGAAGAGTACCTGATTCATACTAACATTCATTTGGTATTAGCTAAAATGATATTGCTTATTATTATACATTGTTATCCAATAGCAGAACAATCATTGAATAATTACCATATAAACTGATCTTTAATAACTCCAAAATTGAAACATAAGGAATTATATCTAAATTGAGCTCAAAGCCAAAGCTCATATGGAAGCAGCCAGTGATCACTTCTAATGTTGAAAAATACTTGTAAGCTTTCGATGGGCCAGGACCATATCACTACAGCAGTTCTTGAAACTATGTACAGTGCTTTAGATCTAGAAAGGATATAGATCTTTTGATACTTATTAGCACATAGTAAAGAATCTCTCCTGAAAAACATGGACTTAGTATAGACTATGTAAGTGGCTTTTCTGCTAATTCCCTCCCTCATCCATTTAAGTATGCCCATCTTTCAAAGCCCAATTCAAATCCTAACTCCTTCATTAAGCCCTCTTCAACCATACTAATCTAAAGTGATCTCTTTCAACTCTTAATAGCTACAGTACTTATTATTGCACCATGCAAGTGATGCTTAATGTGATCACTTGTATTTCAACACATTTCAGTAGAAATTTTTGAAATCCACACTCATTGCCTGATAGCCTGCTAGGGTCTGGGAATAAAGAGATGTATAAATTAAGTTTTCCACCATTAAGGAGTTCCCATTCTATGGGAGGAGACAGAAAGTAAACCAACAATCAGGACACCATGGGTGCTTTGTGTAAAACATATACTTTGTATATTGCAATGCCAGGGAAAGCCCAGTAATCAGCTGGAGGACTCATCAGAGAAGGCTATATCTGATTGGCACCTTGAAGGATAAATGGGAGTTAATTAGGCAGCGTGTGGGTTTATGTGTAGGGGTGGAGAAAAGAGAGGGTGAGTAGAGAAAGAAATGAAGAGGAGGGCACTTAAGGCAGAATAAAATACAGTATTTTGCATTTGATGTGCAGTGCCACTGCAGAGCCAAGCCATGTGTACACTGTACGGGAGGAGAGTGGCCTCTATTTCTGGAAATCTAATCCTCCATTTCTCCAATCCAAACTTAGTACAGAGCACAAAGCAGACAATCAATGATTAATCTGTTTTATGAATGAATGGATTTAATTAGTTGTACTCAAAGGAACAATTTATGCTTTTGTACTGGCAATGTGTTGAGAAACATTCAGTGAATATTAAAAAAAGTTAAAAGAACACTATAAATACACTTGTAACATGAAAAAAATAGAACTATTTAAATAATTATACTATGAAATACTATGCAACCATTAAAAATGATGTTTAAAAAGTTTTTAATGGCATTAGTAAAAATTTCAAGATGTAATATTATACAAAAGAGCAGGATCTACAATTGTAAGGACTGTGCTATCCAACATTGTAGCCACAAGTCATTGGGCACTTGAAATGTGGCAAATCTAATTTGAAATGTGCTGTAAGTGTAAAATATACACTGGATTTAAAGAAGGTTTAGTATGAAAAAAGGAATGTAAAATATTTTATTAATAGTTTTTAAAATATTGATTACATGTTGATAATGTTTTAGAAATATATTTGAGATTTGATTTGAGTTAAATAAAATATATTAAAATTAATTTGTGGTGATGAATGTGCAACTATATGATGATACTGTGAACAAGTGATTGTACATTTCAGATGATAGTACGGTGTGTGAAGACATCTCAAAAAAATTGCACTTAAAAATTAATTAATTTCTTTTTACCTTTTTTAATGTAGCCTCCATAAAATTTAAATTTACATATATCACTCATACTATACTTCTATTGGATAGCATTGGTGTAGATATGATCTCCACTATCTAAGAGATACATAGAAAACCAGTAGTTTTTGCCCCTGGATTGTGGGCCTACCGTTTTCCCTGCTTATTTATTTATTTATTTACATTTTCCAAATTTTATTCACCTAGCACATGTTATTTTATAATCAAAAGGAATAAATAAAAATAAACAAGACACAAACAAAACAAAGAGAAAAAGAACCCAATTTGATTCAAAGAACTGGTTGCCAGAGTGGAGACAAGAAGCCAGGGTATACCCAAATGACTTTCTGTCACTGGTGGAGGGTGAACACACAAAGGATGTTGACCAGCTGTGCTCCATCCTGAATGCAGACAGAAAAAAGCGGAAATGGGTGTTAACCGCAGGAGGGGGCCTGTAAGTTAAATACAGGGAAGAATTTCCTGAAGCGAGGGTGTTTAAACACTGGAATGAGTTATGGAAGAAGCCTGGTCCCCCAAGGTCTTTTAAAATACTACAGATACCCATATGCCTTGTGTGTTCCTGTCTAGAGGCAAGAAGATGGCTTGTCAAGGTTCCCTCTAAAATAGCTATCTCAGAGTAAATAGCCCCATCAAAACTTTCTTTTTCGTTTACTTTTGACTAGGCTTCACTTTTCATATTAGAGATGCCAGCCTGCAAGAAATACTCCGAAAGACAAGTCTATATTACGCAGCTAACTTAAGTAGTTCTCTTGAGACTTCAAAGACACTGTCATTTGATCTAAAATTAAAAGCTGACATCAGCTAAACATGTTTTTAAGTCCCTCAGGGGTCACCTGACAGAATTCAGCTCTGAATTCAGCATAAGCACAATAGAGGAAAGGGAAGAACGTAGATTTGGCTTCTGAAAAATGAGGCCCTTTCAAGATTTTAATACTGCCTCATTTACAAAGGTAAATGGTAAACGTTATCACCATCTGATTTTAAAGAAAGTAGAGTGGTTCACTTGTTCTGGATTTTCATTATTCTTAGTCTATTGAGAAAACTTTTTCCTAAAATGTGCCAAAGTTTTTAGGTCCTCCCCTCCCTTCCTCTCTCCTCTCCTCTCCTCTTCTTTCTTTCCTTCCCTTCTCTCTCTCTCCCAACCTCCCTCCCTCTCTGTCTTCCTTCATTTCTTAAAAAACTTGATTCTATTTACAAAAAGAAATGGAAAACTACATCAGAAATAGTTTAACAGAAGCACCATTTGGAGATTTTACCATTAAAGTGGGATGACACAGAAAACCACCAGTTCCACCTCCCAAGGTCACATCATTAAACACTAGAAGGAATCTGGAGAAATATTCCAGCAAACTGCAAAATAGCCAGTCACTGAGGATGATGCAGTCTCTTTGAAAATGGTACACCTGGGTTCTAAAACATCAAATAAGTCAGTCCCGGGTTGACCTCCATCATTGTAGTAGACTGCCCACTAAAGTTGGGTCTCATGTTCTATGTCCCATATGATAGTGAGAGTGAAAAACACATAGGAATATTTTTGCAAGTCATCTCCTCCAAATATTTAATTTGTTTCATCTATCCATTTAGATTAGAAACTAAACAACTGTCAACTAAGCAAAGTCAGGGACACTTTGGAATCTTCCTTGGTCTCTCGAATAATGCTATATGCAAAGGAGATAATGAATTGTCAAATGCATGAATAATACATAATAATACTTTGTATAATGCTTTTTAGTTTATAAAATACTTTGAGAGACATTATCTCATTTGTTCCATACAACTATGTTTGGGAAATAGGACTGGTGCTACTAGCTCCACTGAAAACACTGATACTCAAAACGATTTATGAAAATTAAGCCATACAGCTGAAATTGGAACCCACATTTTCTAATTCCCAAATCCAGTGCTCCTTCAACTGCATTATACTGCCTTGCATGAAGCTGTCAGAGAGTTTAAGTTTGATAATTGGGAAAAATTAAACTTAGAATAAAAAATTCTATGACTAGAACAGGACAGATGGTTCTGAAATCTTGCTTTTATCATGCCTTATTCTGAAAAAGAACATGTAATTCAAGAACGACACAAATTAGGGACAAACATATATTCCCTTTGTAATTTTAGGACCATGTCCTTCCTTCAGTTTTCTTGTTTCTTAAGCAATGGAGTTGAAACATATATCTTTTGTTTCTTTTGGTCCTGAAGTTCCTAAATTCTTTACAAAGTTTTATGACTCCTAGTTTCTATCTCTCTGAGGTAAATGGGATAGGACAAGAATGCTTTCACCAAAACTGCTCTGGATTTGACTGTGGTAGATTTCCCTGTGGAAGGTAATATGTGATAGAATATAGGTGGCCCAGAAATAGGGAGACCTAGGGAAGGGCAGAGAAGGAATAGAATGACCACTAATAATGGTTAGCATGATATGGTAAAAAGAACATGGCTTCAACGAACTGTACTGGGACAACTGGATATCTACACCTGAAAGAATGAAAGTGGATGCCTACTTCACAACATATACTAAAATTAGCTCAAAATGGATCAAAGATCTGAAATGAAGAATTAAAAGCATAAAAGTCCTAGAAGAAAACGTAAGGGAATATCTTTAACACCTTGTATTAGACAATGGAGTCTTAGACTTTACACCAAAAGCATGAATAACAAAAGAAATAACAGATAAACTGGACTTTATCAAAATTAAAATTTTTGTGCATCAAAGGACATAAGCAAGAAAGTGAAAATACAGAATGGGAAAAAATATTTGAAAACTATCCACTTGATAAGGGTTTCATATCCAGAATATATAAAGAACTTCTACAACTCAACAAACAACCCAATTAAAAAATGGGTAAAGGACTTGAATAGACATTTATCCAAAGATAAACAACGACCAATAAGCACATGAAAAGATGCTCAGGGAAATTAGGGAAATGTAAATGAAAACCGCAATATGAGATACTACCTGCATCCACTAGGAAGGCTATTAGTTTAAAAAAAAAAAGTGTTGGTGAGGATGTGGAGAAATAGGAACATTCATACATTGTTAGTGGGAATGTAAAATGATGCATCCACTGTGGAAAACAGTTTGGCAGTTCCTCAGAAAGTCAAGTATGGAATTACCATATGACCCAGGAATCCCATTTCTAGTAATATACCCAAAAGTATTAAACACAGGGATTCAAACAGATATTTATATATTGATGTTCATAGTGGCATTAGTCACTATGAAAGGTGGAAGCAACCCAAATGTCCATCAACAGATGAATGGATAAACAAAATGTGGTATATCCATACTGTGAAATATTATTCAACAGTAAAAAGGAATGAAGGTTTGATACATGTGACAGCACGGAATAAACCCTGAAGACATCATGTTGGATGAAATAAGCCAGACACAAAAGGACATCTTAGGGGTGAGATGGGGAATCCAGAGTTAATGCTTAAACCAGCACAGAGTTTCTGTCTGTGGTGATGGAAACATTTTGGTAATGGAAGGTGGTGATGGTAGCACAACACTCTGAATGTAATTAACATCATTGAATTGTATACTTGAAAGAGGTTACAATGTGAAATTTTATGTTGTATAACTGTTATCTCAATAACTGTTAAAAAATGCCACAGAACTGTAACAACACAAAGAGTGAACCCTAATGTAAATCTTGGACTATAGTTATATAATTATAATAATGTTTGCTCATCAGTTGTAACAAAGGTACCATACTAATGCAAAATGTTAATATAGGGAAAACTGTGACAATAAGGGCAAGTTATATGCGAACTTGGTACTTCCTGCATGATTTTTCTATAAATTTATAACTGATCTAATAGAAAACTAAAAACAACAATTAAAAAAAAAGAACATGGGACTGTAAGTCAAATAATCTGGATTTCTGGTACCAGTTCCATTACTTATTATGTGATCTTGGCAAGTCACTTCATGTTTCTACATCTCAGTTTTCTGACCTGTAAATCAGGGATCACTATTCCTACCTTGCTTCCCTAATGAGGTTATTACAAACTTAAATAAAAACATGGAAAATTTTGCAAATAAGAGATTTTTGTTATCCATAACTTCTAACTATGGATGAGAGCTACCTAAGTGAGTACACATACAAAAAGTAGGAAGACAAACAGATTTGGAGGGCACTTGTCTCCAAGGCATTGTCTTAAAAAGGACTTGGGAGAAGTAAGAAGGAGATGGTGAATATTGGTACCATTAACGCACAAAAGAGTATGAACCATTATTTTTAAATGTGAACTAGAAACATACTCTCTATATTTGTAAGGAGATGACTGTAGATTTTTTAGGAAAAACTAAATAAGCATAACAAAGAATGGATTTAATTTTTAAAACATAGTAATTATGATTCATTTACTTATTACATATTCATAATGATAGTTATCATTTACTGAATACTTCTATGTCCCAGGCAGTATGCCAGGTAACTTTACATATCTAATCCTCAAGGCAACTCTTTCAGTCAGGCCCTATTATCCTCATTTTATAGATAAGAGGATTGTGTTTAAAAGGTTAAACTTGCCTGAGGTCACAGAGACAGTAAGTGGTAGAGCTGGTATTCAAATCCATAGCCTCTGCTCTTTCCACTTAACTATGCTGTCTCTCAACTTTTGGTCAACTGTTTCCTTATCCTATTCTGTCCTATCTCCCAATCTTCATATACCCAAATCCTTTTTGTGCTCTAGGCCCACTCAAATGTTATCTCCTTAGTGAAGGCTTATCCAAATATCCCCCAAACCCCTCACTCCAAATCACTTATCTACCTTTCTTAGGCACACTGTATTTAAAACTATTTTATATCATATATTGTTTGTTCTTAGTTCATTGCCTTGATTAGACTATAAGATCCCTGAATACAACTTCAAAAAGCATATTCAATGACTAGAACAGGACAGATGGCTTATTCATTCACTCATATGCTCATCACTTACTAAGTACCTATCTTCCTAGTAAGCAGGCTGGCATCACAGGGATGAGTAAGATGTGGTTCCAGCCCCAAGCTGTTTACCTAGTAAGTAAGACTTGGTGGGAAAAGTGTACCTAAGGTACTGATGGAGTACACAGTTATCTCTGTATCCACCACTGTGCTTGCTGAGTGAGTGATTGAGGTATGAGCTGGACCTTGAAATGAAAGCAAAATCTGGATAGGCCAGAGACAGGGGCAGGCTATTCTAGGTAGTGGGACTTGTCTGAAAAAAAAAAAAAAAAAAAAATGAGCATGGTATGCCTGGGGGTCAGTTGAGAAGGGGTGGGAGAGTGGAGGAAGCAATGTCCCAGGACCTGAATGCTAGGACCCCATCACACAGTGCATTCACAGCAAACATAGCACATAATCTCTTCAACTCAGTTCCAAACTTAACATCTTACTGGCAGCCATCAAGCAGCAGCTTGCATGCACATTTTTCCCTGACCATAATTCAGTACTACTATCAGCTGTGCATGAGTCAGTGGTCCTAGGATGAGAAAACAAGGACTTCTTTTGGAAAGAGCTGGAATAAAACACTGAAGATTTTGCCCCATGCAACTGTGTTCATGAGGAAAAGCGGTAAGTTTTAGGATTCATCAAGTGTTAGATGCTTCTGATATTAATTAAGAATCCTCTAATGTGGAAGGACAAAATCACTTCATTCAAAGAATTTTTATCACACTGTCTTTTCTTAAAACAAAACAAAACAAAACAGTCACATAACTTTGAAGCTTACCATAAGGAGGAATTCAGTGAATGCACTGATCCTCAGCCAGTCTGAAATTCTTGACACCAAAAGAACACAAGCACTCTGCTTCCATAGGGACCAATCTATGAATGGTAACAACCACACAGGCAATGGAAGTGTTTTCTTTTGCAAAAGATGTAAGAGCCTCCTCTAGGAGTCTAAGTTTTTTTACCCTTTGCCCTAAGGAGCATGGACTTTGGGGTAACTCCTCAATCCATGGTTGCTCTTGAAATTCTCAGATTTCCTCTGAGGCTAAAAGTGCTTGGTCAGGCTTTGTTTAAATTTGTAACTTCCAGCCTGTCTTCCTGCAGTGGTCTTTACTTGGAACTATTATATAGCATTTATTTTGCAGTACTTTGCATCTATTTTAGTAATCTATTTTTCATTAGAGTACCATAAAGTGGTATCCTACTATTCATTTAATGTTATTGTGCTTGGCACAGACTGGCACAGGGTGCACTGCATAATGTATAAGTTTGGGGCTTAATGGGCTTATTACAACATTGCCAGGAGACCTAGATTCTAGTTTTATTTTTACAGGTTCATTGGTCAACCATGCCTGGAAAGTCATTTAACTTCTCTGTATCTCAGAACTGAGAGTTGCTGGAAATTGTAATGTTCTAAGAGGGGGAGGGCAGTCAGGTTGTGTTGAGGAAATATTTCTATGTAAGCCTTTTTGGCAAAGTGTCTAAAGAGATTTCAGAAGAAAGTGACCTAAACTCTAAGGTTCCAATAATTCGTTGATTTTATTTCTCCTAAATATTTACGGTGATATCTAAATTTTGTATTTGTAACTTTGTATTCTTTTAAAAAGGGTTCCCAAATTGTATAGACTCTAGGCACCAAAAAACCCAGATTATCCCAGTCCCTAAAATGAATTTGCACTCTAGTCAATGTGCTCTATTCCTTGTTGTTGAAGCTGCTGTGCCTTTTCTTCAACTGTCCCCTTGATCTAGGGGGATGGTGTGAGGATGGTGTTGGGGGAGAAGGAATAGGGAGAACACATCCTAGACAGAGGAATGACTCGGAGACAGGAAAGAGCTTGTTCACTTAACTAAAAGGAGGCCAGTACAGCAACTGCACACGAGATTGGGGGAAAAGGCAAGAGACAGGTAGAACAACGTAAAGAGCTTGGATTTTATTTCAGCTTTGATTTTATTTAAAAAGATCACTGGGCACTGTGAAGACTGAACTGGTCAAGAGTGAAATCAGGAAGAGAAATTAGACTGGGGTGGTAGTAATACAGATGGTGGGGATGATCAGATTTGATATATATTTTGCAGGTAAAGATGACAGGATTTGTCAATAAATTAGATTGGAACTGGTGGGAATGAAGAAAAGAAGGGAGTCAAGGATGATTCAGTTTCTGACCTGAGCAACTGCATAGATAGGGTGCCATTTGCTGACAGGAAGAAGACTGGTGAAAGGACAGTTTTAGGTATGTTGAAGCTGAGATGCCTCCAAGCAGAGGTATTACATAGGTCCTTGATTATCCAGAGTTTGCAGAGGAGCTCTGAACTGAAAATAAACTTTGGGAGTCATAACCATATAGATGTTTTTCAAAACAATGGATGAGATCACGTAAGAAGAAAGTAAAGAAAGAAAAGGAGAAGACAACCTGAGATGGGTCTATGGAGACCTGAAATATTTAAAGATCAAGTACAGGAGGAGGAATATGCAAAACAAACAGAGAAAGAGCAGCCAGAAGGAATAAAACCAGGAGAGGTTAATGCTGCAGAATGCAACAAAGGAAAATGTTTTAAGAAGGTAGGAATGGCTGGAAAGGCCAAATGCCACTGAGATGTTGACCAGGGTAAGTACAGAGAAGTGACCTTTGGGATTGGTAACATAGAGTTCAGAAGGCCCCTTGCTAGATAAAAGGAATTTCAGCGTACTGATGGAATTGGGAATCAGACTAGAGTCTGATGAGGGACTGGAAAAAGAGAACATAAACAGACCTATAACCATTATAGAAATCAAATCAGCAGTTAAAAATCTACACTCCCCCCTATTCCCCAAACAAAAAACTCTTGGGCTTTTGATAAGGTCTATCAGGCCTTCAAGATGTAAATTCCTCTCTTATACAAACTGTTCTAGAGAATAGAAAAGAAGGGAAAGAGCTTCAATTTATTTTATAAGATTATTATAACCTTGCTACCAAGGAGAGTATAAGAAAGGATAGTGTGAGACAGAAAAATTATAAACCAGTCTCATCTCAGTTCATAAAAATTAGCAAATCTAATTTAATAATGTAGGAAAAAAAAACCATCTATGAATAAGCAGTTTATTCCAGGAGCCAACAGTGGTTTAACATTAGAAAACGTATTAATATTAACATATTAAAAGAGGAAAATGTAGTATTACCTCAATAGATTCAGAATAAGCATTTGATAAAATTCAAAATACACAAATTCATGATTTAAAAACAACTCTTAGTAAGCTTGGGATAGGAAGAAACTTCCTTTTGTTCATAAAGAAAGGATATCTACAAAAATCAGCAAAAATATAATACCTAATGGTGTAAAGTTAAAAGCATTCTCTTTAAAGTCAGGTGAAAGACAAAGATACCCATTATCATTTCTGCTATATTATAAACTATAATAAGACAAGAAAAAGTAACAAAAGTTGTAAAAATAGAAAGTAAGAAACAATCAGTGGAAAAAAAAAAAGAAACAATCAGTGGAGAAAGGACAGACTCTTCAATAAATGGGACAATTTGCCATCCTTATGGAACAAGATTGATTTAGTGATTAATTATCTAGTGCTGTCGGTTGCCTCTTTTTTCATTATTTTAGATTATTTACTATTTATGTTATAAAATTTTTCATGAATAGTACACTTTGTTTCTAACTAGATCATGAATTCCTTGAGGGCAGGGCTTGAGTCTTATACTCTTGTTACACTCCAGAATGCCTATCATAGAGCTTTACAGAGATGATGATTAATAAATGTCTGCTAGTTCACTTTTTAAATTATTATTGTTATTTACATTAAAACTCAATTTCCATCTTTCACTCTTCAACCATCCTGGTCCATATCAACAATAAACTCAGAAAATTATGTTGATATTCTGAGTAGAATTCTTTAGACAATTGTGCATTTACTTAACAAGAGTGTTACCTACAATCAGACATCTGAAAATTACCATTTTGAGAATTATATGAGGGACACACACACACACACACACACACACACACACACACATGACACCTCAAAGTAAAGATCGACCATAGATGTTGTTTACTTATTATCCTCAAGGTCTATCCTTATAGCACAGAAGAAAACGAAGCCAATCTTGTTCTCCCCCCTCCCCCAAAATAGTTTTTTTGTCTAACATTTCATTTCATCCTCACAACAAACTGGTGAGATGGGCAGGGCGGGGATTACAGATGAAGAAATTAAGTTTCAGAAAAGTAAAACTTAAGTTCACACAGCAGTTTAGTAAAAGACCTATGATCAGAAGCCAATGCTCTTTGTAAGACACTATGCTGTTCCCAGTTGTCTAACTCCAAAGCCCTGATTTCCATTCAACATTATGTTGTAAATTACTGCCCATCACCAAAGGATTCAAAATTCAAAAATCAGCAAGTGGCTAGAGCCAATAGCTTTCTATTTATTTAAGTCAATTGACTATAACTAATGTCTTCTTAAATCAGACTTTCCTGCTTCTCTCTTTTTAAAAGGGTCATGTCTATAATGACCTTTTAAGCAACAGCTTACCGTCACCGTAAAACAGGCCTGGTCTCAGACTAGGTCCTCACTGGCTGCCTTAACTTTTTGTTTCCTTTCTTTCCTTAACTCTCATGAGCCTCATCTGTTCATTCTACAGTTATGCTCTTAGCTTGCTAAGTCTTAGGAGCTCCACGTTATCTCTTCTATGTTTTAGTCTCTGCCTGAGCAACACAATCAAGGATTCCTTGCCCAGCCAATCTCATAATGTTCAAATAACAACCCTGCCTCCCCCTCCAAGGGTGCTTCACTCTCTTTAGCCAGACGGGGGCTTAGAACTACACAAGAATGATGGCTGGCTGCCATTTTTTTTTCCTTCTTCAGAAGATCCAGAAGGCAAGTATGGAGGAATGTGGAAGTCAAAACAAGTTTCTCAGGATCATTACCCACATTACAGTTTCAGGTTATCAGAGATAAAGATACTCACCACCTGACCATTAGTCCGTGCTCCATGAAGTTTTTCAGGTTGGGAAGGGTTTGCCTCAAGTCTGGAGTCCCTAGTCCATGCTGATATCTTAGCTGCAAATGTGGAAAACACAGAATTAAAAGAAATTCTGGCAGCTACTACGCAGTGCTTCAAAAAATGATCCAAACAGTCATTTTTTTAAATCTCAAAGAGGAAAAGTGAATGTATGCTCTCAATCAATATTATCAACCACATCATTGGGATGGTATTTAAAAGTAGCCTCTTCATCTACTGTTCCCTTGTCCCCTAAACTTGGAGAAGACTAAGAATGACTAACTGTAGAATCAGGATATTGAAATGATCGCTGTATCTAGCTTTGTTTTTTGCTCCCAGACTCTAGTCGGATCTAGTATTGCACTGATACTTGGTCAATGTTTAGTGAATAAATAAACAGCAAGTCACTTTGACTGAGGCTATGCTTTATACTTCTCTTGACTCTCTAATTTTCCTCTTTGTCCAGAAACAGAGCACAAAGCTGTGGAGGTACTATGAGGAAATCACTGGCTTGTGGGCTATATCTGCCCTTAGTTTAACTTATTTCTGCCAATGGCTGGTTTTCTAAAATTAAGTGTCTTACTATGTACCTTGGAAAAATGTTAAATATTCTTCATCTGTATATTTCTTACTTCTTTTCACTCTGTTTCTGAATACCATTTGCTTTCCTTAACTGACAATAATATAGAACCAAGGTAAGTATATATATACACGCTCACACATATAACATCAAAAAAACATTAAGTGTACAACATAACCTGTATAAATGTTATTTTTCAAATGAGATAATGTACATAAAGAAACTGCTTTGTAAACTGTATACAGGTTTGCAAAAGTAAAGAATCATCAGTCTTAAGGTTTTACTTTTCTAGCACTTAAATTTAAAAGTGGCCAAGTCAAAATTTTAAAGTTTCTTCTGTAGAAAAATAAAACTACCAACAAGAAAAAAAATCGAAGTTAGTTTTCTTTTATTTGTGTGCAGTACTCAAATGATTTTTTTCTGTGGGTGACACTTAATGGAGAGAAGAGTACACTCTCACTGACACCGAGCATTCTAAGAAAAACCCCAAAGCCTAACTGGGTCTCTTGGATGGTCTGAACACAAAGTAAGCAGGTATAAACATAGACTGTTAAAGGAAAAATGAATCTTGAATATTATTTAAGCCAATTCTTTCCTTTTGCAGATGGGAAACTGAAGCCTAGAAAGGGGCAGTAAATTCTCCAGGGTTACATGTTTCAATGGTAAAGATATTATTAGCAAGGGCCTCCTTTTCACAAACCACGCTATACCACCATTCACCCCAGTGTGAAAGGAAAATTGGTAAAAATACTCAAGAAGACAGAGGGAAAATATTCTTTACCTTTTTCAAAGTTAGTTTGGTGACCTAAATCACCTCCTGAGATTTGGTGACCTTGAATTATAAGATCCACTCCATATTTAATGACATCATTTCTTGTATTAAAATAAAAGCATTTTTTCCATACATTGATAAAAGCAAAATGGCTGATATCCCAGTATGACATTCCTGAATTCATTGTTTCAATAAAAAAGTGAAATTGTTTACACATGGGCATGGAAATTTCACCTGTGATTCATACTGAAAAATATTAAATGTCAAATAACCATTCTGAAATAACACCAAACTATGTGTCTCTGAGCCAGTACATAGTCGATTGCCTGCCCCAGGCTTCACAATGGAAGGTGGGTGTGAATTCTTTTCAGAGACCACAATGAAAATTTCTCTCCAAGTCTGATTTCAACCAAAAAAGGAAAATGTGGGAATTTCAAGCCTCCACCCAGGTCTTAACTCTTCATTTGCTGATAGAACTATTACTTTTATCATAAAGACTTAGGATAGTATAGCTTAAAGAGACTCTGGAGATCATCTTTTCCAACATCCATCCTTTTACAAATGAAGAAACTAAAGCCTCAGTAAGGCAAGTTCACAGAGCTGATAAGGGACAGAGCCAAGGCTAGACCCTCTTGATAACAGCTACAAATTCTTCCTACCATATCAACATTTCGACACATAGAATCAAAAACAAACCAACCAACCAAACCTTATAACTTAATTTATTACAAAGTACATGTACTGTTTAAAAAAATCAAAATTACTATAAGGCTTATAATGAAAAACAGCTGCTCTTTGCTCTTCAGCACAGCAACTTTTTTTAAAATTCAATTTTATTGAGATATATTCACATACCATACAATCATCCAAAGTGTACAATTGTTCACAGTACCATCATATAGTTGTACATTCATCACCCCAATCTATTTTTTGAACATTTTCCTTGTACCAGAAAAAGTGAAAATTAGAATTAAAAAAAGTAAAAAAGAACACCCAAATCACCCCCCCCCACTATTTTTCATTTAGTTTTTGTCCCCATTTTTCTACTCATCCATCCATACACTGGATAAAGGGAGTGCAATCCACAAGGTTTCAACAGTCAGACTGTCACCCCTTGTAAGCTACATTGCCATACAATCGTCTTCAAGAATCAAGGCTACTGGGCTGCAGTTTGATAGTTTCAGGTATTACTTCTAGCTATTCCAGTGCATTAAACCTAAAAAGGGTTATCTATATAGTGCCTAAGAATGCCCACCAGAGTGACCTCTCAACTCCATTTGGAATCTCTCAGCTACTGAAACTTTATTTCATTTCATTTCACATCCCCTTTTTGGTCAAGAACATGTTCTCAATCCCACGATGTTGGGTGCAGATTTATCCCCGGGAGTCATATCCGGTGTTGCCAGGGAGATTTACACCCCTGGGAGTCAGGTCCCACGTAGCGGGGTAGGGCAGTGAGATCACTTGCTGAGCTGGCTTAGCTAGAGAGGGCCACATCTGAGCAACACAGAGGTACTCAGGGGGAGTCTTAGGCACAATTATAAGCAGGTTTAGCCTCTCCTTTGCAGTAAGGAGCTTCACAAGGGCAAGTCCCGTGATAAAGGGCTCGGCACATCAAACTGTCACTCCTCAATGTCTGTGAGAACATCAGCAACAATCCAGGTAAGGAAGCCCAACACCTCTGCATTTTCCCCCAGCTCCTCAGGGGGCCCTGCATACATATTTTTATTCTCTATCCAGATTACTTTGGAATGTGTCTCTATTTTACACTAACCCATGCAAACCTAAGAGGTATCACTTCCTTTTAAAAGTTCCATGTAATTATGGTATTTGAACAAACTGTATGAGTTAAATTGTTTAGGAAATATACATCTTGCACCAGCTAAACATCTCTTCCCTTGTTCTCACATGGAATTTGAAGTTTTAAAAATGCAGTCAGTATTGTACTTTACCCTTTGGCCCGAATCTGCCCTAGTCCTAACCACATCTACTTCATTCATATCTTTAGTTGAAGTCTGGACTCTTTTTCAGCTTTTTTAACAGTTGCTATATGTGCTAATACTGACATTCATATCTGTCGAGTTCTAGTTCCGAGTTTCAAGTGTCACACAGATACCCAAAGTTCCAGGGATAGATCAGGTTATACACAAAGGGATTAGCATCTCAGAATCTGGAGACAGCCATTACAATAAGTGTTCCCCTGATAAACTAGCATAGCAACTTTTACAATCTCTTCTTTACCTTTATATTTCTAAACAATGTGTTTATATTAATATTTTATTAATATTTATTGTCACACACCCCAATTTTAGACATCATCTACTATGTTCCTACTAGGAAAGAAGAGAATTTAGCTCTCATACAACTCCCCACTCACACAAATATTTTTTCCTCACTTCCACACACTATCTATTGACTTTTTATTAAAGAATGAGTATTTAACTCTCTCTTTTCCCACACATACCTCCCCTCCACATCCCTCAATATATTCAATATCACATTTTTATTAAATCAATATTTAGGTTTTACCTTATTACACTTCTGTTCACTGCTAGCCATGTAATATACTATTCCTTTCTTGTACTTTTTTGTTTTTCCTGAAGTGACAATTGTCAGTTTTTCTATGTACCTATCACTAGATCCTCCCCCCAAACTCTGAAAATCCTTCTCAATATGATTAAATACACAATGTAATCCATTAAGTCCATTTCCCTCCCTTGGAGAAAAATTTCCTGAAGCTCTCCTCTCTCTATTCCAATCTGATCTGGCTGCTTTCTAGGCTTGTTGCATTGTTATCTTCCTAGAAATGCCCTCAACATCATCCTAGGAATTTTGTTTTCTTCTCTTCTATATTGGAGCTGTTGTTTCCTGGATCTCATGTCTTCCTTCTTGATTTACTGCCTCATCTTGGTAGAGCATATCCTACAATATCTTTCTGGGAAAGGGTAGCATGGGAGGTATCTTTTTTGACATCTTGAATACTTGAAAATATCTTTATTCATTTCACACTTAAATGATAGTTTGCCTGGATATAGATTGGAATTCTAAAGCACTGCTTCACTGTCTTTCAACTTTGCATATAGCAATTCAGAAACCTGCTAACATTTTGATTCCTGATCTTTTGTATGTGAGTTAATTCTTCGGAAGCTTTTAGGATTTTCTTCTTTAATCCACTGTTATGAAGTTTCGCAGTGACAAGTCTTTCTTTGGTCTTTTTTTCATTTACTGTTCTGGGCCCCTAGTGAGCCCTTTCAATATGAAAACTCTTATCCCCTAATTCTGATCATTTTCTTTTATTATTATTTCTCCTTCTTCTTCCTCCTCCTCCACCATCAGCACCACCACTTTTTTACTACTTACGTCTAATTCTTCTCCCATCTCTCTCTCCTTTTCACCTTCAATTTCTGTCACCTCTAAGTTTCTTTCTTTCTTTTTTTCCCAGTTTGTTTGGAACTCATTCCACCTCCCCCATATCAGAGGCTTTCCTTTAAGGTCTAGTAATTTTTGGTTGTCAGTTCATCCTTAAGAATGAGATTTTAAAAACCTGATCAGAAAGTCTATGCACTGGCAGTACTTTTTGACTGGTAGGTTTCATTACAAAATGAGTGGATGGAGATCCAGGACCTTTCCATGGGGAACCCATCATGCTCAGTAGCTCTCATTGCTGGAACTATTTATTTTTTCCAGATGGAATCCTCTAATCTCCTATCTGCTGGTATAATCTGGAACTGAATTTTGAGAGTTAAGTAGGAAAAGGGGGTTGGGAACTCATTTTTGGTATGTCAGACTTTCACTTAATCCTCTTGTTTTCAGTTAATGCACCTCCTTGCTCCAGTGTACCAGGTACAGTATCCTTGAGTTCAGAGCTTCTTGGGATCAATTTTTTCTCCCATGGGTGTTGGGGGGGTAGTTGCTTGGTTATGGAGGGTGGGGAAAAGACAACTGGGAGTCTTACTTCTCTTTGTATAGACTTTCAACTAGTCCTCCTATTTTTAGCCCTACTCCTTACTCCTACACTCTGTGAGGTACTTGGTGGCTCCAAATCCTAAGCCCTTCTGGAGTTTTATGGTTTGAATTACATTGCTTCTTGAAGAGTTTAAGTTTCAGCTTTCTCCAGTCTGCCATACCAGTTTATCGCTCATTTATTTACTTGCAATTAAAAAAAAACTGTCAACTCTATCACCTGGTGTTGTCTCTTCTCCTACTCATTTTATCATGAGTTTACAATTTTTAAATTATTTTATCTTTATTAGTAGCATTTCAATTTGGAACTGACATAAACGAGTATATTCAATTTGTTTGTCATGAAGTTTCCTATACATATATATGAATAACAGCTTTTCAATATTGGCTAACAACCCTCACTACAGCCTTTTACATACTAACCACCACTCTCGCACAGAGCTCTCTTTCCTGTTTCCAAGTCTCTCTTTAGGCATACTACATCTGGTCACACTCTATATATTCTTTTTTTTTTTTCTTTTAAATTTAATTTTATTGAGATTGTTCACATACCATACAATTATCCAAAGATCAAAAGTGTACAATCAATTGCCCACTGTACCATCATACAGCTGTGCATCCATCACCACAATTATTTTTTTTCAATTTTTAGAACATTTTCATTACTCCAGAAAAGAAATAAAGACAAAAAAAGAAAACTCAACTCCTCCCATACCCCTAACCACCCCCCTCCATTATTGACTCATAGTATTGGTATAGTACGTTTGTTACTGTTGATTAAAGAATGTTAAAATACTACTAACTGTAGTACATAGTTTGCAATAGGTATATTTTCCCTATATACCCCTTTATTATTAACTTATAGTTACACTGTCATACATTTGTTCTAGTTCATAAAAGAGATTTCTAATATTTACACAGTTAATCATGGATGTTCTTCACCACAAGAGTCACTATTTTATACATTCCCATCTTTTAACCTCCAACTTTCCTTCTGGTAACATACATGATTCTAAACTTCCCCTTTCCACCACATTCACACACCATTCAGCACTGTTAGTTATTCTCACAATAACGTGCTACCATCACCTCTGTCCATTTCCAAACACTTAAGTTCAACCTAGTTGAACATTCTGCTCATAATAAACAACCGCTCCCCATTCTTTAACCTCTTTAACCTGGTAACTTGTATTTCATGTCTGTGAATTTACATATTATAATTAGGTCATATCAGTGAGACCATGCAATATTTGTCCTTACGTGTCTGACTTATTTCACTCAATATAGAGCTCTCAAGGTTTCTTAATCAACCTGTTTTTTTTTTTTATTAATGCAATTTTATTGAAATATATTCACATAACATACAGTCATTCAAAGTGTACAATCAGTTGTTCACAGTATCATTATATAGCTGTGCTTCATCACCACAATCAATCTTTGAATATTTTCATTACTCCAAAAAATAAAGATTAAAATAAAAAAAATCTCAGTTCCCTCCTTACCCCATTGTTCATTTACTTTTTTAAAATACAGTTTGAGATATATTCATAAACCCTGCAGTCATCCACAGTGTACAATCATTCACAACACCATCATACATCTGTGTGTTCATCACCAGAATCAATTTTTTTTTTTAATCTTCATTTTATTGAGATATATTCACATACCACGCAGTCATACAAAACAAATCGTACTTTCGATTGTTTACAGTACCATTACATAGTGGTACATTCATCACCCAAATCAATCCCTGGCACCTTCATTAGCACACACACAAAAATAACAAGAATAATAATTAGAGTGAAAAAGAGCAACTGAAATAAAAAAGAACACTGGGTACCTTTGTCTGTTTGTTTCCTTCCCCTATTTTTCTACTCATCCATCCATAAACTAGACAAAGTGGAGTGTGGTCCTTATGGCTTTCCCAATCCCATTGTCACCCCTCATACGCTACATTTTTATACAACTGTCTTCGAGATTCATGGGTTCTGGGTTGTAGTTTGATAGTTTCAGGTATCCACCACCAGCTACCCCAATTCTTTAGAACCTAAAAAGGGTTGTCTAAAGTGTGCATAAGAGTACCCACCAGAGTGACCTCTCGGCTCCTTTTGGAATCTCTCTGCCACTGAAGCTTATTTCATTTCCTTTCACATCCCCCTTTTGGTCAAGAAGATGTTCTCCGTCCCACGATGCCAGGTCTACATTCCTCCCCGGGAGTCGTATTCCACGTTGCCAGGGAGATTCACTCCCCTGGGTGTCTGATCCCATGTAGGGGGGAGGGCAGTGATTTCACCTTTCAAGTTGGCTTAGCTAGAGAGACAGGGCCACATCTGAGCAACAAAGAGGCATTCGGGAGGAGGCTCTTAGGCACAACCATAGGGAGGCCTAGCCTCTCCTTTGCAGCAACCGTCTTCCCAAGGGTAAAACCTGTGGTAGAGGGCTCAACCCATCAAACCACCAGTCCCCTATGTCTGTGGTCATGTTAGCAACCATGGAGGTGGGGTAGGCGAATACCCCTGCATTCTCCACAGGCTACTCAAGGGGGCACTACATCTTTTTTTTTTCCTTGTTTTTCTTTTTTTCTTTTTTAACTTTCCCTTCTTTTTTAAATCAATTGTACGAAAAAAAAAGTTAAAAAGAAAACAAACATACAATAAAAGAACATTTCAAAGAGACCATAACAAGGGAGTAAGAAAAAGACAACTAACCTAAGATAACTGCTTAACTTCCAACATGTTCCTACTTTACCCCAAGAAAGTTACTTAATATAGCAACATTTCTGTGAACTTGCTCCTACTATATCCATCAGAAATTAACAGACCATAGTCCTTCCTGGGCATCCCCAGAACGTTAAATAGCTTATCTGTTCTTCTTGGATTATTGTTCCCCCTTCCTTAATTGCTCTCTATTGCTAGTTCCCCTACATTTTACATTATAAACCATTTGTTTTACATTTTTCAAAGTTCACATTAGTGGTAGCATATAATATTTCTCTTTTTGTGCCTGGCTTATTTCGCTCAGCATTATGTCTTCAAGGTTCATCCATGTTGTCATATGTTTCACGAGATCGTTCCTTCTTACTGCTGCGTAGTATTCCATCGTGTGTATATACCACATTTTATTTATCCACTCATCTGTTGAAGGACATTTGGGTTGTTTCCATCTCTTGGCAATTGTGAATAATGCTGCTATGAACATTGGCTTGCAGATATCTGTTCGTGTCACTGCTTTCCGATCTTCCGGGTATATACCAAGAAGTGCAATCGCTGGATCGAATGGTAACTCTATATCTAGTTTTCTAAGGAACTGCCAGACTGACTTCTAGAGTGGCTGAACCATTATACAGTCCCACCAACAATGAATGAGAGTTCCAATTTCTCCACTTCCCCTCCAGCATTTGTAGTTTCCTGTTTGTTTAATGGCAGCTATTCTAATCGGTGTTAGATGGTATCTCATTGTGGTTTTAATTTGCATCTCTCTAATAGCTAGCGAAGCTGAACATTTTTTCATGTGTTTCTTGGCCATTTGTATTTCCTCTTCAGAGAACTGTCTTTTCATATCTTTTGCCCATTTTATAATTGGGCCGACTGTACTACTGTCATTGAGTTGTAGGATTTCTTTATATATGCAAGATATCAGTCTTTTGTCAGATACATGGTTTCCAAAAATTTTTTCCCATTGAGTTGGCTGCCTCTTTACCTTTTTGAGAAATTCCTTTGAGGTGCAGAAACTTCTAAGTTTGAGGAGTTCCCATTTATCTATTTTCTCTTTTGTTGCTTGTGCTTTGGGTGTAAAGTCTAGGAAGTGGCCGCCTAATACAAGGTCTTAAAGATGTTTTCCTACATTATCTTCTAGGAGTTTTATGGTACTTTCTTTTATATTGAGATCTTTGGTCCATTTTGAGCTAATTTTTGTGTAGGGAGTGAGGTAGGGGTCCTCTTTCATTCTTTTGGATATGGATATCCAACTCTCCCAGCCCCATTTGTTGAAAAGACCATTATGACTCAGTTCAGTGACTTTGGGGGCCTTATCAAAGATCAGTCGGCCATAGATCTGAGGGTCTATCTCCGAATTCTCAATTCTATTCCATTGATCTATATGTCCATCTTTGTGCCAGTACCATGCTGTTTTGGCAACTGTGGCTTTATAATAAGCTTCAAAGTCAGGGAGTGTAAGTCCTCCCACTTCGTTTTTCTTTTTTAGAGTGTCTTTAGCAATTCGAGGCATCTTCCCTTTCCAAATAAATTTGATAACTAGCTTTTCCAAGTCTGCAAAGTAGGTTGTTGGAATTTTGATTGGGATTGCATTGAATCTGTAGATGAGTTTGGGTAGAATTGACATCTTAATGACATTTAGCCTTCCTATCCATGAACATGGAATATTTTTCCATCTTTTAAGGTCCCCTTCTATTTCTTTTAGGAGAGTTATGTAGTTTTCTTTGAATAGGTCTTTTACATCTTTGGTTAAGTTTATTCCTAGGTACTTGATTTTTTTAGTTGCTATTGAAAATGGTATCTTTTTCTTGAGTGTCCCTTCAGTTTGTTCATTTCTAGCATATAGAAACATTACTGACTTATGTGCATTAACCTTGTATCCCACTACTTTGCTAAATTTGTTTATTAGCTCTAGTAGCTGTATCGTCGATTTCTCAGGGTTTTCTAGATATAAGATCATATCATCTGCAAACAATGACAGTTTTACTTCTTCTTTTCCAATTTGGATGCCTTTTATTTCTTTGTCTTGCCGGATTGCCCTGGCTAGCACTTCCAGCACAATGTTGAATAACAGTGGTGACAGCGGGCATCCTTGTCTTGTTCCTGATCTTAGAGGGAAGGCTTTCAGTCTCTCACCATTGAGTACTATGCTGGCTGTGGGTTTTTCATATATGCTCTTTATCATGTTGAGGAAGTTTCCTTCAATTCCTACCTTTTGAAGTGTTTTTATCAAAAACGGATGTTGGATTTTGTCAAATGCTTTTTCAGCATCTATTGAGATGATCAATTGATTTTTCCCTTTTGACTTGTTAATGTGTTGTAATACATTGATTGATTTTCTTATGTTGAACCATCCTTGCATGCCTGGAATAAACCCCACTTGGTCATGGTGTATGATTTTTTTAATGTGTCTTTGGATTCGATTTGTCAGTATTATGTTGAGGATTTTTGCATCTATATTCATTAGGGAGATTGGCTGGTAGTTTTCCTTTTTTGTAGCATCTTTGCCTGGTTTTGGTATTAGATTGATGTTAGCTTCATAGAATGAGTTATGTAGTGTTCCATTTTCTTCAATGTTTTGAAAGAGTTTGAGTAAGATTGGTGTCAGTTCTTTCTGGAAAGTTTGGTAGAATTCCCCTGTGAAGCCATCTGGCCCTGGGCATTTATTTGTGGGAAGATTTTTGATGACTGATTGGATCTCTTTGCTTGTGATGGGTTGGTTGAGGTCTTCTATTTCTTCTCTGGTCAGTCTAGGTTGTTCATATGTTTCCAGGAAATTGTCCATTTCCTCTACATTATCCAGTTTGTTGCCATACAGTTGTTCATAGTATCCTCTTATAATTTTTTTAATTTCTTCAGGATCTGCAGTTATGTCACCTTTTTCATTCATTATTTTGTTTCTATGGGTCTTCTCTCTTTTTGATTTTGTCAGTCTAGCTAGGGGCTTGTCAATCTTGTTGATCTTCTCAAAGAACCAACTTTTGGTGATATTTATCCTCTCTATTGTTTTTTTGTTCTCTATGTCATTTATTTCTGCTTTAATCCTTGTTATTTCTTTTCTTCTACTTGGTTTAGGATTGGTTTGCTGTTCATTTTCTAGCTTCTTCAGTTGATCCGTTAGTTCTTTGATTTTGGCTCTTTCTTCCTTTTTAATATATGCGTTTAGTGCTATAAATTTCCCCCTTAGCACTGCTTTTGCTGCATCCCATAGGTTTTGGTATGTTGTGTTCTCATTTTCATTCGTCTCTATATATTTAGCAATCTCTCTTGCTATTTCTTCTTCAACCCACTGATTGTTTAGGAGTGTGTTGTTTAACCTCCAGGTATTTGTGAATTTTCTAAGTCTCTGATGGTTATTGACTTCTAATTGTATTCCATTGTGGTCAGAGAATGTGCTTTGAATAATTTCAATCTTTTTAAATTTATTGAGGCTTGTTTTATGTCCCAGCATATGATCTATTCTGGAGAAAGTTCCATGAGCACTAGAAAAGTATGTGTATCCTGGTGATTTGGGATGTAATGTCCTGTATATGTCTGTTAAATCTAATTCATTTATCAGATTGTTTAGGTTTTCAATTTCCTTCTTGGTCTTCTGTCTGGTTGATCTATCTATAGGAGAGAGTGATGTGTTGAAGTCTCCCACAATTATTGTGGAAACATCAATTGCTTCCTTTAGTTTTGCCAGTGTTTCTCTCATGTATTTTGTGGCACCTTGATTGGGTGCATAGACATTTACGATTGTTATTTCTTCTTGCTGAATTGCCCCTTTTATTAGTATGTAGTGGCCTTCTTTGTCTCTCAAAACATCCCTGCATTTGAAGTCTATTTTATCTGAGATCAATATTGCTACACCTGGTTTCTTTTGGCTGTAGCTTGCATGAAATATTTTTTTCCATCCTTTCACTTTCAGTTTCTTTGTGTCCCTGTGTCTAAGATGAGTCTCTTGTATGCAACATATTGATGGTTCATTTTTTTTGATCCATTCTGCGAATCTGTATCTTTTAATTGGGGAGTTTAATCCATTTACATTCAACGTTATAACCGTGAAGGCATTTCTTGAATCAGACATCTTATCCTTTGGTTTATGTTTGTCATATTTTTCCCCTCTGTCTATTAATATCCTTTATTGTACCCATACCGAATCTCTTTAGTACTGAACCTTTCCCCAAGTCTCTATGTCCTTTCTTTGTTTCTCTGTCTGTAGGGCTTCCTTTAGTATCTCCAGTAGGGCAGGTCTCTTGTTAGCAAATTCTCTCAGCATTTGTTTGTCTGTGAAAAATTTAAGCTCTCCCTCAAATTTGAAGGAGAGCTTTGCTGGATAAAGTATTCTTGGCTGGAAATTTTTCTCACTCAGAATTTTAAATATATCGTGCCACTGCCTTCTCGCCTCCATGGTGGCTGCTGAGTAGTCACTACTTAGTCTTATGCTGTTTCCTTTGTATGTGGTGAATTGCTTTTCTCTTGCTGCTTTCAGAACTTGCTCATTTTCTTCTGTGTTTGACAGTGTGATCAGTATATGTCTCGCAGTGGTTTTATTTGGATTTATTCTATTTGGGGTTCGCTGAGCATTTATGATTTGTGTATTTATGTTGTTTAGAAGATTTGGGAAGTTTTCCCCAACAATTTCTTTGAATACTCTTCCTAGGCCTTTACCCTTTTCTTCCCCTTCTGGGACACCAATGAGTCTTATATTTGGACGTTTCATATTATCTATCATATCCCTGAGATCCATTTCAATTTTTTCAATTTTTTTCTCCATTCTTTCTTTTATGCTTTCATTTTCCATTCTGTCATCTTCCAGGTCACTGATTCATTGTTCAACTTCCTCTAGTCTTGTACTATGAGTGTCCAGAATCTTTTTTTTTTTTTTTTTTTTTTTTTAAATCATCATTTTATTGAGATATATTCACATACCACGCAGTCATACAAAACAAATTGTACTTTCGATTGTTTACAGTACCATTACATAGTTGTACATTCATCACCTAAATCAATCCCTGACACCTTCATTAGCACACACACAAAAATAACAAGAATAATAATTAGAGTGAAAAAGAGCAATTGAAGTAAAAAAGAACACTGGGTACCTTTGTCTGTCTGTTTCCCTCCCCTACTTTTCTACACATCCATCCATAAACTAGACAAAGTGGTGTTTGGTCCTTATGGCTTTCCCAATCCCATTGTCACCCCTCATAAGCTACATTTTTATACAACTGTCTTCGAGATTCATGGGTTCTGGGTTGTAGTTTGATAGTTTCAGGTATCCACCACCAGCTACCCCAATTCTTTAGAACCTAAAAAGGGTTGTCTAAAGTGTGCATAAGAGTGCCCACCAGAGTGACCTCTCGGCTCCTTTTGGAATCTCTCTGCCACTGAAGCTTATTTCATTTCCTTTCACATCCCCCTTTTGGTCAAGAAGATGTTCTCCGTCCCACGGTGCCAGGTCTACATTCCTCCCTGGGAGTCATAGTCCACGTTGCCAGGGAGATTCACTTCCCTGGGTGTCTGATCCCACGTAGGGGGGAGGGCAGTGATTTCACCTTTCAAGTTGGCTTAGCCAGAGAGAGAGGGCCACATCTGAGCAACAAAGAGGCACTCAGGAGGAGACTCTTAGGCACAAATACAGGGAGGCCTAGCCTCTCCTTTGCAGCAACCGTCTTCCCAAGGGTAAAACTTATGGTAGAGGGCTCAACCCATCAAACCACCAGTCCCCTATGTCTGTGGTCATGTTAGCAACCATGGAGGTGGGGTAGGCGAATACCCCTGCATTCTCCACAGGCTCCTCAAGGGGGCACTACATCTTTTTTTTTTTTTTTTTTTCCCCTTGTTTGTCTTTTTTCTTTTTTTTTCTTTTTTTTTTTTTTTTTTTTTTAACTTTCCCTTCTTTTTTCAAATCACCTGTATGAAAAAAAAAGTTAAAAAGAAAACAAACATACAATAAAAGAGCATTTCAAAGAGACCATAGCAAGGGAGTAAGAAAAAGACAACTAACCTAAGATAACTGCTTAACTTCCAACATGTTCCTACTTTACCCCAAGAAAGTTACATAATATAGCAACATTTCAGTGAACTTGTTCCTACTACAACCATCAGAAATTAACAGACCATAGTCATTTCTGGGCATCCCCAGAACGTTAAATAGCTTATCTGTTCTTCCTGGATTATTGTTCCCCCTTCCTTAATTGCTCTCTACTGCTAGTTCCCCTACATTCTACATTATAAACCATTTGTTTTACATTTTTCAAAGTTCACATTAGTGGTAGCATATAATATTTCTCTTTTTGTGCCTGGCTTATTTCGCTCAGCATTATGTCTTCAAGGTTCATCCATGTTGTCATATGTTTCACGAGATCGTTCCTTCTTACTGCCGCGTAGTATTCCATCGTGTGTATATACCACATTTTATTTATCCACTCATCTGTTGAAGGACATTTGGGTTGTTTCCATCTCTTGGCAATTGTGAATAATGCTGCTATGAACATTGGCGTGCAGATATCTGTTCGTGTCACTGCTTTCCGATCTTCCGGGTATATACCGAGGAGTGCAATCGCTGGATCGAATGGTAGCTCTATATCTAGTTTTCTAAGGAACTGCCAGACTGACTTCCAGAGTGGCTGAACCATTATACAGTCCCACCAACAATGAATAAGAGTTCCAATTTCTCCACATCCCCTCCAGCATTTGTAGTTTCCTGTTTGTTTAATGGCAGCCATTCTAACCGGTGTTAGATGGTATCTCATTGTGGTCTTAATTTGCATCTCTCTAATAGCTAGTGAAGCTGAACATTTTTTCATGTGTTTCTTGGTCATTTGTATTTCCTCTTCAGAGAACTGTCTTTTCATATCTTTTGCCCATTTTATAATTGGGCTGTCTGTACTATTGTCATTGAGTTGTAGGATTTCTTTGTATATGCAAGATATCAGTCTTTTGTCAGATACATGGTTTCCAAAAATTTTTTCCCATTGAGTTGGCTGCCTCTTTACCTTTTTGAGAAATTCCTTTGAGGTGCAGAAACTTCTAAGCTTGAGGAGTTCCCATTTATCTATTTTCTCTTTTGTTGCTTGTGCTTTGGGTGTAAAGTCTAGGAAGTGGCCTCCTAATACAAGGTCTTGAAGATGTTTTCCTACATTATCTTCTAGGAGTTTTATGGTACTTTCTTTTATATTGAGATCTTTGGTCCATTTTGAGTTAATTTTTGTGTAGGGGGTGAGGTAGGGGTCCTCTTTCATTCTTTTGGATATGGATATCCAACTCTCCCAGCCCCATTTGTTGAAAAGACCATTATGGCTCAGTTCGGTGACTTTGGGGGCCTTATCAAAGATCAGTCGGCCATAGATCTGAGGGTCTATCTCTGAATTCTCAAATCGATTCCATTGATCTATATGTCTATCTTTGTGCCAGTACCATGCTGTCTTGGCAACTGTGGCTTTATAATAAGCTTCAAAGTCAGGGAGTGTAAGTCCTCCCACTTCGTTTTTCTTTTTTAGAGTGTCTTTAGCAATTCGAGGCATCTTCCCTTTCCAAATAAATTTGATAACTAGCTTTTCCAAGTCTGCAAAGTAGGTTGTTGGAATTTTGATTGGGATTGCATTGAATCTGTAGATGAGTTTGGGTAGAATTGACATCTTAATGACATTTAGCCTTCCTATCCATGAACATGGAATATTTTTCCATCTTTTAAGGTCCCCTTCTATTTCTTTTAGTAGAGTTATGTAGTTTTCTTTGTATAGGTCTTTTACATCTTTGGTTAAGTTTATTCCTAGGTACTTGATTTTTTTAGTTGCTATTGAAAATGGTATCTTTTTCTTGAGTGTCTCTTCAGTTTGTTCATTTCTAGCATATAGAAACATTACTGACTTATGTGCATTAATCTTGTATCCCGCTACTTTGCTAAATTTGTTTATTAGCTCTAGTAGGTGTATCGTTGATTTCTCAGGGTTTTCTAGATATAAGATCATATCATCTGCAAACAATGACAGTTTTACTTCTTCTTTTCCAATTTGGATGCCTTTTATTTCTTTGTCTTGCCGGATTGCCCTGGCTAGCACTTCCAGCACAATGTTGAATAACAGTGGTGACAGCGGGCATCCTTGTCTTGTTCCTGATCTTAGAGGGAAGGCTTTCAGTCTCTCACCATTGAGTACTATGCTGGCTGTGGGTTTTTCATATATGCTCTTTATCATGTTGAGGAAGTTTCCTTCAATTCCTACCTTTTGAAGTGTTTTTATCAAAAAGGGATGTTGGATTTTGTCAAATGCTTTTTCAGCATCTATTGAGATGATCAATTGATTTTTCCCTTTCGAGTTTTTAATGTGTTGTAATACATTGATTGTTTTTCTGATGTTGAACCATCCTTGCATGCCTGGAATGAACCCCACTTGGTCATGGTGTATGATTTTTTTAATGTGTCTTTGGATTCGATTTGCAAGTATTTTGTTGAGGATTTTTGCATCTATATTCATTAGGGAGATTGGCCGGTAGTTTTCCTTTTTTGTAGCATCTTTGCCTGGTTTTGGTATTAGATTGATGTTAGCTTCATAAAATGAGTTAGGTAGTGTTCCATTTTTTTCAATGTTTTGAAAGAGTTTGAGTAAGATTGGTGTCAGTTCTTTCTGGAAAGTTTGGTAGAATTCCCCTGTGAAGCCATCTGGCCCTGGGCATTTATTTGTGGGAAGCTTTTTGATGACTGATTGGATCTCTTTGCTTGTGATGGGTTGGTTGAGGTCTTCTATTTCTTCTCTGGTCAGTCTAGGTTGTTCATATGTTTCCAGGAAATTGTCCATTTCTTCTACATTATCCAGTTTGTTGCCATACAGTTGTTCATAATATCCTCTTATAATTTTTTTAATTTCTTCAGGATCTGCAGTTATGTCACCTTTTTCATTCATTATTTTGTTTATATGGGTCTTCTCTCTTTTTGATTTTGTCAGTCTAGCTAGGGGCTTGTCAATCTTGTTGATCTTCTCAAAGAACCAACTTTTGGTGATATTTATCCTTTCTATTGTTTTTTTGTTCTCTATGTCATTTATTTCTGCTTTAATCCTTGTTATTTCTTTTCTTCTACTTGGTTTAGGATTGGTTTGCTGTTCATTTTCTAGCTTCTTCAGTTGATCCATTAGTTCTTTGATTTTGGCTCTTTCTTCCTTTTTAATATATGCGTTTAGTGCTATAAATTTCCCCCTTAGCACTGCTTTTGCTGCATCCCATAGGTTTTGGTATGTTGTGTTCTCATTTTCATTCGTCTCTATATATTTAGCAATTTCTCTTGCTATTTCTTCTTTAACCCACTGGTTGTTTAGGAGTGTGTTGTTTAACCTCCAGGTATTTGTGAATTTTCTAAGTCTCTGATGGTTATTGACTTCTAATTGTATTCCATTGTGGTCAGAGAATGTGCTTTGAATGATTTCAATCTTTTTAAATTTATTGAGGCTTGTTTTATGTCCCAGCATATGATCTATTCTGGAGAAAGTTCCGTGAGCACTAGAAAAGTATGTGTATCCTGGTGATTTGGGATGTAATGTCCTGTAGATGTCTGTTAAATCTAATTCATTTATCAGATTGTTTAGGTTTTCAATTTCCTTATTGGTCTTCTGTCTGGTTGATCTATCTATAGGAGAGAGTGATGTGTTGAAGTCTCCCACAATTATTGTGGAAACATCAATTGCTTCCTTTAGTTTTGCCAATGTTTCATGTATTTTGTGGCACCTTGATTGGGTGCATAGACATTTACGATTGTTATTTCTTCTTGCTGAATTGCCCCTTTTATTAGTATGTAGTGGCCTTCTTTGTCTCTCAAAACATCCCTGCATTTGAAGTCTATTTTATCTGAGATTAATATTGCTACACCTGCTTTCTTTTGGCTGTAGCTTGCATGAAATATTTTTTTCCATCCTTTCACTTTCAATTTCTTTGTGTCCCTGTGTCTAAGATGAGTCTCTTGTATGCAACATATTGATGGTTCATTTTTTTTGATCCATTCTGCGAATCTATGTCTTTTAATTGGGGAGTTTAATCCATTTACATTCAACGTTAAAACCGTGAAGGTATTTCTTGAATCGGCCATCTTATCCTTTGGATTATGTTTGCCATATTTTTCCCTCTCTCTATTAATATCCTTTATTGTACCCATACCGAATCTCTTTAGTACTGAACCTTTCTCCAAGTCTCTCTGTCCTGTCTTTGTTTCTCTGTCTGTAGGGCTCCCTTTAGTATCTCCAGTAGGGCAGGTCTCTTGTTAGCAAATTCTCTCAGCATTTCTTTGTCTGTGAAAAATTTAAGCTCTCCCTCAAATTTGAAGGAGAGCTTTGCTGGATAAAGTATTCTTGGCTGGAAATTCCTCTCTCTCAGAATTTTAAATATATCGTGCCATTGCCTTCTCGCCTCCATGGTGGCTGCTGAGTAGTCACTACTTAGTCTTATGCTGTTTCCTTTGTATGTGGTGAATTGCTTTTCTCTTGCTGCTTTCAGAACTTGCTCCTTCTCTTCTATGTTTGACAGTGTGATCAGTATATGTCTCGGAGTGGGTTTTTTTGGATTTATTCTATTTGGAGTTCGCTGAGCATTTATGATTTGTGTATTTATGTTGTTTAGAAGATTTGGGAAGTTTTCCCCAACAATTTCTTTGAATACTCTTCCTAGACCTTTACCCTTTTCTTCCCCTTCTGGGACACCAATGAGTCTTATATTCGGACGCTTCATATTATCTATCATATCCCTGAGGTCCATTTCGAGTTTTTGAATTTTTTTCCCCATTCTTTCTTTTATGCTTTCATTTTCCATTCTGTCATCTTCCAGGTCACTGATTCGTTGTTCAACTTCCTCTAGTCTTGTACTATGAGTGTCCAGAATCTTTTTAATTTGGTCAACAGTTTCTTTAATTTCCATAAGATCATCCATTTTTTTATTTAGTCTTGCAATGTCTTCTTTATGCTTTTCTAGGGTCTTCTTGATTTCCTTCATATCCCTTACTAGGGTCTCATTGTTCATCTTTAGTTCTTTGAGTAGCTGCTCTAGGTGTGTCTCTTCTGGTCTTTTGATTTGGGTGCTTGGGCTTGGGTTATCCATATCGTCTGGTTTTTTCATATGCTTTATAATTTTCTGTTGTTTTTGGCCTCGTGGCATTTGCTGTCCTTGATAGGGTTCTTTTAGGGTTTGTAGACCAGTTGAAGTCCTTATCTCTAATTTATCAGATCTACAGCTTCGTGGAGTACACTTTCTCTAACTAACCAGCAGGTGGCGTCCACGAGCCACCTGTTCTCCACAAGCCAGATCTCCCCTGCTTAGCCTTTTTGGTGAGTGGGGGAGTGAGTCTTGTGGGGCCCAATTGGTGTCCCAAGCTTGCGTGTGTAGTTGGTGTTGCCTGCCCTGTATGTGGGGCGTGTTTCTGGGCAGTCGGGGAGGGGGGGTGGCCCTAACAATCAAATCTCCCTGATGATCCTAGAGTTTTAAAGCTACTGCAATAGTCTAATCCTTCAGTTCAGTCCTGCCACAGTTTGTCTCTGCCACTGACCCACAAGTCTTTGGTATTGGCGTATGGCTCCTGAGACTTGCAAGTGGGCCCCTCTTCCAGGCTGTGCACCCCGGGTCCTCTGTTGAGGGATGACTGTGCTATGTCACAGGTGAGTGCCGTCCCCCCAGGGCAGTTCTGGGCTGCTGGGCTGTGTTGGGAGGCTCCCAGTCTGCTCAAATGATGGCTGAATGGGGCTCTGTTAATTCACACTGCTCCCCCTTCCCAGCTCTGGGACATTCAGCTGAGGTTGCAGGGAAGGCTAATGTCCACGCCCAGTTTTGTGGTGTGTGCCTGTTATTTGAAGCACTTCCGTCACACTGGGTTGTCTGGGGCAGCTCTGGGCTATGGGGCTGGCGATGGGCAGGAGTGTTTCCTGTCTACCAGGATGGTGGCTGTGAGCGGACACCCCCCTTTTCTTGGGAAGTTGTGTTGTTTAGTGAATTTTCTCAGCCACTGGATTATTGCCTTTTGTCTCAGAGCTCTCTTATTTCTGCTCTTGACTTGACGTGCCCAAATTTCAATTCTTTGAAGCTTTCTGTATTGAGCTTCTTAGAGTAATTGTTTTAGAAAAAGCAAAAAGGATTTAAAAAAAAAAAAAAAAAAAAAAAAACGGCCCTCCTCAGAGATCTAATGGGTTATTGAAATGCTAATAGACAAAGCAACCAGGGCCATTAAGGAAAGGTGCCCTGGGCGGAGAGATCAGCCTTGCTTCGGGATTTGCATATGCGCCTCAAGGCCTGATCTCCGCCCTTCCCCTTTCTGTGTTCACCAGAACTCCAAAAATCCTCTGCTTTTACTTTGGAGCTTCTCGTGTTGTTTTCCTTCTATGCCCGTCTCCTCTCTGCTGGGCTGGCTGCTCTCAGAGTCTCTGGTGTCTGGCCTCAGTCTATCTATGGTTGGAGTTTGAATCAGTAGAATGAGTTTCCGATGAGAGCAGCCACTGCAATTCTCCCTTCTCCTTCCTGGAGCTGACAGCCCCTCCTCCCCCGGGACTGAGCCTGGCAGGGAGGGGCGCGGGTCCCCTGGCCGCAAAAACTTACAGATTTCGGTGATCTCAGCAGTTCCACGTTTTCATGAGTGTTGTATGAAGTATGCCCAAAGACAGATTGCTCTGTGGTGTCCAGTCCACGCAGTTCCTGGCTTTTTACCTACTTTCCTGGAGGAGTAACTAAAACATACAGCTCACCAGTCTGCCATCTTGCCCCCCAGAATCTTTTTAATTTGGTCAACAGTTTCTTTAATTTCCATAAGATCATCCATTTTTTTATTTAGTCTTGCAATGTCTTCTTTATGCTCTTCTAGGGTCTTCTTGATTTGCTTTGTCTCCTGTACTATGGTCTCATTGTTCATCTTTAGTTCTTTGAGTAGCTGCTCTAGGTGCTGTGTCTCTTCTGGTCTTTTGATTTGGGTGCTTGGGCTTGGGTTATCCATATTGTCTGGTTTTTTCATATGCTTTATAATTTTCTGTTGTTTTTGGCCTCGTGGCATTTGCTGAACTTGATAGGGTTCTTTTAGGATTTGTAGACCAATTGAAGTCCTTATCTCTAATTTATCAGATCTACAGCTTCGTGGAGTACACTTTCTCTAACTAACCAGCAGGTGGCGTCCACGAGCCACCTGTTCTCCACAAGCCAGTTCTCCCCTGCTTAGCCTTTTTGGTGAGTGGCGGAGTGAGTCTTGTGGGGTCCAATTGGTGTACCAAGCTTGTGTGTGTAGTTGGTGTTGCCTGCCCTGTATATGGGGCGTGTTTCTGGGCAGTCAGGGAGGGGGGGTGGCTCTAACAATCAAATCTCCCTGGTGATCCTATAGTTTTAAGGCTGCTGCAATAGTCTAATCCTTCAGTTCAGTCCTGCCACAGTTTGTCTCTGCCACTGACCCACAAGTCCTTGGTATTGGCGTATGGCTCCTGAGACTTGCAAGTGGGCCCGTCTTCCAGGCCGTGCACCCCCTGGTCCTCTGTTGAGGGGTGACTGTGCTATGTCACAGGTGAGTGCCGTCCCCGCAGAGCAGTTCTGGGCTGCTGGGCTGTGTAGGGAGGCTCCCAGTCTGCTGAAATGATGGCTGAATGGGGCTTTGTTAATTCACACTGCTCTACCTTCCCAACTCTGGGACAATCAGCTGAGGTTGCAGGGAAGGCTAATGTCCACGCCCAGTTTTGTTGTGTGTGTCTGTTATTTGAAGCACTTCCGTCACACTGGGTTGTCTGGCGCAGTTCTGGGCTATGGGGCTGGCGATGGGCAGGAGTGTTTCCTGTCCACCAGGATGATGGCTGTGAGCGGACACCCCCTTTTCTTGGGAAGTTGTGGTGTTTAGTGAATTTTCTCAGCCACTGGATTATTGCGTTTTGTCTCAGAGCTCTCCTAGTTGTGCTCTTGACTTGACCTGCCCAAATTGCAGGTCTTTGAAGCTTTCTGTATTGGGCTTGTTAGAGTAATTGTTTTAGAAAAAGAAAAAAGGATTAAAAAAAAAAAAAAAGGGCCCTCCTCAGAGATCTAATGGGTTATTGAAATGCTAAGAGACAAAGCAACCAGGGCCATTAAGGAAAGGTCCACAGGGCAGAGAGATCAGCTTTTCTTTGGGATTTGCATATGCGCCTCAGGGCCTAAGCTCCAGCCTGAGCTCTGCCCTTCCCCCTTCTATGTTCACCAGAACTCCAAAAATCCTCCGCTTTTATTTTTGAGTTTTTCGTGTTGTTTTTTTTCTATGCCTGTCTCCTCTCTGCTGGGCTGGCTGCTCTCAGATTCTCTGGTGTCTGGTCTCAGTCTATCTATGGTTGGAGTTGGGATCAGTAGAATGAGTTTCCGATAAGGGCTGCCACTGCAGTTCTCCCTTCTCCTTCCCGGAGCTGACAGCCCCTCCTCCCACAGGACTGAGCCTGGCAGGGAGGGGCGCGGGTCCCCTGGCCGCAAAAACTTACAGATTTCGCTGATCTCAGCAGTTCCATGTTTTCATGAGTGTTGTATGAAGTATGCCCAAAGTCAGATTGCTCTGTGGTGTCCAGTCCACGCAGTTCCTGGCTTTCTACCTACTTTCCTGGAGGAGTAACTAAAACATACAGCTCACCAGTCTGCCATCTTGCCCCGCCTCCCCTATATATTCTTTAAGAGCCAACTCAAGTTCCATTTCCCGTAGAAGTTCTGTTTAATTATTCCAGGATAAAGGGACATTTTACCCCTCTCTCCAAATCCCTTCCATTTGCTCCCTTTGGAAAGCTTTAACAATAAGTATTTGATACAATCAGTTCAATTAATAAGTTAAATAAATACAGTTTGGGAGGGAGTGAGAATCATTATGACATAGTCAAATGAACATAGGTTTAAAGTCAGAAAAAAAGAACATGGGAGCCATCAGGCAAGAAACTTTTCAAGTTTTGATCTTATTCCACTCCCCCATTCTCTTTCTATACACACACCCCTCCTAAAATACATCTGAATCTTTACTCATCTAAGGTTGATCCCACTATCTAAATTCTGGATCTCATCCCTTCCAGTCTCATTAGGGAGTGTGCCATCAATTATTACTTCCTTTTTTCCCCCGTGTCTTCAGTTTTGCCCTCTCTACTAGCTCTCCTTCCTCAATTCTCCTTTGTGTTTAAGGAAAAAAAAAAAACAAACCTCAAAACTTTCTTCCTCATCATAATGGAATACCATTGATGTTATGGCCTTTATGAGGTGCTAATTAAGATAATATTTATTCATTTAAAAAAAAACCCAAAACATAACTTTCTTCCTCAATTTTACATAGTGCTTCTAGCTTCTGTTCCTAACTTTTTCTCTTCATAGTCAAGCTTCTTAAAAGAGAGTTCTTCACTCACTGACTATTCTCTCTCACCTCATATTTCTATCCTTAACCCACTCTTATCTGATTTCCACTCTAATTACTATAATGAAATTGAACTCATCAAAATCAAATGGCAACCCCTGCTAGGCTCAGCATAAATCAGTAAATAGGTACTTGATAAATTTTTTTAAATTAATTAGTAAAATAAATGTAGTATGGAAAGGAATGAGAGGCATCGTGACACAGTAGAATGAACTTAGATGCAGAAAGATCTGGTTTGAATACCAATGCTGTCACTTACTAGTTTTTTGACTTTGGGTAAGTCACTTCACTTCTCTGAGTTTCAGTTTCCTTACCTGTTAAATGGGGATGTTACCTGCTTTGTAGAACTGTTAAGTTTAAACAAAATAATGTATACAGAGTGGCCCAAACAAAATCTGGGTATTTAGTAAGTGGTCAATAACCTATACCTAATATTATTAACACATATATAAGAGTTTTACATATATAATTATATATATATATATTATATATATAAGAGGTTATATATAACCTATACCTAATATTATTAATACATATATAAGAGTTTTCATCTCTTACGGTACCATACATATACCACTAGGCTGGGCATAAAACTGAGGCTCAATAATGGCTTACCACTTAACTAATCAGAATGGGAATTAGAAAGAGAACAAGAAAAGAGCTACTTCAAATCAAAAGGAAAATCTTAAGTACATCATTCACTTTTTCAAATGGTAATTTTACTGCAAGCACTCCAGAAAGGCAGCAATAAACACATACCTGTCAATTTATCTTTTAAAATAATTACATTGTGAAATAGAAAGATTGATACATGAAGTAGCAGGGGGTGGTCAGGAGACTTGGGTGATAGACCCAGTTCTGCTGTATGGCCATGAGCAAATCCCTTCCTTGCTTGGCCTAAATAAATAATGTTCAGACTTTCATTTTTATAACACTGGAATCCTTTGTTCAGACGAAATATTAGTAGGAGCCCAATGTGTAAAATAAATAGGGAATTGCTTTAATTGTAGGAAGATGTTGTAGAGAAGGGGTAGGGGAGAGTAGGGTTACAGCCCAAGCAAACACTCCAATTCTACAGTTTTAAACTCTGCTGGACTTGATAATCTCTAAGAGCTTTTTGAAGTATTAAGAGTCCACTTTAAATGCTCGAAAAAATTAAAGAACCATGCAGCTAAGAATTTTTGATTTAAAGATATGGTTAGGGTAATGTATATTCACAATGTGCATGAGGAAGGAACGGCAGCCCATCCAGCTCCATATTTGGTTTTGCACACTTCCAATGGTGTCAGAAGTAAAACTTGGCTAAGAGAGTATCAAATCTTCACTTAGTCACTTGAGGGTAAGTCTGATGGAAGAGTCTACAAAAGATGTCTCCCTAGACACATCTGGAGAGTGAACAGGAATGGAGGGGGTGGGATGGATTCAGTCTTATGCTATATACCTGGTTTGAATTGGTTATGCACCGCATAAAAAGCCATGTGCTTTAATGCAATCTTGGGGGGACAGACCTATTGTGGTTGGGATCTTTTAATTAGGTTGTTTCCATTGGAGATGTGACCCACCCAATTGTGGGTGGGACCTTTTGTTAAATTATTTCTATGGAGGTGGGGCCCTGCCCATATGAGGTGGGTCTTAATTAGTTTACTGGAGTCTTGAAGAGAACTCACAGAGAAAGAGAGCTCAGAGCCAATACAGACCCAGATGTTTGGAGATGCTAAGCTAAGAGATGAAGCCCAGAGTTTGCCCCAGAGAAGCTAAGTGAGAACCCAGAGATGCTTATAGAGAAAGCCACTGGAATTAGCAGCTGAAAGCAATGCAAGCTGGGAGCAAGGGACCAGCAGACACCAGCCATATGACTTCCCAGCTGACAGAGGTGTTCCAGACACCGTTGGCCTTTTTCTCAGAGAAGGTATCTACCTTTTGATGCTCTAATTTGGACATTTTCAAGGCCTTGGAACTGTAAACTTGCAACCTAATAAATCCCCTTTATAAAAGCTAATCCATTTCTGGTATTTTGCATTTCGGCAGCCTTAGCAAACCAGAACAATACCGTTAGGCAGAGATGACTCACTATTAAAATGTAAATACTTCAGGAAAAGAATAAACCTAAATTTTTATTAAGTAATTCTTTAAGAAGCTAACTCCCTGGTAAGGTATTAGTAAAAACAGAAAAGAAAAGAAGAACCAAGCCAAGAAAGAAAGCACAAGGATAGGGGAAAGAGGAGAAAGAATTACATTTACTAGTTCCTACTTATCTTATCCATTTATTCAACAAATATTTATTGAATGCCCAAAAGGTTGGGCACGGTGAATCAGCTCTCTGTCTTAGGAATGACAGGCCTGAACTCACAACCTGTTCTCACCATACACTGTAGTGTAACCTTGAGCAATTTATATGACTAATCTTTGTCTTCTCTATAAAACAGGACCAATAATATTTGCCTCATAAGATTTTTCAAGAGCTTAATTAGAATTTTTATAGAGAATGGAAGCACCTGAGGCCTGACTTTTAGAGGGTATTCATTAAAACTGTTGAGGGCCTTGAGTGCTAAGCTAAAGAATTCCAACTTTCTCTTATCAGCAGTGAGAACTATTACAGAGTTTAAGCAGGTGAGTGAATGAGGAAAACAACTCCAGAGGCAGTTGTGAAGGACAGGCTGAAAGACACAAGTACTCTATTTCCCTCACATTTCACCAAAACCTGCTGTCATCAACTACCACTGATGCCACACTTTTCTAAACCTACCACAGCTCCTTCTGCTCTCACCTCTGATTAGGGAAGACAGATGCCAAGAAATCCAGGCAAATAAAGTATTGCCTTGGGTCTGTCTAACTGCCTCACATTAGTATCTGAAATAAACACCTTTTGTAACAAGTTCCTACTGCACCACCACCCAAAGAGTCTAAGCAGTTTTTAAGTGGAACTTTGGTTTCAATTAGCTTGAATTTCAGCTTTACTCTGATTGGTTTAGGAGTCCATGGAAGCAATTAAATTTTTGTTCAACTCTAGGGTTAATAGGCAACTAAGGCAAAAACTACACATTGATGATAAACTAGATGGGAGATGGGGAAAGCAAAGTTCAGTGGTTTACTTGGAAAAATTAACAAATACCATTGTCTACAAGCAAAAGAAAATCCCTATACTAAAATAACCAGGAAGACAGGGCTTCATAGTTACTGGAACAAGCAAAAAGATCGAAAACCAGAGCAAAGATACACATTTAGACCACAACAGACAACTATGGCCATCCATTTCCATTAACTATCTCTTCTCTCTGTTCTCTTCTCCCACACCCCCTTTTGGTAGAAAAATCATTATTTTTCCCATGCCACATGCTGGTTTCATCCAAATTACTATACAATCACTGCAAGTTTTGCCAAATAAGATAGATCAACTATGATGTTAGAGCTCTTGCAACTGGAATAAACCAGTTCATACTGCTTGATAAATGTTGTTCTACCGACTAGGTAAGATCACTTGCAGCTCTGGAGAGCGCATTTAAAAATAAAGTTTGACTATACTTCTAAGAAATAAATGCTGAGTTCTTGTACTCAGGGAGCATCCTCCTACTGAGCTGAGAGGTCTAATTTAATATCAACGTGCTATATTTTATTTTTAGTTTTTAAACACAATTTTTCCAGGCCAGGAAAGACTCTGGGGTACAAGAAACATTTTGTCATTTAGTATTTGGCAGAGGAGAAATTCAGTTTAGATGACACACCCCCATCCAAACAACATTCATCTACACAAGGCCACTTATTGTGTGGCTTATTAGTTCCATATGGGGCTTGAGCTAAGCTGCATGATATGTTTGATACAAACCTTACGTTACTGTGAGAAAATGTGGATAAATACAATGCTTCAATAAAGGTTACTAAAAGATCAACAGTTTTGTGATGAGATTACAATGAATTTGACTACAAAGAGAACTGGCCTGGAGGAACTGAAAAATAAATAAAAAATGCACAAATGCATCAAAGATTTAACTTTTGAGTTTTGGTTTATGTAGTAAAAAAAATCTCTGTACGAAAAGTTACCAATATTTCAATTTACTTTTAAATGCTAAGGTTTCAATGACAAAAAAAGAACTAGATTAAGAGCTAAAAAAAAAAAGAGGGCACCACCATGTCAAAAATAAAATCTCCCTTCCTAGAAGAAAATACAACTCTTTCAAATGTTGTGAAAAAGCTACTTAAAGAATATTTAATATGAACAATAATATTGTTTCTTACAGTGAGTCCCTGCAATATAAACCTCTAAGGAAAAGTATAAAAACTCGATTATGAGACTCTGGTTGCAAGAACAACCTAAGTATTTTTCCATCTCCATCTATAAAAACCATGCCAGTCTTTTCCAAAATAGATATGTTATACTGTAAACACTGAACACAGCTGAGATCTGCTAGTCCGAGGTCTAAAGTCTGAAAGTCAAGTCTAAAAGCTCTAAAGTCCAAGAAATAGAAAAACTTCCTCCATTCCTCCTCTCAATCATACAATCAACTTCTCTTACAGTCACAGAACTAATATTAAGAGCTGAATGGTACCTTTGAGAGCATCTAGCCCACCTGCCTCATTTAATCTATAAGGAAAGTGAGAGGTTAAGTGACCCATCTAAGGTTGAACAGACTAAGTCCAGGGACCAGAATTAAGTTTGCTGAGTTCTAACCACAAGCTCCTCTCTTTTACATCACATGTTGCTTTGTTGTATTTATAAGGGACAGATTAGATTTGAGCCAAACTTCTTCTTCTTGTAAAGTCTGTTGTATTAAAAACACTTCAAATAAGATGGTTCTTTTCGTCAGAATCTTATGTTGACCAGAAAACAACAAGAAGTACTATTAAATGAATGTAACTGTGGAGCCAACCCAATCTATAAGAATGGTCTCTATCACAGTCAATCCTTGTGAGTTGCTGAACAGGGTCAGTAAAACATATTGCAAATGGACACGCTAAGCAGAGCCAGAATTTTGCAAAGGCAGGTAAATCATAGTTTTGTGAGGAACTTCAATAACTTTTATTAATGATCATTTAAAAACGGTTAGATTCTCTGAAGGCTAAAGGCTACGTGACTGGACAAACTTGTTTGGGATCCATTAAAGCAGATATTCATGCTGTCAGGTCCTTGGTTCCCTGCCTTCACTTTGATAGTTCTGTAGGCTCTGATTTGCCCCAAACTACCTTGTATTGACCTGATCCATATTTCTGATTCCCTTTGGAGCTAAACTTTACTCCCTAACCTCATCAAACTCAGCATTTTTGCTTCCAGTTCACTGACTTGGAAGCAATTTCAGCGCCATGCATTGTATGTTCCGATCATAGTGATCGCAGTCTAATAAGACAGAGACAGTTTTCCAGAATGTTGCATAAAAAGAATCAGAGATACAGCCTTTGTGTCTGGCTTCTTTCACTTACGTTTTTGAGATTCATCCATATTGTTGCATATATAAGGAGTATTCCATTGTATGGATGGACCAGAAATTGTTTATATACCAGTTGATGGACATTTGGGTTGTTTTCAGTTAGGGCCATTATGAATTAAGGTCCTATAAACATTTGGGCACAGGTTTTGGTTTGGACTTGTGTTTTTATTTCTCTTGGACAAATACCTAGGAGTGGAATTGATGAGTTGAATGATAAATGTATTAGCTCTATAAAAAATGACAAAATGTTTCCAAAAGTGGCTGTATATAATTTTGCATTCTCACTAGCAATGCATGAGTGTTTCAGCTGCCCCACACATCGCAGTCTGTACCTGAGAAAACAAGTTTTTAAAATTTTAGCCATTCTAGTAGTTGTGTAGTAGTATCTCACTGTGGTTTTAATTTATATTCCCCTATCAACTAATAATTTCGAGCATCTTTTCACTCAACAGATGAAAGCATTCAAAAGATGCTTATTTGCCACCTATATCTCTTTTTCTGGCTCTCCTGGCATTTTATGAGCTACCTAATGCCCTCTGATGAATACCAAATCTCTCTAATTAATCTTAACACTCTCTAATTGACACCATTTCTACTAATTTACTCAGAGTAGATTTGGTTTACTGCAAGAATATAATCCTATATACAATGAAGATCCACAGAGAGTTCCTAAGTGTAGAAAAGACAAAATGAAAATGCTATTATAAATGTAGGGATTCTTTCAAAGAAACATCAGTAAATCTAAGTGTCACAGTTTTAGAATGACAATTGCATTTAAATTTGTTACCATACATTTGATTACACAGGGAACAGAGAAGCCCATTCTGCCATCTCCCCAGTAATGTATGGTGATCACAAATACCAGATATATCATTAGAAACTACTTAATTCAACAATTAAATAATACTGAAGTTTTTTTTGTTTTATTTTTGTTTTGTGTGTAGTGGTTGTGATGGTGAAAATGGAGATATGTACATGGCATTGTTTATAATAGGAGAAATATGGAAATAATTTGAATATATTCAAGTCTGATACTTTACATTACAACACAGTCTCAATGTTGCTTATAAGGTGGTTAAAAAGGACCGTTTTCTCATTCTTCATTTAATTCCAATACTCAGAAAGAGAACCTCAACTCTTTTATCAGATACACACATTCCTTCTCTTGATATTAGACATCTCTCCTCAGCTGTTGTTCAGCTAAACTGTATGTATCTAGTGTTTCAAAATATTTGTTTGTAAGTTAATCCCTACAGTCTCTTAATCATTTTTATGTCTCTGAATTCCCTCCAACTTCCCTTAAAGAATCTGGTAATGAGGTGCACTAAACCAAACACAGTCTTGCAGAATGCTTTTTTTCATTAATGATTACTTTTTCCTTAAAATATTAATTGTACTATAGTATCTACTTCATGCCTTAAATTTTGTGTGTGTGTGTGTGTGTGTGTGTGTGTGTGTAATTCATCTGACCTCACTTGAATTGTAACAGAGTCCAAGTCCATGTGTGCACTGTTTAGGCTCTCTGGTTGATCATAAATAAATGTAGCTTCAAAAATATAAAAATTAAAAAAAACCCAAGAACAAACGGATGAGTGCCTACTGCTCCTCCAATGAACAGATCTTCTTACAATTTGGTTTGAGATAATTTTAATAATCGTTTGATCTCACAATTTAATAAAAAGTAATGAATATTAGATATGTAGGTACCAAATGCAAGGTGTGATGGGATGTCACAAAATGACAGCCAAAGGTGCTGCTCTGAAGTAGGTTATCTTTTGTGCTGGTTTGAAGCTGTTATGCACCCCAGAAAATGCCATGTTCTTTTAATCCATTCCTGTGAGTGCAGACCTATTGTAGGTGGGACCTTTTGATTAGGTTGTTTCAATGAGATGTGACCCACCCAATTCAAGGTGGTTTTTTTTTTTTTAAGAGTAAGAAGTTTTTATTTAAAAAAGCTTACAATTCTTCAGTATAAGTTTCCACAGCTTTGTACAGTTTTAAGATGACAGTGTGTGAATATCACTGAAATGCTCAGTCTCACATCTAACACCAAATTCTCATTCACACAGCTTGAAGTGTTAAGTTGGCATAAGCAAGGGAACTTTCTTAACTGTTGTAAAGAATTTTAATTGTTCACCCTCCTAGTAGATTCTTGCTCTGCTAGATAGAGAAGACCTTAGTCTTTGATGAAAACCAGTATTTTTAAAAACAATTTTTCTATCCAAAAAGCAAACATCTGAAGAGAAGGAATACTCCATTTAAATTCTTACATTTGTGCTTATACATACACCACCATTCTCACATTAAGTTCTGTATATGAGATCTTCTGACTAGGAATCAAATAGTAATGTATTTTAACCAACATGTGAATATTTTACATCATCAAGACTTGATTATTGTTAAGTTTGTTAGAGGAAAACAGAGAAAGTGGAGATGGGTAACATCTCTAATTGATATCTTAATAATCTTCCTACAGCCCCAGTGGGCCACATAATCTCAATTTACAAATTAAATGAAAGTTCAAACTGAAAATTCTAAATGTCATTGCTAATTACTATGCAAGACTCAAAAGTCCATAGTGAGTGTACACCAAGAAGCCAGACTCCAGTGGGTGATTAAATCCTCATTATGCTTTCTAAAACTTGCAATATTTAGAAAAAATAATAATGTGACAGTCTTTGACTCAAAATAAGCTTCTACTCTAAATACATAGCACACTGACACTTTATTTATTGGAATGTATTTGAACTATCAAATAAGTGGCTGGATGATAATCTGAAGAGAAAAGATGAACTCAAGGTGGGTTTTAATCCTTTACTGGAGTCCTTTATGAGATGATAAAAGGCAGAAATAACCAAGAGAGGTGAGAGAGAAAAGCCCCAGAGATGCTAAGAGAGAGCCCACAGAAGATAAAAGAGGAAGCGACTGGAACCAGGAGCTGAAGGCAATGAAACCCAGGAGAGAAGGACCAGCAGACACCAGCCATGCATCGTGCTATCTGACAAAGGTACCCCAGATGCCAGCAGACTTTCTTCAGAGAAGGTATCTTCCTCTTGATGCCTTAATTTGGACATTTTCACAACCTTAGAACTGTAAATTGTAAGTTAATAAATCCCTTTTGTAAAAACCAACCCATTTCTGGTATATTGCATTCTGGCAGCTTTAGCAAACTGAAACACCTCTTAATAGGGTGATAACTATAAGAACCTAAAAGAAAAGTATATAAGCTTCTATGAGAGTTTGAAGGTGGGGGGTAGTAGGTAGAATTTTAAGATAGTTCCATGACCTTTGCTCCCTGGTGTTACTCCCCTGATTATGTAATATTATATGGTAAAGGGAGATTATATGGACGGACCTAATCTAATCACATGAGCCTTTAAAAGCAGAGCTTTTTCTCTTGCTGGTAGCTGAAGAGAAACTCAGAGATTTGAAGCATAAGAAGAGCTCGATGGGGCACTGCTGGCCTGAAGACGGAGGGGCTGTATCAGAAGGAATGTGGGTGGCTTCTAAGAGCCGAGAGCAACAACTGGCTGAAGCCAGCAGGTAAACAGAGACCTCAGACTTACAGCTGCAAGGAACTGGATTTATCTTTTATCTAAAGATATTAGGGATGACTTAATGGGGAGAATGTGGCCTGAGCTGTTTCTTAACAGAAAGTGGGAAAATGTGGGAAGACCGGGGGAGAGTGTTTCTGGGAACTTAAACACTTCCAACAAACATTTTTGTGTATCTTCTATATTTCCATACAATGGGATAGCTCTGAACCAGGGCACAGAGGTTTTTGGTTAGCAAATAATATTTTGAAAATTAAACACATGATGGGACATATTTCTCCAATGGCTAATTTAAATGCCTGGGGGAAAGGCTTAAGAGACACTGAAGAATCATTCCTAAGTGATGAGACTGATTTTTCGTTAAACCAGATATTCTGGTCCTCTGAAATGTTCTGAAAGACTGTTAGGGTAAGAGCCAAATTTGGAAGTGAAACTTTATGGAAAATAGCTAAAATAGACATAAATAACTGCTTCATTACAGAACAAAATCTAAGGTAGTTAAAGCAAAGCATAGCATTAAGGGACCTTGTTTATTAAACTGGGAAAGCAAAAAATAATGTATATAATAATCTTTTTCAAGTATAATGGTCACAAGTTAAAAATCACAACATAAACAAGACAAGTATGCTCACTATTACCATAATTATTTAACATTAATTAGATAAGATGTTTTAGATAAGAGATAAAATTAAGAGCAATAAAAATGGGAAAAGAAGAGATAACATTTTAAGTTTTTAAAAGATGATACGATTATACGTCTAGAAAACCCAACTGAACCAGCTGAAAGTGCATCACAAACTGTAAAATAACCCAGTACAAAATTTAACATAAAATCAGTTGTCTTCCTTCATATAAAGTACCATTTTAAATAGCAATAAAAATTCCTGAACCAGAGAAATAATCTAATAAAAGTCCAATTTCAAATGTATGAAATGGTATAGAAGAAGGAGCAAAAGTAAAAGGGTCTTGGGTTGGATTTCCAGATTTGCTAGCAACTAGGTGTGTGAGCTTGGCCAAGTCACTTAACCCCTCTAAACCTCTGGTTCTTCATCTGCATAACATGGACAATAACATCTGCTTCATAGGATTATTATGCGTAGTAAGTAAAATAACATATGGTGAAATTCCCAACACATTCTGTGAGTATTAAGTATCTTACAAATGTTAGTTTTCTTCCCTTTCCCTCAATAGCTATTGCTAAGAACATTATTGCTTTTACATTAAACCATTGATGCTTTACCTTCATTTTTTTTACTTCATATTATTTTTTCTAATTTCCTTTAGTTAAAACTTTATGTTCTTATTTTTGGCTTCAAAAGAATCATGCATGTCTTAAATGCAACACGCTACAGCCTCAAAGGATAAGACTCACCAAAAAGAGAACATCCAGGGTAAAGAATACATCCATAGCATTTTGAAGATAAGAAATGTCTAAATTCTGTGATTCGGGGTAGAATGAATTAAGGAAATTGAAAAATTGACAGAAAAACAAAAGTAGGAGGATAGTGGTTGGGATTATAAGGTAGAGAGCAGAAATCTATAGGAGGTAAAGGGCAGACTTACATTCTGAACCCTAGTTCATCAGTATGGTACTTTAAACTGGTATGGAAATATGTTTCCAACAAAGTTTGAACTAGCTGTATAAGATAGCTATGATAACAACACCAAGTCTACCCCTTTTGTTCAAACTTCAGTCTTGTATAAGGGCAAAGAAGACAAGAAGCTAGATTCACTAAATGATTAAATCGATAGAAACTGACAACCTAATTTAAAAATAGGCAAAAGACTTGAATGGACATTTCTCCAAAGAAGATATACAAATGGCCAAAAAGCACGTGAAAAGATGCTCAACATCAATGGCCATTAAGGAAATGCAAATCAAAACCACAATGAGATACTATTTCACATCCATTAGAATGGCTATACTATTAAAAAATGGAATATTACAAGTATTAAAGAGGATGTGGAGAAATACGAACACTTGGTCATTGCTGGTAGGAATGTAAAATGGTGTAGCTGCTGGGGAAGACAGTTTGGCAGTTCCTTAGAAAATTAAATACAGAATTACCATATGAGTTTGCAATGCCACTTCTAGGTATGTTTCGAAATCAGGGACTTGAACAGATATTTGCACACCAATGTTCATAGTGGCATTGTTCACAATTGCCAAAAGATGGAAGCAACCCAAGTTGCCATCAACCGATGAATAGATAAACTATGGATAAACAAAATGTGGTATACACACACAATGGAATATTATTCAGCTGTAAAAAGGAATGAAATTCTGATACATGTGACAACATGGATGAACCCTGAAGATATGCTGAATGAAATAAGCCAGACACAAAATACTGTCCAGACCACTAAAAATTTCTCTACATCAGCAATAAGGCTGTTTCGCTTTTTTAACATTCGTGTGTTCACTGGAGTAGTGTTTTAAATTTCCTTCAAGAACTTTTCCTTTGCATTCACAACTTGGTTAACTTTTTGGCCTAACAGGCCTAGCTCTCAGCCTATCTTGGTTTTCAACATGCCTTCCTCACTAAGCTTAATCAATTCCAGCTTTTGATTTAAAATGGGAGATGTGCAACTCTTCCTTTCACTTGAAGATTTAGAAGACATTGTAGGGTTAATTGGCCTAATTTCAAAATTGTTGTGTCTCAGCGAACAGAGAGGCCCAAGGAGCTGGAAATGGGGAACAGCTAGTCAGTGGAGCAGTCAGAACAAAGACGACATTTATCAGTTAAGTACACTGTCTTATATGAGTGTGGTTTGTGGCACCCCCAAACAATTAGAATAGTAACATCAAAGATCACTGATCTCAAATCACCACAACAGATATAATAATAATGAAAGAATCTGAAATACTGTGAGAATTTGATGCAGAGACACAAAGTGAAATATATTCTTGTTGGAAAAATGGCGCTAATGGACTTGCTCAATGCAGGGTTGCCACAAACCTTCAATTTGCAAAAAAACACAGTATCTGTAAAGTGCAATAAAGTGAAGTGCAGTAAAACTACTGACTGCTTCAGGGTATTTGTAACAATCATCAAGGTACTAGTTTGTGGAACAGTCTATTCCAGGCAAAGCCTAAGGCAAGGTTTATACCTAGAAGACAGCAAGCGCTCTGGTTAAGCAGAGAATCACACAGAGTAGAGCATAACCTTAGAAGTCATTTGGTTTTACCTTTCCACAGAACAGACCCTTTTTTCTAAAGCATCCTTGACAATCATATAGCGTTAGCATATATGCCTCTAATAACTAGACACTTAAGTCATCCCCAGGCTTTCCATTCCATTGTTGGGCAGGTCTGTCTGTTAAAAAAATATTATTTCACATGTAATCTAAAAATCCCCCCATTCTGGCTGGTGCCTATTTGTATGAATTTAGTCCAATAGCTCAAAAGGTTTAATTTTACTCCTTCTTCTTCCGTACAGCTTTTAAAATATGAAGATTTCCCTTGGATATATTCTTTACTTATGTTTTGACTTGTCCATAATAATAATACATCTAAAAAACTTTTTCTCAGGTTTATCAATAATTTCCATTACAATTTTGATCTCTATCAGATCAAGTTGTTAAAAAGTCATATTAAGTAAGCTTCAACAGATAAGAGAGTCTTGATTCCCCAAAGAAACTTTGTTTTGTCTACATCTCCCTGAGTGCTATAATATCTGAGAACACCTTTTTTTTTGGCTACGGTACCTATGTCACCTTATGCTATATCCCTTCATGAGTCTACAGTCCAAACACATAGAAACATTTACCATTCTTTAAACAAACTTCAGACTTTAATTCTTTGACACAGATATGCCTTTTTCATGCTATTCCTTCAGTCTGGAAGGTCTTTCCTAGTCCTTTTTAGCACTTGCTTTACCTATTAAAATCTTATTCTTTCTTCAGATTTCAATTCAAATTTTATACACTGAGAATCTTTCCCTGATTGTTCAAGTAACAAAGGATATCATTTAATTATCAGTTTCTACATGCCAAGCTCTTTGTCAGGTTCTTTATTACTATATTTTATTTAAAGTTCATAAAACCCTTGATATGAAGATACTGAGATTCAAGGTTACACAATAAATAAATAGCCAAGATGATGTTCCAATTCTGATCTGATTAAAGTGCATAAATCTTAAACACTGTTGCTCCTGCATACTGTTTACCTTCTTTATAGCATGCATATTATCTATAAATATTACAGAGGAACTAATTTGGTTCAATTTGAAGAACATTTTCTTTCTGATTCCTCACCAATTAGAGTTTTATGAAGAAGCATGATGGATATCTCTTAGGAATACTGCAGAAGAATGGTTACATAGGGTTGGAACTTAGAGGAGATGTCTCTGATTTCTAAATTCTATGACTTTGTGGATGTTTAATTCTTGACTAGGAAAAGTCAAATATTCAGAAAACCCTCGTTGTGACTTTGGGATAATCACTAATTCTTCTATTGCTTTAATGCAATAGAAATGCAATAAAATAAGGCTATGTTTGGTTAAAATAAAAAGAATGTTTTCTAGTATCTTTAAAAAAAACATCTTCATCTTCCTCCATTTAAGAACATCTTGTGGGGACGTGCAGGTTAAGATGGCAGACTGAATATGTACATATACATTTGCAATCTCCTTACACCCCTTTCCCTCAAAAAACATAAAAAATGGGATATATTTTAAGCATTTTAACGGTGTTTTTCACTATCTTAGCATTTCTATTGTATCTTCAAAACTTTTTTTCCTGCTCCATTCTTTCTCTCCTCTTCCAAATGCATGTACATCAGACATTTTGATATTATCCCACAGTTCCCAGTGGCCCTATTTTTTCATTGTTTTTTCTCACTCTTCTTCAGATTACATAATTTCTATTGATTGATCTTCAAGTTCACCAACTCTATTCTGCCATTGCTATTCTGCTGTTTAACTCTACCAGAGATTGTGTTTTTATTTTAGATTTGTACTTTTCAGTTCTAGCATTTCTATTTGGTTCTTCTTTTTAAAACAGTTTCTGCTTTTCTGATGAGATTTCCTATCTTTACAATCATTAAACGCATATTTCCTTTAAATCCTTGATCATAATCATAATAGCTGTTTTAAAAGTTTTGTCAGCTAATTCCAACAATTGGGCCATCTCAGGGTTGGTTTCATTGATTTCTCTTAAGAATAGTTTGCCTTTTTTTTTTTTTCCTTTTTTTTAATGTTGAGTAATTTTGGGTTATATCCTAGACACTGTAAGATTACTGTTTTTTGTTTTGTTTAACAGGCAATTAACTTGGCTGAACTCAAACTGCAAACTCCATCTCTCCAATGGTGACAGGAAGCTCAGAGCCTACACCAGGTATGCATGGTTCATAGGTCAGTCAGAAATTTTGGAAGAGACTGTATATAGAATTTGGGGCCCTTCCTCTCTGGCTCTTACCTTTACATGATTACCTACCTTACTTTCCAGCATTTATGATTGCCCAGAATTCTGTTCTCTGGTTCCTTAAGCAAGAAAGACCATGAGTTTCTATCAGAATTTTAGTTACTGGTACACATTGGGGCTAAAGGGTATAAAATTGAGACTCTCACCAGGTGCAGTTCCCCTCTTCCAACTGTTGACTCTCCTCTTGTAACTGCCCACTTTGAGTCACTCTACAGTGCCCTCAGGTATTCATTTTTATTACATTTTGTCCATAGTTTATAGTTTTAATTTATGGGAGGACTGATCTGATAGCAGCTACTCAGTCATACCAGAAGCAGAACTTCCAAGGGTTTAAATATATATATGGAAAGACAAAGAGAATGGGTGAGGATATAACAGCAACAAGTTTGGAAATTGAAAACCAGATGAACAGAAGTGGCAACTAACTTAGCAGACCTGAAAGGGTTGAATTCCAAGCCGGAAAGAAGTAAGGAAAGGTAATAGTCAGTCTGAGTCATACCTCAAGAATCCTTAAAAGGCTCTGGTACTTCTTGAAGTAGCAGAAAGTTGGGGTTAAAAACAGGAAGACTATTTGAAAATCTATAATATAATTATATCCCAGATCCCCTTCCAACTCCACAGAGCCAGGCAATAACCCCTCTCCTACCCTGGCAAATAAACTAGAATTTTATTCTTGAAGAGGAAAATATCAGGCACAATTCGGGTCACAAAGGTATTGTACTGAAAACAAGGTGATTAAGTGAACATTTAATATTGAATGCTGAGACGTCCAATCTTCTCCCCTTACTCTGCTTCCAGAGTATAGGCAATAAGCTTGTAATTCTGGAAGATCCTTGACAAGCCTGAGAAAAACACCTAAATAGAATGACATTAGATGTTCCTCAGTGACAGAATAGCCAAATCAAACTGTGAACCCCACGGACGACAACTCCTATTCACATGCTCAAAATGTGCAATTAGTTTTCTAGTCCTCTACTCTTAAAAATAAACATATAACCAAGTACCAAAGCTCTAACACAAATCTTATATCAACACAAAAACCAAAATAAAAACAAGAACAAACATTTGTAAAATCATTAATTTGCTCAGATAGATAACAGAAGATATATTTACACACATGAAACAACATTAGGATGCTATTCAGAGAACAAAAGCAAACTCTTGGAAATTAAAACTACTGAAGCAGAAATTAAAAAAACAAGGGGGTAGGAATATAAAGTTGAAAGAATCTCTCAGAAGATGGAACAAAAAAACAAAGAGACAGAAAACAGGAGATAAGAGATAGGAATGCCAGAGCTAGGAAATCTAATATCTAAATAACAGGAGTCCAGAAAGAGGCATAAGAGAAAATGAAAGGGATTAAGTCATCAATGAAATAATTCAAGGAAATTTCCCAGAACTTAATATCTTGAATTTTTAGATTGACAGGATCCTCTGAGGGCCCAGCAAAATGGAGAGAAATAAACCCAAAGGCCCATCAGTCTGAAATTTCAGAATACTGGGGACAAGATTTGTTCCTACAAATTTCCAGAAAGAAAAACAAAGCAAAGTAAAACAAATAAGAAAATAAATAGGTTACATAGGATAAAAAAAGGGCAGAGGAATAAAATAATATTTGGATTTCTCAAAAGTAATACTTGCAGCTAAACTATAATGCAACAATGACTTCAAAATTCTTTAGGAAAATTATTTCCAGCCTAAAATACCATAGTCAAAGGAGAATAAAGGTATTTTCAGATTTACAAGGTTTTCAAAAGTTACTTTCACAAATCCTTTTTTAGGAAGCTGTAGAAGGATGTGCTCCAACAAAGCAAGGAAGTAAACTGAGAAAGAAGAAGATAGCACACAACCAGGAAACAGGAATATCAACATGAGAGGTGATGGTAAATACAAGGAGAGCAATTAGGCAGATTGGAACAGGGTAGAAGGCTACAGGAGAGACTTCTTCCAAAGATGAAATTGATCCCAATAGGTAGGGGAAAAGTAATCACACAGAAGTACATGGCTTATCTGTGAGTGGGATCTACATAGGTATAGTAACTTAAATACTAACCTACATTGGTAGGATGGAGGAAGAGAAACTAGAAAGAGGATGTGAATGTGGTGAAGAGATGGTGAAACAGGTAAATTCTCATCATCCAGTGATAATCCTAAAACAAAACCTAAGAGGCAGTGATATTTCTCCTGTTATTCACTGATTGGGACACAAATACTAAAAGAATCTGCTAAAATTGTTGAAAGTGATTGCCTTTGGGGAGCAAGAAGAAATGATTGTATAATTTTTATATAACAAAAAAACAAAGGGTTAATGGGTCAGAAGTCTAGGGATGAGTTATCTAATGCACATGCTCTTCCCCTCCATTTTCAGTTCTTCAAATGGCATCATGTCATACATCTTGTGAGATAGTGACCATCTGTTCTATATTGCCATTATAAACATACTAGGAGAATAGCACTTAAGGGCAGCAGTAATTCAGTTAGCTCCAAAAGCATTATTGCATCTGAAATCAAGTTGTCAGTGAAACGATAACTAATAGAAAATGCTGATAACACTTTGAAAACATCTGTCAGCTCTTTATGTGACTAAAAGAAAAGAAAAAGGCACTCAGTAATAAAGGATAACATTACCAAAGGCGTATGTTTTGGGAAACTTACTGTATGATTTCTCCTTGATCTCACCTCACCTCTCAAAGCTGTGTATTATCTTCGTAGACACATGCAAAGTCAAGCACATTTATAAGTGAAGATGGTAATTTTATCTGGTCTAAACTTGCACGCCCTCTCTACTTTCAAATGGTAGTCTACACCTTTCAGTGTTGCATACTTAGTCATTAGTCCTAGTAGAAAGGCCAATGATTCAGTCTACTTTCATGCACAAACCTTTCTTGAGTCCATTTGATGTGCAGACACTGTTATGTACTGCGGATAAAGGGATGAATAAGCTTTGGTCCTTGGCCCTTAAGGAGTTTATTAGTCTAGTAGGAGAGACATATACAAAGAAATAATAACAGAAATGTGAGAATATTGATATATTTGATTGATTTTTTTAGTTTTTTTTAAACAAGTTCAGTGGGAAGCACAGAAAAGGAATGAAAGCTCTGTTCAGGAGGGTAAAGAAAGGCTTCACAGAAGAGAAGATGGCTGAGATGGGAGTACACTACCTGAATGAAAACAGAAGATTTCAGCAAAGGGAATACAAAAGCTAAAGCAGGAGGTGGGCCTTTCAGTGTAAATAGTTCAGCTTTCCTGGCACACAGGGCTAGCGGCAGGCGGCGGGAGAATGTGGGAAGGAGGAGGAGAGGCTAGAAAGAGAGGAAGAGAATAGATAGAATGAAACCTTTTGTCATGCTATGGAGAAGGTTTTGGATTCTTTTTTTAGGGGTTGGGGAGAAGTAGGAGGGAGACAGCTTACGGGAAACTACAAAGCAGGGGGTTGAAATAGACAGACTTGTAAGGCTTTTTTCTTTTCTTTCTCCCCTTTTGCTTTTTCTCATAAAAATGCTTACACGAATCCTGAGTGTTTGAGCAGGGAATCTACCTTGGGGAAAAGGAACAATCTCTAAAGTAACAAAATTCAGCCAATGGAAAACCACCACAGGGGCACTACAATGCTGTGACCAATGTCATTATTAGCCTACACACTGTTACAAATGCCAAGTAACATCAGGGTTCAGGGGACAGTCCTGGACTGAACTTGGCCCATGGTAGTGACCATGGATAAGATACTAAATCTCTTTACTTAGATCTAAAATGGGAATAGAAAAGGATTTTTTCTGGCTGCCTCACAGGAATGTTATAAGGATCAAAGAAAATAATGTAAATAAAATCTTTTGGTAAAATTTCCTGGTCTCTCATTTGCAAACTGTATGACTTTGGGCACAATGTCTAATTTCTGTGAGCTTCAAAGTCCTCATTTGCAAAGTGGGAATAATTCCATCTATCTTACAGGGTATTATGAGGACTGAATGAAACAGCATATGTAAAGTGCCTTGTCTGACACAAAATTATGGCTATCATTTGTAGTATCTTAGTCATTTATATTAGCTTGTAGAGTATCAATTGGTCAGTTATGCAGTCAATATATATTCAGTGAGGACATGAAGTGTGCAGAGTCCTGATTAAGAATCCCTAAGAAAAATAATCAAAAAAGGGACAAACTTAGAAAACACTATTATACTGTTCATCATCAGGTCAACTTTAGAACAGAACAACTAGTATCTGTAAGATTAAAGATGTCTCCAGAATCCCATGCAGGAATTAAGGAAGAATGTTTTGATTTTCTCATTGGCATTCCTATGTACCCATACATATTCACAAGCATGTATGTGTGTGTGCATGTCAGAAACATTAGGACTCACTAAGGAAAAATAAATCTCTCACACTTCGAAATTCAGGAACTGCATAGGCAGCAAATCTCTGAGTGAAGTTGATGCAGTGGGTTATACAAGCCAATAATTTATGTTAGGGTTTCACAAAATGTTAGACACTAGGAAAGCAACCAAAATAAGTCAAATGACATCAATAAAAAGGTATGACTAGATGTACTGCCTGGGCTGGGATGCTATTTCTTGCTATAAACAAAAACGGCTAGAATTCAGATGACTTAACTAGGCACTGCAATAATGAAAACAAAGCATGCTATAATAGCTGCTGCTAGATCCACAACCTTGGGGATCAATGAAATAATGCCTGTTACCATATACTCACAATCTCACGGGTTTTTGTTTCGTTGGGAACAATAAGTTCAGATCATTTCTAAACTAGCAATTTGCCTAGGTTTGGTTAAATCTGTTATGGCTACAATAAAATATGATCTTTCATATTAACTCAGTTATGACCTTGGTAAAATATTACTTTATATTAACTGACTCTTGGGATGCTTTAATTTTAGGAAACACACACTGTAGTTTTTAAAAGTATGAAGGCAAAACTAGATATTCATAGCCTACCACATCATGTTAACAAGCCATCAAAGATCTGGGAATACATAGGAAAAAAATACATTAAGTCTCTAATTAGTTTCAAATCTGAAAGGACATCTGCGATTAAAAAGAAAATACACCCAATACTTTAAATCCTTAAATATACAGGGAATAGGTATGACTGGTTTCCTGGGTTCATGCCTCTCTGCCTTAGGTTATTCCATGGAAGAATGTTACCAAAGTAAAAAGTTGTGGGAAAATGCAACACCCTCTTTAGGACAGAGGTTACCATTTTCACAGACGTGTGATGACAAGTATTTCTGGTGAAAAGAACTAGAGAAAGATTCTAGCTCATAGATTAAGCTCAGGCATCCACAGTTCACAAATTATTTGTCTTATACAGTTCCATCAACAGGCCCAACTTTTAAATTACAAATACACAACTAGGAGGTAAGTCACTTGTATTATTCCTCTTAATTAGTCACCTGTCTAATGATTTTTGAGAGAATCGGACCTTGGAGAGTCTAGAATGAGAGGGAAAGTAGACTTCAGTGGGGCATCACAACCTGGGGTTTCAAGGTTGTACAAGAGCAACAGGCACATGGTATCTGGCACATAGCAAGGAGTTCAATAAGTATATGAAACATGAGTTGGCAAAAAAGGACATAGAGAAATATGACAGTTTCAAACCTGCCTACTTTGATATTTGATCATACTCTGATGTTGACAAATACTCAAGGTACCATCAGCTACCACTGACACAGGTACCAAATTACCAATTACCAATGTCTCCCACAGCAGACAAGTAAAAGTACATATGCTAAAGCCCCATAGTGAATAAGAAAATCTGATTTAAAAAAATATTATATTCCACTTTTTATATTTGCATAAATCCCAATGCTACTCAAAGTGCCAATATGCAACAAATGAGTTTCTGCCAGAATATAAATAAATGCACATTGCCCTCATCAAGAATGTCTTGATATATACATATATACATATATATCTATATATATAAAGACATCGGAGCTAAAGAGTGTTTAGTGATATATTTGATTCACATTTGGTACAAGTTCCTTATCTTGCTGCAGGCTGGAAACAAGCAGTGCTACGAACTGCAGATTGCCTGCTGGTCTGTGGACCACAATTTGAGCAGCACTGGTATAGGCAATGTCAGCACAATTTATACTCTGATGATGATTTTCTAAGGAAAATAAGATAGACAATTAGACTGTCTAAAAACTATCACAGGCTAGTGGAAGGGGAACAGAAAGAGAAAGAAAATTTATTAGGTATTACTATGAGCCAATGTTTTTACATATATTATTTTATTTAACCTTCACAATAATCCTGTGTTGGCAGCATTACCATTCTGAACTGAGGTTCAGAGGGGTGTATACTTAAGTTGTACAACTAGTAGGGAAGCCATGAAATATGCCCCTCAGATCCTCTGCTGCAGGGAGTATGACTGACTAATGGCCCCAGATGCTGCCCCACTGGATTCCTACTGCATTCATGCCACCTTTCCTGCAGGCTGCTTCCAGCCACTGCCTGAGCACGGCAGTGGTGCTAAGAAAGGCCCATTTGAGCAAGACATGGGACTCCCTCAATGTGAAACTTTGGCTCAAGGACTTCTTACCAAACTGGATGAACCTTTTCTTGGAGTTCATGCAATCCCAGTCTCTTCCAACAGAATCCTTCCTTCCCTCTCTCCTGCAGGTGTCTTATCTGCACTGTAGTCTGAAGGTTTCCCTACCTTCTCTTGCTCCCTCCCCTCGATAAATCTCTTGCACATCCCTCCCCTCGATAAATCTCTTGCACATCTACTCCCATCTTGGAATCTGCTTCTCGGTACATCCAAACTAATGCAGCTAGTAAATGAAGGTGCTGGTAATGAACTGTGTGATTATTTTGGGCAAGAGAATACTAATCTAGAATTAACTACAGCGAGTCTGAGACATTGTGTTTTACTCACAATAGGGAAGTCTGATACAGGGAGCAAAGCAAAAAGACTCCCTAACTCTCTTTCTGTGTCTAGGATAACACACTGGGAGTAGAGGCCAAAGGTGGAAGGTAATGATGGTGGTAATGAGACTAATAGAAGTGTGTGAGCTAGAAGATTTGCAAAATCGCTACTTCCTGATTTCTTGGTATCTGGTATTCCTGGTATTCACTTGCCAGTTCTGAAAAAGCAATAAAAATAGCAAAAACCCAAAGCAAAACAAAAAGGCACTACACTGCCATGTTGCTGCAATAGTTTCCATAGCAGTAATGTATGGATTTCTCAAACGGTAAAACACATTAGCTATCTTGACAATTGTCTCAAATGGATATGATAATGAATGAAATGGAAATGCTATTAACTGAGCATTTGTTGTGGTTAAGGTGATGTGGTGGGGAATTCATCAAAATAATTAGCTTTTAAACACCTGTTTTAAGTTCACATGGGGCAACTTCCTTTGTATGCCTTCAGAGTTTAGTATAATACATTAAATGAATACTTTTTGGCTGGTATCTATAAAAGGTACACAAAATTCCATATATATTCTGAGTTTCAGATTAAAATTATAAAGCCAAGAAAACTTATAAAGTACAGGGAAACTAGGCTACTACATTTTGCTTAGAATAGGAGATTATATAAAATATTAATTTTTTAAATAAATGAGATTAAGTATATTTCAATGACTATGTTTTAGGGAAGGATAGAGAATAAAAATGACAACATAATCATGTTTAGCATATTACATCTTCTGCATCTAACCAGAACAAAAGATCTTAGAGCATTACTAAAAGCTCTGCATTTTCTTAAATTCTAACATTAATAATGCCTTTATAGAAATAAATAAAAAAGCATTGATGGAAGATGTAAAGTGCATTAGTGTTCATGTTATCTCTTCTGGTATGAATTCAATGGCTATCTTAATAAGGAGATATAAACCAATGTCACTGATTAGGAAATATATCCACTTACATCAATTAGTGGTCTCCATTGGGGTTTGATGATGATATTTGAGTGGAATTACTATAAAGCAAATGATGAATTGGCATCAGGGGCAAAGGGACACATAAATGTGCCTCAGAGATGAAGCAATTATATTCTACATCACAAGTTAAAGGTCAACTCAAAAGACAGTGCATCAGTTCTAAAGCAGCACTAAGTTGGCTAAGCCAACTGCTTAGAGCTTGCTGAAGCTAAGCTGTTTTGACAGCTGGGCTACAGGCTTCCTTGGTTATAATAACCTTAAAGTAACATTTATATGTTTTAAGTCTCTTTTAATCTCCTAACTACCATGGAATGATGTTTATCAGATTTTAAGACACAGGCACATTCTGCTCAGATGATTTCATTTTTAAGGGACCTTGTCATTATGATGCCCATTAAAAGAGGGTGAAGTTTCACAAGCCTTTAAGAAGACTCCTAAGTGACCATTACAAACTAAACTTAGAAAAATTTTTTTTTGGCTTAGCTATTTGAAGCAATTTCCTTTTTGTGGTTGGTTTAGTGATCACACTTCAGCCAACTTCGAATAGACTGACCACCAAAATTAGTGTATCAAAAATGTAGACATAGTTTCTCTCACTTTCTCTTCTAATTGGTTTGATTTCAACGCTTAGAGCAGGGGCTTGACCTACAAATGGTAAATGCTCAAATACCACCAACTTATTTACTACTAGGCATTTGGGAAATCTTACACATTTTTAAAGCACAATTTAAAGAAAAGACATTTATCCAAAATCCAGTCCTCTCATTTGTTAAGAGCTTATTTTTACATTACATATTCTTAAAAATGGTCACAAACATTGTTTCCAATTTATCATCCCAAAACATGAAGGAGGAAAAAATACCAAAAATACTTTACGCAGATTTATTTCAGTGATTTCATTAAAATTCTCCCTGTGCCAAGGAGTTAACTAATTGCTCTAAGCCTCAGTTTCCTAATTTGTAAAATGGGGATAATAATAAAAATCTGGAAGTATTATTGTGACAATTAGGGATAAAACAATGAAAAGTGCTTTGCAAAAAGGTAATCAATAAAAGAGTCTTAGTTGTGAAACTAAGACAAATGAACTTCTAAATACTCTAGTTCAAAATTCTTTTTCTTCTTTACAATGAAACACCATGTTCCTTGTAACAATGGATATTTCTCAGAGATTCTAAGAATTCAATGAAAAGTGTCACCCTTTTTAAAAATTAACTTTACACTTTTTTAAATTGAAAGATATAGCATACATACAGCAAAGTTTGTAAAACACATGCATGCACTATTTAAAGGATCATTTTAAAGCAAACACCTGTGTAATTACCACTTGGTTAAGGACTAGTATGCTGACAGTGACCCAGAAAGCTCCCCATGAATCTCTTTCTCATTATAATCCCTTTCCTTTTCCAGAGGTAATCACGATCCTTGCTATTTTGAAGAGTTTTCATCCCTAAACAATATCCTTTAATCTTGCCTGTTTTTGAACCATACACGAATAGAATAACATTGTGGAAATTTCTTTTGTTTTGCTTCTTTTAGTCAACATTATGTTTGTGAAATTCGCCCATATCACAGCATACAGAAATGGTTTCATTGCTGCATTGTATTCCATTACATAAATATACCATGATTAATACAGAACATATAGTTGATAGATTTTAAATTGCTTGCAGTCTTTGGCTCTTATGAAGAGTGCTTCCATAAACATTCTTATATGCATATCTTCAATTTCACTGGATAATGCCAAATTATTTTCTAAAATGATTGTATCAATTTATACTCCCTCTACTTTAAGAATATCCAATTTATTGGACTTTTATTATGTATGTGCTTAAAACAAGAGCTGTGTGTGGTTAGTTGTGAGAAATCATAGAACATTATTGCTAGAAGGAAATGAAGAGATTAATTACTTCAACTTTCTTATTTTAGACAAAGAACCTAAGCTTAGAGAGACTAAGATATTTACCCGATGTCACAGCCAATAAGAGGCACAATGAATTAGAGAACCAAGTAGTTAGAGGAAACTTTGAAGCGAGACCACAACTAGGGTCTTCCCAAGATATTGGGCTGCCTTGCAAGGCTGTCTGGAAACAATGGTTTACAACTAATATCCGTAAATATGAACATAATGGGATGACAGAAATGTCTTACAGCAGTTTAGAAAAAGTCAACATTATTTTCTAATATTATACAATACCATATTAATAACCACTGCTAGGTACCACCTTAGGACTGTTGGGGGGATTAAATGAGATAATGCATGTAGGGCATGTAATTGATGTGTTTCAATAGGAAATCAGGCTGGCCACATTGTTTAGGACAGCAGTTCTCAAACTTTTTGGTCTAAGTTCCTTTTATACTCTTAAAAGTTACTAAGAACTCCAAAGAGTTTTAGTTTATGTGGGTCTTATTTTTACCACATTAGAAATTAAAATGGAAAAATTTTAAATATTAATTCATTTAAAATAACAATAAAATCTATTACTTGTAATATAAATAATATTGTTAATGAAAAACAAGTATTTTTTTTTTTAAAAGAAATTTATTGAGATGAATGGTATTATTTTACATTTTTGCAAGTCTCTCTAATGTCTGGCAAATAGAAGACAACTGGATTCTCCAATAATATTTGCTTTTGCATTCAATTTGTTACCACATGTTGTTTTGTAAGAAAATCCAACCTCACACAGTTAAAAAGTTGGAAAAGAAATGAATACTTTCATAGCCTTTCCAAATAACTGGATATTCTTCTTTGATACTATTCTCAAACTCAACAAATAGAAGTTTCTTAAAGGCTAGCAATAATGTAGAATCTGAAGCCATATCAATAAATTTTTCATACTCTGTTACATTAAAATTCATTGGTCTTTTTTGCATTTTGAAGAGATCTTTACCCATACATGACTGTGTAGCATCATGCATTGGTCACTTGGAAAATATTGGTTCACTAGGTTATACAGATTTTCTAATATTGACACATTTCATTACAGAATATTTTTAAAAATCTCATTTGTTAACATCACTACAGATCTTATAAAAAAAAGTCTTTAAGGATTGGGAGGCTGTCAGTCTCATGATGGTGAACACAAATTTTCAAACATTCTAATTTTCATTCAAAATCCTGAATTTTAAGTGACAGGCTTGCTTCATTCATTTTTGAGAAAATAATTGCCAAGTACCTAAGTCTGAATAACCATAGTTTGTCTGTCAGTCATTCCCTTAAAGAAAGGGAAGATGAAAAATGGGCTAATTCAGCCAGCAACTCAATTGCACAAGTATTTTCCTTGAAACAACCAATATATTCACTTCAGTACGCAATAGAAGTACTTTATGTATAATTCCCTTTCCATTACAACAGAATATTAAAAAGGATATACTCAAGGTGTTTTAGTTTCCTCATTGCCAATGCAAATACCATACAATGGGTTGGCTTAAACAACAGGAATTTATTGGCTCATGGTTTTGTGGCTAGGAGAAGTTCAATATCATGGCATCATCAAGGTGATGCTTTCTCCTAGAAGACTGTGACATTCTCAGGCTTGCTGCTGTTGATCCTTGGTCCTTGGCTTTTCAGTCACATGGCAATGCACACGGCAGCCTCTCCTAGTTTTTCAACTCTGTGCCAGTTTGGATATATTATGTCCCCCAGAAAAAGCCACGTTCTTTAATGCAGTCTTGTGGGGACAGATGTATTAGGGTTGATTACGTTGGAACTTTTTGATTGAGTGTTTTCATGGAGATGTGACTCACTCAACTGTAGGTGGTAACTCTGACTGAATAATTTCCATGGAGGTGTGGTCCCGCCCATTCAGTGTGGGTCTTGATTAGCTTATTGGAGTCCTTTAAAAAGAGTCACACAGGCCTAGATGCTTGCTGACATTTTTCACCTGGAGAGGCTTGGAGATGCAGACAGAAGGACATCTGGCTAAGAGATGAAGCCCAGAGTTTGCCCTGGGATATGCTAAGACAGGACCCCCAGGCACTTAGAGAGAAACGTCCTGGGAGAAAGAATCAAGAATGCAGAGGTGCTGAGAGAGGAGACGGAACACAACCTGGGATCAGCAGACACCAGCCACATGCCTTCCCAGCTAACAGAGGTTTTCCAGACACCATCGGCCATCCTTCAGTGAAGCCATCATCTTGTTGATGCCTTAATCTGGACATTTTCATGGCTTTTGAACTGCAAATTTGTACCCGAATAAGCCCCCTTTATAAATGCCAATCCATTTCTGTGTTTTGCACACAGGCAGCATTAGCAAACTGGAACAGGTTCTGTTGACTTCCAGCTTCTGGCTGCACCCTGTGGCCTTCTCTCTCTGTAACCTTCTCTATAACACCTTCAGTGATAGGATTAAGACCCATACTGATTCAGCTGGGCTGGACCTTAATTGAAGTAACCTCATCAAAAGGTCCTATTTACAAGAGTTCACACCCTCAGGAATGGAGTAAGTTTAAGAACATGTTTTCCTGGGGTACATATATCCAAACTACCAAACAAGTGTAAAAATTTAATATAATTATTAAATTAATGGTTTTCACTGTTTCACAGAGGACATTCTTAAGTGCAATCATTTTTTTTTTTTTTTTAAACCACCAGCTGCATGGTGATACAGAATATAAATATCACTAGTGGAGTTTGGTGCCACTGCCTCAATGCATTGTAAAGGGAAAGCAGCTTTACCCACCATTGTTTTTGTACCATCATAAAAACTTCAAACAGCGAAACAGGCAAAAATCTCTAAGTATTCTTATGAAAAGTACTTCTGCCCTCCCAAACCCACTCAGGGCCTTGGGGACCCTCAGGGAACTAGGTGCTGACCACACTTTGAGAACTGCTGCTCTAGGAGAAAAAGGAGTCTCTGTTACTCAGATTGTGTGTTGATATGTACATAAGGAACTATTCAGATGGAATATCTATTGAAGACTTGGCACAAACAACCCAGAAAGAAAATTATTTAGTTTCACTACAATCTGCTTGCTTTGTTTTATTTAAAAGTTAAACAGTAAAAATTAATATCCAGACAGGCTAAATGATAGCATGTGGCTACATTATTTTACTCTTTTAATTGCATGTATATGGACCATTGCATCCTCAAACTGAAGCCTTCGTTCTGTAAGATAAATAATAAGTTGGATTTTCCCCTGCTCTTTTCCTTATTCAGAACCACCATTCTTAATGCATCTGAAAAAGGCAGTACGGATTAAGTTTTAAGAGCAGAGGCTTTTGAAATGGATGGAACTGAGTTTGAATCTTGATGCTTCCTCCTAATACCTATGTGAACTTGGGCAAATTGTTTCAACTCTCTGAGTTTCAATTTCTTACCTTTAGAATGAGAATAGTGATACCCTCCTTGCAAAGCCGTGGAGAGTCAGAGGTGATGCATGTAAAGCTGCTAGCACAGTGCCTGTCTGGCACAGAGTACACATTGTTTAAAGGGCACTTTTCTTTTTTTTATTTTAAAGAAGCTGAGTTTATTTAATAATAAACATGTATATTTTCTTGGAAGTACACACTAAAAAGGGAAAACTTTTTATTTTTATTTTTTTAGTTAGTCTTGCCATGCTTCATAAAACAGAAGAAGATAAATGTTCTTTCTTTTGGCAACTGAGTTCCAACTAAAGTCTTATTTAAATAGCCAATGATTCCCTTTCCAGCTTTCCTTCCCAACAATTGTAAATGAATGAAAATAAGGAAATTTCTCCTTCTGACAACAAAATACAACAAGTGACACTGAAGTAGTCAAAAAAGTGTCTCTACCCTGCTGCATTACCACCCAAGAGTAGCTTTTAAATAATAAAGTACAGGTCAAATACTAATTTTCCCAGAAGCTTGTCTCCAAAAAGTTCAACCTGAAGTTTTCTTTGTCTATCTACTAAGACCCATTTTACCATTTATAGTGCACATTTTAATATTTAATTACTGATAGTACTGATTTCCTTTTTAAATTTCCTTTTTAATTTTTTTCCTTATATAGATTTCTGCTTCACATATCTTTTGAATTTCCATCATGTGGAACCACTAAGGGGCATATCAGATTTTACTATCACATCTTGAAGTCTTACCTGTTTAATCTCTACCCTAGTTGCCTATATCCTGGCTCTCAGGAGCCTCAGAGAAGAAGAATGCTTAGTATCCCTTTGTGTCCTTCATTCTTAACCTTCCACAAATGGTTATTTGATGCAGAGAAAAGGAAATGTAGCCACTCGTGGAAAAGGATAAAAATTGTGCTTCGTAGCACAAATAGAGAGTAAGTTGGTAGTAGGGTTTTTTAAAAAGATACTAATCCATCAAAAAAAGAGAGAAGCATCACTAACATCCATGAATTCAGAAAAGCCTGACCACATTATAACATTCCAAACAGTATTTACCTTTATGGTATGACTTTTAGGCATCATTTTGAGATACTTTTTGATCAAAATCTGAGTTTGTCTTCTACCAACCATGAATTTAAAGCAAATTACAAGTATCTTCCTCTTTTCCAAGAGTAACCTATTAAAAGAGTGCACTTCCCTAAAAAGCATGACAACTAAGTTTATCGCAAAGCAGAAAAGTTGGTGCAGCTACAATAATTACTAGACAAAAGAAACTTTAAGGAAAAAAGCTTTACTATTGATAAAGAGGGTCATTACATAATGATAAAAGGTTCATTACACCAGGAAGCTATAATAATTCTAAACTTGTATTCACCTAATAATATAGCCTCAAAATACAGAAAGCAAAAAATGGGCAGAAATATAAGGAGAAATAAATCCTCTAACAGAGTGGAAGATTTTTAGCACACTTCTCTCAGTAACTGATAAAACAAGATAAAAAATTCAGTCAAGATATAGAAGATCAGAATAACAAACTGACTTAATGAACATATATAGAACATTGTACCAGCATGTGCAGAAAGCCCATTATACAAGAATATATGGAACGTTAAAAAAAATAAAAAAGGGTAGGAGAAGACCTTAAACCCACCATGATGTAATAAAGGTTGTACAATACAGAGAACTTAGATTCAGAATATTCATTTATATTAGAGCTCTGCTACCTACTAGCTAATAACTAATCTTCCCATTCCTCAAAATGTTTCCTCTCTTGTGTGGCAAAAGTTTGGCAACTCTACTCTTCTAGTTGCTTACACCAAAAATCTTGTAGTCATCCTTGATGCTCTTTTTCCCTCATACCCCAAATTCATGCCATCAGCAATCCTCTCAGCTCTATCTTCAAATATACCAACAATTAACCACTTCTGATTACCTCTACCACTATGACTCTGGTTCAAGCCACCAAAAATTCACCTGGATTATTTCAATAGTCCTTTAACTTGTCTCTCAGCTAGCTTTCTCCCTCGTACCAGGCATCTCTAAAAGCTCTTTTCTCCAAAGCAGCCAGAATGACCCTTAGTAAATCAGATTAAGTAAGTCCTCTGCTCAAAACCAATCTCAGTAAAATCCAAAGTTTTTGCAATGGACTACAATACCCTACATGATTCAACCTCCAACTACACTACTAAGTTCATTTCTTCCTATTATCACTTTTATTCTATTCCAGCCACAGTGATCTCCTTGCTGTTCCTCAAACACGCTTTCACCTCAGGTCCTTGTTAGTTACTTTTTTTCTGCTTGGTTGCTTTTCCTCATGTATAAAAAGACTCCCTCCTCACTTCTTTAAAAATCTGCTTAAAAACAATGAATTATTGAGGCCTTCCCTGGTCAACTTACATAAAATAACCTCCACCTCTGGTACTCTCTGACAACCATCCTGCTTTATTTTTCCCCATAGTACTTATTACCATCTGAAATATTATGTATCAATTGTTTGTTTACTGACTATTTACTACTGAGAGAAAGCAAATTCCACAAGGGTAAAGACTTGTCTATTTTGTTCAATGCTTTTTCCCCAGCACTTAGAATCGTACTTGGCACATAGTAGAGTGTTCTATAAATATTTGTTAAATATTGTTGAGAGTGTCTGTTTCCTATCTTAGTTCAACACATTCAATTATTTCCTCAACCCTTCTCAAAGACTTTACTCCTTCAACTATCCTTTTTTCTCTTGCATCAGCAATTTCACTCTCTTTATTGATTACTGTCATCAGCATATAAACATGCCCTAGCATTTCCCACCTTAAAAAACAAACAACCCTGCATCCCCACAAAACAAACAAAATTTCCCTTAATCCCAGTTATGAACCCCAGTCTTCTCCAATTATGAACCAGTTATATATCTCGCATCATACAAAGTATCTCAGAAGTGTTGTCTACACCCACTGTCACTGCTTCCTTACTTCCTTTTCACTCTTCCACATGTCTACTGCTCCACTGAAAACTGCATGTCAATAGCTTGCATGTTGTCAAGTCCATTGGATACTTCTGTCTTTAACTTAACATGGTTGATTACTCCTCCTTTCCAGAAATTTACTACTCCTAGTTTCCAAAATATTACCATCTCCTGGTTTTCTCCCTACCCAACTGACCATTCCTCTCAGTCTTTGCTGGTTCCTCCCTGTCCCAGTTTGTATACATTATGTCCCCCAGAAAAAGCCATATTCTTTGATGCAATCTTGTTGGGCAAATATATTAGTGGGGATTAAGTTGGAACCTTTGAATTAGGTTGATTCCATGGAAATGCGCCCCACCCAACTGTGGGTAATAACTCTGATTGGATAATTTCTATGGAGGCGTGGCCTTGCCCATTCAGGGTGGGCCTTGATTAGTTTACTGGAGCACATACAAGCTCAGGCAGAAGAAGCGAGCTTGCTACAGCCAAGAGGGACACTTTGAAGAACGCATAGGAGCTGAGAGAGGCACTGCAGATGAGAGACAGTTTGAAGATGGCTGTCGAAAGCAGACTATTGCTCCAGAGAAGCTAAGAGAGGACAAATGCTCCAAGAGCAACTGAGAGTGACATTTTGAAGAGAAGCTGTGGCCTAGAGAGGAACGTCATTTTGAAACCAGTACTTGGAGCAGACGCCAGCCATGTGCCTTCCCAGCTAACAGAGGTTTTCCAGATGCCACTGGCCATCCTCCAGTGAAGGTACCTGATTGCTGATGTGTTACCTTGGACACTTTATGACCTTAAGACTGTAACTATGTAACTAAATAAACCCTCTTTTATAAAAGCCAATCCATCCCTGGTGTTTTGCATTCTGGCAGCACTAACAAACTAGAACACTCCTCCTCCAACCAACTTCCAAATGTGATTTCCCAGGGCTAAATCCCAGTGTGTGTGTGTCTATCTGTCTCTCTTCAGCTCTGCATTCTTATCTGATTGATCTCATCAGATTTCCCTGATTGATCTTATCTGGTTCCATGGCTTTAAGTATCATCTTCATATTGATGACAACCAAATTTATATCCCCAGTACTGACCTTCTAACCTTGAGCTCCAGATCCATATATCCTGTTGCCTACTCAATGGCTATGTCTGGATTTCTAAAAAGGAAACTCAAACTCAACAATTCCAAAACAGAACTTTTGTTTCCCCCATTACTATCGCCCAGCCCTTTCCCCATCGCAATAAATGGCACTATGATCCATCTAGTTGCTCAAGCACAAAACCTAGGAGTTGTCCTTGGTTATTCTTATTCCCTCACTCTCCTTCAATCTATTAGCAAGTTCTGACAGTGAATATCTTCCATAATATATTTCAAAGCTGTTCACTTCTCTCCATCTCTATTCTCTATTATCCTGGTCTAAGCCACCATCAGCTCTCTTCTGATCTTCTGAAACAGCCTTCTAACTGATAACCTTGCTGCTATTTTCATTTCCTACAATGCATTCTCTATGGAGCAGCTAGAGAGATCTTTGATAAAACAAATCAAAACGTGCCACTTCCCTGCTTAAAACATTCAAACTTTCCTTCTGAATTTAGAATAAAATTCAAACTCTTTACTATGGCCTCTAAGGTCATATATTGTAGCTACCCTATCCTAAATTACTATATTTTGACCACATTAGCCTCCAATCTGTACTTGAACACAGCAAGCCCTTTCTTAACCCAGGGCTTTGCATTTGCTATTCTCCTTGACTTAGGCAACGTATTGCTTCCTAACTCTTTGAATGGCTGGTTCCCTGTCATCATTAATGTCTTAGCTAAACAGTCAATTCCTCAAAAAGGCTTCATTTGACTACTTGATCTAACTAGGACCCTCTCCAGTTATTTTCTATCACATCACTTTATTAATTTATACCATATCACTTAAAACACTCTAAAATTATTTTATTATTTGTTTATTGTCTGTGTCTTCCCATTAGATTATACGGTTAATAAAGCAGGGATCTTGTGTGCCTTGTTCACTGCTCTATCCCTTCCTTGCACCTAACTCTGCGTTTAGTACACTGTAGATACTCAAAAATACTTATTAAACAAACTAATCAATTTAAAGCAAGTCACTTACCTTTTCTGGATCTCAGCTTCTTGACTTCTGTGATGGGGCTATATCACTACTCGTTCAGTTATTAAACATCTCTTGAGAACTTTCAATGTTTCGGGCATTGTGCTTGATATGGAAATATCATGATGTGCAAAATAGTTATTGTCTTTGCTTTCAAGGAACTTTGTCTAAAGATCCTTTTCTATGTGGGAATGCTGACTTCTTTGATTCTGTGCACTTTTAGGATAGAAATATATAGAGCAATCAAGTATATAGAAATAAGGAAATCTCTGCCAAACTTGTCAGATTATGTGATGCCACACTGGGATGACAGATATCAAAAATCATACTGACTTCAAATTTGCTTAACATTATCTTACCTTTCTACTTTATAGGGTGATGGCATGGATCAAATGGATATATATGTGGGTATTTTACAAAATGTAAAGTTCTCCACAAATTTAAGGTAAAAGTATTAAAAAAAAATTTTTTTTTACTACTTTTTACACTCTAGCAACTAGAAGCAAACTACTGTGCTCTACACAAATTCTTACATAGTCCTTAAAAACTTACTGACAATTATGGCAGGAACTGGTCTTTTAAATCAATGTTAATTACACTGCACCTGAATTTTGACAGGTCCATTCCTGTAGTGCTACATGCTGACCAACAAGGAAGGCAATTTCCAGCTAAGGGGTTTGGTACTTGACAAACATTAGTACATGGTGCTAAAAATGAGGTATTTTGCTGTATTCACTTTCGATACCCAATCCAGCACACACACACACCTTTAGACAGCAGTGACAGGAAGAGGGCAAGGAGGCCTTACCAATCCTCTCAGCTCTTCAAACAACACTTGAGGATTTCTCTTGAAGGCCTGTCTTTCTAAGCTTGTGCTTTTAAACTTGGGCTGGACTGATTCCAAGTACTGAAGTAACAAATATTACTAAATTCTGTCATTTCCTCCACCAAAAAAGTGATTTTACTACTACTTCTGGTTGTGATGAAAGGTCCTATTGACTATTCAAATCCTCCACCAAGTTATGGATGCAGTATTAAATGACTTCACTCCTTTTTCTTTGGCACTTTAACACATGCCAATGCTTTCATCCACCTCCACTAACATGGCTTATAAATTACTGAGGTGGGGTCATTTTAATAGTACGATTTGTTCACATCTCCAGAGATGTGGTGTAAATGAGACTGGCTGGGAAAGACAAACTCCCCTTTGACAACATGTATTAATATACATGTATATAAAAGTACATCTTCAAAAGTTAGAATTATCTTATTCAATATAATACCTGATTAGGATCCACAACATTAATGATTCTTTGAGGTGTTACAAATCAAATGTGAAAAAGTGATGGTAGTAAGGTCAGAGACAAAAATGAAACATTCCAAGAAATAGCAAGTGATGGAATAGACAGAGCTGAAGTGAAGGAAAGTTAAAGGTCACAAATCTTTTAAGTTTCTTTCTAAATGCTCAAAAGAAGCTCCCTGAATGAACAATGAAACCTAAGAACATTTGTTTATAAGAAGTTTATTGTCCCCTCCTTTTAAAATTGCTACAACAGTGATGAAAGAACACCAAACAGCAAGACGCTTGCTCCCTATGGATTTAGAGTAGTTATATCACCCAACCGCCACCCTCCTCCATACAAACACATACACGTAATCTCTCAATTTTCAAAAGTAGTGTAAAATTATTAAAAGTAATCCATTTCTTAAACAGATGAATAAATCAAGTCCAGCATACTTGTGGTCTTGATTCAGTTAAGAATAAAGTCAGTGCCTCCTTTCCTCCTAGGTCACTACAGAAGTGTTCCAAAGTGGGGACCTAACATGTGCTGGTGCTGAGAGTCTGTTGTGAGGGCTGAACTTTCCTAAATTTTCCACTGTACATAGCCTCCATCTTGGTCTTGCTCTCAAAGCAGCTTGCACTACTCTTAGCACCTCCTCTGGCATTCCTATTGGGCCGTGGAGAAGTAAGGTGTGTGTGTGTGTGTGTGTGTGTGTGTGTGTGTGTGTGTGTGTGTGTGTGTGTGTGTGTGTGTGTGCGCGCGCGCGCGCGTGTGTTTCTGAAGCGGGATTTATGAGAAAATCCAGGCATTTCAGCCTCAGCCTTAAACAAGAGCAGGTTTTACCAGGAAGCTTCCAACAGCCTTCTGATCTTAGGGGCTACATTCCCAGAGCAAGACATAGAGAAGGCCAGGGAGAAGAACTTCTGAACTCAGATCAAAACTTAGTTCTACCAAATGACGCAATTTTATTGATATTCTGACTCCTAGACTCTGTATCCCTAGTATCCTATGTTCTTTCCCACACTGGCTGTCATCACTGTGTCTCTAATTTGTTAAACTTCTTCCTTATTAGTCTCTTAGTCTGGGCACTTCTTGATCAGTTCTGTCAAAGCACTGCCTTTTCCATAATGTGACACAACTCAGATCAATAGAATGTGTGCTAGGCAGCCTTGAAATTAAGAGTTCTATTTCTTAAGTTGAAATACTTATCTGCCAAAATGGAGGAATAGAAAGTATCAGTTGTGGGCATAATGGCACATGGAAAGCTGAGTCATGGGCCAGAGACTGTGAGCGGGGCTACTTGCCTGTTGGGAGGAACATGAGCTGGAGTGGAAATAACATAAAAGCAGTATAACTGAGAGAACAATGAGTGTGAAGTTACGAAGCAACCAACTGAGGACTGCAAACTAGAAATCTGATCGGGTCTTAGAACTGGGTAAGAATCTTAATAAAACCAAAATTAAACAACAACAACAACAACAACAACATTAAACTGAGGTTGCCAGAGAGGAAGAAATGCAAAGATGAAACCATATGGAGGAATAATTCTAAATCTATTAGGCATGAGCAAGGGAATTGTTCAGTGAGTTTTTAGATTCATATGGATAAAAGGTAACATGGGCTAATAAAAACTTAAGTGTCACAAACCTTTCTTCTCTAAAACTGAAAGGTCTTGGGATACAGCTGATAATATATTTAAATAACAGCAAAACCTTGAATACTCATTCATGTGATATTCGTACTGGAAAGATATCCAAATAAAAACAAAGCGCTGAAGTTGGTCTTCCTTTACAACTAGAAAATTTATGAAATGTCTACTTTCTTGAAGTAAATCCAATTATGCTAAAAAAATGCTACATATTTCTTTCATAAAGATGCAAGCCCAAGCATCTGATATTCTTTCTGTGATATTACTTAAGTGAGATCCTCACTGGTGTGCTGGTAAGAGAACCACTATATCCAAGACGAGTTGGAAGGACCAGACCATATTTGGTCTTTTCTTTTGGGCCCTGGATAATAAAAGGTGAGGAGGTCATTAAGGACTTGCCAAAGGCACTGAACTTTCACTCCATAAACAACTCCCAAAGCAAAATGAATTCATAGGAGTGGCCTCAGAGTTTAGGTGTGTGGGAAGAAACCTGTTACCAGTCAACCTTCGGAGGCAAGATGTTATAAGGCCCACAGATTCAAATATAATATACAGAAAATAACAACACAGAAAAGGACTTCTGAGTTTAGCAAGATGATTCCAAACTTGGACCCACTGTTTTTCTGTAGTCATCATAATGACACAGAAGAAGATCATGGCCAAAAAAGATTTTTGTACTGTCAGTCTAATTGGTTAAATAAAAGGGTTGACTGCATTGACTGCAGCATTTGTTTACAAAGAAAAGGGGTTATTCTTAGCAATCCAAGAAAATAGGTTGTATGTAGGAAGTAGGAGAGGAGTGATGAGGTGTTACTTACCTGTGCTATATTTTTGTTCAAAAGATAGACACCGTAATCAAATTGCAACTTCTCCCCTCCTTTTGGATACAGTGGAAACCTAAGAAAGGTAAAGAAAGATCAGAAGCTTTCCAAAACTGAGGAAAAACAATCTCCAAGTTGTTGACAAAAACTGAAGTTTCTTAGAAACAGTATAAACACCTGAAGAATTAGACTAAATCACTTAGTTTTAGTCATTGTAACCTATTATTTTAATACCTTCACCTTCATTATATTAGTCAAATCAGAACAATCACTGCTTTCTTTCAAAGGAAACACTGAATAGGTTATGCAATTAGGGACTAATGTGTAAGAAAGTGGTCTACCAGCCATAAGGAGTTGGGGCCACATTTTCATAAGCTTGTCATTTTAAGATTAAGATCCTAGAATATTTTTTTTCCAGTAGTATCTTAGACTTGAATCCCAACTTCTATTAAACGGAAGAGGAGGGTAAAGATGAAAAGAAAATCAGATTTGAAGCAATATATAAGATTTGTTTATTTTAAGGTGCATAGTTGAATCAACAGCACCAATATAAGCCAAAACAACAACGAAAACAAAAACAAAAAAGCCCAAAAAAAACACAACTGTTCAAAAATTCATTTATTGGCTGAGGTTGCTATTTGGATGCTAATTCTGCAAGGCAATGTGCCCATGCCATAGAACTCTTATAAGACTTTCCCTGTTAATCTCACTGAAGCAAGAAAGGCATAAAATCTGTGGATATTCATAAAGGTGATGAGTTATTTTAGGGAATATGTTTCCCTCACTATTTCCTTTACCTCACCCCTGCAAATAAAGAAGAAAAAGTTATAGTATTTCTTACATTCTAGTCATTCTTTTTTTCTGGTTCTCAAGACTAAACTTAAGTTTTATCCTCTGAAACAGACTTCTCTACAAAGAGATCAATCATAACTTAAGAGTCAAGAAGAAAACTTCAACTTCCTTAGTTTTATAATATAAAAATTACTCTCAAAAATGAAATAACAATACTGAAATAAATAGGTGATCATTATGGGAAATTTTTAATTTTAATAGTCTTTTAATTGCCTTTTAATTTAGAGAATATTGTTTTCTAGGAAAAATTAAAGAAAAGAAATAGAATTTAACAGCTTGATATTAAATTCTCAAGTGAAGCTGGTTACATAGTGTCCAAAATGTAAATTCGTTGTGCTGTAAAATTATAGACACTAGGGAGTAAGCAAGGTCACAAACTGTATTTATTTTCTACTAAACAAACACCAAATGCTTCATACCCCCATAAAAAAGATACAGCTTTGTATTTAATTAAAGCAGTAAAAAACAAACAAGGACATGTAATTTTATTTCAATATAGAGAATGACATTAGCAAACTGTGAGTTTAGGTAAGAATGTGGTCATTCAAGTATAAATAGAAAAATGTCCTTAACACCACAAAATAGGATGCATAAGAGGAGAGTAATAAATAACTGGAAGAAGAACTATATATTTGCTATTATTACATTCTTACATAAAAGGCAATTAAAATGGCCAATACTAAATTAGTTTTCAAATACTTATCTGTTTAAAAAATTCACTGATTCTACAATCAGTGAATTGGTGACAACCAATTAGAAAACAATAAAGAGATTATGTATATAAAAAGTTGGAGCTCTTTAGAACACAGCAATCTCAATATGAGTAAAGAATTATGATATGACTACCAAAAACAGCTAACGTTATTCCAGACTGTATTAATAGAAGCAGAGTAGCTAATTCAGGAACATGCTGGATCCAACTACTTGGAACTGGGTCAGATTATACCAAGTTCTGGGCATTGATGTTTTTTACAAGCATACAGATAAATAATTGGAATCTTATGTACAGGTTATGTTTACAGAGAAGTTTCGTAATAATTTCCTTTGACTGTAAAAAGAACACAGTGAAGTAAAGTGGGCCAACGTTATTGTTATTTAAAAGAAACTGACTCGCCTCAGTCACTTGCTTAGTAAGTAGAGGAGACATGACCTCAGTATTAGGTCTTTGGTTATAAATTCAGTATTCGTTGCACGGCTTCTGAGTTCTTCAAGAAGCACAACGAGGATGATATAGGGGAATGGGAAGCACATTTTTGAGAGGAATGCTCAAAGGAACCGGAGGTATTTAGCCTGGAGGGTAGAAGTCTCAGGGACAACAAATGAAGGACTTTCGGCAGGAAAAGAACTGGGTTTGCTCTGCATGGGTTCAAACAGGGAGAACCAAAGTTAACAGGTAGAAGTTACATGAAGACTGATTCCACTGCAGAATTATTCAAAACCCAAAAGATCTCCCACCACTAGATCAGCCAAACAGAAACTGGGCAACAAACATACATAGTGGAAATGTATTCTTAATTACTTCAACAGCTTCCTAACTAGCATTAGCAATGCCAGTTAATTTTCCATATCACTGCCAGACTGATTTAAGGCAGCCTAATAGATTTTAAAAAATTGAATTATCTAGAGATAGATATTAAAGTATTCATGAACAAAATGTTATGATATCATGATATCTGGGATTTACTTAAAAATAATCCACTGGGATGAAGAGCAGGGAAGGGGTACAGATAAGATAAACAACTGTTCATAATTATTAAAGCTGGGTACATAGGGTTTGTTATAGTATTTTCCCTAGTTTTGCATATGCTTAAAATTTCCTATAGTAAAAATGTAATCGAAAAGAAATGAAAGACAAAATAATAGCCACTCAGTCTCTTATCACATCATCAGTGCTCCTTATGTCTGTCTGTGTCCAAGTTTCCTCTTCTTATAAGAATAAAAGTCATGCTGGATTAAAGGCCCACCCTACTACTCCAGTATGGTCTGATTCTAACTTGTCTAATTCCATTTGTAATGACCTTAGGTACTGGGATTAGGACTGCAACATATCTTTTTGGGGGACACAATTCAATCCATAACAGCATGAAAACAGAAGCTACAATATTATTTATGACTGTGATAGACCAATATGTAGGTATTTTTTTAAATACATTAAAGTAGTCAAATATTAATCTATTATTTTTTTCTTTTTCATGCTCTAATATCCTGTTTGTTTTTTTAACTGGCATATAGAAAGTTCAATAAAAGAAAATTTTCTGCTTTTGTTTTCTGGCTATTATTACTATTCATTTAATTTCATGATTGTCACTGAAAACAATTTCATCATGTATTAAAAAATGATCCACTCCAGGTGTCAAAAACTTTAGGCAGAGGTCACTGAGATATGCTTTGGAACTGGCATTAGGAAGAAAAGACACTGTCGCCTCCTCTGTACCCAGAGATATGGGAGGTAGGAGACCCAGAACGGCCTTCTCTTGAGAAGGCTCCAGGGTAAATGATATTCTTAGGGGAGCCAGTTATTCTACTTATGTCTAGCAGTTGTATTTACAAGTTTTATACCACAGTTATATAGTGAACAAGTTGAAGACATAGCATGTATTATAAAAATTGAAGAGGGGTTTCAAAAAGCACATAGGAAAGATCTAGGAGGGAAGTGAAGAGAGAGATACTAGATCAGAGGACAGCGAACAAAAAATGACAATGTGCAGATGATTAATAGACAGAGGGCAACAAAAGTCCTTATATGAGAATAAGAAAAGGAATGATTTTTTCTTCTTCTTTGGGGGAAGAAAGGAGAGAGAATATATAAAGGAAGATCATTTATGCCAGTCAAAAGAGATTTAATTTGATATGACAGGTAATAAGACGCCACCCTAAGTTTTTAAAGGAGAAATCATGTAAAAAGATTTATATGAGATTATTCTCTTTGCTAATATCAAATATGATTCTTTGGACAGAGCTGTACTAAAAGGAGAATTTCAGAAGAAAGTTAAAAAAAAATAATCCCTATCCTTTTTACTTGTTAAGTTGTTGGGTTATGGAAATTGTTAAAGAACTCAATATCAATTTCCTCGTAGGAACCTTCCAGTTTTTCCACACCTCTTTTGTAACTGTTGAAAATAATCTATAGGCAAATTTCAGTGAGCAGAACAAAATGAAAGTATATAAACCATGTTTTTTTAAATAGACAATTTTGTAAATAATAATAATAATAATAATAATTCTGCCAAGTAAACCAAAACCACATTCCATAACATTAACAGCCAACTTGCACTCACCTGGCTTTAAGAGCACCTATTTCCCACAAAACCTATAAATGTTACACACACACACATACACACACACACACACACCTCTCACCAAAAAAAAAAACCTCTCCAAAAATACCCTACAACAAGTATGCAAAGTGCATAAATCTACTGTACCTAATAATGACAAACAATATTTCCATTTGGAACATGAATTTGAAAGAAGAAATATTCATCATTTAAATTTCTAAAGACTGCCCTTCACAACGTAAGCATATAATATAGGTTTGTTTAAATACATCATAATGGTATATTGTCTATAGTCACCTTTTTATATAGTTATGGGAATATAATAGGTGCTCAATCCTATATGTCAAAATTATTTATTACTTATTTGGGGGGTGGGAGTAGGAGGAAAAGACCAAAAGGAGGATTTAAATGTAATAAATTAAGGTGTTGGAATCAGATAGCCAGAGGTTCAGATCCCAAATTTGCTATTTACTTGTAATATGAATTTGGGTACAGTACTCAGAACTTCTGATTCCAAATCTCTGAAATGGCTTTAATATTACCAATCTTTCAGATTGCTGTGAGAATTAAATAAGAAAATCTAAGACACAGCACAGTTATGGTCATGACCTATTTCCCCAAATACACATATTCTTATCTGTAACTACCTCAAAGGAAGATACCATATTTTATTCATTTTGTTGCCTTCTAAAATCACAATGCCTTCTCATGTAACATTCATTTTCTACCCCATGTTTTAGTTGTTTATACGAATGTCTTACTTCCCCTATTAGAATTTGAACTTTTTAAGGACAGGGGCCTTAAGCTGAATCTTATCCACAGTGGGTATTCATCAAATGCCTGTAAATAAATTATTAAATAAATGTGTGAACAACAAATACTTAAGTGACATAAAGCCCTGCAAATTAGAAACCACCCCCCCAATACATTTAGCAATCAAAAAGAAAGATTTTAAGTTTCAGAAACATCTTCATCATTCATTCTTTCTTAGCATCAATACACCTAGAAAATCAGCTCTTTTAGAAACTGGTTTGAATTTTTCTTCAAAAGAAAAAATACTTTGGTGGGGGAGGGAATCCCAAGTTATGGAATGGTACTTGTGTGGATTAATAGGAGGTAGAGACCTCTACCACTAGAGTGAAAGAACCAGTGAGCACTGTCAAAACAGCATAACAACAATTATTTTACTGCTGGATTGCATGTACATCTATTATCTATTATGCATCAAGTACCACACTTATTCATTATCTATACAATCCTAGCAATTGTCCGATAGGCAATATTATTTATAACTGTCAGAAAAGGTGCAAATAACATTAAAGTGCCCATGGTCACCAAATCTTTCCTAACAGCTACCAATCCCAATCTATCTCATGTCCCCAGTCCCCATTTGGATTAGGTATTGCTGTTCTGTGTGTTCTTGCAGAATTCTGTACATTCCCTAACACAAGTACTTCTCACACTGTATTGTAATTGCTTGTTTATTGCTTTGATCTTGCATAAGAATGTGATATGTGAGACTATGTCTAATTTATTACTATTTTAATCACCAGTTCCTAGAGCTAGCATCTGGAACATATTTATTTCTGGAACGAAGAAAGGGGTCAATGTATGGATAGGTGGTGGAGCTAGAATTCCAACCTAAGGTTGTCTGACTCTAAAGCTTATGATTTTTATTCTATACCATGTTCCCTGTCTAGTAATAACCTCCTATATTTGTATTATTTTGTAAATATCATTTTACTCAAGATTTCTCTAAAAATGTGTGGGATTTCTTTACCCCACAAGTCAGATGTTCATGAATGAAACTATTATCAAATTCATGAACCGATTTGAAAACCAGAAAATCCAGCTTTTATGACAATATTTTGGATTTAGTGCTAAGTCTAAAAAGGCAAAGTGTCATTACCAATAACTACAGTTCTCATTAAAATCCAAAGTATAACTTATAAGTCTTAATACATACATTATTACTTTAGGAATTTAATAACTCAACTTATGTGCTTAAATAAATGAAGGCAGATAAAATATTTAGAAATAAATCCACAAGTTTTTCAAAAATCCACTTAATTTCACTTAATTTTTCATAGCTGTGTCCATATATCTGTTGGCTACTTAAGTTTTTACAAGTTAATTTTAGGTCATCTATCATGAAGTCTTTAGACTTTTAGCTGCTTTCTGGATGTCAAAGCTAAAAATTACATACATAAGTTAGCTAAAGTTAGTTTTCTAGAACAAATATGCCATGTTGGAATTCCGTATATTCAGAATGTACATGAGAAAGACATTTCAATTATGAAATTGCAAAGGGAATCATGTCAGCTGATCATCTTACCCAATTTCAGAGCACAGAAAGACAGTTCAGAGGTCCCTATGTCATTCTGTTTAAGTATAGACTTCACAGATGGAGGAAACTCCAAGTATCATTGATCTGATAGCAATCAATGCAAACATCTAGGTTGTCATAATCAATCTGCTTTAATTATCAACAAGTTTTTCCCATTTCTGACCAGTCATTTGGAGCTGACCTCTGACAAGTACTTACAAGTCATCGAAATCTCATTTTATTTTACAGCCTCATATTTGTTATTGGGCTAATCTTTACCTGTTCTACATCACACAACAGCTTAAATATTTGAATGGCCCAGCAATAAATTTCCATGGTCCCTCTGGGTCAGTCAGATGTTAGCTGTTAAGTAAAGCTAAAAGGATCTATGCTTCATAAATTTCCTTCAGGCTCCACATTTGCTCTTACAGGCTAGGCTTTCAAGCCTAAACATCTTTATAGCTATGTGCAATGATTTATTAACTCCTTGTTTTTATCCAAGGAGATTAATCATGTATGTATCAATAAGCCGGTGTGCTGGTGACTGCGTTTTATTGTACATATAACCACCTGCCTTTAAAACAAACTTGAGTCTAAAGCTTTTGTAAGCGCTTGCTAGATTTTAACAACATTCACCTGTTCCTAATTTGGAATAAAACATATGGTTTAGCTCTGCTATTTAGTTCTAAGCCAGTCTTTCCTCTTATGGACCCAACAATATAAAACAAAACAAATCCAAAGCACAAAAACTTACATTTGGAGGATGTTACACACACACACACAAACACACACACTCACATCCCATTTACTTGCCCAATTACTTCTGAAAAGCATTTTTGAAAAATAACAGAGGTGTAAATATGTTACTTATGAAATTATTACATTTCTTAGAAAAAATTATGTGTTCTATATTACTCTCAAGGGGTCTAAGAATTTATGTTCAAACTGTGAAAATCTTCAATTTCAAGAACTCAAAAATGATAACAGTCCTATCCAACTGCCTGTGAGGTAAAGGAAGGGTGTTTCTACCTTTATACTCAGGAATTCACATTTGGCCAGGTGAAACCAAAATTTTCTTTTCCCTTTCCTTATCGTTCTCTAAATTAGACCAAAAGTTTAAAAGGCAGGATGCCAGCATAGAGAGAACAAGGATCTAATCCAGCATGCTCAAGTCAATACTAAAATTAAGTATGTCTGGGTGATATGGCAGGGAGGAGTAAATCCTCAGGAAAAAATGACTAATAGAAATGTCTAGGAAAGACAGAAGTCAACACAGCCTCCCACAGCTGTACAAGACTTCTTTCCTAAACACATCTACTTTTCCAGTCATAGTGGGCCCTGACAACACTGGCTACAGTTGGCATTTAATCTACTATTCAAATTTCTTTCCTCCTTTGAGGCCCAATGCAAATCCTTTATCTTCTCTGAAGGCTTCCTCAAGCCAGAACTGTTAGTACCTTCATGAAATTTAGCAATATTTATTCATCATTAGAAGGCATGGAATCACATTATGTTGTTTTACAATCATATACTTACATGTCTGTCTCTAGTTCAATAAATATTCTCTGAATTGTTTTAAATTAAATTAATTAAATTTAACTAAACAGTTTTAGTTGTATTAAACTATTTTAATTTATTTATATAAAGGTTTTGGATAAAGTGAACCATGAAAAGCACACTTAAAAATTAATATTTTTAATTAAAGTAATACATGTGCATGGTTTAAACTGTTCTACAAAGCTGACAGTAAAAGCATTAGTTTACATGTTATTAGCTAAAAAACTTTAGCTCTACTTCAATTCCTAGACACCAGAACCAATCATTTTCAACACTTTAAGCTGCTTTTTTCCCCCTGGTACTCTCAATATTTCTAATTAATATCCTTATACTACTCTTTCTCGATTCTTTGGATTTAAACCTGATCTACTGACATTCTACTGGGGAAGATGACAATTTAGCTTTCTAAATTGCTTCCCCACCTCTTCCCCAAATTCCTGCACTTCTTTCTCCCATTCTCTCAATGGTCAACACCAGAATTTTTGGTTAATTCAACATGCAGGGTTAAACTACTATAATTCTGTAATTATTATTTTGATCTGAACCATATAATGTATAATGTTGATATATTTTTTCTTTTAAACTTCTGTTTCTCACTCATTAAAAACCACCTAGTTTCTTCATTTGCTAAATTTATTTATGTACTTCCCACTAATTCATTTCCCAGCTCCCTGAGTCAATGTCTCACAGTGTCATCACCTAGTTGTGCAATCATCACATTCAATTTTAAGCCATTTGCATTGCTCCAAAAAGAAAAATAACAGACATAAAAAAAGAAAACCCAAAACATCCCAAACCCTTTATTACCCCCCTATTATTGACCCATAGTAATGGTGTGGAATATTGATGAAAGGATGCTAAGATATTACTGTTAACTATAGTCCGTAGCTTACAATAGGTAGGTTTTTTTTGTTGTTGTTGTTTTTTTTAAAATTCTCTCTCAATACAAACACATCAGGTAATTTATTAGCTTCATTGTGCTTTCCTGGAGCCCTATGTCCTACTATTCTCTGGGTCAGTTTAAGAACTGATCTAGGCTTTTCCTTCTCATCCAAAATCCCTTTGCTTCTCTGCTATGTTGGACCCCTTGTTTTCCTTGAATGATGTGTTCTTTTAATTGGTGTATTCCCTTGTATTAATAGAGCACCTGGTACAGGAGCTTCCTAGGAAAGGTGCATGGGTGGATTTTTTAAGGACCTTTATGTTTGAAAAGTCTTTTTACCTATCCAGACATTTTATTGATGGTTTGGTTTAATACATAGACCTAGAATACAGAAATAATTTCTTCCCAGTATTTTGAAGGCATTATTCCATTTCTTTCTAGCTTTAGTGTTGCCTTTAAGTAGTCAGATGTTATGATTTTCTCATTTGTAAGTTTTTTTAATTCATCTGTAAGCTTTTAGAATCTCTTTATTCCCAATGATGTGCCTCAGTGTAGGCTTTTAAAATTCATTGAGCTGGGCACACAATGGGCTCTTTCAATATGAAAATCTTCCAAATACTAGGATTTTTTTTTTAATTCATTTTTATTGAGATATATTCACATACCATGCAGTTATACAAAACAAAGTGTACATTCAATTGTTTACAGTACCATTATACAGTTGTGCATTCATCACCAAAATTAATTTTTGACATTTTCATTACCACATATACAAAAATAATAAGAATAAAAATTAAAGTGAAAAAGAACAATTAAAGCAAAAAAAAAAGAACACTGGGTGCTTTTTTTTCTTTCCCCCCATTTTTCTACTCATCCATCCATACACTGGACAAAGGGGAGTGTGGTCCATATGGCTTTCCCAATCACATTTTTATACAGTCGTCTACAAGATTCATGGGTTCTGGGTTGTAGTTTGATAGTTTCAGGTATTTACTGCTAGCTATTCCAATTCATTAGAGCCTAGAAAGGGTTGTTTACATTGTGAGTAAGAGTGTCCACCAGAGTGACCTCTTGGCTCCTTTTGGAATCTCTCTGCCACTGAAGCTTATTTCATTTTGTTTCACATTCCCTTTTTGGTCAAGAAGATGTTCTCCACCCCACGATGCCAGGTCTAGATTCCTCCCCAGGAATCATATTCCACATTGCCAGGGAGATTTACTCCCCTGGGTGTCAGATCCCACGTAGAGGGGAGGGCAGTGATTTCACCTGACAAATTGGCTTAGCTAGAGAGACAGGGCCACATCTGAGCAACAAAGAGGCATTCAGGAGGAGGCTCTAAGGCACAATTACAGGCAGGCCTAGCCTCTCCTTTGCAGCAACAGTCTTCCCAAGGGTAAGTCCTGTGGTAGAGGGCTCAACCCATCAAACCACCAGTCCCCTACAAGTGTGAGCACATCAGCAGCCATCCAGGTGGGGAAGCCCAACACCCCTGCATTCTTCACCAGCTGTTCAAGAGAGCTCTGCATATTTTTTCATTGTTTTTTTTTTTTTTTAATTAACTATATAAAAAAAATTTTTTTTAAAGATACACAATAAAAAAACATTTCAAACAAACCATAACAAGGGAGTAAGAAAAAGACAACTAATGGATATTTTTTTGATCCATTCTGCCAATCTATATCTTTTAATTGGGGAATTTAATCCATTTACATTCAGTGTTATTACTGAGAAGGCATTTCCTGAATCAGCCATCCTATCCTTTGGTTTATGTTTGTCAGATATATTTTTTCCCCTTTCTTTCTTATTGTCTTTTAATGAAGCAATATTGAATCTCTTTACTACTGAACCTTTTTCCATATCTCTCTCTTCTTTCTTTGTTTCTCTGTTGGTAGGGATCCCTTGAGTATCTGAAGTAGGGCAGGTCTTTTATCAGCAAAATCTCTCAGCATTTGTTTGTCTATGAAAAATTTAAACTCTCCCTAAAATTTGAAGGAGAGCTTTGCTGGATAAAGTATTCTTGGTTGGAAATTTTTCTCTCTCAGAATTTTAAATATGTCATGCCACTGCCTTCTTGCATCCATGGTAGCCGCTGAGTAGTCAACTAGTTAGTCTTATGTTGTTTCTTTTGTATGTGGTGAATTGCTTTTCTCTTGCTGCTTTCAGAACTTGCTCCTTCTCTTCAGTATTTGAGAGTCTGATCAGAATATGTCTCAGAGTGGGTTTATTTGGATTTATTCTATTTGGAGTTGGCTGGGCATTTATGCTTTGTGTATTTATATTGTGTAGAAGGTTGGGGAAGTTTTCCCCAACAATTTCTTTGAATACTCTTTCTAGACCTTTCCCCTTCTCTTTCCCTTCTGGGACACCAATGAGTCTTAAATTTGGACGTTTTATTTTATCTATCGTATCCCCGAGATCCATTTCAATTTTTTCGATTTTTTTTCTCCGTTCTTTCTTTTGTTCTTTCATTTTCTGTTCTGTGGACTTCTAGGACACTGAGACGTTGTTCAGCTTCATCTAGTCTTGTATTGTGAATATCCAGAGTCTTTTTAATTTGGCCAACAGTTTCTTTTATTTCCATAAGATCATCTATTTTTTTTAATTTACTCTTGCAATTTCTTCTTTATGCTCTTCTAGAGTCTTCTTCATGTCCTTTATATCCTGTGCCATGCTCTCATTGTTTGTCTTTAGTTCTTTGATTAATTGCTCCAAGTACTGTGTCTCCTCTGATCTTTTGATTTGGGTGTTTGGGTTTGGGTTATCCATATCATCTAGTTTTTTCATATGCTTTAAAATTTTCTGTTGTTTTTGGCCTCTTGGCATTTGCTTTACTTGATAGGGTTCTTTTAGGATATGTAGGATTATTCAAAGACGAATCTCTAATCTGTCAGATCTACAGCTTGGTGGTGTACACTTTCTCTAACTAACCAGCAGGTGGTGTCTGTGAGTCATCTATTCCCCTCAAGTCAGTTCTCCCCAACTTTGTCTTTGTGGTGTGTGGGGGTCTGATTCTTGTGGGGTCCAATCGGTACACCAAGTCTGGGTGTGTTGTTGGTGCTGTCCACCCTGAATGTGGGGCATGTCTGAGCAGTTAGGGAGGGAGGGCAGCTTTAATAATCAAACCTCCCAGGTGTTTCTGGAGATTTAAGGCTGTTTCAAGATCTAAACCTTCATTTCAGTCTCGCCACAGATTGTCTCTGGCACTGACCCACAAGTCCTTGGTATTGGCGTATGGTCCCTGGGATTTCTGAGTGGGTCCCTCTTCCAAGTTGTGCCTTTCTAGGGCCTCTGCTGAGGGAAAGCTGTGCTACATCACAAGTGTGCACCGTCCCTCAAGGGAAGTTCTGGGCCGCTGGGCCATGTAGGTGCGTTCCCAGCCTGCTGTAAGAATGGCTGTATGGGGTGTGTTAATTTCCCCCTTTTCGCACAGCTCTGCCTTCCCAGCTCCAGGACAATTAGCTGTAGGTGTGTGAAAGGCTATTGTCCACACCTGATTTTGTGGCATGTGCGCTTGTTGCTGGAAACACTTCCTGTCACAATGGGTTTTTGCCATGGCTCTGGGCTGTGGTGCCAGTGCCAGGTAGGAGTGTTCCCAACCTGCCGGGAAGATGGCTGCAAGGAACGTGGTTATTTTTCCCCTTTGGCTCACCTCTGCCTTCCTCACTCTGAGACAATTAGCAGCAGGTAAACGAAAGGCTCTCTTCCATGCCAGATATTGAGGTGTTCGCATAGCACATTCCTGCTGCGCTTCACTGTGCGGTTCTTGCTGTTGTATCTGTAGCTGCTTTTGGTTTTTTTAAAAAAGAACTAGTGCATCTCCAAATGCCAACCCATGGTTTCCCCATACCGCAGGGTGGCTGCCGGATATTCAGCAGGCTTACTCACTCATTTCAGAACACAGACTCCTGGTTTCACCAAGTGCACTGTCTTTGTGGATTTAGCAGAACTTATCTAGATGGTGCATTGCTGGAACTGGTGTTTTGGGTCACTTTCTGCTTTTATCTACTATTTTTCACGGAGGTGTTTTTTTGCCCTGTCTCTCCTAGCCTCCATCTTAGGTTCTCCAGCTAGGATTCTTCTTATATTAAAACTTGGATAATTTCCTACTCTCTGTTTTCTATTCTCTTTCTGTACTTATTGTTATTTGGATGTTGGATCATCAGACATTTGAGGAATGCCTCCAATTTTCTTATCTTTTCTCTCCTATTTTCAATCTCTGCCTTATTATTATTATTATTATTTTTTTTCATATATGCCAAAAATATGTTCCCTAGATGTGTTTTTTTTTTTTTTAATTCAGTTTTATTGAAATATATTCACAAACCATACAGTCATCCGTGGTATACAATCAACTGTTCACAGTATGATCATATAGTTATGCGTTCATCACCACAATCTATTTCTGAACATTTTCCTTACATCAGAAAGAATCAGAATAAGAATAAAAAATAAAAGTGAAAAGAGAATACCCAAACCATCCCCCCATCCCACCCTATTTGTCATTTAGTTTTTACTCCCATTTTTCTACTGATTTTTTTTTCGATTTTTTAACTTTGTTTATCAAAAAATTAAAAACAAACAGGCAAACAACAACCAAAAAAAACCCCACAACATTTCAAACAAAGCAATGGATTAAGGAAAACAAATAACCTAAAATAACTACTTTGCTTCCAATATGTTCCTACCATACCCCACGAAAATTAATAAACCATGTCCAAACAGAGGAGTAAGAAAAACAAATAATCTAAAATAACTACATTGCTTCCAACATGTTCCTACCATACCCCAAGAAAATTAACAACCCCTAAGAAAACAAAGGAATAAGAGAAAAAAAAAACCTAAAATAACTCTATTGCTTCCAACATGATCTTACTATATCCAAGAAAGTTTACAAACCATAATCATTCCTGAGCATTCCCATAACCTTGAGATTACCCTCCACAGTTTATCTGTTCTTATTAGATTATCATTCCCCCTCCACTAATTGGTATCTCTAGGTCCCCTACATTCTACAGTATAAAACATTGTACATTTTTCACAGAATTCACATTAGTGGTAACATACAATATCTCTCTTTTTGTGCCTGGCTTATTTTGCTCAGCATTATGTCTTTTTTTTTTTTTTTAATCTTCATTTTATTGAGATATATTCATATACCACGCAGTCATACAAAACAAATCGTACTTTTGATTGTTCACAGTACCATTACATAGTTGTACATTCATCACCCAAATCAATCCCTGACACCTTCATTAGCACACACAGAAGAATAACAAGAATAATAATTAGAGTGAAAAAGAGCAATTGAAGTAAAAAAGAACACTGGGTACCTTTGTCTGTTTGTTTCCTTCCCCTATTTTTCTACTCATCCATCCATAAACTAGACAAAGTGGAGTGTGGTCCTTATGGCTTTCCCAATCCCCTTGTCACCCCTCATAAGCTACATTTTTATACAACTGTCTTCGAGATTCATGGGTTCTGGGTTGTAGTTTGATAGTTTCAGGTATCTACCACCAGCTACCCCAATTCTTTAGAACCTAAAAAGGGTTGTCTAAGGTGTGCGTAAGAGTGCCCACCACAGTGACCTCTCGGCTCCTTTTGGATTCTCTCTGCCACTGAAGCTTATTTCATTTCCTTTCACATCCCCCTTTTGGTCAAGAAGATGTTCTCCGTCCCACGATGCCAGGTCTACATTCCTCCCCGGGAGTCATATTCCACGTTGCCAGGGAGATTCACTCCCCTGGGTTCTGCCTTATTATTATTATTATTATTATTATTATTATTTGGTTCTTTCTCCTAAGAGATTTCCTCATCTTTACCTTCTAACTTCTGTTCAATTTCTTTATTCCATCATTTTAATTTTCTAAGTTTTGTTTGTCTTTTGATGAATGTTCATTTTTATACCATCTTGTTTCTGTCTTTGGATGCAGTACCTTCCCACAACTCTTAAGATATTAGATTTTTTAATGTTTGCTTTTTAGTGTTTTCTATTTTCTTTCTTTCCTCCAAATTTCATTATTGACCATTTACTTTGGCTTCTTTATTTCATGTTAGAGGTCTCCTCAAATGTCTGATGAACCTTGGCTATTCAGCAACTTTTTTTTTTTAACTGCAAATTTTATTGAGACATATTCACATAGCATAAAATCCATTGAAAGTATACAATCAATGTCTCACAGTGTCATCACCTGGTTGCGCAATCATCACACTCAGTTTTAAACCATTTTCATTGCTCCAAAAAGAAAAATAACAGATAACCATATGTTCTGGTTTGCTAATGCAGCTGTTATACAAAATACCAGAAATGGATTGGCTTTTATCAAAGGGGGCTTATTTGGTTACAAAATTATAGTCTGAGGGCCATGAAAATGTCCAAATGAGGGTATCAACACAAGTATACCTTCACTGAAGGAAGGCCAATGGCATCCAGAAAACCTCTGTTAGCTGGGAAGGCATGTGGCTGGCATCTACTGATCCCACGCTGTGTTTCAGCTCCACTCTCAGCTCCTGTGCATTCTTCAAAGTGTCTCCCTTGGCTGCAGCACCAACTTCTGTCTGTGAACACTTTAATAGGATTCCAGTGATTCAATTAAGACCCACTCTGAATGGGTAGGGCAACACCTCCATGGAAATCATCCAATCAAAGGTCTCACCCAAAGTTGACTGAGTCACATCTCCATGGAGGCAATCAATCAAAGGATTCCAACCTAATCAACATTACTATGTCTGCCCCCACAAGACTGCATCAAAGAATATGGCATTTTGGGGAACATATTACATCCAAACGGGGACACCATACAAAAAAGAAAACCCCCCAACCTCATACTCTTTATTCCCCCCTATTATTGACTCATAGTAATGGTGTGGTATACTTGTTACTGTTGATGAAAGGATATTAAGATATTATTGTTAACTATAGTCCATAGCTTACAATAGTACTTTTTTTTTCAACCACATACCAGTCTATTATTAACTCTTTGTACAAGTGTTGTACATTTGTATTAGTTCATGAAATAACTTATTTGTATTTGTAGTATTAATCTTAAACAACATCCACATCAAGGTTCACTGTTATACAATCCCATATCTAAGCCTCTAGCTTTCCTTCTGTTGACATACATGACTCTCAGTAATACTACATCGTATGTATGTATATACCCCATTTTGTGTATACATTCATTGGTTGGTGGACACTCGGATTGTTTCCATCTTTTGGCAATTGTGAATAATGTTGCTATGAACAATCAGTGTGCAATTCTCTGTTCGTGTCCCTGCTTTCAGATCTTCTGGGTATATATCGAATAGCAAAACTACCAGGTCATAGGGCAATACAACATTTAGTTTACCAAGGAACCACCAAACTGTCTTCCACAGTAGCATTTTACATTCCCACCAGGAGTGAATAAGTGTTCCTATTTCTCCACATCCTCTCCAACACCTGTAGTTTCCTGTTTATTTAATAGTGGCCATTCTTACAGGTATGAGATGATATCTCATTGTGGTTTTGATTTGCATTTCCTTAATAGCTAATGAAGATGAACATCTCTTCATGTGCTTTTTACCCATTTGTATTTCCTCTTTGGAAAAATGACTTTTCATACCTTTTGCCCATTTTATAATAGGATTGTTTGTCTTTTTATTGAGTTGTAGGCCCAGGGACGGACCCACGGACCGCCTGGCGGACGGACGAGGGCACTCGCTTTGTGCTCAGGTCCAGCTTCAGCGAGGCTCCAGGCTTGCAGCGCGCGGCTACCCTGCCCGCCTGCGGCCACCCGGCTCCGGCGGCCTCGGCACGCGTGGGGCTAGAGGTGCGGGAGCCGCTCTCTGCCGGTGGGTCCCCCGCACCGCTGAACCCGGGCCGCCGGCGCTGCGGCCCCGAGGGCTCTGCGAGCCCCCGCTCCCCGCCGGGCCGCTCCGAGCAACGGTGCTCCTGGGCTCCAAACTCGGGCTGCCGGGGCAAGTGTCTTCATGAACCCAGAGGATGTCCGGGAAGCACTACAAGGGTCCTGAAGTCAGTTGTTGCATCAAATATTTCATATTTGGCTTCAATGTCATATTTTGGTTTTTGGGAATAGCATTTCTTGGAATTGGACTGTGGGCATGGAATGAAAAAGGCGTTCTGTCCAACATCTCTTCCATCACCGACCTCGGCGGCTTTGACCCAGTTTGGCTCTTCCTTGTGGTGGGAGGAGTGATGTTCATTTTGGGATTCGCAGGGTGCATTGGAGCTCTACGGGAAAACACTTTCCTTCTCAAGTTTTTTTCTGTGTTCCTGGGAATTATTTTCTTCCTGGAGCTCACTGCTGGGGTCCTGGCGTTTGTTTTCAAAGACTGGATCAAAGACCAGCTGTATTTCTTTATAAACAACAACATCAGAGCGTACAGGGATGATATTGATTTGCAAAACCTCATAGACTTCACCCAGGAATATTGGCAGTGCTGTGGGGCTTTTGGAGCTGATGATTGGAACCTAAATATTTACTTCAATTGCACAGATTCCAACGCAAGTCGAGAGCGATGCGGCGTGCCGTTCTCCTGCTGTACTAAAGATCCTGCAGAAGATGTAATCAACACTCAGTGTGGCTATGATGCCAGGCAAAAGCCAATTTTTGGGATATGCCTGGCCCAGAATTTGGTTAGTGACATTGAAGCTGTCAGGGCTAGCTGGTAAAGCCCCTGCAACAGCTGCTGCAAGACACTGGACAGACCCTTGCCTTCCTGCTCGTCCAGCATGCTGAGCTGACATCCAAGCTGCAGGGACCCTGGTCACAGAGGCATCCTGCCATCCCACCTGGCTGAGCTGCAAAGAACTTGTGTTTTTTTTGTTTGTTTGTTTTTTGTTTTGGGGGGGAGGGGGGATAAAACTGGGAAATGCTGCTGCTCACTGACGAATTTAAAAAGAAAAATAACCATTATGAAAGTCATTGCACCGTGAATCTACTGTAGCCATGGATTTATGGAACGTTGGAAACTTACCCAAAAAAAAAGGGTGGGGGACGCTGATGTGCTTACATGGAAACAGAATACCCTTGGATTTGTAGGAAATACCATGTTCTCTACCTGTGCAATTGGAGGGCTGACAGAAGTCACAACTTGAAGGGACTGGCTTCTGTGCCGCAGCCTGAGGAAGTACATCTTTTCTAAAACTCAGTCTCTTAACTGGGAGCGTGTTTGGGGACCTCCCTCCACAATGTGATTCAAGCAGCTGTTACAACTGTCATCCCAAGAAGAAACCAGCTTGTCTTTGAGTTCATATTTTGAGGTAATCGCATTGAATAAGTAACTTGTAAAGGGCACACTTGGTCTACTCTGGAGTGTCTCCTTGTAAGGGACGTTGTGTATTCCATGTGCACTGAGCCAGGGTGTTGAAACACTTCCTCATGCTGTATTTTAGCAGGACCTTTTTCTAAGCAGACCTGAGCTTTATCAATGAAATGCAAGGAGAAAAAAAATGAGGTATTAGCCAACCCCCTTCTTACCCCCCCAACTGGTTGTCGGATTCTTTGGAAACTCTGGAATACTCTGTGTTGGGGTTTTTGTTTCTTGTAGGTTTTGTTTTGTCTCCCAAAGGTGAAAGCTATGATTCAGTTTCTCTTATATTTTAAAATGTTCTCGTACTCAGCTCGACTGTTTTTCTTTTGTGTAATCCTACCTGCATGCCCTGTGAATCAATCCACCATCTCCCTTTCCTGCCATCCTTCCTACGAACATTTGAAAATGTTTTTGGTCAGCATTTATTTCCTGGGCTCATGGCCTTTATGCGGTCGTGGCAGGAAGAGACCAGCTGTGCCATTGCAAATGCTTCCATGGACTCAGCAGACTTGTTACAGGGTTGAGCCTCGTGGCCTCCTGCACCCTCTCCCTCTTTCTCTTTGAATGGAACTAAACCCAATTCAAAAGCTTCCTTTTTTTTTTCCTTTCCTGTTTTAGTTTGCCTTTATTAAAAGAACGCATGACCCCAGCTCCTTCTGTTCTCTTATTGTAGACTAACCATCAGAGTAGTTAACAAAGCACAAACACTTTGGAGGGGAGTACATTAAGCTGGGGCAAATGTCTGTGACACAAAGTGGGAAACCACTTGCCTGGCACTGGTGCTGCTGCCCCTGCCCCTGCTCCACTAACTGGGGCAAGATTTGCCCCCAGATTTTCCTCCAACTGGTATCCCCTGAATATGTCCACCAGATATTGCTCTCCTGGGGAGCAGATACTAGTCTGTGGAATGCTGGGAAAACCACAGGCATATTTTACAGCACATAACTGGGCAGCTAGCTAGCATGCTTGGTGGAAATTTAGCAAGGTTTTCCATTTCAGCCCCATGTGGCCTCACTGCAGCTGATGGCTGTGTCATTGTGCTCAGATACAGGACAACAATTCTTTTAAAATCTAGTCTCCACAGTTTGGGTGTGTGTCTGACTGTGCACGTGTGCTTGTGTGTCTGTATAGTTAGAGATGTTTAATCCATATTCCAGCTGTACGATTATCTCATTTCATCTCTTCCCACACCACAGTTGTTTTGTAATTTCATGCCATCATGGAGAAGACTTGAGCTCTCCAATAGGCATGTTTGTCTTTTTTTGTTTATTACCTCATTCTCCGGTGAACTCCACTTGACCAGTTAATTCAGAATCAGACGATATCCCCACCCTTAGGCACATCCAGTGAAAGGCCAAACACCAAGTCCAAGTGAATTATAAATTTTAATCACCCTTTATTTTTTACACTTGAGAGTGGTTGTCATAAAGGCTGTCATTAATAAACTTGGTTCTACCTTAAAAAAAAAAAAAAAAAAAAAAAAAAAAAGACTGCATCAAAGAATATGGCTTTTGGTGGGACATAATATATCCAAACTAGCACAACCCCCTTCTCATTTCTGATTTTATTTATTTGTCTCTTCTCTCTTTTCAACTTTGTGAGTCTAGCTAAAGGTTTATTGAGTTTATTGATCTTCTCAAAGGATCAGCTTCTGGTTTTACTGATTCTCTTTATTGTTTGTTCTCCATTTCATTTATTTCCACTTTAATCTTTGTTTTTGTCTTCTTCTGCTTGCTTTGGGATTATTTGCTGCTCTTTCTCTAGTTTCTCGAGTTGTTCAATTATGTCCTTCGTTTTAGCTCTTTCTGATTTTTAATGTAGGTGTTTAGGGCTACAAATTTCCCTCTTAGCACTGCCTTTGCTGCATCTCATAAGTTGTGATATGCTGTATTTTCATTTTCATTCTTCTCAAGATATTTATTAATTTATCTTGCAATTTCTTCTCTGATCAGCTGTTTAAGAGCATGTTGTTTAACCTCCATATATTTGTGAAAGTTCTAGTTCTCTGGTGCTTACTGATTTCCAACTTCATTCCATTATGATCAGAGAAACTGCTTTGAATAATTTCTATCTCTTTAAATTTATTAAGACTTGTTTTGAGCCCCAGCCTATGGTCTATTCTAGAGAATGTTTCATGAACACTTGAGAAGAATGTACATCCTGCCGTTTTGGGGTGCAAAGATCTATATATGTATCTGTTAGGTCTAATTCATTTATCACATTATTTAGGTTCTCTATTTCCTTATTGATCCTCTGTCTAGATGTTCTATCTATTGAAGACAGTGATGTGTTGAAGTCTCATGACTATTTTTCTAGAAACGTCTATTAGTCCCTTCAGTTTTGTCAATGTTTGCCTCATGTACTTCATTACACCTTGATTAGGTGCGTAAATATTTACGATTGTTTTTTCTTCTTGGTGAATTGCCCTTTTTATTAATATATAGTGTCCTTCTTGTCTCCTATAACATTTCTGCATTTAAAGTCTATTTTATCTGATATTAGCATAGCTACTCCAGCTTTTTTTTCAGTTATTGCTTTCATGGAATATCTTTTTCTATATATTCACTTTCAACCTATTTTTATCATTGGGTCTAAAACGAGTCTCTAGTAAACAGCATTGTTCTGGTTTGCTAGAGCTGCCATTATGCAAACTACCAGAAACAGATCGGCTCCTATAAAGGGGGTTTTCTAGGTTACAAATTTACAATTATAAGGTGATAAAAGTGTCCAAAGAAGGCACAACATGAGGATACCTTCACTGAAAAAAGGCCAATGGCGTCCGGGACACCTCTGTCATCTGGGAAGGCATGTAGCTGGTGTCTGTTGGTCCTTTGTTCTCAGGTTGCATTTCAAAATGGCTTTCTCCAAAATGTCTCTGAGCTTCTGTCTCTATTAGCTCCTCTCAGCTCTCTGCTTGGTTCTCCTGGGGCATTTCTCTCTAAGTGTTTGGGAGTCCTCTCTTAGCTTCTCCAGGCAGACTCTGGGCTTCATGTCTTAGCTTTTAATCTCCAAGTGTCTCCAAGCATCAGCATCTGTGTCAGTTCTTGAGCTCACTTAAGCACTCCTGTGAACATATCAAGACCCACCTTGAATGGGTAGGGTCCACACCTACATGGACATAATTTAATCAAAGGTCTTACCCACAGTTGAGTGAGTCACATCTCCATGGAAACACTCAATCAAAAGGTTCCACCCAACAAGATTGGATTAAAAGATCATGGCTCTTCTGTGATCCATAACAGTTCCAAACCACCACAAGCTTATAGGTGGATCATATTTTTCTATCCATTTCCGAGTCTGTGTCTTTTGATAAGAGAGTTTAATCCATTAACATTCAATATTATTACTGTAAAATCCATCCTTACTTTAACCATTTTATCCCTTGGCTTTTCTTTGTTAGATTTAGTATTTTTCTCTCTTTTTATCCTTTTAATTATCCTTACTGATAATCATTATTTCTATACTCTCCTCCAAGCCTCTCTCTCCTGTCCTCCACCCCCCAGCCACCAGAACTCCCTTTAGTATTTCTTTCAGGGTAGGCCTCCGGTTAACAGATTCTCTCAGCATTTGTTTATCTGTGGAAACTTAAACTTTCCCTCACTTTTGAAGGACAGCTTTGCTGGATAAAGAATTCTTGGCTGGCATTTTTTCTCTCTCAGAATCTTAAATATATTGTACCACTGTCTTCCAGCCTCCAGGGTGCCTGATGAATAGTCAGCGCTTAGTCTTACATGGCTTCCCTTGTATGTGGTGAATTCTGCTTCCAGGATTCTCTCCTTCTGTTCAGCATTTGGAAATCTGATTAGTTTGTGTCTTGGAGTGGGTCTATTTGGATTTATTCTTCATTGGAGTATGTTGGGCTTATGGGAAATTTTCTGAAATTATTTCCTCAAATAATCTTCCTGGTCTTTTACTCTTCTTTTCTCCTTCTGCAACATCTATGATTCTTATATTTGTGTGCTTTGTACTGTTGATCATTTCCCTGAGATTTAACACAAGTTTTTCCATTTTCTCCTTCATTTGTTCTTTTGTGTGTTCAAATTTGGTTGTCTGCCTTTAGCTCACTTTTCTTTCTTCTGCCTCTTCAAATTTGCTGTTATTTGTCTCTGGTATATTTTAAATTTGATTTAAAGTATCATTCATTTCAAAAGATCTGCTATTTTTCTATTTATTCTTTCAAACTCTTCTTTTTGCTCTTCTAGTGTCTTCTTGATATCCTTTACTGCTTTAACCATCTCATTGAAGTTATTTAGGAGATTTGTTTGAACATCTTTGATGAGTTGTTCCAAATTCTGTGTAAGTCCTCTGATTTAAATGTTTTTTCTTTTTTTTTAAATTAAATTCAGTTTTATTGAAATACATTAAAATTTTTTTTCTCTTTTTTTGTCATTATGGTTTGTACTTTAAAATTTTTATACTTTAATTTTAATGGCCATCTTCCAACCATCTCTCATCTGCAGCTATTCTCTCAGCTTCTGTGAATTCTTCAAAGTGTCCCTCTTGGCTGTAGCAAGCTCGCTCCTTCTGTCTGAGCTTATATAGTGCTCCAGTGAACTAATCAAGGCCCAAGCAGAATGGGCAGGGCCACACTTCCATGGAAACTATCCAATTAGTCATTACCTACACTTGGATGGGGTGCATGTCCATGGAAACAACCTAATACAAAGGTTCCAACTTAATCCCCATTAATATGTTTGCCCCCACAAGACTGCATCAAGGAACATGGCTTTTTCTGGGGGACATAATACATACAAACTGGTACATACCCCTACACCCATTCCTCTCTTCTGTGATTAATAGGATCCCTGAATTTTAACAGACCACCCAGAAAAACCATATTCCCCATTCTTCCTGTAAGAAGGAGGTATGCCCATTTTCCTGCTTGTTGAATAATGACTGACAGTCCAATGACCCTCTTGGACCATGCAGGCCACACCCTCGGGATGGCAGATCAGAAGGTTTGAAGGAGCCTAGATTCTCTGATGCATTTACAGAACTGCCATACCAGCTTTGGATTACTGATTCTGGATTTTTATGTGCAATAAGAAAAGTTTATATGTTTAAGTCATTGTTAATTTGAAGTTTCCATTACATACAGAAAAACTAAACTGACACCGTTCTCCCAAAACTGAAGCTTGGGGAAGTTATTTGCCCAAGGTTAGGGTGAGAAGGCTGAGAGCTATGATTCTAGCTCAGGTTTTACACCAGAAGTCCATAGGCTTAACCCCATGGTTTATTCAAATTATTACATCCTAGACTAGGTACACATATATGTCATAATTTGAGGGTTGAGTATGATTAATATCCTAAGAAAGAATAATATGAATTTAGGCATCAAAATTCTGCACACTCTTCTACCAGAGGTAAGAATAATTTGTTTTATGAATTCTACTTCTAAGAAAGAATAATATGAATTTAGGCATCAAAATTCTGCACACTCTTCTACCAGAGGTAAGAATAATTTGTTTTATGAATTCTACTTAATTAAATGATGGGTTCAAACATATGTTTCTGTACCACACAAAAATGGTTAGATAGATAGACTCTTGCTTCTCCCACAACTGTGAAAGGTCTTTATTCCTATAATAAATCCCTTATGCCATAGTGATTCTGCTTTCCTCACTGAACCCTGACTGGTATAATATTCTTTGTTAATTTTTTATTGGGCTATTTATCTTTTAACTAGGGATGGGGTTCCTTATATTTTCTATTTATGTGCTAAAGGATTAACTCATTAATTTATAAAAAGGAAGAATCTTTTTATTGAATCTTGGTAGGAAGGAGTTCTCCCAAGATTTTCAAGATAAAAATATCTTCAAAAAATATTTAGACATCCTATTACTTTTAGACAAACTCGTTTCTAATATATTTTCATATAATTGTTGATCAATCTTCCTAGGGCTACAGTAATATTTACGATATCCTTATTAATGTCAAATGACTTCTACCAATCTCTTCTAACCTACTGATTATTACCCTATGTTTTCTTACTACTTCTCTTTTAACACTTGCATTTTAAAATTTGGTGTAATATATTTCTTCTATTTCTTTGCTGCAGATCTAGAATTGTCATTTGCATACTTTTAGTCAGCCATTATGGACCTAAATTCTTCTCTTTGGTTATTGGTAGAGAGCAACTGATGATACTCAGCACATGGGAGAAAATATGTTTACAATTTACAAAATCCAGTAATGGATTATTTCAACTACAAAAATAATTTTTAAATGGCCCTGCCCTGATCAAGATGGGGGAATTACTAGGGCAACACATGGATACCCAAGACAAGACACATGCTCAGAAAGGATCAGGAAAACCGTACACTTTGGTCTGGAGCTATTCTCTAAACTTACTGTATGGATAAACTCTGAGGGATAGCATTCCCACAGGTCAGTCTGCAACAACTGAGAAAGGCATTTTCTTTCTTCTTTTACTTTTGTTTGCCCCTGGCATTCAAGGGAAGGTCTGCCATAACACTAGCTGGATACAAGTTTAAGGATCAGATGCCTCAGAGCCTAAATTTCTGTAATAATGCCCTAACATAGCAAATGTCCAAGTTTCAACAAGAGATTACAAAACATACAAAGAAACAGGAAGCAATAGCACAGGAAAAGGAGATTAAAACATTAGAAACCACCGATGAGGAGGACCAGACCACACAAAACAAAACAAAACAAAAAAGGTGACAACTATGCTCAAAGAGCTAAAGGAAATCAGGAAAACAACAGATGAACACAAAAAGAATATCAATATAGAGATGGAAATTATGAAAAAGAACCAAACAGAGACGAAAACCACAGAAACAGCTGAAGAATATAGAAACAGAAATATATAATGCCCTTAGGGGGGATTCAAGAGCAAACTGGAGTTGTCAGAAGAAAGAATCAGTAAACTTGAAGAAAAGACAATTGAAATATTCCAATCTGAGGAGCAGAAACAGGAAAGAATGAAGAAAAGTCAATATAGCCTAAGGAACCTGTGGGATACCATCCAGCATACCAATATACACATTGTGGGAGTCCCAGAAGAAGAAGAAAGAAAGGAACAGAGAGAATATTCAAAGAAATAATGGTTGAAAACTTCCCAAGATTAATAAAATTCATGAACATACACATCCAAGACACTCAATGAACTTGCACCAGGATAAAGTAAAGAAGAGCCACACAAGGGCATGTTATAATCAAAATGTTGAATGCCAATGATAAAGAGAATTCTGAAAGCTGCAAGAGAGAAGCAACATGTCACATACAAGGGAGCCTCCATAAGATTAAATGCTTGTTTCTCATCAGAAACCACAAAGGCAAAAACACAGTGGGATGACTTCTTTAAAGTGCTGAAAGGAAAAAATTTGCCAATCAAGAATTCTGTATCCAGCAAAACCGTCTTTCAAAATGGAAGGAGCAATTAGGACATTCCCAAATAAACTAAAGTTGAGAGACTTTGTCACCACTAGATAGGCCTCACAAGAAATGTTCAAGAGAGTCCTTCAGGGTGAAAGAAAAGGACAATAGGCAATAGATCAAAGCCACATGACAAAATGAAGATCTGCAGAAAGGATAAAAACATGGGTAAATAAAAATTCTGGTATTATTGTATTTTTGGTTTGTAACTCCACTCTTTACCTCCTACAGGATCTAAAACGCAAATGCATAAAATGTAATGATAGATCACTGGTTTTGGACTCACAATGTATAGATGTGTAATTTGTGACAAGAACTACACAAAAGTGGGGGGATGGAGGGGTATAGGAACATAGTTTGTGTATACTATTCAAGTTGAATTGATTTCAAAGCAAACAAGCTTGTTAAAGATTTAGGATGTAAAATTTAAGCCCCATTGTAACTACAAAGAAAAATACCAGAGAATATGCAAGTTCATAGAGACAGAAAGTAGAGTACAGGTTGCCAGGGGCGGGGTGAAGAGAATGGGAGTTAATGCACAATGAGAAAAAGGTTTCTGTTTAGGGAGATTGGAAAGTTTTAGTAATGGAAGTTCGTGAAGGTACTGCTACATTATTAATGTGATTAATCCCACTGAATAGTATGTTTTGGAGTGGTTGGATAGAAAGTTTATGTTGTATATATGTCCCCATTAAAAGGAAGGAAGGGAGGGAGGGAGAGAGGGAAGGAGAAGGAAGGACAACGTAAAAGTTTTTTTTTTAAAGAAAAATATTACAAATGGTTTTATAACAAATCAGAGTAGCACAAGGAATAGTTTAACCAGGAGTGTACACATGCCTGTGCGTGTATCCATTTATTCAGGTCTTTTTGGTTCTTCATTATCACTTTTACAATGTTTTATAATTTTCTTTGATAAAGGTCTTTCATACTTTCTTTTAAATGTATTGCTAGGTATTTAATGTATCTGTGTTCATTTTCTATTTGGTTATTGCTGGCATATAGAACCTAACTGCTTTTCATGTTGACCTTATATCCAACAAATTAACTGATTTTCTAATAGTTTGCACATTCTCTATATAGCATATATATCTGTAAATAATGACAATTTTGTCCCCTTTTCTCAAATATATAAGCTCATCTTTTTTTCTCATATGATTATATTGGTCAGGAGTTTCAGTAAAATATTTAATTATAAAGATAATAAATAGGATCCTCATCTGCTTTCTGACTTTAATGGGAATATTTATAAAGTTTTACCATTGTCTACTGCTTGCTATAGGTTTGTGATAATTTTTTTTTTTTTTTTTAGTATTCTAAGGAAATTCCCTTCTGTTTCTAGTTTGCAATAAGTTTTTATAACTAACACTACTACTACTATTACCATGTGCCACAAATACTTCACATATATTAACTCATTTAATCTACCTAGACACACTGTGAAGTGGGTGCTATTATCATCTCCACTTTATAGGCAATGAAACTAAAGCACAGAGTGATTAAATAACTTGTCCAGGTCATACAATGATTTGCTTTCTTTTGCTGACTTAAAAAAATACCACAAACTTAGCAGCTTCAAACAACACCCATTTCTTCTCTCCTACTTTCTGTAGTTCCGAAGTCCAGGCATGGACTAGTCAGATTCTCTTCTCAGGGTCTAACAAGGCTGAAATCAGGATGTCAGCCAGGCTGTGGTCTCATGTGGAGCTCAAGGTCCCCTTCCAAGCTCATTCAGGTTATTGACAGAATTCAGTTCCTTGCAGCTGCAGGACTTGGGTAGTTTTTTGCTAGCTGTTGGCCAGATTTCATCCTCGGCTCTTAGAGGCTGCCCTCAGGTCCTACTCACGTGGCCCCCTCCATAAGCAGTTTACAACATAGCTGTTTGTTTTCTTCCAGGCTAGCAGATGAGTATATGTTACTGCTTCTTGTCTCTTTTATTTTTCTTCAGGGATTTGTAAAGGGAAATGAAGGGTAGTGTTCCTTTCTAAGAAGATGCAAATTCATCATATTTCAATTGAAAGAAGTTTCTGATTAGATTAGGCTCAGGCTCACTAAGGATAATGTCCTTATACTAACTCAAAGTCAACTGAGTAGGGATCTTAAATCACAGGGGGCAAAATCAGATTATATTCATAAATCCTGCCCACACTAAAGAGAAAGGGATACAAGATATATACTTTAGGGGAGTGGGAATCTTGAGGGCCATCTTTGAATTCTGCCTAACACATACAATGAATAAGAGTCTGGATTCAAACTCAGGCCATCTGGTTCCAGAGCTTGGGCTCCTAGACAAAACCTAAATGGCCTTTCTAAATAAGTGTTGAATTTTATTGAATGCTTTTTCTGCATCTATCCCTCAAATTAGATAATAAGCTCAAATTAGGTGATATGCTCACTTTCTTAGTCTGCATTTGCACTGTAAAACCTCTAGTATAAAATCTATTCATATGGTAGACACTCAGAAGTATTTACAGAAAATTGATTTTAAACTGACCATTCTTTTAAAAAGAGTACATATTTTTTAAATTGCTGTTGTTGCTCATTACTATTATTGCCAAGACCTAGAACAGCGTCTGGCACATGGTAGGTACTAAGTAAGTATCTGATGAATGACTGAGTCAGTGGTATTTGTAATTCCAATACCATGAACCTTGATTTTGAATTAGCATTTAATAATACAAAATTAAATATCTATTCCAAATTGCACACTAAGAAGACAGGGTGGGTTTGGATAAAATTATACAAAATGTGAAGAGACACTTCTTTCAATAAAATATGACCAACTTGCATCCTCTTAGAAAGGAACACTACCTATCATTTCCCCCCAGAAATCCCTGAAGAAAAAGGACATGCCACTTAAACCAATTTCTTTCTATTCAGCTTATGAATCTCTCATTCTGTGATTTTTGCAGAAATAAAAAAATAAAGAAATTCTTCTATGTCTCACATACAATGCTATTTAGCAAATTCAATATTAGTTGGAGTCTTCTAAAGACCTCCTAGTAACTCAAGTTTTTTAAGCCAGATATGACAAAATTGTGTTTCTACATACTCAAAAATAAATATTACTTGTATGGAATAGTTTATAACAGAAGTTGTCTCAATAAATTCATTCATCATCTACACATTTAAAAGTATTTAACTATTGGTGACACTCAAATTCCAAGAGACCTGTAATTTTCATTAGCTTACCAGCCTTATATTTATACAAATTAAAATAATAAAATACTCCAGATGATTATTCATGTGTTTAATTAACTTTCTGCAGTAAATTCCTATAACTAAGTACAGTTAACACTTACAGTATTTCATCACTAGATTCTCTACCCATGGGAGCCGTCATTTATATTAATGGGAGTTACAAACAAGCAGCAGGGGAAGAATTAATTCTTTTATAAGCCTTTTAAAAAATGTTTCCAACAATACAAATGAGTAGCACTCAAAATTCTAGGCATTTTAACACCAATCTTTGCTGAAAAAGAAATATGGAGAACTGCTACTATAAATTTAAAACCAATCAAGAAGCAAGAACTGGTGTATGAAAATGATAATGAATTATGACATAAGGTAAACACCCACATTAACCCTGTGTTAATGAGAAAGGAAGGAGAGGATGTATACAATGAAACATGTCTAGTCTTAAAGAATGTACGTATGTATGTATTATTTATAGAAAGCATATTAAGTAAAAGCTTCTCAAGACACTAGTATCTAGTATATAACCAGGAGTAGGGTTGTTAGGTTGAGTGAATAGGTTTGTGGAGATCAACTATATCATCAAATTGCTCTGTGAAATAGGTAAACTACCTGAAACTCTCACAAGTAGAGAATAAGAGTTTCTTTTCCTCTTTGTGCTCACCAAATTTGATACTGAGACATTCTAATTTTTGCTCCTTTGATGGATGTAAAATGGTATCTCACTCTAGTTTTAATTTACATTTTCCTAATTACTAGTGAGGCTGAGTTCTTATCTTATTAGATATTTAGGGTTTTTCCTTCTGTAACTGCTTCTTTACATATTATGACCATATTTCATATTTCTTCCAGGTTGATTGCTTTCCTTCTTATAAGATATATAAAGGCTCTTTATATATTCTGGATACTGAACCTTGGTTAACCTATGTGCTACAAATATCTTCTCCTGATCTGTGGCTTGCCCCCCCACCCCCACCCCATTTTCCTGCCTCCCTTCCTCCCTCCTTCCCTCCCTTCCTTCTGTCTTTTTGTTGTAAACTAGTGGTGTTTTGTTTGTTCATGTTATTGGAAGCAATCAAATTTATGGATTGTTCCTTTTACGGTCTATGTTTTTTGTGACTTATTTAAGAAATCCTACCCTAATTCAAAGCTAGGAACTTTTCAAATTCTAAAATCCTATGAGTCTCATTTCTACTGGAATGAAATAAGATCAATGAGTTCAGGTAGAAGGGAAAAAATTTATGTTGTGACAACTATGTTCATTTACTCAGTATACAAACGTTTACCTAGTGACTATATACACAAAGGTCATTTTGCATAAATTCTCTCTTTCGTTCTTCATATTTCTGTGAACTCACTATTTTTATTTGTCAGATCAATGCACTAAGGCTAGAGATGGGAACTAAAGTAGTTTGATGTGTGTCCGATGCTAAGGTTCTTTCAGAAGAGTGAAATGGGAACGCCATATTTTCTCCTTTCCTAAGTTAGAATTTGAAATTCTTATTATTTAAAAGCCAACAGTTTATCCTTGTTAGATAGTTATACGTGGAAGTGACTATATGTTTAAGCCAAATTAATCCTATATTTATTATAACCAATCTGTAACCTAAAACACTTTAAAGATACTATCTTTGAAGAAATGAATAAGTGTATTTTGATACTAACTACTTAAAAATAATAATCTTTTAAAGTAATTTTAATTTTTACTTAGATTAAAGCTTGCCTTATAAACTTATCTTATCCTTTTATCTATGCCTAAAAGTAAATTCATTTACCAATCAGTCTGAGGAACTGAAAGCTCTGGTTAACAGAAAGGTGCCATTTCCGTTTTGTGCCTATGTACATGTCCTTCTTTTGCACCCAGTCTTTGCTTGGATAGCACCTAACCTCTTCTGTACTCAGTGGCTCAGGTGTTTAAGGACCATCTGCCCAAGCATGCCTTTGCTGGCCACCCCAACCCAACCCGGCGGATCATCCTTATTAATGGCAAATTACCACAGTGGAGAGGTTTAAAAATATGGCAGTTAATAGAACTTTCTGGCTAAAAGAGTGACATAAATTAGTTTTACAATGATACTGTTTTCCAGGACATCAAGGTTATCCTTAGAAAATTGTCTAGAGAACTATCATAAAAAGATGCTTTGGGGAGGTTAAAGTAATTTCACACCTACCTAAAAACAGTTTTCTTACTCTTCCCATCCATTTATTTCTTCATAAAATCAAAATACCCCACAAATCACTCTACTCCAAACACTCTTGCATCCTCCTCTCCCCATCCTTTGCCTACCAAAAAATCAAATATATGAGAGTTAAGAGATTGTCTGGGGAGTTCACTGATGCTCTGGGGATCTCCTCTGATAAACACTCATCTCACATATTCTAATAATTTAACAGTCTGTAACCCGAGACATAGCCTACTGTTAACTAATATATTATTCTATCCCTGTCCCCCCCCACCCCCACCCAAAGAATTACACTGAACCTCTTTCCTGATTTGAGTACATAAATACCCTGCAAACCAGAAATGCAGTAAGTTCAGGTTGGGGTCACATGTCAGAGTCATCTGGTTTTCTTTTTTATCCCACTGTCTTATTATATTACCGTATTTTAATTTTGCTGGTTGTAGAAAGCTGAAATGACAATAATACTAGAGAAGACTTCCTCATCCAGATAATAACATCAGCACTATAAAAGCACACTTCATTAAAAACAACACACACAACAATATATTTCCAAGTGTCAGCGATGAAATAGTTGCAGAATTACTTTTGACTTATTTTCCACATTTCCCCTCTCTCAGGGGAATGCCTAATCTTCACAAGGTGTTCATTTCCTGTCTCACCCAGCCACCACCTTCTGCATTTTTATTTTGTTGATCTCCCCTGCCTGAATTTCCATGGGAATTCCTCATTTTAAAGCATGCTCTTCGCTGTTACTCCAGAACACAACCCCATCAGCACTGCTGCCTGTGCCTTGGATTACAACATGTACAGAAGTTAATAGCTTGCTATGGTCCTGTGGGACTCTGAAATAATGATTGTCCTGGCCAGAGCATCTAAAGTTAAAACTATGGGCTAAAATGTGGAGTGTCAGATTACCTAATAGCATTTGCAAAAACTGAACATCCTTTTTGCACTGTCCTCTCAATTCAATTCAAGAAATATTTACTGCAAGGCACCTTCCACACTGAAAGTAATTCAGAGGAGAGTAAGACGAATAATTCTAATACACTATCCATTTCCCTGGGTTGTTGTTAAAATTAGATGAGAGTCCATATGAAAGCACTTCATTTCTGAGATGCTATAGAGAGAGAGTTGTAGATAGTGTTACAAAAGGCTATAAGAGCACACTAAGACAACAGGAAATCAAGAAAGTTTATGAGGAACATTCTAGACAATAAGGGAAGGGTTTTATGTAGAACCACAATTTTGATACTCGAGTTGGCTAGGGAAAGCATTCCAGATAAACAGAATAGCATGAACAATAGGTATGCTGGTAGGAGATAATGTGATGTATTTGGAAAACAAACAAATGTTTGGTTTGTCTAAGCATAGTATATGAACAGAGAGGGAACTGGGGATAAGACCAAAAACATACATAGTGGGCCAGGCTGGGAATTATTTAGTTTGACTATGTTCTACTTTCCTTTTAAGAAAAAGTGCTTAAAGATTCACTTACTGATAGCTTCCAAGATAAGGATACTTGTGGGCATGCCTAGCTGAAGTAACAAACCTTCAGCCCTGCAGCAGTTTTCCCATTGCTCTATGGGACACTTCACTAGACCTCTGCATTTATACCACTGACTGAAAGATGATGTGCCTCATGGCATTATTACAAATGGAAATATAGTTCTATGCCATTTGGTTGCATTTTAAATTTTTACTAACCTTTTCTTAGCCCTATTCTTTTTTTCTAACACCTAGAATTACTTAAAACAAACAAACAAACAAACAAACATGCTACCTGGAATTCCTGTTGCAAAGCTCAACATTTACATAATAGCAGCTGCAAACTTTTGTTGAGCATCTTTCTGTGCCAAGCACTGGGCTTCATTTAATTTTCACAAGAACTCTGTGGCAAAGGTGTTCTACCTGGAGAACCAAGACTCAGAGAGTACATTTCCATAGTCGCTCAGCGAAAACAGGTGAAGCCAGCTTAACTCCAAAGCCTCATATAATTGGAAATAAAAAGCAAAAACAAAAAAGAAATGGTGCCAAGTTTAAGTAATTTCAAGCACGACAGAAAAAAGAGAGGCATTTTGCATTGTACCTTTAAGAGAAAAAAAAATGTCAAGTGAACCACCTAATAATTGGAATTTAAATAATATTTTCAATGAAAATTTAACATAAAGACTCGGCTGAACATACAGTCAGTCACAACATGGCATTTTTTTTTTTTTTTTTTAAACCAGGAATCTTTCCTTGAATCAGGAAAAGGTATTTCAACCTCAAACATAGACCCATTTTGATAAACACATTTCTTCTACCTCCTAAGTATTTGCTTGAGATTATACACAATTATACACCTATAAGTGAAATACCATCTTCTGGGCTTGCCTTTCCTCAGAGGGCCATATCAAAGTGAGTGCTTAGTTAACTTGTTATATGGCCTTGTTTCATCTTTCAACCTATTTTTTCATTTGTGAAATGAAGACTCAAACCAGAATATCTAACAGTATTCTGTCTAGTTCTAAAACACAAAAAGTCTACAATTCTGTATAGACAAAAACACATATTTTAAAAAAATCTTCATTTCTGTTTCCCTGGGAAATTATACTGGAGTTGAACAATAGATATTTGGAAAAGTTTTCAAATGAACAGATTTCTCAACGTGGGTCACGTTCCTGTAATCAAGTAGAAAATCTGAAAGAAACAATTTTATTCATTTCAGTTATAATGATTACCCTGAAAAATATGTTTCATTATACTTTTTATAAGTTGCATACCAAGGAAAAATAAAAAACAAAGTATTTCATCTACCTTTTCTACTGCCTTAAGTCATCACATTCATTTTTTAATGTAAAGGTTTTAGGTCTGGGTCTACTGAGTGCTCTTGATGCCAGTATCTGAACAATAAACTAAAATAAAATGAGAAATGTTATAATTTATTATAGGATACACAGTAGAAGTAGAAGAGTTGAAAATTAAAGCTACAGCATTTAGTCTAAACTGAAAGTGAAATGCTCCCACTTCTGGAAGGAGGCTGTCAGATTTAAGTGGATGCCATGAAAGTAAACAGATGCTAATTTTGTGAAAACGGAAATCATTTTGAACACTTTGTATTCAAACAACCTGATTAACAAACAGAAGCCGAGAATTTTTTATAGGAGGGAATTTATAATGCTTAACATAAGATGTCCTCAACAGGTGTTTAAGCATGCCTGAAGCTGGTAATAATAAAAATGAACAGTCTAATTCTTCAGTCTGAAATCTAGAGCTCTGGAATTTTCATTTATGTTTTCAATGAAAATTTTGTATCAATGAAATCCAAGGTGCTACTACTATAGAATATTGACTATTTATAAAAATAATGTTCAAGGTATTCTAATTGCTTCAAGGAGACACATTAGGAAAAAGGAGAAACTATTCATGCCAAGAAGTAGGCCAAGGGATAGAGAGAGAGAATTTTTTCTCATCACTACTCTGCAAATTCCTTTGTCTCTTCCCTCCTGGCAGAATGCAAACTAGTTATGATGAAGGGGAAATTTAAAAACCCTCTAGATCTGCCTGTGTGGCTACAAAAAAAAAAAAAAAAGATTCAAGTCACAACACTTGAGGACCTGTATGACCAGCTACTTGATACATGAGGATGAATGACAATATTATGCACAGTCACAAAAAAGGTGGTAGATTTGTCAAACAAACCAATCCTACTCAGAATCAGATCCACATGCAATGACTATGATGTGGGTCCAATATTAGTTAATTTTGGACACATCATAATTTCTCTGTAGTCTAAAATTTCTGCCTCTAAAAGAAATCAGAATAAAACCTGGAGTTTTAGTCAGGATTTTCCATGGAGGGAAATGGGAAAAGCAGCAATGACAATTCTCTAGGTTCCAATAATTCCACACTAGAAAATATCTATCTTTTAGAGATTTGGAAAAACCTTGTCCTGGACAGACCAGGAAGCTTCTGATATGCCTGCCAATTATATTAACCCTATTTATCTTCTGGCGGCGGGGGGGACGGACACTAAAAGAAACAAACAAAAAACCCATTTCAGACAGCAAAACTCATATGCTCTGACCAGCTAGGTCCTAGCTTAGTAATTGTTTCGCTAATCTATGAGGAATATATTACTTACCAGGCACTTAAGTAGCACAATAGGAATGACTAACAAACTTCATTAAAAAAATCTCTTTAAAACATACTTTTCAGGCCTCAATGAAAAAAGAGCAAGGGGGAAAGGAGCACTGCAGCTGGACTCTTGGTTACATTTCTTCATGTTTTGTTGTCTGAGCCTCAAAGTGAAATGCAGCAAAGATTTCACACTTTCCCTTTTATTTATTTCCAACTTCATTCCATTGTGGTCTGAGAAAGTGTTTTGTATAATATCAATATTTTTAAATTTGTTGAGACATGCTTTGCGACCCAACATGTGGTCTATCCTAGAGAATGTTCCATGAGCACTTGAGAAAAAAGTGTATCCTGCTGTTGTTGGATGTAGTGTTCTATAAATGTCTGTCAAGTCTAGTTCATTTATCATACAATTCAACATCTCTGTTTCTTTAGTGATCCTCTGTCTAGATGTTCTATCCATTGATGAGACTTGTGTATTGAAGTCTCCAACTATTATTGTAGAGGTATCTATTTCTCCTTTCAGTGATCGCAGTGTTTGCCTCATGAATTTTGGGGCATTCTGGTTTGGTGCATAAATATTTATGACTGTTATGTTTTCTTGATGAATTGACCCTTTTATTAATATATAGTGTCCTTCTTTGTCTCTTTTGTTTCGCTGTTGAAGTCTAACTTTCCTGATATTAATATAGCCTACTCCCGCTTTTTTCTGGTTGTTGTTTGCATGAAATATCTTTTTCCAACCTTTCACTTTCAGTCTATGTTTGTCCTTGTGTCTAAAGTGAGTTTCTTGTAGACAGCATATAGATGGGTCCTGTTTTTTAATCCATTCTGCCAGTCTGTGTCTTTTTATTGGGGAGTTTAATCCATTTACATTTAGTGTTATTACTGTAAGGGCAGTACTTTCTACTACCATTTTGTTTTTTGGAATTTATATGTCATATCTTATTTTTCCTCTCCTTTTACCTTTCCTGATAATCTTCATTTCTGCACTCTTCTCCAACTCTCTCTCTCCTGTCTTTTCCTATCAGTCTGTAGCGCTCCCTTTAGTATTTCTTGTAGTGCCGGTCTCTTATCACAAAACTCTCCTCAGTGTCTGTTTGTCTGAAATGTTTTAATCTCTCCCTCATTTTTGAAGGAAAGTTTTGCTGGATATAGAATTCTTGGTGGCAGTTTTTTCTCTTCAGTATCTTAAAATATATCATGCCACTGTCTTCTTGCCTCATGGTTTCTGCAGAGAAATCGTACATAGTCTTATTGACTTTCCCTTGTATGTGATGGATTGCTTTTCTCTTGCTGCTTTCAGAATCCTCTCTTTGTCTTTGACATTGGACAATCTGACCAGTAAGTGTCTTGGAGTAGGTTCTATTGGGAATCTATCTATTTGGGTACGTTGTACTTCTTGAATCTCTAATTTTCTGTCTTTATAAGAGTTGGGAAATTTCAGTGAATATGTCTTCCATTACTCTTCTGCCCCTTTTCCCCTCTCTTCTCCTTCTGGGATACCATAACACGTTATATTTGTGCGTTTCATGTTGTCACTCAGCTCCCTAAGACCCTGCTCATATTTTTTCCATTTTTTTCACCATCTGTTCTTTTGTGTGTATGAATTCGAATGACCTGTCTTCCAGTTCACTGATCCTTCTTTCTGCCTGTTCAAATCTACTGTTGTGTCCCTCCATTGTGTTTTTCATCTCCTCCATTGTGGCCTTCATTCCCATGAGTTCTGTCATTTGTTTTTTTAAGTTATGAATCTTCTTATGGTCAGCCAGTGTCTTCTTTATATCCTTCAGCTCTTTTGCTATAATCTTCCTTCATTTCATCAAATTTATTTAGCATTAGTTGCCTCCACTCCTGTGTCTCAGCTGAGCTACTTAGTCTGTCCTTTGGCTGGTCCATGTTTTCATGTTTCCTGGTATGGCTTGTTATCTTAAGTTGTCTAGGCATCTGATTTTCTTGATTAGTTATTTTGGAGCTTGTTTTCTGTCTTTTACTTAGTGGTTTTTCTTGTTGGTGGCTTTGTTTTCTGGCCTCTGTTATTCAGTTCAACTTATTCTAGACCTCTAACTTAGGTTCTATTTAGTTGATCAGAATTTTTCCCTTCTTGTTTCTTCTGTTTCTTGCTCTGCCTCTATGTAACCTTTTTGTGAGTGGGTCTCCTCAGATATGGTCGACCCTAGTCAGATTTTCCCAGTCTAGTGAGGCCCAGGTCTCATTGGGAGGGTATGGAGTTTTCCTGAGAATGAGACCCTCCTATGAGGCCTTTAGAATTGGTGCTTTTCCACTCCCGTCCAGCAGGTGGCGCTGGCCAGCCCGCAGCTCCCCCACCAGTGTAAGGAGGTGTGGAACTTTTAGTTCTCCTGGTGACTCTTATCCTGTCAGGGGCGTGGCTGACTGAAGCTGGAATCTGAATTCCAGCCCCTGGGGTCTGAATTCCCGGAAGGAGGACTGCCAGTTGAGCTGGGCCTCCCTCCACTCTCCCAATCCTCAGAATTCCAGTTGTCTCTCAGGGGCACTATTCCCTTCTCCTCTCTCCTCTTTGGGGCCTCTCCAGGTAGATTCCTTGGTCAGCCTGAGTTGCCAATTAAAGACGGGGGTGGAGGCCTTCAGTAGTGAATACGGAATTCAAAGACACTGTAGGTACTCTGTGTCCTCTCAAGCCCAGCCTAGTCCCTCAACCTGGGCTTTCCGATAGAAAATAACCACATATATTACTTTTAGATTTAAAAAAAAAAAAAAAAAAAAAAAAAGTAGAAAAGAAATCAAGAAAAAGAAAAAAGGGAAAAAAAAGAGTCTCTTTTAAACGTTTTTCCCCAGCCTGGAAGTTTTGTCAGTGTCAGAATAGAGCATTTAAAGATATGCTTTGGGCTATTGTCTGATAATTAGTCTCCAACCCCTTCAGTTCCACCCCTGCCGGGAGATATTGAAATGCAAAAAGATAAGGGATCAGTGAGAAGCCAGAAGGGACAAAATGTAAGGGAAAAAAAAAATGGCTTTTTGGAGTCTGGGAATGGGTGCCCGCTTTTACGTGCCCCCACTTCTTGGAGCCCAGCCCTTCTTTAGCACCCCAGCTCCCAAAGTTAGTTAATTAATTTGTTAATTAATTCTGCAGTTGAGGCTGGTTTGAGCCTCCCTTCTTGCCCTCAGCAGATTGCTGTTTTTTGTCCCCCCCCCCCCCTTTCAGGGAGCTGGCAGCAAGACTGTCTGTGAAGTCTGGGTGGGGAGGGGCGCCAGACCCCTGGTCCGGGAAACTTACAATGTTCGCTGCGATCTCAGCTTTTCCTCCAATTCCAAACTTGTGTCCAATGTGTGACTGGTTACTGGAGACCCTGAAAACACTGTTTCATATAGTTCTTGGGTAATTGCCAGCTGCTCTAGGGGAGAGACGAAATTCTGCTCCTCACCACTCCGCCATCTTGCCCCGCCTCTCCACACTTGCCCTTTATAGCGTGCAGGTGCAAGTAATGATTTAGGCAAGGCATGAGTCCAGACCAGTGTTTCAAATAGACCAGACAAAGGAAAGAAATAGGGTTTTTGTTTTGTTTTGTTTTGTTTTGTTTTCCAGCAAATCTGGCCAAATAGGTTGGTCTTTGGACTCTAATATATCACATGCCAATAGTTAGATGAGGCAGGTAATCAGAGAAAGTAGAGGCTGTGGATTCCCAGGCCTAGTACATTAAATATAATTTGTCCAATGAGTCATTCAATTCCTATTTTCCATCTCCCATGAAGACATGATCCAATCTAATGTCCTGGGTAGGTTTACATAAAAATTGACACAATCAGAAGAAAAGAAAACCATGGCTAATCTGCTCTTTCAATGACCCAGGCTAAGAAGAACCAAGTGGCTGATGCAATCAATAAGCATAATCAGTGAATGTATTTTTATTTATAGATTAATTTCTATATTTATTTTGTTCCAAAGAGGATTGAAGTGCTTTACAAAAATGTAAAGAATCATATAAAATATTTAATAGTTTATCAAATCTAAGATACCATCAACTGGCAGATATCATGGAATGTTTCCTCTTAGAGACAGCTAAGAAAGGGCAGAGTCAATGAACTTGGAACTCTGGAGGATGACAGAAACTGGAGAAAGACTTCACAAATGCCGAATTATAAAGAACCCCCACCTCCAAAAAAAAAAAAGAGGTAGGATTAGTGGTGTGGACCAGCCAGTCTGACACCTTCCTGCCCCCAACTGCAGCTCAGTACCAAGGGATTTAAGAGATACACAGCAGGAGTGCTCTAGCGTGGACACCTCTGCCATCTTCACTGACTGCACAGCCATCTATGGCAACAACTTATAGTTCCATGCACATTCACGCTTGGGGACCCAAGGCCACATAGTCCCAAGGTGGGAGCACTAGTGGTCTGCCTGTACAAGCATACAAAGTGATTACGTGGGAATCAGAGAAACTTGCAGCAGAACTACTGACAAGCTGTGCATATTCCCAGCCTGGTCCCAACTGCTGGTGCACCTAAATGAAAAAACTGGATGATTCTGAACACTGCTACTATGTGGCTCTGTGGGTCACGGAAGTTACCAGAGACAAAAAACCTGCATGAAAAGGGGAAACAGAATCACTACAAGGCAGGGCAAACTTAGGCTGGAGGCTGAAGTGAAAAGATGGTCCAGAATCTGGGAGAGTAGTTGAGCAAATCATAGCTGCTGGAGACAAAAATCTGTATAAAAACAAAGAGAAAAGTGCAGGAGTTCCAGAGGAGGAACCAAGAAAAGGATATCCTCTTCTGGACGGGAAACCATACACATAATAGGATAATCTTAACAGTTACTATGCATGCCCAGGGCAAGAAGCAGGTACAGAAACACCTGAGAAAATCCAAATGGTTACACACAGGCTGCTTTATTATTATTATTATTATTTTTATCTTCATTTTATTGAGATATATTCACTTACCATGCAGTCATACAAAACAAATCGTACATTCGATTGTTCACAGTACCATTACATAGTTGTACATTCATCACCTGAATCAATCCCTGACACCTTCATTAGCACACACACAAAAATAATAAGAATAATAATTAAAGTGAAAAAGAGCAATTGAAGTAAAAAAGAACACTGGGTACCTTTCTCTGTTTGTTTGTTTGTTTCCTTCCCCTATTTTTCTACTCATCCATCCATAAACTAGACAAAGTGGAGTGTGGTCCTTATGGCTTTCCCAATCCCATTGTCACCCCTCATAAGCTACATTTTTATACAATTGTCTTCGAGATTCATGGGTTCTGGGTTGTAGTTTGATACTTTCAGGTATCCACCACCAGCTACCCCAATTCTTTAGAACCTAAAAAGGGTTGTCTAAAGTGTGCGTAAGAGTGCCCACCAGAGTGACCTCTTGGCTCCTTTGGAATCTCTCTGCCACTGAAGCTTATTTCATTTCCTTTCACATCCCCCTTTTGGTCAAGAAGATGTTCTCCGTCCCACGATGCCGGGTCTACATTCCTCCCCGGGAGTCATATTCCACGTTGCCAGGGAGATTCACTCCCCTGGGTGTCTGATCCCACGTAGGGGGGGAGGGCAGTGATTTCACCTTTCAAGTTGGCTTAGCCAGAGAGAGAGGGCCACATCTGAGCAACAAAGAGGCATTCGGGAGGAGGCTCTTAGGCACTACCATAGGGAGGCCTAGCCTCTCCTTTGCAGCAACCGTCTTCCCAAGGGTAAAACCTACGGTAGAGGGCTCAACCCATCAAACCACCAGTTCCCTATGTCTGTGGTCATGTTAGCAACCATTGAGGTGGGTTAGGCCAATACCCCTGCATTCTCCACAGGCTCCTCAAGGGGGCACTACATATTTTTTCCTTGTTTTTTTTTTAACCTTTTTTTTCCTTTTTAAATCAACTGTATGGAAAAACAAAAATTAAAAAAAAAACAAAACAAAACAAAAAAGAAAAACATACAATAAAAGAACATTTCAAAGAGACCATAACAAGGGAGTAAGAAAAAGACAACTAACCTAAGATAACTGCTTTACTTCCCACCTGTTCCTACTTTACCCCAAGAAAGTTACGTAATATAGCAACATTTCTGTGAACTTGCTCCTACTATATCCATCAGAAATTAACAGACCATAGTCATTCCTGGGCATCCCCAGAACGTTAAATAGCATATCTGTTCTTCTTGGATTACTGTTCCCCCTTCCTTAATTGCTCTCTATTGCTAGTTCCCCTACATTCTACATTATAAACCATTCGTTTTACATTTTTCAAAGTTCACATTAGTGGTAGCATATAATATTTCTCTTTTTGTGCCTGGCTTATTTCGCTCAGCATTATGTCTTCAAGGTTCATCCATGTTGTCATATGTTTCACGAGATCGTTCCTTCTTATTGCCGTGTAGTATTCCATCGTGTGTATATACCACATTTTATTTATCCACTCATCTGTTGAAGGACATTTGGGTTGTTTCCATCTCTTGGCAATTGTGAATAATGCTGCTATGAACATGGGCGTGCAGATATCTGTTCGTGTCACTGCTTTCCGATCTTCCGGGTATATACCGAGAAGTGCAATCGCTGGATCGAATGGTAACTCTATTTCTAGTTTTCTAAGGAAGTGGCAGACTGACTTCCAGAGTGGCTGAACCATTATACAGTCCCACCAACAATGAATAAGAGTTCCAATTTCTCCACATCCCCTCCAGCATTTGTAGTTTCCTGTTTGTTTAATGGCAGCCACTCTAATAGGTGTTAGATGGTATCTCATTGTGGTCTTAATTTGCATCTCTCTAATAGCTAGTGAAGCTGAACATTTTTTCATGTGTTTCTTGGCCATTTGTATTTCCTCTTCAGAGAACTGTCTTTTCATATCTTTTGCCCATTTTATAATTGGGCTGTCTGTACTATTGTCATTGAGTTGTAGGATTTCTTTATATATGCAAGATATCAGTCTTTTGTCAGATACATGGTTTCCAAAAATTTTTCCCATTGAATTGGCTGCCTCTTTACCTTTTTGAGAAATTCCTTTGAGGTGCAGAAACTTTTAAGCTTGAGGAGTTCCAATTTATCTATTTTTTCTTTTGTTGCTTGTGCTTTGGGTGTAAAGTCTAGGAAGTGGCCGCCTAATACAAGGTCTTGAAGATGTTTTCCTACATTATCTTCTAGGAGTTTTATGGTACTTTCTTTTATATTGAGATCTTTGGTCCATTTTGAGTTAATTTTTGTGTAGGGGGTGAGGTAGGGGTCCTCTTTCATTCTTTTGGATATGGATATCCAACTCTCCCAGCCCCATTTGTTGAATAGACCATTATGACTCAGTTCAGTGACTTTGGGGACCTTATCAAAGATCAGTCGGCCATAGATCTGAGGGTCTATCTCTGAATTCTCAATTCTATTCCATTGATCTATATGTCTATCTTTGTGCCAGTACCATGCTGTTTTGACCACTGTGGCTTTATAATAAGCTTCAAAGTCAGGGAGTGTAAGTCCTCCCACTTCGTTTTTCTTTTTTAGAGTGTCTTTAGCAATTCGAGGCATCTTCCCTTTCCAAATAAATTTGATAACTAGCTTTTCCAAGTCTGCAAAGTAGGTTGTTGGAATTTTGATTGGGATTGCATTGAATCTGTAGATGAGTTTGGGTAGAATTGACATCTTAATGACATTTAGCCTTCCTATCCATGAACATGGAATATTTTTCCATCTTTTAAGGTCCCCTTCTATTTCTTTTAGTAGAGTTACGTAGTTTTCTTTGTATAGGTCTTTTACATCTTTGGTTAAGTTTATTCCTAGGTACTTGATTTTTTTAGTTGCTATTGAAAACGGTATCTTTTTCTTGAGTGTCTCTTCAGTTTGTTCATTTCTAGCATATAGAAACATTACTGACTTATGTGCATTAATCTTGTATCCCGCTACTTTGCTAAATTTGTTTATTAGCTCTAGTAGCTGTATCGTCGATTTCTCAGGGTTTTCCAGATATAAGATCATATCATCTGTAAACAATGACAGTTTTACTTCTTCTTTTCCAATTTGGATGCCTTTTATTTCTTTGTCTTGCCGGATTGCCCTGGCTAGCACTTCCTGCACAATGTTGAATAAGAGTGGTGACAGCGGGCATCCTTGTCTTGTTCCTGATCTTAGAGGGAAGGCTTTCAGTCTCTCACCATTGAGTACTATGCTGGCTGTGGGTTTTTCATATATGCTCTTTATCATATTGAGGAAGTTTCCTTCAATTCCTACCTTTTGAAGTGTTTTTATCAAAAATGGATGTTGGATTCTGTCAAATGCTTTTTCAGCATCTATTGAGATGATCATTTGATTTTTCCCTTTTGAATTTTTAATGTGTTGTAATACATTGATTGATTTTCTTATGTTGAACCATGCTTGCATGCACAGGCTGCTTTAAAGGTTCAGAATAAGCTGGGCGAAGTGTTGAAGAACAGCCTTACCACACAGTCTGTCTACACCAAAACCCTAGGCAAGAGGCAGAAATTGACTTCCAGAGTTAGTACATCAAAACAATCAAATACCCACACATCAACAAAGATCACAAGAGACGGCTTAGCCAGGGGAACAAATTAAAAGTTCAGAGGAAACACAGAGAAGCAACTAATCAAAGACATTCAGTGAAATCTCCTAAATCAATTCAAGAAGCTTCAGGAATAACTGGATAGAAATAAACTAAATTGGAATATAGATCTAAAGGATATAAGGAAGATGGTGAATGAATAAAAAGAATTAGAAAATTTAAAAAGGAATATAACAGAATTAATGGGGAAGAAAAACAATAATGGAGATTAAAAAAATAGGCCTTCAACAGCAGGTTTGAATAGAAGAATCAATGAGCTAAAAGACAGGACAATTGAAGTCATATGGTCAGAAGAAAAGAAAGAAAGAATATTTGAGGAAATAATGACTGAAAATTTTGAAATCTTACAAAAGACATAAATGTACATGTCCCAGAAGCTCAACAAACTCCAAACAGGATAAACCCTAACAGACCTACTCAAAGACACATACTAATCAAAATGTCAAATACCAAAGATAAAGAGAGAATTCTGAAAGCTGCAAAAGAAAAGCAATTCAGCACGTACAAGGGATCCACAATAAGACCAAATGCTGACTTCTCATCAGAAACCACAGAGGCAAGAAGGCAGTGGTTTGACATATTTAAGGTACTGAAAGAGAAAAACTGCCAAGTCTAATCTTTATCTGGCAAAACTGTCCTTCAAAAACGAGAAAGGGTTCAACACATTCACAGGTAAACAAAAACTGTGAGAGTTCACCACCAAGAGACCTGTCCTACAAAAAATGCCAAATGGACTTTTTCAGGTTGAAAGGAAAGGACAGTACACAGTAGCTTAGAGTAGTATAAAGAAGTGAAGATCTTCAGTAAAGGTAATTACATGGGTGAATGCAAAACCCAACAGTATGATATCCTCAGTATGGAATTCTACTCTTTATTTCCTATAAGACTTATGATACAATTGAATAAGAAATAATCATATTTTTGTGTTACAGACATGCAAAATATAAAGATTATATGTGAAAAAAAATAAAGAGGGGGAACAGGAGTATAGGAGCAGAGACTGTATGCCACAGAAGTTAAGTTGATATCTTTTTGAACTAGTAGATTACAGACCCCAGGATAACCAAAAAGAAAGTATTTAAAATACATACAGCAAAAGAAATAAGAAAAGGATAAATCAGTTACATCACAAAAGATCAACTGTACACAAAAGATGGCTTCAATAAAGGAAAACAGGGACAAAAAATAAGTAAAACATATAGAAACAAAGGAAAAAATGGCTGAAGTAAGTCCTGTTTTATCAGTAATCAGTAACTATACTGAATGTAAATGGATTAAACTCCCAATCAAAAGCCACAGATTGGCAGAATGGGTAAAAAAGCATGATTCAACTATATTCTGTTTGTAATAGACTGAATTTAGACACAAAGACACAAATAGGTTGAAAGTTAAAGGATGGGAAAGAAACCCAACTCCATAGACACAGTAATGAAAAGAGAGTTGTGGTAGCTATATTAATAATGAAAAACAGACTTTATGTCAAACTTACAAGAGACAAAGAAGGACAGTATATATTAATAAAAAGGTTCAATCCACTAAGAAGAAATAACAATCACAAAAATTTATGAACCTAACCACAGTACCTTAAAATACATGAAGCAAACATTTCAAAACTTAAGGGGGAAATAGGCACCTCTACAATAATAGTTGGACTTCAATATTCCATCTTCATCAACAGAAAGAACACCCAGAAAGAAGATCAAAAAGGAAATGGAGAACTTGAACAATACTATAAGCGAACTTGATTTAATAGGCATATATAAAACACCGCACCCCCAAAGAGTAGAATACATATTCTTTTCAAGTGCACATGGATCATTCTCCAGGATAGACCACGTTAGGTTACAAAACAAGTTTCAATAAATTTTAAAAGACTGACATTATAAAAAGCATCTTCTCTAACTAGCAATCAATAACAGAGGGAGAAGTGGAAAATCCACAATTACGTTGAAGTTAAATAACACACTATTAAACAATCTAAGGTCAAAGAAGAAATCACAAGGTGTTCTGATTTGCTAATGCTGCCATTATGCAAACTACCAGAAAAGGACTGGCTTTTATAAAGGGGGTTTATTTGGTTACAAAGTTACAGTCTTAAGGCCATAAAGTGTCCAAGGCAAGGCATCAACAATGATGGTGTCTGGAAAACCTCTGTTAGCTGGAAAGGTAGGTGACTGGCATCTGCTTGCTCCCAGGTTCCATTTCAAAATGGTGTTCTCCAAAATGTCAGCATCAGCTTTCAATGGCCATCTTCAAAATGTCTCTCTAAGATGCAGCCAATGTCAGGGGTCCACAACTCCAAGCATCTCTGAGCTAAGCCAGCTAGTGTCTGGGTCTGTGCTAGCATTTTTAAAAGACTCTAGTGATTAAATCAAGACCCACATTGAATGGGTGGGGCCACACCTCCATGGAAATGATTCAGTCAGAGTTATCGCCTACAGTTGGGTGGGTCACATCTCCATGGAAACATGGAAACAACTTAATCCAAAGATTCCAACCAAGACTAAATATATCTGCCCACACAAGATTACATCAAAGATAATGGTGTTCTGGGGGACATAATACATCCAAGCCAGCACACAAGGGAAATAAGGAAATATCTTCGATGAATGAATGAAAACACAATATATCAAAACTTATGGGACACAGTGAAAGCAGTGGTCAGAGGGAAATTTATAAATTCTTCATTAAAAAAGACCTCAAATAGGAGCTCTAACCTCACACTTGGAGGAACTAGGAAAGAAGAGCAAACTAAACTCAAAGTAAGCAGAATGAAGAACATAAGGAAGGTGAGAGCAGAGATAAGTGAAACAGAGAATGAAAAAAAAAAAAAATGAGAGAATCAATGAAACCAGAAATTGGTTCTTTGAAATGATCAATAAAATTGACAAACCTTTAGCTAGACCAACAAAGAAAAACAAAGTGAGCATGCAAATAACTAAAATCAGGAATGAAAGGGAGGGATTACTATTGAGCCCATAGAAAGAAAAAGAATTAAATAGGATACTATGTGCAATTGTATGACAAAAAATTAGATAACCTAAATGAACTGGACAAATTCCTAGAAGCACATAAACTACCTACACTGACTCAAGAAGAAACAGAAGATTTCAGCAGATCGATAACAAATCAAGAGATAAAATCAGTAACCAAGAACCTCCTAACAAAGAAAAGACCAAGACCAGATAGTTTCACTGGTGAATTCTTCCAAACATTCAAAGAATTACCAACCAATACTGTTCAAATTTCTCCAAAAAATTGAAGAGGGAACAGTTCTAACTCATGCTATGAGTCCAGTATTACCCTAATACCAATGCCAGATAAAGATATCACAAGAAAAGAAAATTACAGACAAATATCTCATGAAAATACATGCAAAAACTTCAATAAAATACTTGCAAAACAAATTCAACACCACATTAAAAAATTATATAGTGGGGGAGATCCTAAGATGGCAGCTAGGTGTGACAGGGCAAAAAAACACCTACGTGAAAAATACTAGATAAAAACCAGAAAGTGACCCAGAACACCAGTTCCAGAGATGCACCAGCCAGACAAGGTCTGCTAAATCCACAGGGATTGTGCATTTGGTGAAACCAGGAGTTTGCATTCTGAAACGAGTGAGTGAGCCGGCTGAAAATCCGGTGGCCGCGCTGCGGTGTGGGGAAATGGTGGGTTGGCATTTGGAGATGGACTAGTTCTTTAAAAAAAAAAAAAAACCTGGGAGCGGCTGCAGATACGACAGGGAGAACCACAGAGTGAAGTACATTGTGCAGGCTGAATCGAAGGGACACTAAACAATTGACTAAAACCACATGAAGAATAAAAGACAGACTAGCACATTGTATCAATGTTGAATTTCTTGAACTTCTTAGCTGCGCTTAATGGGATTGCATAAAAGAATGTTCTTATTCATGGGAAACGTATATGTGAATTATATTGTTTGTTCAAAGATATGTGCAGCTTGCTCTCATATGTTTAGAGGACAGAGCAATAGATGATGGATGATAGGGAGGGAAGGAGGGAAAGAAAGAAATTATGGTGTGACAGGATGTTAAAGTTGGTGGATCCGGGTATCAGGGGAGGGGGGTCGGGGGTATGCTGGGGTTCTGTGTATGGGGTTCATATTGTTTTTGCAACTGTTCCTGTAAGTTTGAATTTATTTTAAAATAAAATTAAAAAAAAATTATATAGTAAGATCAAGTGGGATTTATCTCAGGTATGCAAGAGTGGTTCAACAAGAAAATCAATTAATGTAATACATCACATTAATAGAATGAAGGGAGAAAAACACAGGATCATCTCAACTGACACAGAAAAAGCATCTGACAAAATTCAGCAATCATTCCTTATAACAACACTCAAAAAACTAGGAATAGAAGGAAACTTCTCAACAAGATAAAGGGCACATATTAAAAAACCCACAGCTAACAGCATACTCAATGGTAAAAGACTGAAAGCTTTCCCCTTAAGATCAGGAATAAGATACTGTTATTCAACACTGTTCTAGAAGTTCAAGCTAGAGCAATTAGACTAGAAAAATAAATAAAAGGCATTCAAATAGGAAAGGAAGAAGTAAAACTCTCCTGTTTGCAGATCTTGAAAAATAAAAAAAATTACAAAAAAGCTACTAGAACTAATAAATTAATTCAGCAAATTGTTGGCATGTAAGATCAACATTCAAAAATCAGTGGTGTTTCTACACACTAGTAATGAATAATCTGAAGAGGAAAATAAGGAAAAATTCCATTTAAATTAGCAAGTAAAAGATTCAAATATTGAGGAACATATTTAACCAAGGATGTAAAGGACTTGTACAAAGACAACTAAAAAACATTGCTGAAAGAAATTAAAGAAGACCTAAATAAATGGAAGGACATTCTGTGTTCAAGAACAGGAAAGCTAAATTATCAATTCCACCAAAAGCAATTTACAGATTAATGCAATCCCAATCAAAATTCCAGCAGCCTTCTTTGCAGAAATGGAAAAGCTATCATCAAATTTATAAGGAAGGGTAAAGGGACCTGAATAGCCAAAAACATCTTGGAAAAAACAATGAAATTGGAGGAGTCACATTTTCCGATATTAAATTTATTGCAGAACTTCAGTAATCAAAACAGCATGGTCCTGACAGAAGGATTGGTGGATTGAATGGAGAGCTCAGAAATCAATCCTCATGTCCGTGGCTAACTGATTTTTGAGAAGGGTGCCAATTCCACTCAACTGGGAAACAGTCTCTTCAACAAACAGGGCTGGGAAAACAGGATATCCATATGCAAAAGAATGAAGGTGGACCCCTACCACATACCATATATAAAAATTAACTCACAATGGATCAGAGCTACTTCTGGGTGTTTTGTTCTGTTCCACTGATCTATGTATCTATTGCTGACAATAGTACACTGTCTTAGTTAACCTACCTCTATTGTAAGTCTTAAAACTGGGTAGCATGCAATATTAGTGGTCAATAGAGGGGGCTGTTAAGGGGTATGGGATGTTTTGAATTTTATTGTTTTTCTTCTATTTCTTTTTCTGGAGTAATGCAAATGTTCTAAAAATGATCATGATGAGGAATGCACAACTATGTGAAGATACTGTGAACCACTGATTGATTGTATACTTTGGATGGACTGTATGATGCATGAACATATTTTAATAAAATTACATTAAAAATGGACCAAAGACCAATATTTAAGAACCAGACTATAAAACACCTAGAAGGAAACACAGGGAAACATCTTCATGACTTCATGTTAGGCAGTGGTTTCTTAGACATTACAGCAAAAGCATGAGAACCAAAAGGAAAAATAAATGGGACTTAACCAAAATTAAAAACTTTTGAACATTAAAGGACTTTCTCAAGAAAATAAAAAGGAAACCTTCAGAATGATAAAATATTTGGAAACCATACGTCTGATAAGGGTTTAATATTCAGAATATATAAAGAACTCCCACAACTCAACAACAAAAAGGTAAACAATCCAATTGGAAAACAGGAAAAAGACTTAAAGAGACATTTCTCCAAAAAGATAGACAAATGGACAATAAATACATGAAAAGATGTTCATTGTTATTAGCCATCAGGGAAACGCAAATCAAAACCATAATGAGATACCATCTCATACCCACTAGAATGGCTACCATTAAAAAAAAAAAAAAAAAACAGAAAATAACAAGAGATGGAAAGGATGTAGAAAACAGGAATACTCATTCATTGTTGGTGAGAATGTAAAATGGTGCAGCCAATGTGAAAAAGAACTTGGTGATTCCTCAGAATGTTAAGTGTAGAATTACCACATGACTCGGCAATCCCAATTCTTGGTCTATATCCCAAAGAATTGAAAGTAGGGACTCAAACAGATATTTGTACACTGATATTCATAGCAGCATTATTCATTATTCTACCAAAAGGTAGAAGCTACCCAAGTGTCCATCAACGGATGAATGGATAAACAAGATGTGGTACATACATACATATATATAATATATATGGAATATTATTAGACCCTAAAAAGGAATGAAGTTCTTATAAATGCTACAACATGGATGAACCCTGAAGACATCATGTGACTGAAATAAGCCATACACAAAAGGGCAAATGTTGTATGATCTCACGTATATGAAGTAAGAACAATCTGCAAACTCATCAAGTCAGAAACTAGAATACAGGTTAATGAGGGTCAAGTTGGGGAGCACAATGGGGAGTTAATGTTTAATTGGTATGGAGTGTCTGTTTGGGGTGATGAAAAAGTTTTGGCAATGGATGATGGTAATGGAGGCACAAGTTTGTGAATCTAATTTACACTACTGAATTGTATATTTGAAAAGAGACAGGGAAATTTTAGGTTGTATATAAGTTACCACACACAAACACACACACACACACACACACACCAAAAAAAACCCACAAAACAAGTCTATAGAACCATACAACACAAAGAGTGAAGCCTAATGTGAACAATGGACTAAAGTTAATAGCATAATTATAAAATTGTTTCATTGATTGTAACAAAAGTACCACATCACTGCAAAGTGTTAATAATAGGGAAAAATGTTCAGGTGACAGTCAGGTATACAGGAACTGTACTTTCTGTATGATTTTTCTGTCAACCTATAAATGCTCCAATTAAAAAAAAAGACACCATGGATTGTGAAATACTAATTATCTTTGTACTGCTAAAAAACAATCAATCATAATATGACACCATTAATTGTAAGAAGCATTTCATTTTTAGTAATATTAAAGTGTCCAAATGTGCATATTAGAATCAGTAAAATAAATTATGTGTTTCAGTATAAATAAATCAGCCAAAGGGGGTAGATAAAGGTAGTATATATTTAATTCACAAAAATGCAATTTCTGTGGTCCTTCTGGCTGCCAAAGGCAAGAAGGGTAACAAAATCACCTAAATCTAGCTGGCTTTCTCAGCTTCCTTGGGAAAATCAAACAACAAATAACTTAATTGCTTCTACTCACACTGGATGGGATATACTACTGGAGTTGCCCACATGTTATCTGCTTCTTCACAAATTAAAGTGTGCAGCTGACCAGGAGAAAGATTATCTAATCATTCTGAGGAACACTCCTACGTCAAGCTCCCGAAGTGATTTTCCTACATACCTAATATTGTTAGATAGAACATAATGTACACATGTGGTAAAAATCCAGAAAGACACTTAATTTTATTAATGAGATACCACTTCACATCCACTAGAATGTAATGGAAAGTAGTAAGGGTTGACAAGGATGTGGAGAAATTGGAAACTTCATGCATTGCTGGTGGGAATGTAAAATGGCGTAGCCAATATAGAAAAGTTTGGTGGTTCCTTAAAGAGTTAAACATAAAATTACCATCTGACCCAGCAATTCTATTGTAAGGTATATAACCCAAAGAGTTGAAAACAGGTATTCAAACAAAAACTTGAACATGGATGCTCATAGCAGCACTTATGTACGATAGCCAAAAGGTAGAAACAACCCCAACATTCATCAACTGATGAATATACAAAATGATATATACATACAATGGAATATCAATCAGCCATAAAAAGGAATAAATACTTACACATACTATGATGAGGATGCACCTTGAAAACATTATGCTAAGTGAAAGAAGCCAACATATCAGGTCACTTAGTGTATGATCTCATTTATACAAAGATATCCAGAATAGGTAAATCCACAGAGAGAAAGCAGATTAGTGATTGCCAGGGGTTTTGGGGGTGGGGAAAATGAAGACTATGGAATAGGGATAGGGTTTTCTTTTGGGATGATGAAAATGTTTTGAAACTTGTAGTGATGGTGGTTGGACAATATTGTGAATGTACTAAATGCCACTGAATTGTAAATTTTAAAATGGTTAATTTTGTTATGTAAATTTCACCTCAATTAAAAAAGAAAAGAAATTTTCTTTTTTTTTCTTTTTTCTACAAATTTCTGGTTTTTAAAAATCTTTTTTGAAATTGAAAAGAATACTTGTACTATAATCAACACCTTTAAAGGCACCGATTTAAACTATATATATGTTCCCTGCCATTTACCCCCAAGCTGAAAACATAGTTCTACCAGATATAGTACTAAATTCTATCCTTGCTGCCTACTTCCATCTTTTCTCTTACCACATCTCACTTAGCCTCCTGAACTGCAGTGATGCAGTATTGCTTGCAGTTTACTGAATATACTAGAGAGTATTTCATTTCTTCATGCCCATTAACACAACATTCTCTTGACTTAGAACAGTGGTCTCTCCACCCAGAACATTGGTTTCCAACCCTGGCTCCACATTAGAATCACTTCAAGAGCTTTTTAAAACATCCTAAGGCCTGGGCACTATCAAATGAATCAGAATCGCTGGGGTGCAGGCCAGGAATCCAGTCAGAAGATAATTTTTAAAGCTCCTCAGGTGACTCTAATGTCCATCCAGGGTTAAGAATAACTTATCCAGAATATTCTACACTCTTTTCCCTTTAGAGTAGTGCAATGTCTTCTAAATTCCAATCACTCATGTACCATTTTGGAAAGTAGTGTTTTCTTAGAAATTTAGCAACTTCACTTGAATTTTAAATTTATTAGCATAAAGTTGTTCATATGATCCTCTTATTTCTTAATGTCAGAATAGCAATAAATATGCCTTTTTTTCATTCTTCATACTGGTAATTTTGCCTTGTCTCTTCTGTTTCTAAATTAGTCCTGCTAAAGGCTTATCATTTTTCCAGTTGTTTCAAGGACTAGAACTTTTGCCTCCATAATTTTTTTCCATTGTACAGTTGTCCACTTAATAGTCACTCTTATTTTTACTATTTCCTTCCTCCTGCTTTCCTAGGGCTTAACTTGTTCTTTTTCTAGCTTGTTCTGATAGATACTTATTTATTTTTAAAATCTTTTTTTTTTAAATAAATGTATTTAAAGGCATAAATTTCCCTTTAGAATAGATTTAGCTACACCTTACAAAGCTTTGATATGCTAAATTCTCATCATCATTCAGTTCAAAATAATTAGCTTACTGCTTGTACAAAATAACTTTAAGTGGTTATGAAGTTACAACACACATTCTTGGTTCATTAGAGTCTAATATAAATTAGTAATTTTGCACTTTCTAGACAATGCTAGGACCTTAACATTTAACCCCACTTGACCCTTCCTACCTTTTGTTAACACTTCTAAACATACACTTTATATTTTTTATATTTATTTTTATATTTTTATATCTAAATAGATTTTATATTTAGAAGTACATGCATTATACTTCTAAATATATTTTAATAAGGCATTACTATTATTTTGTAGTCAAAATTAATTTAAATATATGCATATTTACCCTTTCTATAGATCTTTGTTCCTTAAATACAACACGAATATTTGCAGAAGTACATAACACTTGTCCCGCAAAGGTGAAAGGAAAGCACATTAGACTTAAATGAGTCAATCTTGCTATCATTTAGCAATTTTTGAAAGCAAAGGATTTGAACAATTAAAATCTAAATGAATGACTACATTCTATTTAAAAGAAATTAGTGCTTTACAAAGGTTACAGAAAATTGCCAGAATTAAGGATCCCTTTTATAGTTTTAATATATTACATATTTCATAATGACTTAAAGTTAAAAACATAAAAAAAAGACACTTACTCTCTCTCCTTTTCAGTCAGCTTGTCATTGATATTATCTTTGATTGTTGATCTAGACCCCTTATGAATTATAGGATATCTGAGGGGCACTTGTAGGAAAAAGGAAATCATGGAGACCAAATGTGCAGTGTAACCAAGGGCAACGGCAATACTTCCATCATCTTTTGCTGCAGATCAAAAGCAGAGGAAAAGAAAACACTTATTTACCTTCTAACTGTAGCTATGAGTTCAAAATAAGTCAATTTTAAGAGATTTTATAAAAAACAAATGGTAAATAAAATATTAAACACTAAATTACATAAATGTAATACATACATGAACAAGACAGGAAATTTCATCTACTACATTTAAAAACTATTTTCCAATAATTAAAGAGATGATACTAACATTTGATATACTTTTTAAGAAAGAGCTCTTAAAGCATTCAAATATCCATTACTTTCTTTCCCAGCATTTTTAAAGGGGGTACTTGAGTCTATTACACGATGCGAAAATTAATTTCAGAGGTCTAAACATAATGCACTGTATAAGCATTATATACTTTATTCACTAACAACTTTCTAGGCAATGAAGCACAACATTATTAATTCTGAGGTGTACTAAAATGGCATAATTCAACCTTTATGAGGTATGTTTTCAATACTAATAAGGATAGTGTTGCATAAATAAGTGTGTGAAGTTTGAAATAGGATAAGGGTAAATGAAGTGTTTTAGACACTAAAAGAAAAATATCAAAAACCACACAGACGCATATCATCCTCAGTTAAGCAAATCTGGTGGAAACAACTGTTGGAAAACCTGCATGTATCCTAACATCAGACATTGTATGTAGCTTTTAAGAAGCCACAAATAATTACATTTTTTAATTCACCACCCTGATTCCTGCCATTACCTAAAGTTTTCAGCTTTCCTTAGGAGAAAGAAAAAACTAACTGCTTGGTATATAGTATTCCCAAAATACTTTAAAATGAGCACATGTACACACACATACACATACACGTGCTTTAAAAAATTTAACACATAATCTGAAACATCCCAGCTGGATAGAGAAGAAGGTCTGAAACGGTCAGGATGGTCTTGGCTTAACTATTTCCTGATTTTTAAGGGTGCTTCAACCTGTTATTAATAGTATTTTTTACACTCTTCTTTTATATTTGTACCTGGTTATGTAAGCACTAACTTCCTATGGTAGGAATGTCGTTATAGCGTTCCATTCCGTAGTTAACTCCCTATGCTTAACTATCATACCACACACTTGGCTTCTCTTTGATCATCCCATAAAAGTAGATAGTCTTTCTTAAGTACTTTTCTTCTGCCAGGAATTGTTCAAAATACTTTATATCTGAGTCATTCATTCACCAACAGTTACTAAACTGAGCACCTTTTAATATGCTATCTCATTCCTTTTCCAGATGAAGAAATAAGGCTCAAGGAGGTTAGGAAACTTGTTCAAAATAATGCAGCTAGTAAATAGGTTAGCCTGATACCAAAGATGTGTCCTTAACCACTGTAATACACTGTCTCAGAATTTTACTGTGGAATATATAACAATTTTTTTTTTAACTTGGGAACCTGGATTGTAGCAAGCATATAATAACACAGGTACAACCTTGGTTTCTTCACACTTTTCTAGTAAGCTTTTGTAAAGAACACAAAACAAGTCTATGAGTCTTCAGTGATTTGTATAGTGCTTGACAGAGAATGGGCTCTCAACCGATGTTTGCTGTTGGTAAAAATTCTCTCAAAACAAACTCATGAAAAATCAAACAGCATTCATTTCAACTAACTGCTGAGTCACGCCCTAAATGACTAACCCTAATTATCTTTAGAGAACGTATCTCTATCTGGCCCCAGTCTCCCACTCAAGTATCTTGAGTACTACCATAACACTACTCTTGTTGAGACCTGAATATCTATCATACTACCTTGGTGACTAAAAATACTTGACATAAAGTTCTCTTACAACATTAGAACTAGGAGAAACCTTAGAAACCACTAGGTCAGACTTTCTCAATTTAGAGATGAAAAAAATGAGATCCAGGGTATATAAGTGGCTTGGTTAAAGTCACACAGGTAGAAATTATGAGTGACAGAATAAGTGGGAGAACTGTGCCTATACTCTAGCTCCCAAAATATTTATCTCTGGAGTCACAGCTGAGACTGTGAATTCCTTCAGAGGGTGCTGAAGCCTGCTTCCTGCTTTTTGTAAAGAATAGGGCTTACCAAATTCAAAATATTCCTAACACTAACAGGAACCTCAAGAGGGAGAAGAGAACCTACAGCAATGAAGAATAATCCTACACCAGGTTTGTATTTTCCATGTGTGCTATACACTACGCTTTTACTATACGACTCGACAGAAAAGGATTTCAAAAATTCTAAAATTCAATAACAGCAGGTCTCTTAATTAGCCTTCCAAACAGGTCAAATGCAAATTCTGAATGTTTAAAAATATCTATCCAATGCTACATTTTCCCCACATTACTAAAGGGGTAATTCTAAAAAATTTCATTTGCATATTTTGAGAATACACCCACATCTCTATTTAAAAGAACAAAAAATTGGTCGTCTAATATCAACTTCCCCCAAGATCAAAATAATTTTGCTGAAATTTAAAGAAAAAAAAAAAGCATCTGAGAGAAGACTACCTATGGAAGTAAGAAAGCAAAGAAAAATAACAAAAACTGAAAATTGGATAATATTGGAAATCAGCTTTGATTCAGGTTATTCACACTCACCGTTGTTGCCACCACAAAACTCCCCACTGCAACCATTAAAAACCCTAGTTTTTTTCCCATTCCAGGCCACAGTGCTCAGTCACAGCCTTGCTATTAAACTTGGTGGTGTTGGATTTCCAATATTGAGGCTTTATATTAAAAAGCATTTTAAAGGAACGACGGGTGAGGCATTACAGGGCCCAAGGGTATTCCAATACCCTCAAAAAGAAAACTACCTCCTGGTGGGGAAGTCACTTTCATCACCCCAAGAACACTGAACTTCCAGTGGGAAAATGTGAGCTCATGTGGTTAATTATGGCTATTGCTGGCCATGCAACCTCAGATGTCACATTCTGTTGCCAATCATTTTAGCTAAAAAACCAAAAGGTTTAAGGTTTCCAGCATTCCAAGATCTGAAAGACTTTTTACCTGCCAAAGGCAAAATCTGGCTCTCTGGGGTGTACTTTTCCAGTAAGCATTGATGACGTACACCTAATGCAGAGCAGAGAGGTTTGTGTTCTTTATGCTGCTCTGGGGGTTAGAAAGGTCACAGATAGTTTTGTTGGTAAGAAGAAATTGGAGGGGGAGTGGAAGAGGAAGGGAGGAACAGGAAAGAACTGTTAAGACTCAGGTATGTGAAAAAGATCCTAATTCAAACAATGGTTTAAGGGGCTTAAAAAGAAAACAAAACCCCAAAGTTACCTCATAATAAATATTTCTGATTTCTTTTTAAAATGTAGGTAGTCACTTAGGGCTGCAGCTTTTGTGATGGTAATTCCAAAAACATGCAATAGCCATTTACAATGGAATAAATTAATTCAAATGTCTCTTTGATCTTTATGTTGAACAAACAATTAATGTTCAAATGCATCCAAGCACAATAAGTGATCTAAAAGCTCTTACCATCCTGCCTTCCCAATCACTGAGGCAGCAGATCTGATAAGGAACCAAGCACTCACTGATCCAGACAGGACAAAATATTTAAGACTCTAATCACTGCAACAGCATCTATGGAATCATTCCATGTTCTCAATGAGACACTGTTTGACATATGGACTCTCCTTTCCAAGAAATCATGCCTGCATAAAGGGATACAGACACAGAAGGAAATCTGGGTCTCATTACCACAAAAGGCTCTCGTGTTATGGATTACTTAAACACACACACGCACACACACATTTTTTTTTTTAAAGCTAAATGTCTCTGTCAGTGGAATTCAGATAAACACCCTTCATTGGACAACTTTCTCCCATTTTGTCCAGGTCTCTATGGCATACTCTAACAGTAACTTACCCATTTAGAAAAACACAATAAATGTTGGGCCACTATGGTGAAGTTTCCCAAACAGTTCTATCCCAGTAAAGTATCATGAATGTCACAGAAAAAACAGTTTGGAGTTCTTCATTAGAATCTTATCCAGAATGCAGCTGCTACACAATACTAAAAAGTTGTCAGAGGTTTGGAAGAGGGTATTCAAAACAAGGAATAAAACTGCAATATCACAAGAATATCGGACCTTAGAATCAGGACCTTAGAATCAGGGATGACTTTATAGCTCTGTCACTGCCTTTGGAAAAATTAACTAATCTTACTGAGTCTCAGTTTTCTTGTCTTCTAGAAAAAGTGATGGCAAATCCTTCCCTCACAGAAGGAATTAATTTTCATTGTTGTGAGAATTAAATAAAGAAATGTGACAGTATCATGCAAGATATTCCATGTTACTGTATTTCTATTCACCCAACCTAAAATGTCCTCCTGCTTTTCTTTCAATAGTGCAACACTTTTTCATCTTTTAAGACATCGTCTCCATAAAGGTTTTCCTGACACTTTCTTGAAAGAATTGATTATTCTCACTTCTTTGGATCCCCATGTTCCTGGAATAAACTTCTAAGTACCTGATACATAGTACGAATTCAGTAAATATTTCTTGAATGACTTGATTACAAGCCTAATGCCCTTAGCTGACTGTAATCTCACTGAAGTCAGACCAATGTCTTAATCATCTTTGGATATTCTCAGCATCTAGCACAGTAGATGACACATGGAGGACACAATACCTTAGAAAACAGAAGCCTTAAAGAATGCTAATAGATTTTAAAGTCCAATACTATACTATATGTGCTTCTTAAAATTTCCGATTCCTGAGGGCCACTGGGGGTCAAAAAAGGCCCTAAAATGAAATCAAGCATTAATTAAATTTTATCTCCCATTTCATTTTTCATCAACTGCACAAAAAAGTTACACTAACTTTTAAAAGAGTAGGGAGAATGTATTCAGCTTGTTGGGAATTCTGTGTGTAGATAGCTATAACAGCTATAACAAACTAGGAAACAAAGCACTTCAAAGAAAACAAAAATACAATCAAGAAACATCTCAATCAATTAAGGTGACAGGCCATCACTCACTGATATCCCTACTTCCCTTACTGCCTCCCTTCAAATCTTTCAGTCTTTACCAGCCAAAGTGACTTTTAAAAACAAAAATCAGCTCATGTCACCCCCCTTCTTAAAGCCCTCTTGGGGTTTTCCACATCAATGAGAATAAAATATAAACTCCTAGCAGCAGACTCAAGGCCCCGCCTGACCTGTTCCTCTGATGGAACTCTTCCCCCAGCTCACTACGCTCTAGACACACAGGACTAGTATTGTCTTTTCTGTCGTCCTTTTCCTTCCTTCCTCTGCCCTCACTCTTCCTCCCTTCTCTCCCTCTCCCTTTCTCTCTCCCTAACTCTTATTTCAATTACATTTATTGAGTGCCTTCTAGATGAAAAGCTCTTTCAAATGTTATATCTTTCAATCATCCCAGTGAATTGAAGATGTAGATATCTTATTTTACAGTTGAAGAAATTAAGCTGTGAAAGATTAAATGATCTGCCCAGAATACAGGTCATTCTCCTATATCTCTCACTCTCAAATTCTTCAGATATACCAAATCAGTTCCTTCAATACGGCCTCTGTACTTGCTGCCCTCTCTTCTAGGAATGCTCCTCCCCCAGCTGTAGGATGGTTGGCTCCTTCTTAACTTTCAAATCTTACAAGAGACGCTTCTCTTCAGAGAGGTCTTCTCTGACTGCATCATCTAAACTGGGTTCCCACTGTTCTCCATGATAGTGTATTCCTTTAATAAATACTTGTTTTCTTGTCTATTAGCTTTCTTCCTCAATAGGCTGTAACTTCCATGAAGGGAGAGAACATTTTGCTTTGTTCATTGTCACACCTTCAAAAACAAGCACAGTGTCTGACATATAAGCGCTCAACATATTTTTTAAGTGAATCAATGTTCTGTATCCCCAAGAACCTGGCACAGGATTCAAGGTAATCAGTATGTGATTGTTAAATGAATGAATGAAAAAAAAGATGAGTCATGGGCTTCAAGACATCACTCCTTTGCCTAGAATTAACACCAAAGCATATTGTTATGCCTTATAGAGGTTGGAGGGAACATTGTGCAATAGAAACCAAACAAATTCCAGCCATACCATTACTTAGTTTTCTGATCTATAGCAAGTCACCAAACAGGTTCATACCTCAATTTACACATTGTAAAATGAGGATTATACCATCTTCCTTACAGGTTTTCTTTCTTTCTTTCTTTCTTTTTTTTTGGTGAAGAATAGAAATAAGACATATAAAGTACACATAGGGTCCAGAACATAGCAGAAGTTTAATAAACGGTAATTACTGGGTATATAAAGCAATAATATTGGAAGTTAGGATGTGATGGCAAAAACATGGAAGGAAGAGTCAGAAAACATCAGTTCCGAGGCTCTAATGGGCCTGGTCCTTGGAGACATCAGTTGCATTCTTTCTGATTTATTTGTATGGCCACCAAAATTACATGATTTTCCAGACACTGGTATATTTCATCTAATCTTCATAACAAACAAGTGAGATATGTATGACATAAACTAATATGTTCATACTACAGATGAGGAAATCAACTCAAAGTACAGAAAGTGAACCAGGATTTGAACATAGGTTTGCCCACTCCTAGTTCATCACTCTTTCCCTATATCTTGCTACCTTAGTTTCTTTATAACTACATGGGACACCAAAACTGTCCCAACTACTTGTTGTAAGGGTTGCTGTAAGACCCAAAAGGGATAATAAATGAAAACAGTCTTAAATGTTAAAGGACCATAAATAACTACAGTTTCGCTATAGGGAAATGGGAGAAAGTCTGGACCAAAATTAGTAATGCTTTCTTCCTGAATAATTTCTTCCCAAATAGATAATATGCTAGTTTTGGGAATAATCTATAAAGACATTTTAATAGACCCTAAAGCATTGTTTAGGCTAGGGGAAATAAACTACTTTACTAGCAATAAAAATAATCTCTACAAATATGCCAAAAAAGTACTTTCTTTTGCATATTTGTAAAGAGATTAAGAAAAATAAAATATTTTAAAATACAGGTATTACAATGAATCATATTCTATAATATCTTCAATGTAAATTTTTAAATTAAAAGAGGAGAGAAATGATGGTGCGACAAGTTTAACCTCTAGTAGTGGGAATGTCATGAAATTAAATTTCCAGATACTTTTCAGGTAAGCCGGAATATGACTATCTAAATAACAATAGAGCATATTAATGTCTGTTGATATTCTGCCCTCAACCATACATAAATTTCTTATGAAAATCAAACAAAAAGAATAGGAAGATTATTGGTATTCTTAATAACTCTACTGCCCAATTTTGTTAACATCTATTTAAAAACTATTTTCTTCTAAATTCCAAATACAAGGTTTAATATTTTTTTTTTCTATGATTAGACCAAATATTCTATTTCCCATCAGGGAATCTGTCTCTATATACTTGCAACTGGGAAGGACAGAAGTTCCAAAAGTTTTTTTAGACAAAGTGGCAAGCAACCAACATTTCAAGATTCTATTCCACCCTGCAACATATCCGTATATTATATACACCAAATCTTTAGAAATAGAAAGAAATAAAATACCTTGGAAGTCCTCAGAATTGGGCAACTTGACACCGCATACAAAGTAATCCTTATGGTCATTCTGTGAATTTAACCAAAGAATGAAATTAATTACTATACAAAACAAAGAAATTCTAAGTCAAATCTCAAAGAATGTAGCAGGTCAGGGTTCACTTGGAGACATTACTTTCCTGGACTCAAAATATTATCACAATTGTGGAAGCTGGGTGATGAGTACATGATGATGATACTTCTCTCTCTACATTTGTATGTATCTGAAATTTTTTATAATAAAAACATTTAAAAAGTCATGTCCAAGCAAACAGCCATGCAAAATTTTCACTGTTAAAATATCCTTTGACTAATTCATATCTATAAATGAAAAATACAAAATGGATTTAATAAGATTCTATGAGCAACCTCAAATCCTAGTAAAATGCCCCTGAAAATTAATCTTTTGAATCACTTTTCATGACAAAGAAAGCAAATTTAGCAGATTTGGTTCTCTACAGAAAAATCCTAATCAGTTTTACTGGAGTTTTCCTTTTTGCATTTACTCTAAGAAACCAGGTTCAAAAACTTAACATCCTAACAGTTACCCAGGAATATCTTACATATATTCTTATCAACACTGATAGGGATAAGTTAATTAGAAGTTATAATTTAAAAGCAGTGCACATGTATCTGCATGTGTGTGTCTGTAAGCAACAGAAATGGTGGTCTTGGATAATATGGTTGAGTAAAAAGAGCCTAAAGAAACCAGAAATAATTTGACATTATTTCAGATGAAAATGAATGCACACCACCACCAAAAATTCAAACTGTGGAACCTAAGGATAACTAAGTTTAAATTTAGTTTTTAATTAAAAAGCAGTTTCTGCGTCCATCACCCAAATTAATTTTTGAACATTTTCATTACCACACACACAAAAGTAATAATAAGAAAAATTGAAGTGAAACATAACAACTATACGGTGGTACTGTGAACAACTGATTGTATGCTTTGTATGACTGCCTGGTATGTGAATGTATCTCAATAAAATTGAATTATTTAAAAAAAAAAAGCAGTTTCTGAATGAATCATGACAGCACATCTGATTAAAGCTAGAACAATGGGCTTCTTTGAGAGGAAATGTCAAACTGAAATCATCTTTTCAAAAAAAACATCTTTTCCAAAAATTAAACTTACCAAATCAATAGGGTAAATGTAGGAAAGTTCAGATAGTAATTGCCTGCATCGAATTGTCAGCTGAGCATTTGTCTTCAAGAAGAATTCTCTAGTGAGGAAAGAAAAAAGCATTTATTTAAAAATATGCTCCTATGCTTTCTAAGAGATTAAACCGTCTGTAATATGCCACAGAAACTCAGAAGTAGAATCAAGAATAATAGCTACCATGTCCTGACCTATCTCCAAATGCTATCAATCAAGTTAACTATCTACTGAGGACCACTGCATGTGCCCAGCACCATGCTACAAGATGTAAAGGGTACAAATGATCATTGTCTTTGTACTTATTATATGCCGGAGGCTTAAAAAGTGATTTTAAATAATCGTTATGATTCTGTTAAGTTGGTATTATTATACCTATTTTATAAACAAGGAAACGAGATTTAGAGAGGCTGAACAAACTGACCAAGGTCTCATTAGTCCATATTTAATCTAAGACCAATTTGATTTCAGGAAAGATCCATACGGCATTTCCTCAAAAAAGTATTCTATCTTTCACTTACAACTACCTCTAAAAATAACCCCCGCTGCCATGTTTTAAAAATAATAAAGTAAAAAGAATAAACAAAAAGTTGTGGAATGAGATGACCAAGCTCCTCTTTAGCACTACTTAAGAAACAATACTAACAGATAAAATACCCACAGAACAAATCACCAGGTCAACTGTGTTAAAAATTTAAGAAGAAAAGGAATTTTGGAGAAGCTGAACACCAATGTGGGATGAAATAGTTATAGTATAATGCAAAGACCACTGAAGACTTAAATGGGATCTAGTTCTGGCTTTGCTAGTAGGTGACAAAAAGAGTAATCTTCCACAGTCTTGCTTTTTTATCTGCAAAATGAGAGGATTATACTAAATGATCTCGATGATTCTTTCCAGGTATAACTTTTCTTGAATTCTCAACTGCTGAGGTTTCTTTGGGAAAAAAAAAAAGTAGGATGGGAGGATTTTACAGGAAAAGTGAGTGAATATGAACTAAAGTACAGAGGTGGTAACAGACTAAGCACATACTTGAAAAAAAAATGAGAAAAATGATTAGCATTTGTTAAATGATTTTGGGGAGCAGGTGAAATTAAGCTATAGTTGTTTAGTTCCAATTTGTTGACACTATTTGAAAATTGAGCAAAAGAATCACCATGGGTTCTTAAAGTAGAGAAAAGGTAAGGTAAAGATGGTATTTTAAGAGGAGAGGTCTAATACCAACAGGGAAGAAGAACTTGAGAGACGGAGAGACTGAAGTGAGATAATACAGGAAGCTGCTGAGGTAATCTAAATGAGCTAACGAGGAGGAGGAGTAAGTCTCGATGAAATTACTGAAGAAAAAACTATAAGTTAAACTACATGTAGAAGACAGGAAGAAGAGAAGCTTCAAAAATTAAACTATGGTGCTGTGACCTAGGAAACTTGAAGAACAGTATTCATGTTTCTGATTATGACTGTGTAAGAGGAGCTCTTCATCTGGCCTCTAGCACAGTGCATGGCACATAGTGGGTGCTTAATAAATATCTGTTGAATAAATGAATGTGGAATATAAATTAATACCAGCAGCTTTTTAAGAATACTACTTTTCCAAATCCTATCTTCAGAGTAAATGCAATACTCATAGCAATTATTCTCAGTGTTGCATTTACCTTTTTGCAGTGCAATCCTTCCTCAACTCATTTAGGGATTCCTTCTGGAGTTGAAGTTTGAGATGTTCAGTTGAAAATGCACTTCCTAGAAGGGTAGAAGGAGACAATTCCATATTTAACAGGCTAAATCACCACCAATGAGACAGAGCCCAGTTCCCTGACTGTGAGAGGGAACCAAGAAGAACGAGAAGGCAAAATTCACTGGGCAATGAGGTCTTCTAGGAGGATTAACTAGCATACATTTCCTTACAGGTACAATTTTCACACACATCCAGCAGAAGCCAAAGGGCAGGAATCTAAGAATCTCTTTCTATAGATTTCTAGATTGCTGACCAAGAAACTGATAAGATTCCAAAATTCAGATAATCTTACTTAAAAAAAAAAAAGTTGCTAGTTTCCTTTTGACCATGAATACTACTAACGACCTTACTGAACATGTAAAAATTAGAGCAGGAAAAATTACCTGTCTGTTCACCACCATAATATAACTACTACTTCCATCTTGTTCATAAGAATTTTTAGTTACAATCATAATGTATTAGGAAAGCATATTCTGATTTTCCATATTATGTCATAAGCATTTCTACATGTTGCCAGATAGTCTTAGTTATATTTAACAGCCGTGTAAAATTAAACTCCATGGATGTCAATTATGTGCATATTTCATATTTAAACTGATCCTCCCACAGCAAATCCCATTATAGAACATTCAGTTTCCTTTTGGTGTTTGCTTTAGCATTGCAATGACCAACATTTGTGTTTATATCACCTTTTTTTTTGTGCTTATATCAATTTTTTTGAATTCCATTGTGGTCATAAAATTCCTTTACATGCTCCTATCCTAAGAAAAGGAGAACTTTTTATGCCCTTGACAATCCAGGTCTGATTACAACTCCAGAGGTCCTTAAGCACAGAAAACAGTCTTAGATACTGGCATACTAAGTTCCAGATCTTACCAAGGAGTTTAGTTTAATGAATTGTGAACCAACAGGAAAAGGTGCCCTAAGCTCTTCTGCATACCTCTTATAGGGAGGAACAGGAAGTAGGTTAATCAACCAAAACACTTGACAATAAATCCATCTACCTAAATAATTTAATCAGCATATTTCTAAGCACCTTAACTCTTCTCTCTCAGCTGTGCTTGAATGCTCATAAAACTGTGAACTCTGTCCCATAAATGGAAGTTAATCAAGGAATACCGCTGATCTCCTTTAGCCCCAATATAATTCCTCTCGAAACTTTCATGTCAATGATTTTGTAAGACATTTAGTTGACATCCTCACCCCACTCCTTCACATGCTTTTACTAGAACATACATGAATTCTTCCACTGCTACAGATTATTTTTTGTCTCAGATAAATTAGGCTGCCTCAACTCTAACTGTGCTAGCAAAGCCACAAATAGGGACAAGACAGATCTAGGCTTCAAAATATAAATGTGTATACCCTCTCAAGTTTTGAAGATTCTTTAGAACATATTACATGACCAAAAGGGGTGGGAGGGCGGCTTGCAATGTGGCAGAAGGGAAAACTAAATTTAAAAAATACCCTAACCAGCTAACAGAATAAAATGTTAATAGTAGGCCAATGTGGGTGAAGAATATAGGTTCTCTTTGTACTCTTCTTATTCTTGAAATGTTTTATAACTCTGAAATGATTTCCAAATAGAAAGTAAAAAGAAATTATGCCCTTGACAATCCTTTCAAACCCAGAAAGAAGTCACCTAAAGGGCTATGGTTTTCCACAGGCTTCATCAGAAACAAGGCCTTAGAATGCACATTGGTACTGTATCTCTCCAAAATATATCAAGTCTGTTTTTCTATTGAAAGTTAATATAGCTGAGTGGTTACAAGGGTGGATTCTAGAATTAAACTGAATGAGTCTGAGTTAGTTAGGCTCAAACAGAAAAAGACCTAAGTATTTGAAAATTCAAATAAATTCTAGAAGTCACTTCAGAAACAGTAGTAATACTAAGGCAATGGTATGCTCAATCTCTTTTAACATTGTTCATTTGGAAGCATGATGTCCATCTCTAAAAGTAGGTATATATCATGCTTCTCACCTATATTTCTCCTTATATTTAGCATTGATTGGTGACTTCTACTTGAATCAATCTCTACAATCATGGCTGCAAAATAATTTTCCAACTCTAGTATTCCTTTGTCATTTATCAATCAGAACTGGGCATACTATTATAAGCAAGAGCCCTTCCTTTTCCATTAAGAATCAGAATGGAATCATGGATTCCTTTTTGTTTTTAGATAGTTAATTTATTGCTGTACTTAATTATTTTGGTGCTCAAATGGTCCCAGATTTGGCCAGTGGGAGTCTTCAGCCTGGCTGCTGAGTCTTTGTGGCATGTTACCATTGTGCTATTGGAAATATTCTTATTATCATTTTAATTTCTGTAAGGCTTATAGTGATGTTCCCTCTTTCATTCCCAATTTTTCTCTTTTTTTTTTTTCCTTGGTTCAAAGAACCACCTTTGATTTCATTAATATTTCACTGTTTTTCTATTTTCTATTTCTGCTCTTTAACATTTTCTTTCAGCTTGATTTAGGTTTAGTTGCTTTTCTTTTCCTAGTGTTTTAAGGTGTAAGCTTAGATTACTGATTGGAGACCTTACTTCTTTCTAATATACGCACTTAATGCTATATATTTTCCTTCAAGTATTGCTTTACATGCATCCCTTCAAATGTTGTTAGTTTGATATTTTCATTTTCATTCAGTTCAAAGTATTTCCTCATTTGCTTTGTTATTCTTCTTTAAACCATGATCTGTTTACATATGTTGTATAATTTCCAAATATTTAGGAATTTTCCAGATATCTTTCTATAAGTGGTTTCTAGTTTGTTTCTGTTTTGGTGAGAGAACATACTTTGTGTGATTTCAATTATTTTGTATTTATTTGTTTTATGGTACTGAGTACAGTCTGTCTAACTGAATGTTCCAAGTGAACGTGAAAAGATGTATATTCTGCTGGTTTTTGGTGGAGTGGTCTACTGTCAATTAGGTCAAGTTAGCTGATGGTGTTGTTTAGGTCATCTATATCCTTATCGACTTTTTGTCTTCTTATTCTCCTGATTACTGAGAGATGAAAAATGCAGAATCCAATTGTGGATTTAGCTATTTCTCCTTTCAGTTTCATAAATTTTTGCTTTATGTACACTGAAGCGCTCGTTTTTTTAATGCATATTTAAAATTGTATGAGATGAGCCAGCCTCTTTATTATAACGTAATATCCTTTTTCAACCCAACTAATATCTTTTGTTCTGAAGTCTACTTTGTCTGATATTAATATACCCACTACAGCTTTTATTTGATTTGTGTTTGCATGGTGTATCTTTTTTCCACCCTTTTACTTTTTTTTTTTTTTTTAATTTTTATTGGGATTGTTCAGATACCATACAATTATCCAGAGATCCAAAGTGCACAATCAATTGCCCCTGGTACCCTCATACAGCTGTGCATCCATCACCGCACTTAATTTTTGTTCAGTTTTTAGAACCTTTTCATTACTCCAGACAAGAAATAAAGTGAAAGTTCAAAAAAAAAAAAAAAAGAAAAGGAAACTCGAATCCTCCCATATCCCTAACCAACCCCCCTCAATTGTTGACTCGTAGTGTTGGTATAGTACATTTGTTACTGTTTATGAAAGAACATTGAAATACTACTAACTGTAGTATATACTTTGCAATAGTTATATATTTCTTCCCTATGTGCCCCTCTACTATTAACTTCCAGTTGTATTGTCATACATTTGTTCTGGTTCATGGAAGAGTTTTCTAATATTTGTACAGCTAATCAGGGACATTGCCCACCATAGGATTCAGCTTTATACATTCCCATCTTTTGACCTCCAACTTTCCTTCTGGTGACATATATGACTCTGAGCTTCCCCTTTCCACCTCATTCACGCACCATTCGGCACTGTTAGTTATTCTCACATCTTGCTACCAACACCTCTGTTCATTTCCAAACATTTAAGTTCATCCTAGTTAAACATTCTGCTCATACTAAGCAACTGCTCCCCATTCTTAAGCCTCGTCCTGTATTTTGGTACCTTATATTTCATGTCTATGAGTTTACATATTATAATTAGTTCTTATCAGTGAGATCCTGCAATATTTGTTCTTAGTGTCTGGCTTATTTCACTCAGTATATTGCCCTTGAGGTTTTGTCATCAACCTATTTTTTTTTTTTTTTTTAATATAGTTTTGTTCACACACTATACATTCCATCCCAAGTAAATAACCGATGGTTCTCTGCGCGGTCACATATTTATGTGTTCACCACCTTCACCACTATCTATATAAGGGCATCTACATTTCTTCCACAAGGCAGGAGGGAGAGTCAAAGAAGGTAGAGAGGCAAAAGAAAAAAAAAAAAGAAAGAGGAAAAAAAATGACAGCTAGGAAGTAGCAAAAGGAAAAGTAACCTTAAATCAAAGTAGAGTAAAGAGTCAGACAACACCACCAATGTCAAGTATCTAACATGCCTCCCCTATCCCCCACTCTTACTTGCATTTACCTTGGTATATCACCTTTGTTACATTAAAGGAAGCATAATACAATGATTCTATTAGTTACAGTCTCTAGTTTATGTTGATTGCATCCCTCCCCCAATGCCTCCCCATTTTTAACACCTTGCAAGGTTGACATTTGCTTGTTCTCCCTCGTAAAAGAACGTATTTGTACATTTTATCACAATTGTTGAACACTCTAGATTTTACCAAGTTACACAGTCCCATTCTTTATCTTTCCTCTTTTCTTCTGGTGTCTCACATGCTCCCAACCTTCCTCTCTCAACTGTATTCATAATTATCTTTGTTCAGTGCACTTACATTGCTGTGCTACCATCTCCCAAAATTGTGTTCCAAACCACACACTCCTGTCTTCTATCACCCTGTAGTGCTCCCTTTAGTATTTCCTGTAGGGCAGGTGTCTTGTTCACAAAGTCTCTCATTGTCTGTTTGTCAGAAAATATTTTGAGCTCTCCCTCATATTTGAAGGACAGCTTTGCTGGATATAGGATTCTTGGTTGGCGGTTTTTCTCTTTCAGTATCTTAAATATATCACACCGCTTCCTTCTTGCCTCCATGGTTTCTGCTGAGAGATCCGCACATAGTCTTATTAAGCTTCCTTTGTATGTAATGGATCGCTTTTCTCTTGCTGCTTTCAGGATTCTCTCTTTGTCTTTGACATTTGATAATCTGATTATTAAGTGTCTTGGCGTAGGCCTATTCAGATCTATTCTGTTTGGGGTATGCTGTGCATCTTGGATCTGTAATTTTATGTCTTTCATAAGAGATGGGAAATTTTCATTGATTATTTCCTCTATTATTGCCTCTGTCCCTTTTCCCTTCTCTTCTCCTTCTGGGACACCAATGATACGTACATTCTTGTTCTTTGTTTCATCCTTAAGTTCCCAGAGACGTTGCTCATATTTTTTCATTCTTTTCTCCATTTGCTCCTTTGCATGTAAGTTTTCAGGTGTTTTGTTCTCCAGTTCTTGAGTGTTTTCTTCTGCCTCTTGAGATCTGCTGGTGTATGTTTCCATTGTGTCTTTCATCTCTTGTATTGTGCCTTTCATTTCCATAGATTCTACTAGTTGTTTTTTTTAACTTTTGATTTCTGCCTTACGTATGCCCAGTGTTTTCTTTACAGCCTCTATCTCTTTTGCGAAATATTCTCTAAACTTTTTGAATTGATTTAGCATTAGTTGTTTAAATTCCTGTATCTCAGTTGAAGTGTATGTTTGTTCCTTTGACTGGGTCATAGCTTCGTTTTCCTTAGTGTAGGTTGTAGTTTTCTGTTGTCTAGGCATCTGACCTCCTAGGTTACCCCAATCAGGTTTTCCCAGATGAGAACAGGCTCAGGTCACAGAAGGAGGAAATATTCAGTATCTGGTTTCCCTGATGGTTTTTCTTAGAGGATTGATACACGTATCTGTGCTTTTCTGTCTGGCAGGTGCACCTGTCAGCCTGTCACTGGCTGATGTAAGAGGGTGTGACCTGTGGCTCTCCTCCCCCAGGCTTTGGGGTCTGGTTCTGGAAAGGCAGGTAGTAGAGCTGGGCCCCTTCCTTACCTCTTGGGAAGCTATGCCCCCTCCAGAGAGATCAGCTGCATATCAATAAGTTCTTTGTTTCTCTGACTCTGCTGATCAAAGTGTTTTGATTTTAAAATGGCTGAGGCTGTCTTTACTACAAAGCGCTGCAGGCTGAAAATGGCTGAGGTTTTCTCCACAGAGAGAGAAAGGGACAGAAAAGCTCCCAGGTTCACCCATCAGCCAGAGATAACACCTGATCCTCTGGGCTCCCCGTCCTGAGACAGATATGTCCCCCGACTCTCCCAAGATCAGTTGTCACCAAAAGCCTCTGTGTGCTTGTTGAGGATTTGCTGTCTGTATTGAGCAGTTAACATTAAAACCCCAGTTGTAGCTGGGATGAGAGAGTGCTGCTCTCTAGCACCGCGAGGCTTCCGTGAGGGAGGGGCTCTCAGCTCTCGGGTCTCAGTGCGGGTCCGCAGTTTTACTTACAGATTTCATGCTGCGATCTCGGGCATTCCTCCCAATTCAGGTTCGTGGATGATGAGTGGATAGTCATGTTTGTCTCCCCACAGTTATTCCACATTATTTACTAGTTTTTTGGTCATTTATGGATTGTTCCAGGGGAGACTAACAGTCTTCCACTCTTCTTTATGCCCCCATCTTAGCTCCTCTCACAATTGACATTTTAGTATTGATTCTATATTATCCAACCTTGCTAAACTCACCGATTAGTTCTATTAGCTTTTTTGTATCTTCCATAGGATTTTTTTTTTTTTAAACATCATTTTATTGAGATATATTCACATACCACGCAGTCATACAAAACAAATTGTACTTTCGATTGTTTACAGTACCATTACATAGTTGTACATTCATCACCTAAATCAATCCCTGACACCTTCATTAGCACACACACAAAAATAACAAGAATAATAATTAGAGTGAAAAAGAGCAATTGAAGTAAAAAAGAACACTGGGTACCTTTGTCTGTTTGTTTGCTTCCCCTACTTTTCTACACATCCATCCACAAACTAGACAAAGTGGAGTTTGGTCCTTATGGCATTCCCAATCCCACTGTCACCCCTCATAAGCTACATTTTTATACAACTGTCTTCGAGATTCATGGGTTCTGGGTTGTAGTTTAATAGTTTCAGGTATCCACCACCAGCTACCCCAATTCTTTAGAACCTAAAAAAGGTTGTCTAAAGTGTGCGTAAGAGTGCCCACCAGAGTGATCTCTCGGCTCGTTTTGGAATCTCTCTGCCACTGAAGCTTATTTCATTTCCTTTCACATCCCCCTTTTGGTCAAGAAGATGTTCTCCATCCCACGATGCCGGGTCTACATTCCTCCCCGGGAGTCCTATTCCACGTTGCCAGGGAGATTCACTTCCCTGGGTGTCTGATCCCACGTAGGGGGGAGGGCAGTGATTTCACCTTTCAAGTTGGCTTAGCCAGAGAGAGAGGGCCACATCTGAGCAACAAAGAGGCATTCAGGAGGAGACTCTTAGGCACAAATACAGGGAGGCCTAGCCTCTCCTTTGCAGCAACCGTCTTCCCAAGGGTAAAACCTATGGTAGAGGGCTCAACCCATCAAACCACCAGTCCCCCATGTCTGTGGTCATGCCAGCAACCATGAAGGTGGGGCAGGCAAACACCCCCGCATTCTCCACAGGCTCCTCAAGGGGGCACTACATCTTTTTTTTTTTTTTCCTTGTTTGTCTTTTTTCTTTTTTTTTTTTTTTAACTTTCCCTTCTTTTTTAAATCAACTGTATGAAAAAAAAAGTTAAAAAGAAAACAAACATACAATAAAAGAACATTTCAAAGAGACCATAACAAGGGAGTAAGAAAAAGACAACTAACCTAAGATAACTGCTTAACTTCCAACATGTTCCTACTTTACCCCAAGAAAGTTACATAATATAGCAACATTTCAGTGAACTTGTTCCTACTACATCCATCAGAAATTAACAGACCATAGTCATTTCTGGGCATCCCCAGAACGTTAAATAGCTTATCTGTTCTTCTTGGATTATTGTTCCCCCTTCCTTAATTGCTCTCTACTGCTAGTTCCCCTACATTCTACATTATAAACCATTTGTTTTACATTTTTCAAAGTTCACATTAGTGGTAGCATATAATATTTCTCTTTTTGTGCCTGGCTTATTTCGCTCAGCATTATGTCTTCAAGGTTCATCCATGTTGTCATATGTTTCACCAGATCGTTCCTTCTTACTGCCCGCGTAGTATTCCATCGTGTGTATATACCACATTTTATTTATCCACTCATCTGTTGAAGGACATTTGGGTTGTTTCCATCTCTTGGCAATTGTGAATAATGCTGCTATGAACATTGGCATGCAGATATCTGTTCGTGTCACTGCTTTCCGATCTTCCGGGTATATACCGAGAAGTGCAATCGCTGGATCGAATGGTAGCTCTATATCTAGTTTTCTAAGGAACTGCCAGACTGACTTCCAGAGTGGCTGAACCATTATACAGTCCCACCAACAATGAATAAGAGTTCCAATTTCTCCACATCCCCTCCAGCATTTGTAGTTTCCTGTTTGTTTAATGGCAGCCATTCTAACCGGTGTTAGATGGTATCTCATTGTGGTTTTAATTTGCATCTCTCTAATAGCTAGTGAAGCTGAACATTTTTTCATGTGTTTCTTGGCCATTTGTATTTCCTCTTCAGAGAACTGTCTTTTCATATCTTTTGCCCATTTTATAATTGGGCTGTCTGTACTATTGTCATTGAGTTGTAGGATTTCTTTGTATATGCAAGATATCAGTCTTTTGTCAGATACATGGTTTCCAAAAATTTTTTCCCATTGAGTTGGCTGCCTCTTTACCTTTTTGAGAAATTCCTTTGAGGTGCAGAAACTTCTAAGCTTGAGGAGTTCCCATTTATCTATTTTCTCTTTTGTTGCTTGTGCTTTGGGTGTAAAGTCTAGGAAGTGGCCTCCTAATACAAGGTCTTGAAGATGTTTTCCTACATTATCTTCTAGGAGTTTTATGGTACTTTCTTTTATATTGAGATCTTTGGTCCATTTTGAGTTAATTTTTGTGTAGGGGGTGAGGTAGGGGTCCTCTTTCATTCTTTTGGATATGGATATCCAACTCTCCCAGCCCCATTTGTTGAAAAGACCATTATGGCTCAGTTCGGTGACTTTGGGGGCCTTATCAAAGATCAGTCGGCCATAGATCTGAGGGTCTATCTCTGAATTCTCAATTCGATTCCATTGATCTATATGTCTATCTTTGTGCCAGTACCATGCTGTTTTGGCAACTGTGGCTTTATAATAAGCTTCAAAGTCAGGGAGTGTAAGTCCTCCCACTTCGTTTTTCTTTTTTAGAGTGTCTTTAGCAATTCGAGGCATCTTCCCTTTCCAAATAAATTTGATAACTAGCTTTTCCAAGTCTGCAAAGTAGGTTGTTGGAATTTTGATTGGGATTGCATTGAATCTGTAGATGAGTTTGGGTAGAATTGACATCTTAATGACATTTAGCCTTCCTATCCATGAACATGGAATATTTTTCCATCTTTTAAGGTCCCCTTCTATTTCTTTTAGTAGAGTTATGTAGTTTTCTTTGTATAGGTCTTTTACATCTTTGGTTAAGTTTATTCCTAGGTACTTGATTTTTTTAGTTGCTATTGAAAATGGTATCTTTTTCTTGAGTGTCTCTTCAGTTTGTTCAGTTCTAACATATAGAAACATTACTGACTTATGTGCATTAATCTTGTATCCTGCTACTTTGCTAAATTTGTTTATTAGCTCTAGTAGGTGTATCGTTGATTTCTCAGGGTTTTCTAGATATAAGATCATATCATCTGCAAACAATGACAGTTTTACTTCTTCTTTTCCAATTTGGATGCCTTTTATTTCTTTGTCTTGCCGGATTGCCCTGGCTAGCACTTCCAGCACAATGTTGAATAACAGTGGTGACAGCGGGCATCCTTGTCTTGTTCCTGATCTTAGAGGGAAGGCTTTCAGTCTCTCACCATTGAGTACTATGCTGGCTGTGGGTTTTTCATATATGCTCTTTATCATGTTGAGGAAGTTTCCTTCAATTCCTACCTTTTGAAGTGTTTTTATCAAAAAGGGATGTTGGATTTTGTCAAATGCTTTTTCAGCATCTATTGAGATGATCAATTGATTTTTCCCTTTCGAGTTTTTAATGTGTTGTAATACATTGATTGTTTTTCTTATGTTGAACCATCCTTGCATGCCTGGAATGAACCCCACTTGGTCATGGTGTATGATTTTTTTAATGTGTCTTTGGATTCGATTTGCAAGTATTTTGTTGAGGATTTTTGCATCTATATTCATTAGGGAGATTGGCCGGTAGTTTTCCTTTTTTGTAGCATCTTTGCCTGGTTTTGGTATTAGATTGATGTTAGCTTCATAAAATGAGTTAGGTAGTGTTCCATTTTTTTCAATGTTTTGAAAGAGTTTGAGTAAGATTGGTGTCAGTTCTTTCTGGAAAGTTTGGTAGAATTCCCCTGTGAAGCCATCTGGCCCTGGGCATTTATTTGTGGGAAGATTTTTGATGACTGATTGGATCTCTTTGCTTGTGATGGGCTGGTTGAGGTCTTCTATTTCTTCTCTGGTCAGTCTAGGTTGTTCATATGTTTCCAGGAAATTGTCCATTTCTTCTACATTATCCAGTTTGTTGCCATACAGTTGTTCATAATATCCTCTTATAATTTTTTTAATTTCTTCAGGATCTGCAGTTATGTTACCTTTTTCATTCATTATTTTGTTTATATGGGTCTTCTCTCTTTTTGATTTTGTCAGTCTAGCTAGGGGCTTGTCAATCTTGTTGATCTTCTCAAAGAACCAACTTTTGATGATATTTATCCTTTCTATTGTTTTTTTGTTCTCTATGTCATTTATTTCTGCTTTAATCCTTGTTATTTCTTTTCTTGTACTTGGTTTAGGATTGGTTTGCTGTTCATTTTCTAGCTTCTTCAGTTGATCCATTAGTTCTTTGATTTTGGCTCTTTCTTCCTTTTTAATATATGCGTTTAGTGCTATAAATTTCCCCCTTAGCACTGCTTTTGCTGCATCCCATAGGTTTTGGTATGTTGTGTTCTCATTTTCATTCGTCTCTATATATTTAGCAATTTCTCTTGCTATTTCTTCTTTAACCCACTGATTGTTTAGGAGTGTGTTGTTTAACCTCCAGGTATTTGTGAATTTTCTAAGTCTCTGATGGTTATTGACTTCTAATTGTATTCCATTGTGGTCAGAGAATGTGCTTTGAATAATTTCAATCTTTTTAAATTTATTGAGGCTTGTTTTATGTCCCAGCATATGATCTATTCTGGAGAAAGTTCCGTGAGCACTAGAAAAGTATGTGTATCCTGGTGATTTGGGATGTAATGTCCTGTAGATGTCTGTTAAATCTAATTCATTTATCATATTGTTTAGGTTTTCAATTTCCTTATTGGTCTTCTGTCTGGTTGATCTATCTATAGGAGAGAGTGATGTGTTGAAGTCTCCCACAATTATTGTGGAAACATCAATTGCTTCCTTTAGTTTTGCCAGTGTTTCTCTCATGTATTTTGTGGCACCTTGATTGGGTGCATAGACATTTACGATTGTTATTTCTTCTTGCTGAATTGCCCCTTTTATTAGTATGTAGTGGCCTTCTTTGTCTCTCAAAACATCCCTGCATTTGAAGTCTATTTTATCTGAGATTAATATTGCTACACCTGCTTTCTTTTGGCTGTAGCTTGCATGAAATATTTTTTTCCATCCTTTCACTTTCAGTTTCTTTGTGTCCCTGTGTCTAAGATGAGTCTCTTGTATGCAACATATTGATGGTTCATTTTTTTTGATCCATTCTGCGAATCTATATCTTTTAATTGGGGAGTTTAATCCATTTACATTCAACGTTAAAACCGTGAAGGCATTTCTTGAATTGGTCATCTTATCCTTTGGATTATGTTTGCCATATTTTTCCCTCTCTCTATTAATATCCTTTATTGTACCCATACCGAATCTCTTTAGTACTGAACCTTTCTCCAAGTCTCTCTGTCCTGTCTTTGTTTCTCTGTCTGTAGGGCTCCCTTTAGTATCTCCAGTAGGGCAGGTCTCTTGTTAGCAAATTCTCTCAGCATTTCTTTGTCTGTGAAAAATTTAAGCTCTCCCTCAAATTTGAAGGAGAGCTTTGCTGGATAAAGTATTCTTGGCTGGAAATTCCTCTCACTCAGAATTTTAAATATATCGTGCCACTGCCTTCTTGCCTCCATGGTGGCTGCTGAGTAGTCACTACTTAGTCTTATGCTGTTTCCTTTGTATGTGGTGAATTGCTTTTCTCTTGCTGCTTTCAGAACTTGCTCCTTCTCTTCTATGTTTGACAGTGTGATCAGTATATGTCTCGGAGTGGGTTTTTTTGGATTTATTCTATTTGGAGTTCGCTGAGCATTTATGATTTGTGTATTTATGTTGTTTAGAAGATTTGGGAAGTTTTCCCCAACAATTTCTTTGAATACTCTTCCTAGACCTTTACCCTTTTCTTCCCCTTCTGGGACACCAATGAGTCTTATATTCGGACGTTTCATATTATCTATCATATCCCTGAGGTCCATTTCGAGTTTTTCAATTTTTTTCCCCATTCTTTCTTTTATGCTTTCATTTTCCATTCTGTCATCTTCCAGGTCACTGATTCGTTGTTCAACTTCCTCTAGTCTTGTACTATGAGTGTCCAGAATCTTTTTAATTTGGTCAACAGTTTCTTTAATTTCCATAAGATCATCCATTTTTTTATTTAGTCTTGCAATGTCTTCTTTATGCTCTTCTAGGGTCTTCTTGATTTCCTTCATATCCTGTACTAGGGTCTCATTGTTCATCTTTAGTTCTTTGAGTAGCTGCTCTAGGTGGTGTGTCTCTTCTGGTCTTTTGATTTGGGTGCTTGGGCTTGGGTTATCCATATCGTCTGGCTTTTTCATATGCTTTATAATTTTCTGTTGTTTTTGGCCTCGTGGCATTTGCTGAACTTGATAGGGTTCTTTTAGGGTTTGTAGACCAGTTGAAGTCCTTATCTCTAATTTATCAGATCTACAGCTTCGTGGAGTACACTTTCTCTAACTAACCAGCAGGTGGCGTCCACGAGCCACCTGTTCTCCACAAGCCAGATCTCCCCTGCTTAGCCTTTTTGGTGAGTGGGGGAGTGAGTCTTGTGGGGCCCAATTGGTGTACCAAGCTTGCGTGTGTAGTTGGTGTTGCCTGCCCTGTATGTGGGGCGTGTTTCTGGGCAGTCGGGGAGGGGGGGTGGCCCTAACAATCAAATCTCCCTGATGATCCTAGAGTTTTAAAGCTGCTGCAATAGTCTAATCCTTCAGTTCAGTCCTGCCACAGTTTGTCTCTGCCACTGACCCACAAGTCTTTGGTATTGGCGTATGGCTCCTGAGACTTGGAAGTGGGCCCCTCTTCCAGGCTGTGCACCCCGGGTCCTCTGTTGAGGGATGACTCTGCTATGTCACAGGTGAGTGCCGTCCCCCCAGGGCAGTTCTGGGCTGCTGGGCTGTGTTGGGAGGCTCCCAGTCTGCTCAAATGATGGCTGAATGGGGCTCTGTTAATTCACACTGCTCCCCCTTCCCAGCTCTGGGACATTCAGCTGAGGTTGCAGGGAAGGCTAATGTCCACGCCCAGTTTTGTGGTGTTTGCCTGTTATTTGAAGCACTTCCGTCACACTGGGTTGTCTGGGGCAGCTCTGGGCTATGGGGCTGGCGATGGGCAGGAGTGTTTCCTGTCCACCAGGATGGTGGCTGTGAGCGGACACCCCCCTTTTCTTGGGAAGTTGTGTTGTTTAGTGAATTTTCTCAGCCACTGGAATATTGCCTTTTGTCTCAGAGCTCTCTTAGTTCTGCTCTTGACTTGACGTGCCCAAATTTCAATTCTTTGAAGCTTTCTGTATTGAGCTTCTTAGAGTAATTGTTTTAGAAAAAGCAAAAAGGATTTAAAAAAAAAAAAAAAAAAAAAAAAACGGCCCGCCTCAGAGATCTAATGGGTTATTGAAATGCTAATAGACAAAGCAACCAGGGCCATTAAGGAAAGGTGCACAGGGCAGAGAGATCAGCTTTGCTTCGGGATTTGCATATGCGCCTCAAGGCCTGATCTCCGCCCTTCCCCTTTCTGTGTTCACCAGAACTCGAAAAATCCTCTGCTTTTATTTTGGAGTTTTTCGTGTTGTTTTTTTTCTATGTCTGTCTCCTCTCTGCTGGGCTGGCTGCTCTCAGAGTCTCTGGTGTCTGGTCTCAGTCTATCTATGGTTGGAGTTTGAATCAGTAAAATGAGTTTCCGATAAGAGCAGCCACTGCAATTCTCCCTTCTCCTTCCCGGAGCTGACAGCCCCTCCTCCCCCGGGACTGAGCCTGGCAGGGAGGGGCGCGGGTCCCCTGGCCGCAAAAACTTACAGATTTCGCTGATCTCAGCAGTTCCACGTTTTCATGAGTGTTGTATGAAGTATGCCCAAAGACAGATTGCTCTGTGGTGTCCAGTCCACGCAGTTCCTGGCTTTTTACCTACTTTCCTGGAGGAGTAACTAAAACATACAGCTCACCAGTCTGCCATCTTGCCCCCTATCCTTCCATAGGATTTTATACATAAATGATCAAGCCACGTGAAAATAAGACATTTTTACTTCTTCCTCTCCATCTGGATGCCTTTTGCTTTTTTCAAACGTCAACTTAACTGGTATAAATTTGTTCACAATATCTCTTCTTTTTATTTTAATAATTGTGGAATCAATAGTGATGGAGCGTGTCTTTTCAATCTGCTGCTACCCTATGGCATATATGAGAAGATTCCAAACAGGAAGTGAAACTGCTATAAAATAGAAATTTCCATGATGGAAAGCATTTTGCATGAAACATTCATGGCACTGAAAAAGTACTTCAATTCAGAAGAAACACTTTTGGCTCTTACTCTGAAAATACACGTTTTAACCATGTGCAAAAGCAGAATGACACCGTATACACTGGATCTGAAGGACTGTGTGGGCATTTATGTATTTTGGGGGCAAATTCATTTGACAAATTTGAGGGGCCAAGTTGATTATGTGAGGCAGTCTCACTTGCTGACAGTAGCGTGACTCTTCTACAAAAAAATTCCTCATGGGATTACAATATATCTTCCTAAAACAATTTTTGCCCATACAGTTTTAGGATATGAGATGGTTTTTTTTTTTCCCCTCTAGGAGAGCACAACTTCTTCATCTTTCCCAGATTTTCTTCTCTAGCTCTTTATCTTCAATTTTAAACTCTAACTTGGGCCTCATCCAGCAGTTATTCATGCTATGTTCCTTCACACACTACCTAATCATGGCTCTTCGGAAGAGCCACCATGTATACATATATTAAACAGTCTACTTTTATGACTGGATTCTTTGTGGAAATAAGAAAAAGCTGGGTGATGAGTAAGTCCTCAGGAGGATCCATTTATTGTTGTTACTGCGCAGATCCCACACATTGGGGCTGCAGACAAGTTAGTAAGACTTGCCGCACCATGTTGAGGCTAGAGTCCTGATGGGTTGAGCCTGGGGTCCAGACGTCCGGCAACAGATGCCCTTGTCCCTGAAGGGTCCCTGCGAAAAGGCATCTGCATGCTCCCAGGAGCCTCTGGCAGCTGCACGAGCCGTCCCTGTCGCTCCTGCACTCAAACTTCCAAGAGATGCATCCAGGCGGTGCTGGCGGAGGTCTGGCTGGCAGTGTGCGGTGAGGACCGAGTCCAGTCTGTGGCGATGGATCGACCCGGTTCCTCCACAATGCAGTCTGCATCCAACACGACCGCCCTGGGCGCCCCACCAGCCGGCGGAGGGCTCTGAGACCACAAGCGCCCGCCCATCCTTTTACATTTTAATTTACCTATATCTTTATATTTAAAGTGGGTTTCTTATAAATAACATTTAGTTGGGTCTTACTTTTTTATCAACTATGGACAATCTGTTTTTTAATTGAGGGATTTAGACCATTTACACTTGGTTGGATTAAATTCTTCCATCTTGCTATTTTCGATATGTTGTATCTGTTTTTTGAACCTTTTTTCTTCTTTTTCTTTATGCTTTCGGGTTGAGTATTTTTTTAGATTCCATTTTCTTCTTCACTACTGGCTAATTTTTACTTCTATTAAAATTTTTTTTTTTCAGCAGTTGCCCCAGAATTTACAGTAGGTAACTTTAATCACAGTCTGTCTTCAAATAATAACTTCATGTGCAGTGTAAAAACCTTAAAATAGTGTTCCGGTTTGCTAATGCTGCCTTTTTTCAAAACACCAGAAATGGACTGGCTTTTATAAAGGGGGTTTATTTGGTTACACAGTTACAGTCTTAAGGCCATAAAGTGTCCAAGGTAAAACATCAACAAGCAGGTACCTTCACTGGAGGATGGCCAATGGTGTCCGGAAAACCTCTGTTAGCTGGGAAGGCACGCGGCTGGCATCTGCTCTGGAGTTCTGATTTCAAAATGGTTTTCTCCCAGGACATTCCTCTCTAGGCTTCAGCTTCTCTCCAAAATGTCACTCTTAGTTGCTCTTAGGGCCTTTGTCCTCTCTCAGCTTCTCCAGAGCAAAAGTCTGCTTTCAAAGGCAGTCTCCAAAATGTCTCTGTAAACTGTAGCTCCTCTCTCAGCTCCTGTGAATTCTTCAAAGTGTCCCTCTTGGCCGTAGCAAGGTTGCTACTTCTGTCTGAGCTTATATAGTACATGAGTAAACCAATCAAGGTCCATGCTGAATGGGTGGGGCCATGCCTCCATGGAAATTATCTAATCAGAGTTATCACCTACCGTCAGGTGGGTCGCATCTCCATGGAAACACTCAATCAAAGAATTACAATTTAAGCAACACTAATATGTCTGCCCACACAAGATTGCATCAAAGATAATGACATTTTGGGGGACGTAATACATCCAAACCAGCACAAATAGCAAACTCCTGATTCTTCCCTCCTGCTGTTTTCATATACTATACTTTTATGCATGCTATAAATCCACAAACATTGTTATTTCTGCCCTAGAGAATAAATCATCTTTGTTGATTCAAGTTTCTCTTGGTATCATATTCTGTCTGCCTAAAGAACGTCCTGTAACACTTCTGGTATTGCAGGTCTGCTGGTAATGAATTCTCTTAGTTTTGTTCATCTGAAAACGTCTTTATTTAACCTTCATTTTTGGAAGGTAATTTTGCTAGGTATATAATTCCGAGTTGGCACTTTTTTATTCCTCTGCCTTCCCTAGCCAGAGTCAAGATATGTCCTGCAATTCCTGTGTTTGTTCAGCTGTATTTAATGTGCCTTTTTTTTCCCCTATGGTTTGCTTTTAAGATTTTCTTTTAATTTCTGGTTTCCAACAGTTTGAATATGAAGGTCTAGGAGTGTGTGTGTGTGTGTGTGTGTGTGTGTGAATATGTGTGCTGTAAATTTATGATGCTGAGGGGGTTCTCTGAGCTTTTAAGATTTGTGGTTAAATATTTTCCATTATTTTTAGAAAATTCTTGGCCATTATTTCTTCAACTATTTCTGCTGCCTCATTCTCTTGTCCTTCTGGGATTTCAATTACAGGTATGTTAGACATCTAATATTGCTCATAACTCCTGGATGCTCTTTTCTTTCTTTCTTTTATATGTTTTTCCTCTCCACTCTTTTTCTCTTTCTGGCCTTCAGTTTGGGTAATTTCTATGGTCTTCAAGTTCACTGACTCTTTTCTCACCTGTGTCAAATCTACTGATAAGTCTGTTGAAGGCAATAATCCGTTATTGTGTTTTCATTTGCAGCACCTTCATTTGACTGTTTCTTACAGTTACCATCTCTCAGCTGAAATTTTCCATCTATTCATGCAAGTTATCACCTTTCCATAAGAGCCTGGGGCATATTAGTCATAGTTATTTTAAATTCCCCCTCTGGTAGTTCCAAAACCTGGGTCATCTAAGTGCAGAACAGTAGAGACTGAGGTGATCAATATTCATGCCCAGAAAAGAGGGCATGCCTTTTCTTCTACCAGGCTATTAGTTTAGAGGTTTGGGCAATTCAATCAGGTTTTTTTTTTTTTTTTTTTTTGCTGCTATGGTTACATTCAGTGCACCACAATCTTCACTTTCTTCTAATTTTTCCTTGTGCTTGGGGTGGAATGGCTTGCCAGTTTTTCTCAAAGTTCCTGTTCCATCCTTAGATTTAGGTATTTCCTGTGAATCTGCACCTAAGTAAAGATCTTTCATCATGTTCTTACTTCTCCCTCCCCTACATGGTGAACTGCAGTGCCAGGATTCTTTGTACTTGCTACTTGACTGAGGAGGGAGGCAGGGAGTTTCTCTGTTGTCTTAGTACAGCCTTAGATCTTTGGCATGCCCTGTGTCCCTGGGTATCAGAGGTAGAGCCTTCTCAGTGATCCTGCCCGTCCCTAAGTGGACCTCTAATAGTTGAGGTCTATCACATTTCCTGTCCTATTCCAAAGGGTAGTGGTTGTTTTTATTTATTTATTTTAATTTTCTTTTTCCAAAGGTACAATGGGTTTTTACCCATGCCCTGAGGATGGAAGGACTTACAGCTCTTTCCCCAACAGCTTAAGGAGAAGAAGGCTTATGCCTTTCTTGCAGCAGCAGACACTCCCCTCTTCCAGACCTATCCAACAGCAGGTGGTTTTCTATCATTTCCTGCCTCGCTCCCAATCTCTCTTGTGACTATCCAAGATAGTGAGAATGAAGAAACTGCAAGTAAATATAAACTCCCCTCTGCTATACTCTCACACTATTCCACTCTCAGCCATTAGCATTTGTTAAAATTTTTAGTTGAATTATCTTACCTTCTTATAAGGTAGACCCAACTTACTCCCATGCTCTGCTACTGGTGAGTCAGTACTTTCACCCTGTCTCTCCTTGGAGGTGTCTGTCTTTCTTTAGATATCAGGCTACCTGGTTGCCCTGCGATCCTAGCTCTCTGATGGATTCAAGAAAAGTTAAGATTTTGTAGATTATCCAGTTTCCTGGTATTAGGGTAGAAGTGAATCTGAAGGTTTCTACATCCTAGGTGGACAATGGAAGTCAAATTTAAAGATAATAATTTGAATTTTTAAACACTCTTCTCTGTTATTTGTATTTTCTGTTTCTTTTGGGTCATTTCTTCTGTTTGTTCAACTTGGTCTTTTATATTTTATTGCTGGATAAGTTGTGGAAGTCCAGTTACTTCATGTTCTGTTCCACCTTTCTACCACGTCAAGGATTGTATCATGGAATCTAACCAGCTCAGGAATCCAATATATTAGAAAGAAGTTGAAGCAAATATTGAGAGAGTTACTTCAGATACACAGGAAAGAGAATGGGTCATTAGGCCCAGTAACCCTGATCACAGCTATACGGTTAGCTCCTTATCTCTATTCTCCAAGTTTGAGGCCTCTGAGGAACCCCCATTGCAGCCTTTTCCATTGTGTTTTAGGCTGCAGTTTTTCTCTATTCTAGTTTATTCATTAAGACAGACCTATCTACTTCCTGTCTTTGAGGACTGTATCAAAATATTTGCTATTCTAATGATACCCTCTTCTGTCTTCAGCATCATGAAGGATTAATTCTTTATTTGTGTATCTTTACTGTCCTATCAGTGAGCCCTTGGACAGACGGAAAGTAAACTGATGTGCTTAGAATTCCATCTTCCAATACAGCTTTCTGAAAAATTTGGACTTATCCAGGCATATACCAATGTCCCATTCTGTTAAGTTAGATGACACCTCTGCTCAGCAAGAAAACGAATCAGGAACTTTAATTTTAATAACCAAATGTCACTGTTATCTCTTATAATCCAATAGTTAAAGAATATAGATCTTGCTTCCATCAAAAAATAAAAAAAAAAACAAAAATAAAAACTCTTTAGGCTCTCTTTTGCCAGAGAATTTGCTCTCAGACAAGTCACTGACCCATTTCTGTCAAAATTACACCCATATTTTGTGTAAAACATTATACAATTTAACTTGTATGGTCAGTTTATTCAAACAACATAACTACATGGAACAATGAACAGGGAAATACCTGAAACTGCTGAACTGCAACCCAGTAGCCTTGATTCTTGAAGATGATCATATAACTATGTAGCTTCTATGGTGTTACCGTGTGATTGTGACAACCTTCTGGCCCACACTCCCTTTATCCAGTGTATGGACAGGTAAGTAGAAAAATGGGGACAAAAAGCAAATGAATAATAAGGTGGGGGGAGGGGTATGAGATGTTTTGGGTGTTCTTTTCAATTTTTGTTTTTATTTTTTTGGAGTAATGAAAATGTTCAAAAATTGACTGGTGATAAACGCACAACTCTATGATGATATTGTGAACAACTGATTGTACACTTTAGATGACTGTATGGTATGTGAATATATCTCAATAAAATTGCATTTAAAAATAACACAATGAGAAACCATTACACACCCACAAGAATGGTTAAAATAAAAAATGATATGGATGTGGAGTAAATGTGGAACTATCATATATTGCAGGTGGGAAGGCAAAACAGCTCAGCAGTTTCTTATAAAGTTAAACACACTTACTATACATCCAGCAATTCCAACACTAGCTATTTAACCAAGAGAGTATGTCCATACAAAGGCTTGTACTCAAATGTTTGTACTACTTTATCTATAATAGTGCAAATTAGAAAAAACCCAAATGTTCATCACCACATGAATTAAAAACAAATTATGATATATACATATAATGGAATACTACTTGGCAATAAAAAGAAAGGAAATCCTGGTTACACAGTTACAGTCTTAAGGCCATAAAGTGTCCAAGATAACATGTCAGCAATCAGGTACCTTCACTGGAGGATGGCCAATGGTGTCTGGAAAACCTCTGTTAGCTGAGAAGGCACATGGCTGGCGTCTGCTCCAAAGTTCTGGTTTCAAGATGGCTTTCTCCCAGGCTGTTGCTCTCTAGGCTGCAGTTCCTCAAAAATGTCACTCTTGGTTGCACTCGGGGTATTTGTTCTCTCTTAGCTTCTCCAGAGCAAGAGTCTGCTTTCAACAGCTGTCTTCAAACTATCTCTCATCTGCAGCTCCTGTGCTTTCTTCAAAGTGTCCCTCTTGGCTGTTGCAGCTTGCTCCTTCTGTCTGATCTTATATACTGCTCCAGTAATTTAATTCACACCCACCCTCAATGGGTGGGCCAACACCTCCATGGAAATTATCCAATCAGAGTCATCATCCACAGTTGGGGGGGCACATTTCCATGAAAAGACTCAAAGAATTACAATCTAATTAACACTGATAGGTCTGCCTACACAAGATTACATCAAAGATAATGGCATTTGGGGGAAAGTAATACATTCAAACTGGCACAGTACATACAGGATGATACCACCAATATGAAATTTTAGAAAAGGCAAAATGATGTCAGAAAGCAGATCTTAATTGCCAGAGGTCAACAGGGGAAAAGAATTGACAAAGAGGGAAGAGGGAAATTTTAAGGTGATGAAATGTTCTACATTGTTGATTGTTGTAGTAGTTTCCTGACTGAATACATTAAACTCATCAAATTGTATATTTACATTGGTGAATATGATTGCACGTAAATTATACCTCAATAACACTGATTATAAAAAGATAAAGGTAAAGAAAAGAAAGCTCACATATCAAGCTCTTACAAATCCATAAAAAATAGCAATACAAAAATGGAAAAATGGGTCAATGTCTTAAAAAAGATAAACAACCAAAAAAGAACTACAAAAAACGTACAGTAAATATCTTACTTAATGGTGAAATACTGAAAGCTTTTATCCTGAGACTCGATATGTGACCAGGATATCCACTGTCACCACATGTATTTAATATTGTACTGGCTGTTCTAGACAGTGCAATCAGGTAAGAAAAATAAATAAAAGGCATTTAAAATTAGGAAACAAATAAAAATATCATCATTTGCAGATGAACTAATAGTATACATAGAAAACTTAAAATATGCTAACAATTATTAGAATTAATAAGGTGTGTAAATATAAAATTAATACACAAAACTCAATTCTAAAAAGCACATGAAAAGGCGTTCAACAGCATTAGTTATTATGGAAATGCAACTCAAAACCACAATGAGATACCACTTCATACTCACTGAAATGGCTATTATCAGAAAGATTGTAAGAAGTGTCACTGAGGATGAAGAGAATTGGAAACCTCATACGTTGCTAGTAGGAATGTAAAATGACGTAGATTTTGTAGAAAACAGTTTGTCAGTTACTCAAAAACTTAAACACATAGTTAACATATGACCTAGGAATTCCATTTCCCAAGAGAAATGAAAACATATGACCCTGCAAAAACTTGTAAATGAATGTGTACAGAAGTATTACTCATTTTAATCCCAAAGTGGAAACCAACCCAAATGCTGATGAATAGATAAATAAAATGTGGTATATCCATACAATGGACTATTTATTTAGCAATAAAAAAGGAACGAACAACACATACATGTGACAACATGGATGAACCTTGAACCTATGCTAAATGAAAGAAGCTGGTCATAGAAAATCACATATTCATTTATATGAAATGTCCATAATAGGTAAATCAATAGAAACAGAAAGGAGATTTGTGGTTGCTTAGGATTAGGGGGAGGAGGAATATGGAATGACTGTTAATGGGTACAAGTTTTCTTTCAGGGGGGCAAAATTATTCTAAAATTAGATTGTCTTGATAGTTGTACAACCCTGGAAATATACTAAAAAACACTGAATTGGAAAAGCTCCAACTTCTGGGGGTATGGCCCTTACCAAGTCTGAGGCACGTCTAATAAGAGTAGGGAAGAGGCAGAACTGCTGCCGTCTTCTCATCACAGGTACCTGAACCCTCCCAGGACCCGTGATGCCAAGACTGCTGCATGGGGTGAGCAACAGTCAGGGCTGAGTCCATGCTCTTCTGCTCTCCCAGGCATGTACCGCCTGAAGAAGTAAGTGGTAGACTGGCTCCAAGTAAAAGTCCCATGTAGGTATCCAACTCACCCTTTTTCTTGAGAAATAATGACTTATGCCAGCACTTCCTTAGTTTCTGGTATAGCAAGATGTTTCAAGCCCCAGCCCTGGAATCAGTTGTCTACCCAAGGAACCCTGTTGAATACTGTTTTTTAAACTATAGTTGATGACATATGGTGACCCGGTAACACTCCAAGCAAGGTTTTCCTTTCTGTTTAGAAATTAACAAGATTTTAAAATTCAAAAGGACAAGAATAACCAAGGTGATCTTGAAGAAGAACAAATTAGCTGAATAACTATTATAACATGACAGAAATTAAGAAAGTGAGATAATGGCACAAAAAGAGAACAAAGCGTCCTGTAACATATAAGGTCATCTTATGACACTGAAGTGCAATGGAAAAAGGATAATCTTTTCAGTAAATCAATGGATTCTACATAACCAAAAAAGTACCTCGACTCTTACCTTACAGTATACAGACAAATGAATTCCTGATGAATCATAGATATAAATGTTAAAAGGAAATTAGTAAAGCATTTAAAAGAAAACACAGGACAACTATAAGAACTGAAAATAAGTTAATATTTCTTAATCTATACACCAGAAACACTAATTACAAAGAAAAAGACTGATAAAATGGAACTTCTAAAAGATGTCATTAAAGAGTGACCAGCAAGCCACAGAGTGGGAGACTATGTAACACATATTTCAAAGAAAGAACCCATATCTGCAATGCATAAAGAGCTCTGACAAAGAAATAGTCAAATTAATTTTAAAAATGGGCAAAAACTTGAACAGGTACTTCACAAAAGAGTATATCTCAATTACCAACAAACATATGAAATGGTGCTTCATTCGTCTTCCGGGAAATATAAGTTAAAGCCACATAAGATGCTACCACATATCCACCAGAAAGGACAAAATTAAAAAGACAGTAAATCCCAAATGCTGACAAGGTATACGACAAGAGCTCTGATACACTGTGGTTGTTTGTAGAATAGGCAAATTGGTACAACCACTTTCAAAACCTTGGACTGTATAATTTTACTCCAAGGTTTATATCCAGCAGAAATGCATAAAAATCTTCACTGAGAAACATGTAATAGAATATTTATGAAAAATATGTAATTAACAGCCCCAAATTGGAAATTACCAAATGCCATCAAGAGCAAGAGTGAATACACTCATATCCATACAATGGCATACTATTCAGCAGTAAGAATGAACAAAATATGACTACACTGAAGGTAAGGACAAACCTCACAAACATAATGTTGAACAGTAATAGCCAGACACACAAAAAAGTACACATTATATGATTCTATTTCTACAAAAGGCAAAATTAGGCAAAAGCAATCTTTTTTTTTTTTTTTTAAGTCAGTAGGCTAGTCTACCTGGAGATACAGTGACTAAAAGGGCCCACGAGGTGTCTTCCAGGGTGGCAGGGGGATAGTAATGCTCTGTTTCTTGATTAAATTCTGATTACATGAGCGTTTATCAAGCTGTACCCCCTCTGGAATTATGTAATACTCCCCAAAATTTTCAAAATTTATATCAGCATTTATATACAAAGGTGATTTATGAGACTGTGGAGAAAAGGAAAGGAAAACTATTGAATGTGGAGACTGGGATATATATGTGGTGTTTCTACTCACCTTTGTCCTGTAATGTAATTTGTTGCTTATGCAATAATGCCACCTCCCGTCCCAAAGCTTTCTTCTGCCTTTCCAGTTCGTTTCGAAGGACCAAAATTTTTAACTGTAGGCATTCACTCTCTTTTTTCTAAATAAATAAAATCATAGGTAAATTAGTAAATATAAAAGTAATGAATAGGAATAAACACAAATTCACAGAGTTTCAAAATGAATCATGGTTTAAAGCTCTTTAATACTCATCTAACCTATGGATTCCTTAAGTAACTTAGTATCAGTAGCCATCATTTTAATGAAAAGAATACAGAAATAAACAAAGAATAAGAGCAGAAATAAATCTTCAGTTTGGGGATAGTTCTTTTAAGAATCCCAAGGATACTGCAATATATTTTGGGTCCCTTCCCTGACACCACAATAAAATAAGATGAAAAATTAATAAAAATGAAATGGAGTCCTTAAAAAGTTAAATATAGAGTTCCCATACGATCCAGCAATTCTACTCCTACATATATAGCAAAAAGAAATGACAACATATGTCCATGCAAAAACATGAACATGAATGATCAAAGTAGGCAAAAATTAGAAGCAACACAAATGTCTATCAGCTGATGAATGGATAAATAAAATGTGGTATATCTATACAGTGGAATATTATCCAGCAATAAAAAAAGAATGAAGTAGATACATACTACATGACTGAATCATGAAAACATTATGCCAAGTGAAAAAAGCCAGTTACAAAGGTTACATACTATATGATTCCATATATATTTAAAGTTCAGAATAGGCAAATCCATAGAAATAGAAAGTAGATTTTCACCATCACCAGCCTGAACCAGGGTGCCCCAATCCCCCAATGGGGTGGGAGTCAGAGAAGCAAGGAGCTAGTGCTTTCATCTTTGTTGGGCAATAACCAAGCAACCCTCTCCCACCATGGTGTCACTGGATACCTCATGAGGGGCCTGGACTTCCATCACCATCCAGAAGTAACAAGGTACTCCTTTCCCTCCCTACAGGAATGGTGTCAGACAAGGCCTAGTAAAGAGTAAGAACTTGCATCACCACCCAGCACTAACAAGGCCACCCCTGTCCCTTGCAGTGTCAGTGTAGGTCATGTGGGGAACAATATTGGACCACTCCTAATAGTGGAGCCTGGGGTGGGGGGTGGGGTGGCAGAATTACCACCCCTGTCCAGCAATAATCAATAAAAAGACCACCCCTCAGGTGTCAACAGAGGCTGAATGAGGAACTTGAACTTTTATCCCCACCTGGCAGTAATGAGATAGTACCTCTCCCTTCCCCTGCCAGAGGGGTGTCAGAGGAAGCCAACTAAAACAGAAGGATCAAATAAGTTCTAGAGACTCATAACAGAACACCCAACATGCTGAGGATGCAAGATATCTATACCACATTGAAACTAGAAAAAATACAGGTCTAAGTAGACTGTGATAAGTTATGTATACACAATGTAATACCTAGAGCAAACACTAACAAAATTATACAAGGAGATTCACTCAAAAAACACTATAAATTAAAATGGAATTCTAAAAATGTTCAAGTAACTCACAAGACAGCGGAAGAAAGAAAATAGAGGGTAAAAAAAAAAAAAACAGAACACAAAAATAAAATGACAGTCTTAAGCCCTAACATAATAATAATTACATTAAATGTAAATGTCTAAATGCACCAATTAAAATGTACATATATCAAACAACAAAGCTGCAAAACATGTGAACTAAAACCTGTTAGAACTGAAAGAGAAATATAAAAATCCACAATTGTAGCTGGAGACTTCAATACTACTTTGTCATCAACTGATAAACAGAAAATCAGCAGGACAGAGAAAAACTGAATACCATCAACCAACAGGATCTAACCAACATTTATACGACAACACAAAAACAGCAGAATTCATATTTTCTTAAATGCCCACAGAACAAATACCAAAATAGGCCATAAAACAATCTCCAACAAATTTTTAAAAACTGAAATTATATAGAGTTTGTTTACAATGGAATCAATTTAGAAATCAAGAAAAGATACTAAGAAAATCTCCCAAACTGTGGAAACAAAATAACATGCCTCTAAAAAAATCCATGTATATTAAAAAGGAAGTCTCAAGTGAAATAAAAAATACTACACTGAACTGAATGAAAACGAATCATTAACATATCAATATTTGTGGGACACAGCTAAAGCAGTGCTAAAAGGGAAATATATAGTACTAAATGGAAAAGAGAAAAAGTCTTAAATAAATAATTGAAGGTCCCACCCACAAACCTAGAAAAAAAGCAAAATCTACCTAGAGCAAGCAGAACAAAACAAATAACAGTAAAAATCAATGAAATTGAAAATAGCTAACAAGCAGAGAATATCACTAAAACAAAGAACTGGTTCTCCGAAAAGATCATTAAAATTGACAAATTTCTAGCAAGAATGACAAAGGAAAAGAGACAGAAGATACAAATTTCAAGAACTAGGAAGGAACAAAGGATATCACCATAGGCCCAGCACAAATAAAAAGTATAAGGGAATACTACAAAAACACTACACAAATCAATTCAACAACTTAAATGAAATGGTCCAATTCCTTGAAAAACACACACTACTACAACTCACCCAAAATGAAATAGATAATTTGAATAGTCCTATAACTATTAAGAAATGTGAATCTGTAATTTAAAAGCATGTGAAAAAGAAATCTCCAAGCCCACACAGATTTACTGGACAATTATACCAAATGTTGAAAAGAAGAATATAACACCAATTCTACACAATCTCTCCCAGAAAACAGAAGAGGAGGGAACACTTTGGTTGGGGACTGAATCTTGTCCCCTACAAAAGGCCTATATATGCCCCAAACCATGATACTGTGGGTGTTGACCCATGTGTAAATAGAAACATTGACGATGTTATTAGTTAAGGTATGTGCAAACTGAATGAGGGTGGGCCTTAATCCAATATGGCTGAAGTAATTATAAACAAAGGAAACTGGACATGGAGACAGAGAAGCCACAGCGAGCAGTCAAAAACTGGAAGTCAACAGAACCCAGAAGAGAAAGGAGAAGATGCCACCATGTATACTGTCATGTGAGGGAAAAGCTAAGGAACTCCAAAGATTGCCAGACAGCTGGAAGATACCCTAGGAGGAAGAAAGTCTTCCAGCCTCTGAAACCATGAGTCAATAAATTGCTGTTGTTAAGCCAACCAATCATATGGTATTTGTTTTAGCAGCTGGGAAACTAAAAACAACTTCCCAATTCATTTTAGGAAGCTAGTATTACCCTGCTACCAACACCAGAAAGACAGTACCAAAAAAAGAAAACTCTAGGCCAATATCCCTTGTGAATATAGATGCAAAAATCCTTAACAAAATTTAAGCAAATAGAACTTGGCAATATATAAAAATAATTTTACAACATGACCAAGTTTATAAGCCCTCTGGTTTATTCCAGGGATGAAAGGCTGGCTTAATATTTGAAAATACAGCAATGTAATCCACCGTATTAATAGGTTGAAGACAAAAAATCATGTAGGTGTATTAATCAATAAACAAAAAGCATTTGAAAACTTCAACACACATGATAGACTCTCAGAAAAATAGGAAAAGAGGTAAACTTTCTCAACTTGTAAGGAATATCTAAAAAAAAAAAAAAAACTTAGAGCTAACATCATATCATAAAGGTGAAAGACTGCATATTTTCTCCTTAAGATTGGGAAAAAGAAGAGAGGACTGTGGGAAGATGGCAGAGAAGGGAGCTCCAGGACTCAGTCCTTTCACCAAAACAACTACTAAATAGGCAGGAACTGTCTGAAACAACTATTTTGGAACTCTGGAGGCCAGAAGAACACCATACAGCATGCAAGGAAGAATGGGAGGAAGAGGCTGATAAGGTATGGTAAAGAACAATAAATTGCTCTCTTCTACAGGCACCCATCCCCCACCATCACGGCAGGCCAGAGGGATCCAGCCCTAGCTAGATACCTGGTGACAAAAAGGGACATAAAAATCCTATTCCGCAAGAACAGGGATGGGCACAGGTGATCACTGATCAAGGGTTTGATTAGCAACTTCAGATTGCTGGGAGACAGGCTTTGAGGACAGCTATTGTTTCAACCTATGCAGAACAAAGGCGGCAGCAGCAATTGTTTTACTCTGGCCAGGCAAAGGCACAGGCAGCCATTGTTTCAACTTGCCCAGACAAAGGCCATTGTTTCATCCTTTCCTGGACAGGGGTGGCTGGCAGCTGGGGTAGAGACATAAAGACCAAATGCTTCCTCAGGGCTGGGGAGACACTTAGTTGAAGGGCTGCACTTCCTGGGCAGGCCAGGAATGCTCAGCTATGGAAAGCCGTCAAGAGAAGCTCTTGATACCCTTTTTGATCCCTTTCCAGGGGCACTTTGGAGGCAGTATGCACCTTCTTCAAGGGTTCCTGGCCCTGTTTTAGCTGGGAAAGACTGAAAGCATCCTCCAGCCTGTGCCTCCTTCCAGAATTTGTCCTACAGGCAAAAGCAGCTTAAGACAACAAAAGCAGTGTAAGAAACTATAGAGGCAGACAGTCTGGGGCAAAGGCCTGCTGGATCCAAATACTCAGGAGAGGGAGAGCTTTCTCCTGGGAAATAGAAGAGACAACCTAGATCCTGTGAACAGGAGAACTCCAAAACATCTAACATGCAAAAGCCCAGGACAAGACACAGGCCCAGAAAGACAGGGAAAACCCTGAACATTGCATTTGCCTTGGGCACACCTTCTGAAAGGACAGAAAAATAAGAAGGTCTCTGAATTATCATCAGCTGCTTACAAAATCAAGAAACAGACATTTTAGGGAATCCCAGATTTAAGATCTGAAAATATTACAAAGTACAGTATGTAACAGAAAGACTGTAAGACAAAGAAACAGAATGATGCCCCATCCAAAGGAAGAGGAAAAAAAACAAGTAAACACTACCAAAGAAGTCGCGAATGTGGACATACCTAACAAAGCCTCTAAACAAAATGATCTTAAAGGTACTTAAGGAGGAGGCAGGGCAAGATGGCAGCATAGAGAGATGTAGAATTTAGTTAGTCCTCTAGAGCAACTAGTAGTGGCATAGAGAGGTGTGGAATTTAGTTAGTCCTACAGAGCAACTAGTAAATAGCCAGGAACAACTAGTAAATAATCTGGAACAAACTACTGGAGACATCTGTGACTGGACACACATCGTTCACCAGCCTAGAATGCGTGGAACAGCTGAGATCACAGCACAGAACTACAAGTAAACCTCCCCAAACTGCGGACCTGGAGCACCTACCCCACTGGCACAGCAGGCTGAGGTGAAACACTAACCTGTGGAAAAAAGAAACAGGTTACCTGGAACAAGGGAAAGTAACTCAATCAAGCTCCAACTGTGGTTTTAATTAACAAATTTGGACTACTGAATACAAGCTATAAGCACAGGTAAACCCAGAGCAAGCAGGAAAGGAAACTGAGGGTCTGCCCAGCAGAGAAGACGCAGGGCTGATGGGGGTAAAAAAAAATCATAAATAAATAAAAAGAGACTACTGGAGATGGCTGAGCACAGAATACTGGAAAACAGCCGTGTCCCAAGAAAAGGGGCACAGTTACCAAACCGGGTCAGCTGGCAAAACTGGGGGGTTGGGGACTGGCTCTGAAAAGGGACTTTCTCTCTTTTTCCTTTTTTTTTTTTCTCTCTCATTCTAAGTAGCTCATTAGAGAAAGCCTCAAGTATTTTCAGTTGTCAGCCCTGACCCAGGCAAGGGTGGAGTTAACAGAGTCAGAGCGACAAAGGAGGAATTCAAGTGTACAAGATTTCAACTCCCTAAAGGGTGTATCTTCTGTAAGAAAAGGGGGCTGAACCCAGCTCAAGTGGCTGACCTCCCTCAGAGAATTCAGACTCCAGGGCCTGGGAGATGCAAAACAAAAACAAAAACAAAACAGAAATAATTTAAGCTTGGCTTTTGACACCCTTGACCCCTGGCCAGGACAGGGTCACCTGAGAATTAAAGGGACCACACTGTTTTACACCAGTGGGGAGCTGCAGGCTGACAAATACCACCTGTTAGGCAGGATAGGTAAAGCAGAGTCTAGATGCCTCACAGGAAAGTCTGACAATCTGTTGGGTCTCGGCCTCAGAAAAACCTGATACTAAATACAGTCTTTTCCTGAGACCCAGGCCCATCTGGTCTGGAAAATCTGAGTGGGGTAGATGCCTATGTGACAAAAAATTACAAATCACACTAGGAAAAATGAAGATATGGCCCAGACAAAGGGACAAACTTAGACTTCAACTGAAATACAGGAAATAGAAACAACTAATTAGTAATCAAACAAAACTCCTAAATCAGTTAAAAAATCAAACCAATGAATTGAGGGAAGATATGGCAAAAGAGATGAAGGATATAAAGAAGACATTGGGTGTACATAAGGAAGAACTTGAAAGTTTGAAAAAACGGTTGGCAGAATTTATGTGAATGAAAGGCACAATACAAGAGATGAAAAATACAATGGAGACATACAACAGCAGATTTGAAGAAGCAGAAGAAAAGATTCTTGAGCTGGAGCACAAGACATCTGAAATCTTACAAAGAACAGATAGGATAAAGAATGTAAAAATATGAGTAGCAGCTCAGGGAATTAAATGACAACATGAAGCACATGAATGTAAGTGTCATGGGTATCCCAGAAGGAGAAAAGAAGGGAAAAGGGGCAGAAAGAATAATGGAGAACATAATCACTGAAAATTTCCCATCTCTTACGAAAGCCATACAATTACAGATCCAAGAAGCTTAGCATACCCAAAACAGAATAGAGCGGAATAGACCCGTGCCAAGAAACTTAATAATCAGATTATCAAACATAAAAGACAAAGAGAGAATTCTTAAAGCAACAAGAGAAAAGTGATACGTCACATACAAAGGAAGTTCAATAGGACTGTGTGGACTTCTCAGTAGAAACCATGGAGGCAAGAAGGCAGTGGTATGGTATATTTAAGATACTGAAAGAGAAAACTGCCAACCAAGAATTCTATATCTGGCAAAACTGTCCTTCAAAAATGAGGGAGAGTTTACAATATTCTCAGACAAAAAGACACTGAGACAGTTTGCGAACAAGATTCCCACTCTACAGGAAATACTAAAGCGAGCACTACAGACAGATAGGAAAAGACAGGAGAGAGAGGTTTGGAGCACAATATTGGGTCATGGTGGCACAATAATCTAAGTATACTGAACAAAGATGACTATGAGTATGGTTGAAAGAGGAAGGTTAGGGGCATGTAGGACACCAGAAGGAAAGATAGAAGATAAAGACTGGGATGGTATAACTTAGTAAAACGTTAAGTGGTCAATATACCAAAGCTAAATGCCTATAAGAGGGGGATATAAGGGAGGGGAATGGGATTCTTGGCGTTGGTGGTGTCGTTTCAATTTTTTCCTTTCATTTTCTTATTTCTTTTTACTTTTTTCACCTCTTCCTCTTTCTTTGTGGAAGAAATGGAAATGCCCCTATATAGATAGTTATGGTGAATGCATAATTATGTGATTATACAGGGAACCATTGATTGTTACTTAGGATGGAATGTATGGTGTGTGAATAAAACTGTCAAAAAATAAACAGAGGGACCCAAGTGCTGGAAAAATGCAGAGAAAGGGATGTACCTAATCACCACTGGTCAGGAAGTAGAATGGTGCAGTTCATCTGGAGGGCCGTGTGGTGGTTCCACAGGAAGCTAAGCATGGGATTGCCATATGGTCCTGCAACTCGGTTACTGGGCATGTACTTGGGTGAACCGAAAAGGGACACAAATGGACATTTGCACAGTGGGGTTTATGGTGGCAGTATTCACGATTTGCAGTGGATGGAGGTGTCCTAAGGGTACATCAACTGATGAATGGAATGGCGAACTGTGGTGTATACGTACAATGGAATATTGAGCTGTACAAAAAGGAATGAAGTTGTGAGGTGAAGGGACACTGAGGACAGTATATTGAGTGAAATAAACCAGAAATGAAAAGAAAGTCATTATAATGCCTCACTAATATGGATTAATTACAATGTGCAAATACTGAGAATTGAGTCTGAGAGCACAGGTTATCAGGGGAAGGCTTATTGTAAAGGTTCCTAAACTGCAAGTTCTTACAGCAATTACATCTATTCCTGAGTTGTGATGGCTATTTCTAAATTCTGAGTTCTTTGTGTATAACCCGGTTGGTCCCTTGAACTCTGGGTATCTGTGTGACACCTGAGACTGAGAGCCAGAGCCTGGCAGCTATGAATGTCAGCATTACCCCATAAAGGAAATGTTAAAGAGTCTGAAAAAGAGATCAGACTTCAATTAGAGATATGAATGACCAGAACTTGGTTAGAACTAAGGAAAATCAGGCTAAAGGGTAAAGGACAATATTGATGGTGTTTTAAAACTTCAACTTCTATATGAGACTACAGGAAGAGATGTTTATTAGGTGCAAAATCTATATTTTTTGTAACACTATAAAATTTAACTGGTATGGTCAGTTTATTCAAACAACATAATTACATGAAAAGTTGAATAGGGAGTAAAATCTGGTTGGTTTGTATAGGTTAGTGTGAAGCCCCAATACATCCCAGAGTAATTTGGGCAGAGAATAAAAATGTATTTGCAAAGCCCCCTTAAGGGACTGGGGGGACATGTGGAAATATTAAGTTTCCCCACCTGGTGAATTAATGATATTCACACAAGCATGGGGGCTGCAAATTTAGAAGGCTGAGCCCTCAATCTTGGGGTGTGCCCTTATGAAGTTTGTTACTGCAAAGGAGAGGCTAAGCCTACTTACAATTGTTCGTGAGAGTTACCGCCAGAGAAACTCTTTTGTTGCTCAGATGTGGCCTCTCTCTTTAAGCCAGCTCTCCAACTCAGCAGGTAAACTCACTGCCCTTTCCCTATATGGGACATGACTCCCAGGGGTGTAAATCTCCCTGGCAACGTGGCACATGACTCATAGCGATGAGTTCGGCCCTGGCATCATAGGATTGAGAAAGCCTTCTTGACCAAAAGGGGGAAGAGAAATGAAACAAAATTAAATTTCAGTGGCTGAGAGATCTCAGAATTGAGAGGTCATTCTGGAGGTTATTCTTATGCATTATATAGATATCCCTTTTTAGTTTTTAGTGTATTGGAATAGCTACAAGGAAATACCTGAAATGGCTAAACTACAACCCAGTAGCCTTGATTCTTGAAGACAATTCTATAGCTACATAGCTTACAGTGTGTGATTGTGTGATTGTGTGATTGTGAAAACTTTGTGGCTCCTACTCCCTTTATACAGTGTATGGACAGATGAATAGAAAAATGAGAACAAAGAGCAAATGAATAATATGGAGGGATGGGGTATTTTGGGTGTTCTTTTTACTTTAACTTTTATTCTTATTCTTTCTTGAGTGTGATAATGAAAATGTTCAAAATTGATTGTGATGATGAATGCACAACTATATAATGGTACTGTGAACTGATTGTACACCGTAGATGGTTGTATAGTATGTGAATATATCTCAATTAAAATTGAATTAAAAAATACTCAAGGAGGTGAATTAAAATTCAGAGAAAACACTAAAAGATATCAGGAAAACAGTCAATGAGCAATATTAAGGTCTTCATAAAGAGACAGAAATGTTAAAAAGGAACCAAATAGAACTACTGGAGTTGAAGACCACAATAACTGATATGAAAAATGCCCAGGATGGTTTCAAGAGCAGACTGGTCTTGGAAGAAGAAAGAATCAGTGTACTTGAAGACAAGAAACTTGAAATTAGTCGGGCTGAATAGAAAAAAGAAAAAAAGAATTATACAAAGTGAAAATAGCAATGTGTTGTGCGCAAGTGAGTCCCAATTAGAATAAGTGCTGATTTCCCACTGGAAACCATGGAGACAAGAAGGCAGTAGGTTGAAATACTTAAAGTGCTGGAAAAAAAAAAAAAAAAAAAAAAAAAAAGGACAGCCAAGAATTTTATATCCAGCCAAGACTTTCTTTCAAAAATGAGGGAGAGATTAAGCACATTCTCAGATATACAAAGGCTGAGGGAGTTTATCACCACTAAACCTGCTCTACTAGCAATGCTAAAGGGAGATCTTCAGACAGAAAGGACACTAGACAGTGGTTCAAAGTGGCACAAATAAATAAATATAAAGACCTGTGGTAAAGGTGACCATTTGGATAATTATAAATTCCAGTATTACTGCAAGTGTATTGTTTGCTGTATAACTCCAATTCTTACTTCCTACAAGTGCTAAAAGGCAAATGCATAAGAAGTAACAATAAATCTTCATTTTTGGACATATAATATACAAAGATGTAAGTCATAACAACTACAAAAAAAAAAAAAAAGGTGGAGGGAGAGAGGGGAATAGGAAAAGTATACATGCATGCTATTGAAGTTCAGTTGGTATCAAACCAGTTACGACTGTTACATATTTAGGATGCTAAATTTTAGCCCCACAGTAACCACAAACAAAACATATGAAACATATATCCAAAGAGAATTGAGAAGGCACTTGAATTGGTACAATACAAAAAAGCAAATAAATGTAAAAGTAGGCTTTAACAGAAGTGAGGGACAAAAACAGTATAAAACTTAAAAGGCTACATAGCAAAATGGCAGAAGAAAGTCCTGTATTATCAGTAGTGACTTTAAATGTAAATGGATTAAACTCTCCAGTCAAAAGGCAGAGATTGTCAGAATGGATAAAAAAGTATGACAATACTGTATAGTGTCCATAAGAACTCACTTTAAATTCAAAGACACAAATAGGTGATGGGTGAAAGGATCGAAAAAAATATGCCATGCAAGTAGAAAACAAAAGAAGGTTGGGGTGGTTATACTACTAAAGGATAAAACAGACTTTAAGTCAAAAACATTTATGAGGGACAAAGATGGTCATTATACACTGATAAAGGGGACAATTCAACAGGAAGATGTAAATACATATGCATGTAATAGCAGAGCCCCAAAATATATGAAGCAAATAGTGACAGATTTGAAGAAACTGATGGTTCTACATTAAGAGTAGGAGACTTTAACACATCATTTTCATTAATGGATAGAACATCTAAAGGAAGATCAATAGGAAATACAAGACTTAAATGATACTCTAAACCAACTAGACCGAACAGACATATATGGAACACTTTACTCAACAAAAACAGAATACACATTCTTCTTGAGTGCACATGGATAACTATCCTGGATAGACCATATGTTAGGTCGCAAAACATGTCTCAATATATTAAAAAATATTGAAATCATGCAATGTGTATTCTCTGACCACAACGGAATAAAGCTAGAAATCAACAACAGAGGGAGAAATAGAAAATTCACAAATTTGTGGAAACTAAACATCATACTCCATTAGACAAAACTATAATGGGAGAGATCATATCAGTAGCTGCCAAGTGTTGGGGGTGGGGGTGGGGAAGACGTGACTACCAATCGAGAGCATAAGGGTGTTTTTCAGGGGGATGGAACAGTTCAGTATCCTGATTATGGTGGTACTTACATGAATCTCTGCATATGTTAAAATTCATAGAACTGTACACCAAAAAAAAGTAACTTTTACTAAATGTCCATTTAAAACACATAATTTAAAAAAAAATTCTGACACATTCTACCAGATAGAAATAGTTAACTAAGTTTTGAAACTTCTCTTTCAAAATATAAATATTTCCTACTTAAGCCTAAAAAAAACACAATTTAATCTTTACTCAGATTCCTTTCTTCTCCAAATAGCTGACCAAAATTAGCCTCAAGATACAACCTGAATTCCTGCCCTCACAATGAATATATAGTAATGGCATAAAGTTAATTATAGTTGGTGCCTCATTATCCTTTCTGGCTTTGTTGTTAGTTTCCCTTTGAGGGGCCACCTCAGTTAGCCCTGTCCTGAGCCTAATTGTATCTAGCAGGGCCGGCCTGTACCATCACATACTTTGGATGATAAGAACCTTTAGTTTCTGTGAATGGCCCCTGCCCCTTCTTCTCCATATGGTCCCTTTCCCTTGTGTGTGGCATAATTTACTAGCAAAGCATGTTCCTCCAAATGGCTTGGATGATAAGAAGCCACCCTCAGTTTCTCCAAATGAAATGGGCCTTGCTGCTTCTGTTTTTCACACCAAATAGTTTGAAAGTTCCAATCCCAAGTATCCATGGGAAAGCCCTATCCGTCCACTCTGGGTCACGATAAAAGCAAGAGCCCGGGACCACAAGCGCTTCCCCCCACCCCCCACCTCCCCTTCCACAGACTTTCAGAGGGGCCTAGATTAGGTAAGCCCAGTAGGCCCCTGTTCCATTCTCATTCTCCCCTCTTCCCCTCCAAGGCTTTTGACTTAACAAACTTGTCCTTTCAGGCATTCTTGGCTGGCTGGCTGGCTGGCTGGCTGTGTTTGTACCTCATCACCCAAAGGACTTTCATGTAACATCCAAAACGGTATGGACCCTTCTTTCTTTTGTTTATTAATAGTGCCAATAATATACTTTCATGACTTCCCATAACATAAAACTTAATCAAACAGCAATTTGGCTATACCTAGTAAATTCCTGTCTCCTACCTAAAGTATATCATACTAAATTAAAATTGAAAAAAAAAAAAATCCGTTAATTAAATAAATTCAGTAATTTCCAAGCCCTGGGATAAATGGGTGGAAAACTTCAAAAGGAAAAACTCAGCATTTCTACTTGCTTCATAGACAAGGAGGAAGCACAGAAATCAGTGAGATAAGTATTGGTATGGCCTTATTGATGCAATAAGCACGGGTAATAATTCTTGACAGTTACATAGAAAGTACTTTACAGCTATCATTTCTCACCCAAAATTCTTTTTTTCTCAACCCTGAAATACTGATTCTAAACCGATGGCAGGCTCATCCATTAAAGACATTCAAGCGGAGAAAACAAGCAGAAAAGCTGATTTCCAATCATCATCATTATATTTGGTTAGGAAAAGTCTATGGAATGTGCCTTTACAAAGAATATTTCTAAGTATTTCTTTTCAACAAAGCAAATATTTATGGAGGACCTATTACATGCTCCTAATGATGAGGAAATGGCCCTTGCTTTCTATGAGTTTGGTTGCAGTGGGGCAACAGCCTTTCTGCACTGCCAACCCATTCTAAAAACAAAGGACGAAAGTGAATGTGGTTGCTTATTGAGAAAGGAAGATGAACCAATAAATATTTGGATTTCTTTAGCAATTCTGTTATGTAAGCAGAAACCTAGGATATTCTTATATCACTGAGGAAAAAATATGTAAATTCTTAAGAAGCAATCTTTTGCCACAAAGAACAAGGTGTTCAATTTCCTTAATTGAATTTTTCCCCAAAATAAGTAAACTGAACTCTACCTGGGCAGAGAAAGAAAATAGAGAAAAAGAAAATCAACTCTTTAGGGAACATAGTAATATATCTGGCTAGGGGGTTAACCTGCTCTATGTCTAGCTAGGGGATTAGCCTGCTCTATTCTAGGGTACAAAATCAAATTGGGAAATGTTTTCTAGATTGAAAGCACTAAGGTTATGAGTTGATTTAAATACTAAGCTAAAACAGGACGTCATGGAGATTGTCTGTTTGTTTTACAGTCTGTATGCGGAAACTGGTTCATTTACAGAAACATCAAATCATTCAAAACCAGGATTGTTGCCTCTAATTTCAAAGCAAACAAACCCTGAGCAAGTGGGATCTGGTTCTGCCTCCTTTCTAATTCATCAAAGATAGTGCTCAAAGATCTTAATCTTTCATAAGTATATTCTAATGGGTTTCTGTGTTCTATTTATTTGTTTCCTCCAAGTGTAGTTAATGTCACATAAGCATCACTTTTACAACACTGTATCTTAGACAAATACCACAGATATATATGTCCTATGTACAAGCACACACATTCCCATTTATGGATCTTTACAAACATAGTCTTGAGCAATGTTAAAGATTCATTTCAGTACGACACACTACTCTTTAAATGAAAGACATATTGAAGGAAACAATTTTCTTGTCACATATCACATCAGAGCAAAAGCCTAAGGCAAAAGTTCTCAAAGCACGGTTCAGGGAACCATGAGGGTTCCAAAGACCTTTCCAAAGTAAGTGAGATCAAAAATATTTTCATAATAATAATAATAAGCTGTTATTTCCCACACATTTTTCTCACAAGAATAAGGTGAAGTGTTTTGAGCCTACAAGTTATGTGATATTCCAACACACTGACTGCATAAGTAGATGTAAGAAAACTGCAGCCTTTTATTAGTAGAAGTTAAGGTCACAAAAAAATTAAAATACTGCAACTCTAACTGAAAATTCCTGCTTTGAAAAAAATACTTTTCACAAAAAATGATCTTTATATTAACATATAATAGATTTATTATTGGCATCTTTGAATTAATAAATAAACATTTGTTAAATTGTACAAATTTAATGTTTAATGCAATAAATATCAATAGATATACCTAAACTCTTTGAGGTCCTCATGGTTTTTAAGAGTATAAAGGAGTCTTGAGACCAAAACATTTGAGAATTACTGGCTTAGGGTTCATCTATTATAGTTTTCCACAGATCTGAAAAATTTTTAGAATGATGACAGTTTTCTTAACAGTTAACAAATTTCGTATTAAATGTCATTTATAGGTTGTTTTTATTGTGCCTAAAACCTAGACAACCACTAAGAAAAGGAAAAGATTTCCTTATAAAACATTTCATAAAATCCATTAATTTCATAGCCTTAGTAGTAACACTAGACCTAGAACCCAGGTCTAGTGAGGCATATAAAGCAAAAAATATATACTGAAAAATGTACAGGAATTCTGCTTCTAGTAGAGGAGAATACCTAACAAACTGATCCTCCCATTAATAATAGCTGTAGACTGGACGGAATACAAAAGCTTCAGTACTTGAGGGTACTGAAGATTGATCAATGGCAGGAAGGTTTAGGAAGTGAGTCAGAATGTGGTGAAAGCAACCAGCACAAAGAGTGAATTCCCATTTTCTGTGACTTTTACCTGAGAATGGCTGCAAGTTATACAAGTGGAAGAGGCACAAGAGAAGCTAAGACTCCAACAGAAAGCTGACAGTCTTTCTGGCCTGAGGAACTAGGGAAAAGAGGTCAGAAAACCAAAGCCACCTTAAAGGCAGAAGCCAGAAAACAGGTACCCCAAATTCTATCTTTACACTCAAACTAAGTTTCTGGCTAAGCCCCAAAACACACAAGCACGAGGTAAACTGAAAGTAGCATGTGCCTAAAGGTTAAAGAACTGAACTGAGATCTGATCCAATGTCCAATGTCCACTGCAAGCATTGACAGTTTGAATCTAACCAAGTTAATACCTTCTAAAACAAACAAACAAACAAAAAACATTCTTTGGAACAATGTAACAAAATCCAAAGATTCCACAAAATAACACTTACAACCTCCAGGATACTATGCAATATTACACAATACACAAAGCTACAGGAAAACAGTGACTTGGTCTCTAGGGAAAAGAAAACAAACATATGCCAATTCAAAGATGACCCAGATGTTAGAATTCTCAAAGATTTTAGTACAGCTATTATACATATGCTACAAAAGGAAAAGGAAAACATTCTTTTAATGAATAAAAGGATATGAGATCTCAGCAGAGAAACAGAAAATATTAAAACTATCCAGGAGACTTCTGTTTTTGGTTAAGATGGATTAGGAAACAGGAACAAGGCCAAACTAATTTTGTCAGGCTACAATAATTCTAGTACCCAAACTAGATGAAGTCATTAAAAAATGCATCCCAATCTCCCCCTCTTAGAGATGCAAAAATCATTAAATTATGACTAAATCAAATCCAATAAGATGCAAAAAACATTATATATCATAACCAATACAGGTTTATTGCAGAAATACAAGGTTGATTAAACAATGAATAAAATGAAAATGAATACATGTAATTCACTGTATAAATAGAATAAAGAAGAAAATCATATGATCATTTCAATAGATGCAGAAAAAGCATTTGACAAAATTCTAGACCCATTCTTGACTTTAAATACTTTCAGAACTAGGAATAATAGGAAATTTCCTAAAACTGATAAAGGGCAGTTATGAAAAATAAATAGCTAACATTATAATTAAAGGTGAAAGAATGAATTGTTTTCCACTAAATTTAAGAACCAAGCAAGGATCCTGCTTGTACCACTTTTATTCAACATTGTACCAGATGTCCTAGTTACTGAAGTAAGGTAGAAAAGCCAAGTGAAAGACATAACCTTGCAAAGCACAAGGTTAATAATTTAAAATCAACTGTATTCTTATTCATTATTTTGTTTATATGGGTCTTCTCTCTTTTTGATTTTGTCAGTCTAGCTAGGGGCTTGTCAATCTTGCTGATCTCAAAGAACCAACTTTTGGTGTTATTTATCCTCTCTATTGTTTTTTTTGTTCTCTATGTCATTTATTTCTGCTTTAATCCTTGTTATTTCTTTTCTTCTACTTGGTTTAGGATTGGTTTGCTGTTTATTTTCTAGCTTCTTCAGTTGATCCATTAGTTCTTTGATTTTGGCTCTTTCTTCCTTTTTAATATATGCGTTTAGTGCTATAAATTTCCCCCTCAGTACTGCTTTTGCTGCATCCCATAGGTTTTGGTATGTTGTGTTCTCATTTTCATTCGTCTCTATATATTTAGCAATTTCTCTTGCGATTTCTTCTTTAACCCACTGATTGTTTAGGAGTGTGTTGTTTAACCTCCAGGTATTTGTGAATTTTCTAAGTCTCTGATGGTTATTGACTTCTAATTGTATTCCATTGTGGTCAGAGAATGTGCTTTGAATAATTTCAATCTTTTTAAATATATTGAGCCTTGTTTTATGTCCCAGTCAACTGTATTCTTATAATACTAGCAGAAAACAGCTGGGAAATAAAACTTCAGAAACAATGCCATTTGCAACAGTGCCAAAAAAAAACAAAAAAAACAAAAAAAAAACCCACATAATAGATAGGAGCACCTCTAACAAAAGATGTTCAAGACCTCTAAAGGGAAAATTAAAAAAACATTACTGGGAGAAATTAAAGGAAAATTTAAATTAAAGGAGATATATACCATGTTTATGAATCAGAGGAAACAATATTGTTAAGATGGCAATTCTTCACAAATTAATCTATAGATTCTTATCAAAGTACCAACAGGCTTTTTTATTTTTTTGAAACTGATTCTAAAATTCATTTGGAAATGCAAAGTACCTAGAAAAATCACAGCAACTTTTAAAAAGAAGAACAAGGTTGTAGGACTTACTCTATCTGATTTAAAGCCTTAGGGTGAATCTACATTAATAAGATAATTTGGAATTGGTAAAAGGCAGATATACAGATCAATGGAACAGAATAGAGAATCCAGAAATAGAAGCACATATAAACAATCAATTCAGTTTAGATAAACATGTCAAAGCAATTAAATGGGGTAAGGAAAGTCTGTTGAACAGAAGATACTGAATCAACTAGATATCCAAACAAGAAAAAAAAAATTTACCCTTACTTTACCCCATACAAAAAATTCTCTCAAAATGAATCATAGATCTAAATGTAAAGCCTAAAAGTATAAAACTTCTAAAACAAAACATATGAGAAGATTCCTACAATCTTGAGATTGGCAAAGATTTCTTGGGAAGAACACAAGAAACTCTAAAAATAAAATTTTAAAAATACTTAGGATTTCATCAAAATTTAAAATTTCACGTCTTCAGCAAACACCATTAAGAACACAAAAAGGCAAGCCACAGACTGGCAGAAATTATTCACAACACGTCAGATAATGGGATGCTGAAAAGAAATACATACATGACATACACAGGCATATACTATATACATACATACTCTTAGAACTCAAAAAGAAGACAAAAAAATTGAAAATGAGAAAAGAATTCTGAAATTACATGTACACTAGGAATGAAGTACATAAACTGTGATTTAATGGCAGCCAGGTTTCTCACTGTCAGAGAAAGATGATAAAAATAAGCAAGGTAGAGGAGCTAAGATGGCAGCATAAAGAGGAGTAGAAGCTGGAACAACTAATAAAAAACCAGGAACAACCAGCAAATAATCTGGAATAACTATGGGGGGACAAACATGACCGTCCACTCATCATACACCAACCTGAATTGGGAGGAATGCCCGAGATCACAGCATAAAATCTGTAAGTAAAAACTGCGGATCTAAGTTGGGAGACCCCTCCCCCCACAGCCTGAGCTGCAAAGCCTCATGGTGCTAGAGACGCTCTCTCCCAGCAAGCAAATATAGCTCAGCTGAGTTCCAACTGGGGTTTTAATTCACGAGTGTGGACTGCTCACTATGAGCTACGAATCCCCAACAAGCAGACAGAGGCTTTGGGTGATGACTGATATTGGAAAGCCAGAGGGATGCCGCAGACTAGCCCTGAAGGGGACTTTCAGTCCCTGTTTTGGCTCAGTGGAGAAAGCCTCAGCCATTTTCAGTTCTCAGCGCTCTGACACAGACAAGGGTGGAGATAGCACAGGCAGAGAGAGACCACTGAAATGCTAATGACCTCTCCTAGGGGGTCTATCTTCTCTAAGAGGAAAGGGGTGGGGCCCAGCTCTACTACCCACCTTCCATTCAGAACCAGACCCCAGAGCCTGGGGGAAAAAAGCCACAGGCCATACCTCCTTACACCAGTCTGGAGTTACAGGCTGACAGGCACCACATGCTGGGCAGAAAAGCACAGTGACCTGAGGCATCACAGGGTGTACCAATTTTCTAAGACACACCCTGATACTGAATATTTCTTCCTTCTGGGACCTGGTCTGGGAAAACCTGATGGGGGTAACCAAGGAAACCATGCCTAGACAATAGAAAACTACAACCTACGCTAAGAAAAACAAAGTTATGGCCCAGTCAAAGGAACAAACTTACACTTCAACTGAGATACAGGAATTGAAACAACTAATAATAAGTCAATTCAAAAAGTTTAGGGAAGATATGGCAAAAGAGCTGATCCATATAATGGAAATACTGGGCATACATAAAGTAGAAATTGAAAGTTCAAAAAACCAACTGGCAGAATCTATGGAAATGAAAGGCACAACAAAAGAGATGAAAGACACAATAGAAAAATACAACAGCAGAACTCAAGAGGCAGAAGAAAACACTCAGGAACTGGAGAACAAGGAACCTGAAAGCCTACACAAAAAAGAACATATAGAGAAAAGGATGGAAAAATATGAGCAATGTCTCTGGGAATTTGACGACAAAACGAAAAGCAAGAATTTACATGTCATTGGTGTCCCAGAAGGAGAAGACAAGGGAAAAGGGGCAGAAGCAATAATAGAGGATATAATCAATGAAAATTTCCCATCTCTTATGAAAGACATAAAATTACAGATCCAAGAAGCACAGCATACCCCAAACAGAATAGATCTGAATAGGCCTATGCCAAGACACTTAATAATCAGATTTCAAACATCAAAGATAAAGAGAGAATCCTGAAAGCAGCAAGAGAAGAGCGATCCATCACATACAAAGGAAGCTTCATAAGACTACGTGTGGATTTCTCAATAGAAACCATGGAGGCAAAAAGAAGTGGGGTGATATATTTAAGATACTGAAAGAGAAAAACCACCAACCAAGAATCCTAATCCGGCAAAACTGACCTTCAAATATGAGGGAGAGCTTAAAATATTCTCTGACAAACAGACAATGACAGAGTTTGTGAACAAAATAACTGCTCTAAAGGAAACACTAAAGGAAGCACTGCAGACAGAAAGGAAAAGACAGGAGTGAGAGGTTTGGAAAATAATTTTGGGAGATAGTAGCACAGCAATATAAGTACACTGCCAGCCAATATAAGTACACTGTGAGTATGGTTGAAAGAGGAAGGTTGGGACCATGTGGGACACCAGAACAAAAGATGAATGATAAAGACTGGGACTGTGTAACTCAGGGAAACCTAGGGTGTTCAACGATTATAGTAAAAGGTACAAATAAGTTTAAAAAAAAAATAAGCAAAGAAGAGGTGGTGGGGGGAGGCAAGTGTAGAAAACATGAATATGAACTCATGTTTATTTTCATATATATACAGATAGACAGGCATGTATGTGTACATGGATTAGTTTACATGCATGTATTTCTCTAGTTCTGTCCACTGAGAGGGCCGAGAAGCAGTGTCACCTCAGTAGCAACAAGCTCATATAGTGCCTAGATTTTGGTTTCTAAATGTCATTCTCCAATATAAAGAACAGAGCTCCTTGGAGAAATGGCTGATTACAGGGCTGGGGCAGGGAAAATACAAGATGAGGCTGGAACTTATAGTTACAGAAAGTTAAAAACAAACAAACATACAAAAACAACACTTAAAAAAAATAAAAAAGATGGAGACATGTAAAAATGACACAGGAGCCAATCTGAAAGAGCTCCCAGTGGCCAAAGCTGGAAGAATTGGAGCAACACAATAACCTCACACTGGATTACAATCCAAAGTATAAAATAAATACACATGAGTCCATACTGAAAGAAATGACTCAGTGAATAAATAAATAAATGGTGGAGAAGGGACAAATCTTCCTCACAGAAGAATTCCAAATAATATATGTGGATACTCTCAACTCCAGGAAGTAAAGTTTAATTCACTTCCTCCTCTTGAGTGTGGGCTGAACTTGCTTCCAAAGAACAGAAAATGGAAAGGAAATTTTATAAGGGAAAAACCTGGGAGACATTATCTTAACCAAATGATCAAGGTTAACATCAACAGTGCTGAGTCATGGTGATTTTAAAAATAAGTAAAAAGAAGATGGTGGCATAGAGAGGAGTGGAAGTTAGTTAGTCCCCCTGGAACAACTAATAAACAACCAGGAACAACTAGTAAGTAATTTGTAATAACTGCTGGGTGACAAATGTGACTGTCCACACATCATACAACAACCTGGAATTGGGAGGAATGCCAGAGATCACAGCATAAAACCTGTAAGTAAAGACTGTGGACCCGCGCCAAGAGCCCCTCCCCCACGGCAGCCCAAACTGCAAAACCTCGCTGTGATAGAGAGCAGCACTCTCTGAACAAGTGAATATACCTCAGTCCAGCTCCAACTGGGGTTTTGATTAACAAATGTGGACTGCTTAATACAAGCTACAAATCCCCAAAAAGCAGACAGAGGCCTTTAGTGATGACTGACCTTAAAGAGCTGGCAGACTTCTCTGTGCAGGGAGGGGGAGTCCAGAGGACCAGGTGCTATCTCTGGCCAGCAAGTGAAGCTGGGGGGACCATGGACTGGCCCTGAACGGGGGCTTTCTCTCCCTTTTTCTCTCTCTCTCAACCTCGGTAGCTCAGTGGAGAAAACCTCAGCCATTTTCAGTTCGCAGCTCTCTGACCCAGACAAGGGTGGAGATAGCAGAGTCAGAGAGAAAAAAAGCCTACTTAAATGCAAATGAAAACTTCCTAGGGGGTGTATCTTCCCTAAGAGGAAGGAGGTGGTGCCCAGCCCTACTACTGGCCTCCAATTCAGTACCAGACCCCAGAGGCTGGGGAAAAAGAGCCAAAATAGAAACGAAGGACTATGGGACCACACCTCCTTACACCAGTCAGGAACAACAGGCTGACAGGTGCCACCTGTTGGTCAGGTTAGAAAAAGCACAGTGGCTTGAGACCTCAAAGAGTGTGTCAATCCTCTAAGACACACCCTCAGGGAAACCCGATACTGAATATTGCCCCCTTCTGAGATCTGAGCCTGTTCTGGTCTGGGAAAACCTGATTGGGGTAACCAAGGAAACCAGATGCCCAGACAACAGAAAACTACAACCTACACTAAGAAAAACGAAGTTATGGCCCAGTCAACTGAGATACAGGAATAGAAACAACTAATGCTAAATCAATTCAAAAAGTTTAGGGAAGATATGGCAAAAGAGATGAAGTGTATAATGAAAACACTGGGCAAATATAAGGTAGAAATCGAAAATTTGAAAAAACAACTGGCAGAATCTACGGAAATGAAAGGCACAACAGAAGAGATAAAAGACACAATGGAGACATACAACAGCAGATCTGATGAGGCAGAAAAAAACACTCAGGAACTGGAGAAGAAGACTACTGAAATCCTACACACAAAAGAACAGATGGGGAAAAGAATGGAAAAATATGGGCAACGTCTCAGGGAACTGAATGACAACATGAAATGCATGAATGTACATGTCATGGGTGTTCCAGAAGGAAAAGAGAAGGGAAAAGAGACAAAAGCAATAATAGAGGAAATAATCAATGAAAACTTCCCATCTCTTATGAAAGAAATAAAATTACAGATCCAAGAAGTGCAGCATACCCCAAACAGAATAGGTCTGAATAGGCCTATGCCAAGACACTTAATAATCAGATTATCAAACGTCAGAGACAAAGAGAACCCTGAAAGCAGCAAGAGAAAAGCAATCCATCACATACAAAGGAAGCTTGATAAGACTATGTGCAGATTTCTCAATAGAAACCATGGAGGCAAAAAGGCAGTGGTATGATATATTTAAGACACTGAAAGAGAAAAAAACGACAACTTAGAATCCTATATCTGGCAAAACTGTCCTTCAAATATGAAGGAGAGTACAAAATATTTTCTGACAAACAGACAATGACAGAGTTTGTGAACAAAATACCTGCTCTACAGGAAGCACTAAAGGAAGCACTGCAGACAGATAGGAAAAGACAGGAATGAGAGGTTTGGAACACAATCTTGGGTGATGGCAGCACAGCAATGTAAGTACACTGAACAAAGATGACTGTGAGTATGGTTGAAAGAGGAAGGTTAAGAGCATGCAGGACACCAGAAGAAAAGAGGAACGATAAAGACTGGGACTGTATAACTCAGTGAAACCTCGAGTGCTCAATAATTGTGATAAAATGTACAAATATGTTTTTACATGAGGGAGAACAAATGAATGGCAACCTTGCAAGGTGTTAAAAAAAGGGTGGTATTGGGAGAAAAATATAAACAATGCAAACTAGAGACTATAATTAACAGAAACACTGTATTATGCTTTCTTTAATGTAACAAAGGCAATATACCAAAGCTAAATGCATATAAGAGAGGGACGTAAGGGAGGGGCAGGGACTCTTGGCATTGGTGATACTGTCTGACTGTTTATTCTACTTTAGTTTAATGCTATCTTTCCTTTTGTTGCTTCCTAGCTGTCGTGGTTTTCTCTCTCTCTCTCTCTTTCTCTCTCTTTTCTTTTTCTTTGTCTCTCTACCTTCTTTGACTCTTCCTCCTTCTTTGTGGAAGCAATGAAGATGTCCTTATATAGACAGTGGTGAGGGTGGTGAATACATAAATATGTGACTATACAGGCAACCATCAATTGTTTACTAATGATGGAATGTATGGGTGTGAACAAAACTGTCTTAAAAAAATAGGTTGATGAACAAACCGTGAGGACACTATATTGAGTGAAATAAGTCAGACACATAAAGACAAATATTGCAGGGTCTCACTATTATGAACTAATTATAACATGTGAACTCATAAACATGAAATATAAGTTACCAGGATACAGAACAAGGCTAAAGAATGGGGAGCGGTCGCTTATTATGAGTAGAATGTTCAACTAGGTTGAACTTAAGTGCTTGAAAGTGGACAGAGGTGATGGTAGCACTTTGTGAGAATAACTAACAGTGCTGAATGGTGTGTGAATGTGGTAGAAAGGGGAAGCTCAGAGTCACGTATGTCACCAGAAGGAAAGTTGGAGGTTAAAAGATGGGAATATATAAAACAGTGAATCCTGTGGTGGGCAATGTCCGTGATTAACTGTACAAATATTAGAAATCTCTTTCATGAACTAGAACAAATGTATGACACTATAACTAGAAGTTAATAATAGCGGGGCATAAAGGGAGAAAAGTATACCTATTGCAAACTATATACTATAGTTAGTAGTATTTTAACATTCTTTCACCAACAGTAACAAATGTACTAAACCAATACTATGAGTCACTAGTGGAGGGGGGGGTGGTTAGGGGTATGGGAGGATATAAGTTTCCTTTTTTTTTTTTTGTCTTTATTTCTTTTCTGGAGTAATGAAAATGTTCTAAAAATTCAAAAAAAATTAATTATGGTGATGGATGCACAGCTGTATGATGGTACCGTGGGCAACTGACTGTACACTTTGGATCTTTGGATTATTGTTTGGAATATGAACAATCTCAATAAAAAGAAAATAATGAAAGACTGAGACATTGTCATAGATCAGAAAAGACTAGGAAAACATGCTGACAAAATCGAATGTGGTATCCTGCACTGGATACTGGAACATGAAAAGGACATTAGACCTCAGTCTAATCATGAGAAAAACATCAGACAAATTCAATTGAGGAATTTCTATTAAATACCTTAGCAATTATCCTCAAAACTATCAGGGTGAGCAAAAACAAAGATAGTCTGAGAAATATTCACAACCAAGAGTAGCTGAAGGAGAATCACTACATGCAACATGGTATCCTAGACAGGATCCTTACACAGAAAAAGGACATTAGGTAAAAGCTAAGAAAATACGAATAGTAAAGTATGGACTTTTGTTAATAATAATTTATCAATATAGGTTCATTAATTGTGACAAATGTATCATATCAATGTAAGATGTTAATAATAGGGGTAACCAGGTGTGGGGTATATGAGAACTCTCTGTACTATCTTCTCAATAACTATAATCTAAAAATATTTTAAAATAAAAAGATTATTTTTTAACAAAGACATTAGTGGAAAAACTGGTGAAAACTGAATGAAGTCCATAGCAGTAATATATCAAAGTTAATTTCTTAGTTTTGACAAATGTACTAGGTTTATATAAGATGTTAATATTTGGTGAAACGGGATGAAAGGTATATCGGAACAATGACCTATCTTTGCAAGTTTTCTGTAAATCTAAAATTAGAAAGTTTTTTTTTTTAATGGGCAAAAAAGATTTGAGCCAACATTTCTTAAAAGACACACAAATGGCCAAAAAGGATATGAAAAAATGTTCAACAGCATTAGTCATCAGACAAATATAATTTAGAATCAAAATGAGATACCACTACACACCTTGAGAATGGCTAAAATTAAAGACTGGCCACATAAATGAAATGGATAAATTCCTTGAAAAATACAAGCTACCAAAGCTCACTCAAGAAGTGGATAACTTGAAAAATCCAGTAACTATTAAAGAAGATGAATTTCTAATTCCAAACCTTTCCAAAAGAAAACTCCAGACCCAGACAGCTTCACTGGTGAACTCTATCAAACATTTAAGGAAGAAATCATTCCAATGGCTGTGTTATCCTAACAGCAAAATCAGACAAAGATATTACAAAAACATAAAAAAATAAAAAAAAATTGACCAATATTCCTCATGATGAACATAATGCAGAAACCCCTTAAAATTTTTTAGCAAACTGAATCCAATATACATAAAAAGAATAATCCATCGTGATAAAGTGGGGTTTTCCCCAGTAATGCAAGGTTGGATTAACATCCAAAAACTAAAAAAAACCAATCAATGTATTTCATCATAACAACGGAAAAAAAGAAAAAAGCATGAAATTATCTAAACAGATAGAGTAAAAGCATTTAACAAAAATGTAAAAAAAAAATTCAAAATGACATAACAGAAATTTCATAAGAAATATCTTAAATGCCAAAAAAAAAAAAATATGGTGGGCATTGATGTAATTTCATAAGATGCCAAATCTTTGAAAGTCATCAAGTATGAACACAATTTCTCATGAGCTAATTATATGTGGTCTTACAAAATAATCTGATTTCTTTCAGCATATGCCTAAGACTACATTTCCTACTTAAGCAAAAATTAAAAGGAATTCTTAATACAATCAAAATGGCTTTCAAAAAATTTTGAAAGTAATGAGGAAAAAGAGACAATACTAAAGGTTTGTAATTTGGTACAAATAAACCTTAAAGTGCTTTAATTAACATTTACATGGCATTATTCTCTGAAAGGAGACAAGTAAGCCAAAACCTCCATTTTAATATGCCAAGCGATCACAGACAAGTTGTTTCCCTTCTTCATGCCTCTCCTACATGTCCCACTACAAGAAGAGATTAAATCGGATTCAACTAATATTTAAGTATTCATCGAGCACACAGTATGTGCCAAACCCTGGGGATACAGCAATGCAACACAGCAATGCAACTAAAAAACATTAAAAAATCCCTCGCCTCATAGAGTTTAGAGAGACAAACAAAATTAATATGAAAAATACATACCATGTTAAATGGTAATAAAATACTATAATATAAAGCAGACAAGGAGACAGGATGTATTTTTGAGGAGTGTGTGTGATTTTAAATGGAGTGATTAGGGAACTAGATGATTTCTAGGTTTACATTCAGTTCAAAAATCCAATGATTTGGCCCCACCCCAATCAAGTCAACAGTGTGAGATGCTTTAAAGCCCCACCCCCCATAAAAGCTTTGAGCAACCAGCAAGAACTGGCAGAAACATCTTTCTAAGTGCTCCAGCAAACAGTTAAAGGATTGCAGTTAACAGGCTACATCAAGAAAAAGGTCACTAAAAAATACCCTGGCTGGCCCATCTCCCATCCCTTCAGCAGCTCGGCACAGAGACAGCCCATACTCCCAGTGCAGATCGCTGGTCCTGGCTCCAGGGGGAGCAGAGTACTTCTTGTGCATATACTGGGAACAGGTATGTTTGGCCTGATCTTTATGATAGCGGACTGAAGAACGTTTTGTCCCAGAACTTGTCCTGTGTGTAGAAGGTGGCTCACCAAGCTCTTCTAAAGAACTCTGTGGGACAGCTTCATGCAGCCTGGGACAAGGGATTGCAGTCTGTGGAAATCTCAGAAAATGGTTTTCAAGGGAAGAGGTCAGGACATTGGTATATGTATAAATGGGGGAATTCATAGGGCTACACATGCATGCACAAGACAAGAGGGATGCAAAGAAAGGATCACGGAATCTCAAACACTTTGACCAGGAGTTTTTCTCCAAACTCACTGTATGGATATGCCCTGAAGGACAGTATTCACACAGGTTAATCTGCAAAGACCGGAAAGGTGTCCCTACCCCCACCCCCTTTTTTTTGTTGGCTCCTGGAATTCAAGGAAAGCTGTCATAGCACTAGCTGGATACATGCTTAAGGAACATACAGTTCAGAATCTAAATTCCATCCATGAAACATTAAAATATCAAAATGTCCAGGTTTCAGTGAAAGATTACAAACCATACAAAGAAACAGGAAGAGATGATCCAGGCAAAGGAGAAGATTAAAGCATTAGACACAACCAGTGAGGAGGATGAGATCTGAGACACACCACACTCACACATTTTAAAAAATGGTCCTAAGTATTCTCAAAGAGAGCAAAGGAAAACATGGACAAAGAACTAAAGAAAATCAGGAAAACAATAGATGACCCCAAAGAGAATACCAACAGAAAGATGGAAGTTGTGAAAAGGAAGCAAACAGAGCTGAAGATCATAGTTACAGAAATTCAAAATTCCCTAGAGGGGTTCAGCAGCAGATTTAAGCTGACAGAAGAAAGAATCTGTGAACTTGATTACAATAACACAATTGTAATCATTCCATCTGAGGGGCAGAAAGAAGACAGAATGAAGAAAAGTGAACAGAGCCTTAGGAACCTGTGGGATACAATCAAGTATGAGTCCATCATTGTGTGAGTCTCCAAAAGAAAAGAAAATGGGGCAAAGAGAATCTTCAAAGAAATAATGGATGAAAAATTCCCAAATTTAACAAAAGACAAGAACATACACATCCAAGATGCTTAATGAACTTCAAACAGGATGTGGTGGTTTGAAGTTGTATGTACCCCAGAAAGACATGTTCTGAAATATAATCCATTTCTGTAAGGGTGGACCCATTGTAATAGGATCTTCTGATGAGGCTATTTCAGTTAAGGTGTGGCCCACCTCATTCAGGATGGGACTTAATCCTATTACTGAAGTCCTTTATGAACAGAATAAATAGAGAGAGAGAAAACAAGCCAGGGAAGCAAGAAGCTGAAATCAATGAAATCTGGAAGAGAAGGGAGAGACTAGCAGATACCTCCATGTGACTTACCATGTGGCAGAGGAGCCAAGGACTGCCAGCAGCTGGTCTTTGGGAAGAAAGCACTGCCCTGATACCTTGATTTGGACATTTTCCTGGACTCGAACCATAAGCAAGTAAATTCCCATTGCTTAAGCCAAACCTTTTCACAGTATTGCTTATTGCTTAAAGCAATAAGCAGCCTAGGGAACTAAAATACAGGATAAACCCAAATAGAACCACAATGCACCATATTATAATCAAACTGATAAATTCCAAAAATAAAGAGAAAATTCTGAAAACCACAAGAAAGAAGCAATGTTTCGCAAGGGAACCTCAATAAGGCTGAATGCTTATTTCTCATCAGAAACCATGGAGTCAGGAAGGCAGTGGGATGAAATATTTAAATTGCTGAAAGCAAAAAATTGCCAACAAAGAATCTATATCCAGCAAAAGAGATATTAGGATATTCCTAGCTAAAAACTAAAGTTGAGAGACATTGTCACCAGTAGACTGGCCCTATAAGAGATGCTAAACAGAGTTCTGCAGGTTGAAAGGAAAGGACAATAGGCAACAGATCAAAGACACAAGAAAAAATAAAGACCTGCAGTAAAGCTAACATCATGGATAAATATAAATGACAGTACTATTGTATTTTTGGATTGTAACTCCATTTTTTACTTCCTACAGGATCTAAAAGGCAAACGCATAAAATATAATGATAAATCAGTGGTTTGGGGCTCATAATGAATGAATATGTGATTAGTGACAAGAACTACATAAAGGTGGGGAGATAGAGGGGTATAGGAACATAGTTTATATATGTTACCGAAGTTGTTAAGGTGGTATCAAAGCAAATGAGATTGTTAAAGATTTAGGTTGTTAAATTTAAGTTTCAAGGTAATCAAAAAGAAAATATCAGAGTGCAAACTCATAGAGACTGGAAGTAAAATACAGGTTACCAGGGATTGGGGGCAGAGACAATGGGAAGTTAATGTAAAATGACTGTAGGGTCTCTGCGGGGGTGAAGGGAAAGTTCAAGTGATGGATGGTGGGGAGGGAACTGCAACTTTGTGAATGTGAGTAATAGCATTGATGAAATGCTTGGGAGGGGTTGGGATGGGAAGATTTATGTTGTATATATGTTTTCACAATTAAAAAAAAAGATAAACTAAAGAGATAATGACAATTAAATGCAATCATGTTATTGGATGGGATCTAAGAATGGAGGATAAAAGCTGAGAAGGACATTATCAGGACACAAAAAATTGGAATTTAGAATGTAAGCTTTATATCAATGTTAAATTTCTTGAACTTGTTAACTGTACTTAAGGTAGTTACATAAGTAAATATCCATGTTCATAGAAAATGTATATGGAAGTATGTGCTCAAGGAGTATGATGTGTGTAACCTACTCTCAAATGTTCAGAAAAAAGGTAGATATAATAGGTAGATAGATAAACAGAAAGATAGAATTATATGGCAAAGGTGCCAAAATGTTAAAATTGGTGGATCTGGGTATCTGGGGGGAGTGCGGGTACAATGGAGTTCTCTGTATGAGGTTTGTATTATTTCTGGAACTGTCCTGTAAGTTTGAAATTATTTCAAAATAAAAAGTTAAAAAGAACCCAATATTTTTTTTCTATGTTCTCTAGGCAGCATAAAGAAAAACACAATGAACCTCTGAACCTGATCTCTTAAACTCATAAATTCTATCACCTTTTCTGTGTGTCACCACTTACATGTGAGGAAGGAAAAAATCAGGATTAAACATATATTGTCTCATACTGACACAAAGCATATGTTGCCATTTTATGAAATAAATAATTTCCCAGTTTTTCCTGTGAGAGGAAAACAAGAAAAATAAAACTTAGCAATTTCTCCCTAAACAAACGTTCTAATAATGTGGCATTTTTGTACAGTATAGAAGGATTAAAATTAGTTGTTTTTTATCCCTCTTCAATATATTTATGGTCTGGAATTTGTTCCTTTATTGAGTCTAAGTTACAACAAGAGGTGATTTAACAATTTTTCCAAAATGGAAGATTTTCAATAGGTAAAGAAAGTCATTCTAACAAAAACTTGTTATTATTAGTTATTGCAGCTACCATATTTTATGTGCCTACCATGTGCCAGGCACGGTATTAGCCATTTATAGATTAGGCTGAACTACATGAAACTGTCATTTACACATAAAAATCAGTGTTTCATATGGTCTGAACAATATATTGTCAACTATTAATTTATAATTCCATGAGAGGGAAGTCTGTGTGGGTAACTGGGTTGCTGCTTTTCTTCTATTATATGACTATCTTGGGCTAATTCAAAGTAATAAGGATCCTTTGGGGATGTGAAAGGCCCAGTGCTATGCTGAAAGCACTATAAATGACAAGTGGGAAACGCTGCCTACCTGTGATAATGAGTTTTAACAAATACTTTTAAAAAATGTTTATCTAGGATTTAAATTGAGGATCTGAATTTTAAGCATCATAATCCACAGCAAGAATTTCATCAAAAACTATCCATAGCCATTTGGCTTCATTTAGAGCAAATTTCAATTTATTAAATTATACCAACTATTCTGTTTTCAAAGGCAGAATCTTCACTCCAATATTAACATTTTTTCCTCTTCTAGGAATAAAATGATCCAAAATTACACTAAAATCTTAAATCTGTCCATTCGGATTGGGATTTCCACTTCCCTGGAAATGCTTCATTAAAAACTTTCTCAAAAGAGAACACTGCCTATAAACTAGTCTATTATACTCAATCCAAAAAGTTTTTAAATTCCTCTTTTAAATTAGTTCCCATAGTTTATTTTTTTTTAATTCTGGCAGCTATTTTTCATTTTGTGATACAGTTCATGTTTAGAATTCACATTTATAAGACATTTATTAATGCCTTATTAAACAGACTGTTAATTATTGTCTAAGTAACTGTATGTAATCTAAAGTTTCATCTAGCAAAATAAGGCGGGCACTTTGTAAGTTACAATATTAGCAGATAGGAAAATTTTCAAGATTTGACTGTCAACAGAAACCTCAGTGAAACATTACCAAAAGAAAAAAAATCAACCTAAGAAGAATATGATGATACCCTTTAGAAATCAAGTTTAAGCAGGTAAACATATAAAAACCTACCAGCTCATTGCTTGTAGATGTGAGTCTTAGCTTTTCTTCAATTTCCTTTCCAATTTTCTGAACAGTTACCTGAGTCTGTTTAATTGCACATTGGGCTCTATGAAGCCTAGAAATGAAAGTTGCAGAAAAATGTGAGTTAATTATAAACTCACAGAGCCACAGATACAAATGGAACAAAATGAGGACAAACCTTAGAGAAAAAACAGAATAATGAATCCAAACTGATTTGTTTCTTAATTTTTCTAGTATTTTTACAATGAAATAACAGGAATTACAATATGCCCCCAAAACACTCTTTCTAAAAGGTGTTCTGAAGTATTGAGATTTAGAATAAAGAACTCACAGGAGTCTGGAAAAGAACTTAGAAATAATTTGTTTGAACCTCATCATTTTACAGATGTGGAAATTGAGGCCCAGAGAAATTAAATGGATTGCTAAGGTTGGCCAGAGATAGTTAACTGCTGTCTCAAGAATGAATATTACTAACTGGTATCCATAAAGAAAAAAGAATTCACAACGATATCGGTTTAGAAGATTGAATTAAAGCTGCATGCAGTCTGAAATATATAAGGCAAAAAACCAACCAACCAACCAACCAACCAACCAACCAAACAAAACCTGAGACACAAAAGACAAAAAGTAACAGGAGGATTTAAATACTGGACCAAGGTCTAAATAGCAACTCCATTCTTAGTGAGGACTTTGACTCATCAAGGAACACTGAAAAAATTAAGAGTTATTTTTCTTTTCTTGTATTAGCTATGGATTTTTTTTTGGTCTCTGTTTTTAAATATAGCTCATATTTTTCTTATAGGTTTGCATATCAAAAAATGTTCAAACTGTCTTTATTTGCAGATGAAGTAATTTTTCAGATAGAAAATCTACAAAAAACTACTAGAACTAATGTTAATTTAGGAAGGTTGCAGGATGCTCTATATTAAAAAATCGATTCTATTCCTATATAGTTGAAATTTTAAAAACAATTCCTATTAATGACAGCATCAAAAATATAAAATACTTAGGAATCAATTGAGCAAAAGAGATGCAAGACATGACATTGAAACTACAAAACACCACTGAGATAAAATAAAGAAGAGCTAAATAAATGGAAAAATACATCATGTACATGGACTGGAAAATTCAATATTATTAAGATATCAGTTTTTCCCAAATGCATCATTAATTTTGCAATCCTAATCAAAATCCCACCAGTCTTTTTTTTTTTTAAATACAAATTAACAAATCAATACTATAATTTATATGGAAAAGCAAAGAATCTGGAAGTGACAAACCAATATTGAAATCTGCCAGATTACAAGACTTTCTGTAACACTACATAATCAAGACAATGTGGTATGGGCATAAGGAATAACAAATAGATCAGTGGAACAGAATAAAAAGTAACATAAATAGACCTATACATATATGGTCAATTGATTTTTGAAAAGGAACCAAGCCAAATTAATGGGGAGAGGAAACTTTTTAAAAAAATAAATAGTGCTGGAACAACAGAATAAACTTTATCCCCTGCCTCACAGTTCACACAAAATATTAATTCAAGAAGGATCATAGACCTAAACATAAAAGCTAAAATCATAAAACTTCTAGAAAAAAACATAGCAGAGTATCTTGAAACTTTGGGATACAAAAATTTCTTAGAGAAGACACAAAAAGCATTAAACATAAAATTAAAAGTGGATAAATTGGACATTTTCAAAAGTAAAAACAGCTGTTTATCTAAAGATGGCATGAAGAAAATGAAAAGGCAGACCACAGATTGGGAGGAAATATTTGCAAAAAATCTATCTGACAAAAGGCTTGTGACCAGAATATATAAAGAACTCCTATGAATTAATAACAAAAAGACAAACAATTCAATTTAAAAAATAGACAAAAGAGTGAAATAAACACTTCACAAAAGAAGATATAATAATGGCCAATAAGCACAAGAAAAGGTTCTCAAATGCAAATTAAACCCACAATCATATACCATTTCATACTGTTCAAACAGCTAAAATTAAAATAGCACCAAATGTTGGCTAGGATGCAGAGAAATTAGAACTTGCAAACATTGCAGGCAAAACTGTAAAACAGTACTACAATTCTGGGAAACAGTTTCTTATAAAGTTAAACATACAGCTAATCTATGATGCAGCAATTCTATTCCTAGGTATTTACCCAAGAAAAATGAAACGTGTGCTGGTTTGGAGCTGTTACATACCCCAGAAAAGGCAATGTTCTTTTAATCCATTCTTTTGAGTGCAGACCTATTGTGGGTGGACTCTTTAGATTAGGTTGTTTCAGTTGAGATATGACCCAGCCAATTCAAGGTGGGTCTTAATCCTTTACAAGAGTCCTTTATGAAAGGATACAAGACAGAAAAGCTGAGAGAGCTTAGAGAGAGACAAATGCCTTGGCGATGCTAAAAGAGAACCCACAGATGTTCAGAGAGAAAGCCATTAAAATAAGAAACTGAAGGCAATGAAACCCAAACAGCAGACACCGGCCATATGCATTGCTATCTGACATAGGAGCCTGGGAGTGAAGGGCCAGCAGATACAGGCCACATGTCTTGCTATCTGACAAAGGAACCCTGGATGCCAGCAGCCTTTCTTCAGAGAAGGTATCCTCTTGTTGATGCCTTAATTTGGACATTTTCACAGCCTTAGAATTGTTTAACTTGTAACTTAATACTCATTACTAAAAGCCAACCCATTTATGGTATATTGCCTTCCAGCAGCTTTAGCAAACCAAAACAATATATTAACAAAAATATTTGCACAAGAACATTAATTGGAAACAATCAAAACATCCATCAAACAGGAGGATGAATCAACAAATTGTGGTATACTTATACTATGAAATTCTACTGAGCAATAAAAACAAATGTACTATGGATACACCCAACAATATGGATGAATCTCAAAAACATTATCTTGAGTGGAAAAAAGTCAGAAACAAAAAGGGACATACTGTATGATTCCATTTATATGAAGTTCAAGAATAATAAAACCAATCTATGGTAATAGAAATAAAAAGAGTGGTAGATTATCTATGTACAGTAGAAAATGACTGGTAGAAAACAGGGGTAATGGAACTTTCTGAAGCAATGGAAATATTCTATGTCTTGACTGGGGTAAGGGATACAAGAGTGTATACACTTACCAAAACTCATAGAAATTTACACTTATGACCTATGCATTTCATTGTACATAAATTTGGTCACGAATCCTAAACTGAATGTCATCCAATAAAAGGAGAGGTTAATTTTAGTAGAGATTTCAGGGAGTCACCACCTCTGCCAACAATGGTATTGTTAATGACACTTGCACTAAAAATATTCTAATATTTTGCACTTTTGGAAATTCCCTGATGTTGCTGAGTATTTCTTAGGTCACCTCTAAAAGGGAGCAACTAACTCTCAATATAGCTAATTTGTTCATGAGATCAGATACCAAGCAATTTTCTCAGGGCTCTTAAGAAATCCAACAGAGGAGATCATACGCCATTCTACTGCCTCTTCTGGATGTGTATGTGTGTGCACATGCATGAGTGTTTAATCTACATTTATCATAATACTTTCATACAGAGGTGACTCTAAAGGAATTTTAAAGCATTTCCTTGCACATCAACTTTATCAATACTGAATTACTGGTGATTTTCCAAAATCATGCCATTTCTTGCTTCTATACCTTTGTACAAGTTGTTCCATCTTGTTCCATATTTACTCTGTTTCTTAACAGATCAGTAAACTCCTATTCCATTAAGAGGCAGCTCAAGCCTTCAAAGGCCTTTTCTGATGGCACCAGACAGGTAAAGGCACTCCTTCCTCTAAAAATCTGCTGCATCTTGTACACAAAAACACTACAAATATTATAAAACCACATTTTACATCAACTGTTTATTTCCCTATTTTTCTCACTAGATCCTATTTCTGAGAAAAAAAATGAACTCATATTTTCATAAACATTACCAATGCTTAGCAAAGAATGTGGCATGAAGGAGGCACTCAATAGGTATTTGCTGACTGTCTACAAATGCCTGAATATAAAAGCACAGACCCTAAGTCAAAGATTTGATTTTCTTCTATATTTAGAAGTACAAAATACTATATTCAAAACAAAAATCACAAAAATTAAAGACCATTCATTCAGGCAGGGAAACAAACATTTCTCACTAAAAATGTTAACAGATTTCTAATAATGATAGGTATTATCAACCCATAGGAGAAAACAACAAAATAGCCTGTTACTTTAAAAGGGGAAAATGCTGTCTAAAACTTACTGGTACTATTCAAACAACCTTGTCAAATAGTAAAGACTTTAAAACTAAAAATGATTCATGACCATAATTAATGTATGACATCAACCAGTTGGCTCTCACTGCCCCAGACGCCTTCTGATCTTACCTTAGGGGCCTAAAACACACAGACAGAGTCACATTTCCTCCAATCTTCCGTGTTATCCAAATAGTCTCACAGAGCCCTTGTTACATCAAGACAGAGCTAATAATGTACCCCCTTTCAAACCCAAGAGTAAAATAAAAGTTTGAAGTGTTCAGGCTTTTAAAAATAACAAGAGACATCCTGATTCCCCAGGGGGTGAGGAGGTGAAGGAATGCTCAGAAAAAGAACAACTGCTTTGCCTTCAAACTGGCCAGTTTCAGAGGAATGTTTCTTAATTTTGCAAATTAAGAAAGGATTCTATAATGAAAGATACATACATAACTTAGTCATCCATGTGACTGGTCAACACCAACACTACAACTCCCAAGTGGGAAAAAACTCATCATCACCTGCGTTGGGGAGGAGGGTTAGTCAAGCAGCTGTCTGATAGTATTCTGATCATAGCAAATATATGCATCCTTATGACTTACTATGATGTGATATAAAAAGTAAAATAGGTACTGGGCTAACAGTAAATGTTTTGAGTTAGATATTGCTGTAAATGTGAAGATGAATGAATAAAAATATTATGTCAAATAAATATTAATAAAGCTTAATCGAAACCATCCTATCAGACACTAACAATAACCTGAGGAACGGAGGATATGAAAGCAATTTCTGAGTACTTACTGTTGACCATATCACGTCTGAAATACTGCATTCAAGTTTAAGACAGAGAATGACAAATCAGAATACCTTGAAAGGCACTGAAGTATCCAGTCCCCTATGGCTTGAGGGGAGAGAGAAAAAGGAAAAAGAAGTTATAGGTAAAGACAGGAGTCTATTGAGAGAAATATAGATAATGGCTTCATATTCCATATGAAGGAGCTTAGAGTTTTATGCTAAAGGTATCAGGAAAACATTAAAAAGTTTTAAGCTGAGACACAGCTAATTACATTTGTATTTTAGAAAAATCTTTCTTCCTGCAGTAAGGTAAATGGGACTGCAAATAGGAAGACTAGCGTGAGGTTATTGCAGCAGTCCAAATAAGAGATGGTATTGTTCTAAATTAAAATAGTTACAGAAGAGATGTCAGTATGAAAGTGAAGGAGAAGAGAGAAAAAAATGATACCTACAAATTACCGATTCTATACTCATCAGCATGGTGACATGACATCCCCTAGAAGTCTCCCCTCAGAATCAACTAACTATAGGACAAATCCCACTTGCTCAAAACTCTGGAGGATGATACAGATGGAGAAAGGCTCCACACATAGTGAACCAAAGAAATAGAAAAATAATCACTAAGATCAGGTCGGAGATTTCCATTGCTCCCACCAGTCTGGACCCTCCCTTTCACTCAGTCCAACACAGCTTGGGAGTTTCTCAGAGGCAGCACAGCCCAGGTCCCTCCTGCTCCAGATGCAGACTATTCAGCCACTAGCAGCAGTGAGTAAGAACCACACCCATATTCAGGCAGAGGGACCCAAGTCTGCAGGGACCCAGGAAGGAACATAGCAGTTGAGAAGTACCATACAAAAGGGACCCTAGGGGGAAAAAAACACAGAGAAAGAGTATGTGGCAGACTTGTTGGCAAGAGGTGTGCACGCCAGACCACTTAAAGGCAAAACAGACCTTTCTGGATTGACCCCATCTGGCTCCCTGGGGTGGGATACCCTAATGAGGAAGAAATCAGATGCAAAAAGCCTCACAGAAAAAAAAAAAGGGAGAGGGTGAGGACTGAACTGCTGTAAGAAAGGATAGGTTCCAGAACATAGAAGTGCAAGGAAAAGGGGGCATGGAATGAGAGAAAACTATAAACAAATCATAGGAGTTTGAGAGTCACTTATGCAAAAACAAATAAACAAAAACAGAACAGCCCAAGATTCCTAGGCAAGGAATAGATGAAAGGAAACTTCTTCTCCTGGAGGTGAAACAATTGCACAAAAATGCAATCTTAAAAACTGTACCAAATATCCATGGCAAGAACCAGATGAAGAAGAGCTGAGAAAATCTGAGCAGTTAAACACAAGCTTCTCTAAAGGTCCAGGATAAGTTGGACTAAGTGTTTAAGAAAGCCAATCAATAATAAAACCCTACAAAAGAGGGGGAGAAACAGACTTTCAGAGTTAACACATCAAAATTATCAGATGCACAGACATCAGCAAAAAATTACAAACCGTACTAAGAAACAGGGAGACATGGTTCAGTCAGGGGAACAAATGAAAACTTCAGAGGAGACACAGAATTTGGAAGAATTAATCAAACAAGTTCAAACAAATCTCCTAAGTCAACCCAAGTAAATGAAGGAAAACATGTGTTGAGCATAAAGAGTAATACGAAATCTTGAAAAGAAATATAACAGAAATTATACAAATGAAAAACAAAATAATGGAAATTAAAAATACACTAGAGACACACAGGCATTAGAAAGAAATCAGCAAACTAGAAAATATGGCTATAAAAACCATAAAGTCACAAGAATACTCAGAGAAAGAGATTAGGAAAATATGAGCAGTGTCACACGGATTTGAGGGAAAGCATGAAGCAAGCAAACATAAACATCATGAAGGTACCAAAAGGAAAAAAGAAAGGAAAAGGGGCAAAGAGAAAAGAGAATATGTGAGGAAATAATGGCCAAGAATTTCTTAACTCTTCTGAAAGACATAGATACACATATCAAAGAAACTCAACATACTCCAAACAGAATACAGGCCAACAGACCTACTACAGCATATATACTAATAAAAATCTCAAATGCCAAAGATAAAGAGAATTCTGAAAGCAGCAAGAGAAGAGCAACTTGGCATATACAAGGGATCCACAGTAAGACAACACTGATTTCTCATCAGAAGCCACAGAGTCAAGAAGACAGTGGTATGATAAATTTAAGGTAAAGAAAGAGAAAAACTGCCAGTCAAAAATTCCGTATCTGGCAAAAGAGCCCTTCAAAAAATGAGAGGGAATTTAAAATATCCAGATAGACAGAAGTAGAGAGAACTCATCAACAAAAGACCTGCCATACAAGAATAACTAAAGGGAGTATTTGAAGTTGAAAGGAAAAAATAGGAGAAAGTGGATCTGAGTAGTGTGAAGAAATGAAGATCTTCTGTAAAGGTAACTAAAAGGGTAAATGCAAAACCCAATAATACTTTTTTTAATTTTCTGCCCAAAGTACTCTGGGGTACACAGGGATATCATATTAACCTGTACAGATTAACAACATCACATTCCTCATTCTAGATTCTATGCAACCATGTTGTTCAAATAAACTGACCATAAAGGTTGTAGTAGAAAGCACGCTAGAGAGACTATGAATTTTGTACCAAATAAATATCTCTTAAATAACAGTCAAAACTCACTGTAAGAGCTTACAATCTACTGTAAGATTCCATTAAGACTGCTGTAAGAGCTTACACTCTACGAACCTTACAACCAGACTCATTGAACACCCTGCACTACTGTGTTGTTGATTGCTCAATCTCTGTCCACATCTATCCCCTGGTACTTATGCTTATGAATTCAATTTCAGTATTTGTTCATTATAGTAATTTTATATTAGTGAGGCCTTACAATATCTGTCCTTTCATTTCTGGCTTCTTTCACTCAACATAATGTCCTCAAGGTTCATTCACCTGGTTGCATGCCTCATAACTTCATGCAGCCTTCTTGCAGCCATTCAATAGTCTGTTTAGCTCCTTGATCCATTTTGAGTTAATTTTTGTAGAAGGTGTGATATAGGGGTCTTCTTTCATTCTTTTGGATATGGATGTCCAGTTCTCCAAGCACCATTTGTTGAAGAAGCTGCTCTGTCCCAGATGAGTTGACTTGATCGCCTTATCAAAGATCAATTGTCTGTAGATGAGAGGATCTATTTCTGAACACTCGACTCAGTTCCATTGGTCAGAATATCTGTCTTTATGTGAATACCATGCTGTTTTGACCACCGTAGTTTTGTAATGTGCTTTAAAGTCAGGTAGTGTGAGACCTCCCACTTCATTTTTCTTTCTCAAGATATTTTTAGCTATTCAAGGTAGCCTGCCCTACCAAATAAATTTGATTATTGATTTTTCTATTTCTGCAAAGTTAGTTGTTGGGATTTTAATTGGTATTTCATTGAATCTATACATCAATTTGTGTAGTTTTGACATCTTAACTATATTCAGCCTTCCAATCCATGAACACAGTATGTCCTTCCATTTATTTAGGTCTTCCTTGATTTCTTTCAGCAATTTTTTGTATTTTTTGTGTATAGGTCCTTTATGTACTTGGTTAAATTTATTCCTAAATATTTGATTCGTTCGGTTGCTACTGTGAGTGGAATTTTTTTCTTGATTTCCTCCTCAGATTGTTCCTTACTAGTGTATAGAAATACTACTGATTTTTGCATGTTGACTTTATATCCTTCCACTTTGCTGTACTTATATATTAGTGCTAGCAGATTTGCTGTAGATTTTTTTTGAAGTTTTCTACAGATAGGGTCATATCATCTGCAAACAATGAAAGTTTTACTTCTTCCATTCCAATTTGAATGGCTTTTATTTCTTTTTCTTGCCTAATTGCTCCAGCTAAAACTTCCAGCAAAATGTTTAATAACAGTGGCGACAGTGGACATCCTTGTCTTATTCCTGATCTTAGAGGGAAAGCTTTCAGTCTTCCCCACTGAGTATGATGTTAGCTGTCGGGTTTTCGTATATACCCTGTATCATGTTAACAAAGTTTCCTTCTATTCTGATCCTTTGAAGTGTTTTCATCAAGAAAGCATATTGAATTTTATCAAATGTCTTTTCTGCATCAATCGAGATGATCGTGCAGTTTTTTCCCTTTGATTTACTGATTTGGTATATATTACATTAATTGATTTTCTTGTGTTGAACCAGCCTTGCATACCTGGAATAAAACCCACTTTGTCATGGTGTATAATTATTTTAATGTGCTGCTGGATTCAACTTGCAAGTATTTTGTTGTGGATTTTTGCACCTATATTCATTAAAGAAATTGCCCTGTAATTTTATTTTCTTGCATCTTTGTTTGGCTTTGTTATTAGGGTGATGTTGGCTTCATGGAATGAGTTAGGTAGTTTCCCTCCTCTTCAATTTTTTTAAAAGTTTGAGCAGGATTGGTACTAATTCTTTCTTGAATTAGATATTGAGATATTTACTGATTTCTCTTGCAATTTCTTCCTCAACCCACCAGTTGTTTAAGAGTGCTCTTTAGCCTCCATATATTTGTGAATTTTCCAGCCTTCCACTGGTTATTGATTTCCAACTTCATTCCATTAGGATCTGAGAAAGCGTTTTGTATAATTTGATCTTTTTAAACTTATTGAGAGCGGCTTTGTGACCCAACAGGTGGTCTATCTTGGAGAATGATCCATGAGCACCTGAGAGAAATGCATATCCTGCTGTTGTGGGATGAAATGTTCTGTAAATGTGCGTTAAGTCTAGTTGATTAACATATTATACAAAATCTCTTTTTCCTTATTGACCTTCTTTCTAGATGTTTTACCCACTGATGACACTGGTCTATTGAAGTCTCCAACTATTATTGTTGAGATATCTGCTTCTCCCTTCAGTGTTGTCAGTGTGTGCCTCATGTATTTTGGGGCACTCTGGTTTGGTGCATAAATATTTATGATTGTTATGTCTTCTTGATGCATTGTCCCTTTTATTAATACATAATGTCCTTCTTTGTCTCTTTTAAATGTTTTACATCTGAAGTCTAGTTTGTCTGCTATTAGTATCACTACCTTTGCTTTTTTCTGTTTGTTATTTGCATGAAATGTCTTTTTCCAACCTTTCACTTTCGATCTATTTTTGTCCTTGGGTCTAAAGTGAGTCTCTTGTAGACAGCATATAGATGGACTGTGGAAGTTTGTTTGTTTGTTTTGCTTGGTTTTGTTTTTTAATCCATTCTGCCAACCTATGTCTTTTGACTGGGGAATTTAATCCATTAATATTTAATGTTGTTATTGTAAAGCAGTACTTTATTCAACCATTTTGTCTTTTGGATTTTATATGTCATATCTTATTTTTTTCTCTCTTTTTACCCTATTGGTTACTCTTACTGATAATCTTCATTACTACACTCTTCTCCAAACCTCTCTCTCCTGTCTTTTCCTATCTGCCCATAGCAGTCCCTTTAGTTTTTCCTGTACAGCAGGTGTCTTGTTCACAAACTTATCAGTGTCTGTTTATCTTTAAATATTCTAAACCTTCTCTCATTTTTGAAGAGCAGTTTGGCTGGATGTAAAATTCTTAGTTGGCAGTTTTTCTCTTTCAGTATCTTAAATATATCATACCACTTCTTTCTTGCCTCCAGGTTTCTGCTGAGAGATCTGCACTTAGTCTTATCAAGCTCCCCTTGTATGTGATGGATTGCTTTTCTCTTGCTGCTTTCAGAATTCTCTCTGTCTTTGACATCTGACAATCTGATTAGTAAGCGTCTTGGAGTAGGTCTATTTGGATTTATTCTGTTTGGGGTATGCTGCACTTCTTGGACCTGTAATTTTATGTTTTTCATAAGGGTTGGGAAACCTTTTTCCTTCTCTTCTCCTTCTGGGACACTCATGACACACATATTTGTGTGCTCCATGTTGTCATCCAGTTCCCTAAGATGCTGCTCATATTTTTCCATTCTTTTTCCTTTCTGTCCCTTTGTGTATAGGATTTCAGATGTCCTGTCCTCTAGTTCACTTCCTTTCTTCTGCCTCTTCAAGCCTGCTGTTGTATGTCTCCACTGTGTTTTTCATCTCTTCTATTGTGGCTCTCATTCCCATAAGTTCTGCCATTTGTTTTTTCAATCGCTCAAGTTCTTCTTATGGACACCCTGTTTCTTCTTTATATCCTTCATCTCTTTTGCCATATTTTCCTTCAACTCTTTGATTTGATTTAGAAGATACATTTGAACATCTTTAATTAGTTGTTCCACTCCTGTATCTCAGTTGAAGTATTAGTTTGTTCCTTTGGGCCATCTCTTTGTGCTTCCTGTGACTCATGATATTTTGCTTTCTAGGCATCTGATTTTCTTGATTAGTTATTCTGGACATCATTTTCTCTCTTTTGCCTAAAGTTTTCTTGTTGGTTGGCTTTGATCTCTACCTGTTCTTTGTTTCTCTCATTGGCCAGTTGACAGAATGGCTCTGCTCCCAGTCTGCCCCCAAATCAGATGCCGACAGTGACCTGCCTCAGGAAAGGGGGGCAGAAACTGAGCACCACAGCAAGGTCGCTGTATTGGGTAAAACAAGTCTGCTGACTCCCAGTGGTGCTCCGTTTCATGCCAGCCAGCAAGCCCAGGGTTTGTTTTAGGGTCAAAACAGGGTCGGATGTCTGTACAGGTGGTATAGACCAGCAGTTCCTACAGGCGTGGAGAGGTTCTTAGAAGCCCTGCATTTTCTGGTCTGCCCAGTAGATGGCACTGTCAGATGACTTAATCATCCCCTAAAAGTGTTTACCTTCTAGAGTCAAGGCTGTGTCTGATCAGGTGGGGCTGAATTACCTCTTGGAGCCCAGATAGCATCTCACCGGGTGAGGGTGAATTAAGTCCTGGAGCCTAGGCAGCTTCTGACCAGGTGGGGCTACAACTTTGGGATTTCTGTGCCTTCACATTGCTGGCCCAAATCTGACTCAATGTGGGGCTGTGTCCCCCACTTTATTTGTGGCAGAGGACTCCCCCAGCTGCCACAGATTTCAGCAGTCTCACAGGCAGTAAACAGGCTGCCTGATGCTGTTTCCCTCAAGGGTGGGCAAAGGGCTTTTGGATCCAGGGCTGGAAAAACAGTCTCTGTTCATTTTTTCTCAGACTCTTTGTCTCTCAATGTCGTGGGCCTTAATATGTCCTTCCCTGTTCCCCGGGTCTCCAAATGGGGTGGATCTGTCTCACTGCTGTGAGAGACTTTATGTTCTATAACCCTGCTGGGAGGTAGGAAGCATCCCAGCTGCAGCTTCTGAGCACTTCCGTGCTGTGTGAGATCAAGTAAAGGGGAAGGGAGAGGACTGGCTAGTTTGGGACAGAGTTTTCCTACCTGATATTTTTCTCTTTCTTCAATTTGGCATTTGCAGAGTCCTTCTCCAGTTTAAACCTTCCTTCAGACAATTCTGAACAAGTCAGAATTGTTTCTTCTCATGCTGAATGTCTGGAGAGAAGTTTTCAGTAGCTGTTTACATTGTCACGTTGATGACATCACTCCCAATGTACATTTTAAACTTAAGATTACTTGGGTTGTAGTGTGAAAAGATCAGGTTACCTCCAGGTACAAAACAGACCCAGAAATTCATTTTGGAAGCAGAGCCACTCAAGGAAAAGTTGAGATTTGGTAAGGCTAAGATTTGGGTCCTCCTCAATAGCACTGCGAACATCGCCCTATCTCGGGGCCACATAATCATCTGTTCACTCGCTTTCCACTAGCACTGTATTTTGTACTCCTTGAAAACCTAGACCTGTGACTTATTAGTATTTGGCCTAATTAGTCCTGAGTTTCCCCGTAGTACCTGGCACATAAAGGTCTTTAATAATAGACCTTTAATCACTTATCACTTCCCTTCCCTCCCTCACGAATTGGTAGGAGTCACCTCACTTTTCTTAGATCTCACAGTACAGTAGACAATGATGGATGACTACTTTAAGATTTATTCTTTTTTTTTTTTAATTAAATTCAGTTTTACTGAAATACATTCACACACCATACAATCATCCATGGTATACAATCCACTGTCCACAGTATGATAACATAGTTATGCGTTCATCACCACAATCTATCTCTGAACATTTTCCTTACATCAGAAAGAACCAGAACAAGAATAAAAAATAAAAGTGAAAAAAGAACACCCAAATCATCCCCCCGTCCCACCCCATTTGTTCTTTAGTTTTTTGTTTTTTTTTTCATTTTTATTGAGATTGTTCAGATACCATACAATTATCCAAAGATCTGAAGTGTACAATCAGTTGCCCCTGGGTACCCTCATACAGCTGTGCATCCATCACACTTAATTTTTGTTCAATTTTTAGAAACTTTTCATTACTCCAGACAAGAAATAAAGTGAAAGATGAAAAAAGAAAAAAAGAAAAGGAAACTCTAATCCTCCTCTATCCCTAACCAACCCCCCTCAATTGTTGACTCCTAGTATTGATACAGTACGTTTGTTACTGTTTATGAAAAAATGTTGAAATACTACTAACTGTAGTATATAGTTTGTAATAGGTATATAGTTCTTCCCTATATGCCCCTCTATTATTAACTTCTAATTGTATTGTCATACATTTGTTCTGGTTCATGAAGTGATTTCTAGTATTTGTACAGTTGATCATGGACATTGCCCACCATAGGATTCAGTTTTATACATTTCCATCTTTTGACCTCCAACTTTCCTTCTGGTGACATATATGACTCTGAGCTTCCCCTTTCCACCTCATTCACACACCATTCAGCGCTGTTAGTTATTCTCACATCTTGCTACCAACACCCCTGTTCATTTCCAAACATTTAAGTTCATCCTAATTGAACATTCTGCTCATACTAAGCAACCACTCCCCATTCTTAAGCCTCGTCCTATATCTTGGTACCTTATATTTCATGTCTATGAGTTTACATATTGTAATTAGTTCCTATCAGTGAGACCCTGCAATAATTGTCCTAATGTGTCTGGCTTATTTCACTCAGTATATTGCCCTTGAGGTTTTGTCATCAACCCATTTTTTTTAATATGGTTTTGTTCACTCACCATACATTCCATCCCAAGTAAATAATCAATGGTTTTCTGCATGGTCGTACATTTATGTGTTCACCACCTTCACCACTATCTATATAAGAGCATCTACATTTCTTTCACAAGGCAGGAGGGAGAGTCAAAGAAGGTAGAGAGGCAAAAGAAAGAGGAAAAAAAAATGACAGCTAGGAAGCAGCAAAAGGAAAAATAACCTTAAATCAAAGTAGAATAAAGAATCAGACAATACCACCAATGTCAAGTGTCTAACATGCCTCCCCTATACCCCCTCTTATCTGCATTTACCTTGGTATATCACCTTTGTTACATTAAAGGAAGCATAATACAATGATTCTATTAGTTACAGTCTCTAGTTTATACTGATTGCATCCCTCCCCCAAAGCCTCCCCATTTTTAACACCTTGCAAGGTTGACATTTGCTTGTTCTCCCTCGTAAAAGAACATATTTGTACATTTTATCACAATTGTTGAATACTCTAGATTTCACCAAGTTACACAGTCCCAGTCTTTATCTTTCCTCCTTTCTTGTGGTGTCTCACATGCTCCCCACCTTCCTCTCAACCGTATTCATAGTTACCTTCGTTCAGCGTACTTACATTGTTGTGCTACCATCTCCCAAAATTGTGTTCCAAACCACACACTCCTGTCTTCTATCACCCTGTAATGCTCCCTTTAGTATTTCCTGTAGGGCAGGTGTCTTGTTCACAAAGTCTCTCATTGTCTGTTTGTCAGAAAGTATTTTGAGCTCTCCCTCATATTTGAAGGACAGCTTTGCTGGATACAGGATTCTTGGTTGGCGGTTTTTTCTCTTTCAGTATCTTAAATATATCACACCACTTCCTTCTTGCCTCCATGGTTTCTGCTGAGAGATCCGCACATAGTCTTATTAAGCTTCCTTTGTATGTAATGGATTGCTTTTCTCTTGCTGCTTTCAGGATTCTCTCTTTGTCTTTGACATTTGATAATCTGATTATTAAGTGTCTTGGCATAGGCCTATTCATATCTCTTCCGTTTGGAGTACGCTGTGCTTCTTGGATCTGTAATTTTATGTCTTTCATAAGAGATGGGAAATTTTCATTAATTATTTCCTCTATTATTGCTTCTTCCCCCTTTCCCTTCTCTTCTCCTTCTGGGACACCAATGATATGTACATTATTGTACTTTGTTTCATCCTTGAGTTCCCGGAGACGTTGCTCGTATTTTTTCATTCTTTTCTCCATCTGCTCCTTTGCGTGTAAGCTTTCAGGTATTTTGTTCTCCAGTTCCTGAGTGTTTTCTTCTGCCTCTTGAGATCTGCTGTTGTATGTTTCCATTGTGTCTTTCATCTCTTGTGTTGTGCCCTTCATTTCCATAGATTCTACTAGTAGGTTTTTTGAACTTTTAATTTCTGCCGTATACATGTCCAGTGCTTCCTTTACAGCCTCTATCTCTTTTGCAATATCTTCTCTAAACTTTTTGAATTGATTTAGCATTAGTTGTTTAAATTCCTGTATCTCAGTTGAAGTGTACGTTTGTTCCTTTGACTGGGCCATAACTTTGTTTTTCTTAGTGTAGGTTGTAATTTTCTGTTGTCTAGGCATGGTTTCCTTGGTTATCCAAATCAGGTTTTCCCAGACCAGAACAGGCTCAGGTCCCAGAGGGAAGAAATATTCAGTATCTGGTTTCCCTGCGGGTCTGTCTTAGAAAATTGCTCCACCCTTCAATGCCTTGGGTCACTGTGCTTTTCTGCCCAGCAGGTGATGCCTGTTAGCCTATAATTCTTGACTGGTGTGAGGAGGTATGGCCATGTTCCCCCAGGCTCAGGGGTCTGGTTCTGAATGGAAAGGGCCCCACCCCTTTCCTCCTAGAGAAGACAGACACCCCAGGTGGAGGTCATTAGCATTTCAATGGTCTTGCTCTCTGCTTGTGGTGTCTCCACCCTTCCCAGAGTCACAGCCCTGGAAACTGAAAATGACTGGGGCTTTCTTCACTGAGCCAAAAAAGAAACAGATAGTCCCCTTCAGACCCAATCCAAGGCGACCTTCCGGCTCTCCCAGGTCAGTCATCACCCAAAGCCTCTGTCTGTTTTTTGGGGATGTATACCTGTAGTGAGCAGTTCATACTTGCTACTTAAAACCCCAGTTGGAGCTCAGCTGAGCTGTATTCGCTTGCTGGGAGAGAGCTTCTCTCTGGCACCAGGAGGCTTTGCAGCTCGGGCTATGGGGGAGGTGGTCTCACAACCTGGTTCCGCAGGTTTTACTTACAGATTTTATGCTGTGTTCTCGGGCATTCCTCCCAATTCAGGTTGGTGTATGATGAGTGGATGGTCTCGTTTGTCCCCCCGCAGGTATTCTGGATTATTTACTAGTTGTTTCTGTTTTTTTGTAGTTGTTCCAGGGGGACTACCTAGCTTCCACTCCTCTCTATGCCGCCATCTTGCCCGAGAAGATTTATTCTTATTGTACTGATTTTGGAATCTATGAAATACTTTTTGACTGATTAATTTATTCATGTTTTCTTATAAGTGTACCAAACATAGAAAACTGGAAAACTGCCTTGAGAACATTTGAAAAACTTTTCAAATTACAAAGCATCAACGTACAAAAGGGACTTTAAGTTCACCCTGGTCTATTTTGCTAATGTTTAAATTCCATTCACTTTTAAAAATATTTAGCAAGTGTTAGGTTTTTCAATTGAGAATCGACGCAAACTCAATCAAAAGTTGTTTTATTGTCTGGCCGTGCGCAGGCGGGCTGAAGTCTAAGAAAATGGTAACAGCCCTAGCCAAGGAAACAGAAGGGCTTATAAAGGATGGTTGGTGGGAAGTTTCTGTCTGGGGAAGGAGAGGCTGGCAAGTCTAGGTATGCAGTTTCTCAGTGGCTATTCAGGGGAAAAGGGGTAGCTGGCAAGTTTTCATTGGCTGGTTTGAAAGTGGGGGCTTGGGAGCGGGAAAAATTAAAAATTTTTACTTTCAGGATTCCTAAGGGTGGGGGCGGTGACTTACTGCAGACCTGCAGGGTTCTTAGGGTGGGGAGGGAGGTAGCTCTATCGCAAAATTCCTATGGGCAGGGGTGGGGTGAGGACCAGGGCCTAAATCTAACAGTAAGTACCTAACATGTTCATGGCATTGTGCTTGGTATTGAGGGAACAATAGAAAAAACAAAACTCACACCTTTCTTTTAGGAATTTACAATCCACTGGCATATAAACATATAAACATATACAACATAAAATGGAAAGAAATTAACAAATGTGAGAGAATGTTTCTTTAGTTCATCATCATCACCCTCAGCAGCAAGCCTGAACACACACTGAAAACACAGGCTGCCATTCAGGTGCTCAAAGAGCCCTTTATTTGCAGAGGTTTCCGATGGATCTCCTACACAAACTTGAAGGTACGGGCTGGGCCTAACCTGAACTGCCCTCTTTAATAAAAGAAAAGAAAAATATGAAAGAGAAAGAAATGAAAGACCCAGGAGGGGGAAGAAGACAGGAGTCAGACAGATTGAAGCTGTCTGGAGAGAAGAAAAGAGAATGATGGACTTAAACAAAGTCACTGAGATTGGTTTCCCTACAAAACCTTCTTTGATGGCAGAAGGAGAAAAACCAAAATCATAGATGAGGACCCAGAATGGAAAAGTTGCTATTTGAGTTAACATTAAAAAAAAAAAAAAAAAAAAAGTAGCTAGAGCTCAGGAGGAAGAGAAAATTCTGAATCATGGACTGGAGGAATCAAGGAATGCAGAAAGTGCCATTTGAGCTAAACCTTGAAGGATAAAAATTTCAACAGAAAGAGAGCAGGAAAAGGGGCATATACAGGTGGAGGGAATAGCCCTACTAATTAGTCATTCAGACTGTGTCCATATCTTCAGGAAAGGAAGATACTTTATTTCCAAAGCCTGCCCAACCCATCTTAGATTGAGCTGCAATTTGTCACCATAAAGCTTTTTTGCCCTGGCTTCTAGTTCAAATCCCACATGGGGGTCACACAAAGCAAGTTTAATCCTTCCACAATACATTTCTTCAAATATTTGAAGAACAATAGTTCTTTAGGACAGAAATTAAAGATCTATCAATAGGGTTACCCTCTGAACAAATTCCTGATTGTCAAAATCCTTAAAAAGGGACATTATACCAGAGGTAAAGATAGACTTTTTTTGATGAAGACTGGGACTGTATAACTTAGCAACAACTGGAGTGGTCAATGAATGTCACTAAATGTACATATATAAAAACGTTTTTACATGTGGGAGAACAAATGAACGTCAACCATGCAAAGTGTGGAAAAAGGCATGGTATTGGGGATAAAGTATTATCAAAGCAAACTGGAGTCTATGGTCAACAGTAACATTGTAATAAGCTTCCATTAACTGTAAGGAAGGCAATATACCAAAGTTAAATGTGTATAAGAGGGATATGGGATTCTTGGTAGTGATGTTGTTGTCTGACCTTACAATTATATTGTATTGTATGATATTTTATTGTTTTATTTTATTTTTCTTTTTATTATCTTTGTAATTATTCTTTTTTAAAAAATTTTTTTCTCATAGTAATCAGTATGTTCAACTGCTGACTGTGGTGATAAATGCACAACTATATGATGATACCGTGAACAACTGATTGTACATTGTGGATAACAGTATGGTGTATTAGTTAGGGTTCTCTAGGGAAACAGAATCAACAAGAGATATTTAAAAATATACAATTTATAAAAGTGTCTCACACAAATGTCGGGATGCACGAGTTCAAATTCCATAGGGCAGGCAGCAGACTAGCAACTCCAATGAAGATGTTTGAGGAACTCCTCAGGCAGCAAACTGGCAACTCCAATGAACGTGTTTGATGAATGTGTTTGATGAACTCCTCAGGCAACAAATTAACAACTTTGATGAACTCCTCAGGAAGCGCTTCGCTGGTCAACGAAAGAAGAAGTGAAGGTCCTCTGTCTCGCTTAAAGGTCTTCAACTGATTGGATTAAATCCAGCTGACTGCAGTCTCTCATTGTGGAAGACAAGCCCTTCATTGATATAATCATTCACAGCTGCAGCCAACTGACTGATGATTTAATAAACCAGCCACAAATGTCCTTGCAGTAATGGTTAGGCCAGTGCTTGCTTGGCCTGACACCTGGATACCATTACCTGGCCAAGCTGAAACATGAACCTAGCCATCACATATGGTATGTGAATATATTTCTATAAAATTGTAGGAAAAAATATAAGTACAGGTAAAAGTGCTGGAGAGAACATGGAGAGAAGGATGTACCTATTTACTGTTGGTGAGGAGGCAGATGGTATAGCCTATCTGGAGGACAGTATGGTGGTTCCACAAGAAGCAAGGTATATGGGTTCCATAAGGTCCTGCAATCTCCTTATGGGGTATATACTTGGAAGATCTGATAACTGGGACATGAATGGATATTTGCACACTGGTGTTTGTGGAGGCAGTATTCATGATCGTAATGGGTGGAGGTGGCCTAAGGGTACATCGACTGAGGAAGAGAATGGTGAACTGTGGTGTGTGCATAGAATGGAATACAGAGCAACTGCAAGAAGGGGTGAAGCTGTGAGACATCAGACGCATAACGAGGTGAATGGATCCTGTAGACAGCATTTTGAGTGAAGTATGCCAGAAACAAAGATAAACATTATAATGCCTCACCAATATGAATTAATTACAATGTGTAAACTCAGAATTGAATCTTAGAGCACAGCTTATCAGGAGAATGCTTATTGTAACGGTTCCTGGATTATAAACTCTTACAGCAGTTACATCTATTCCTGAACTGTAATGGCTGTCTCCAAATTCTGAGACACTGATCACTTTGTGTATAACGTGATCGGTCTCCAGAACTTTGGGTATCTGTGTGACACCTGAAACTTGAAGCTAGAGCTCGGCAGATACGAATGTCAGTACCAGTGCATACAGCAACTCCTAAAAATGCTGAAAAAGAGTCCAGACTTCAATTAGAGATATGAACGAAGCAGATCTGGTTAGGACTATGGCAAATCGGGCCAAAGGATAAAGGACGATACTGACTGTGTTTTAAAACTTCAACTTCTGTGTGAGACCAGGGGGAGTGATGTTTATTTGGTGCAGGAACTATATTTTCTAAACAACTTAACTTGTACAGTCAGTTTGTTCAAACACGATAATTACATGGAACTTTGAATAGGAAGTGAGATCTGGTAGGTTTGTACAGGTTAGTGTGAAATAGTGAACACATCACAAAGTAATTTGGGCAGAGAATAAAAATATATATGCAGGGCCTCCCTGAGGAGCTGGGGGAAAATGCGGGAAGTGTTGGACTTCCTCAGCTGGATTGTTGCTGATGTTCTCACAAACACTGAGGACTGAAGGTTTGGTATGCCAAGCCCTCTCTCTTGGGGCTTGCCCTTATAAAGCTTGTTACTGCAAAGGAGAGGCTAAACCTGCTTATAATTGTGCCTAAGTCTCCCATGAGCACCTCTTTGTTGTGCAGATGTGGCCCTCTCTCTTTAGCTAAGCCAACTCAGCAGGTGAACTCAGTGACCTCCTGGTTACCTGGGACCTGACTCCCAGGGGTGTAAATCTCCCTGGCAAAGCAGGATATGACTCCCGGGGATGAATCTGGACCTGGCATCGTGGGCTTGAGAACATCTTCTTGACCAAAAAGGGGAAGCGAAATGAAACAAAATAAAGTTTCAGTGGCTGAGAGATTCCAAATAGAGCTGAGAGGTCACTTTGGTGGGCATTCTTATGCACTATATAGATATCCCTTTTTAGGTTTTAGTGTATTGGAATAGCTAGAAGTAAATACCTGAAACTATCAAACTCCAACCCAGTAGCCTTGACTCTGGAAGACGATTGTATAACTATGTAGCTTACAAGGGGTGACAGTGTGATCGTGAAAACCTTGTGGATCACATTCCCTTTATCCATTGTATGGATGGATGAGTAGAAAAATGGGGATAAAAACTAAATGAAAAACAGGGTGGGATGGGGGATGATTTGGGTGTCCTTTTTTACTGTTATTTTTTGTTCTTATTTTTATTCTTTCTGGGGTAAAGAAAATGTTCAAAAATACAATGGGGTGATGAATGCACAACTATGTAATCATACTGTGAACCGTTGATTGTATACCATGGATGATCGTATGGTAAGTGAATGTATCTCAATAAAACTGATTTTTTTAAAAATGATTTTATAAGTCAATTATGAAGCACCTAGAATTTTTCAATTATACGAAATATTCTCTGGGTTCTGCTATGACCCAGACAATGTTAACTTTTTTTCTAGTGTGAGTTTTGATATATTCCCCCCAGAAATTGTTTTTTTTTTGGGGGGGTGAGATTTTTTTTTAATTAATTTTAATTTAACATAAATTTTAATTTCATTCTTAATATTTAACATTTGTAAGTTTACAGAAAAATCATGCAGAAAGTAGAGTTCTTTCTACATTACACCTCCCAACATGCAGTTCTATTATATTAACATGTGCATTAGTGTGGTACCTTTGTTGCAATTCATGAACCATATTCATTAATCATATGACATTTGAATTCACTGTCATAGGTTCTATTGGTTTTCTTTGTAAATTTTTATTCTGGTAACACCCTTGTTCAGGTGACCTTCTGCCAACATTCCAGCATATGTACTAAAGGTATTCTTACATCCTTGTCCCTCAGTAGTCATTATATGTGGGTCAGATCCTCTGCTCTCCCAACCCATTACATAATTGAAGCAGACTCAATGGGTTTACACAAATTATTTGTCCAGAGTATCCCTGCAGCTGCCTTTCAAATAGTTAAGAGCTGCATGGCTGCTGTCATGAAAAGTCCTTAAAGCCTTCAGGCAAATGAACTGTCCACCTGTGTTCTCCCCCTAAAGGTGAATTCCAAATCCTTTCTTTCTAAACTGTCCAGTGCATTGGAGCCCACAGTGTCTACACCTTTAGAAGGTCTCCACAATCTGCACCCAAGCAAGCCGTTGGTAGATAAAGACGTGTACCATGGAGCAAATACAAAGCTTGTCCAGACAGGTCAGATTCTGGTTCACCATTACTTCTGGTTTAGTGACTGTTTGCCCATGCCTAGGCTAGAGTGAGGCTTGTTTATAGGACCTCAGAAGCTGTTCTCATTCCTCTTCGGCACATAACTGTCCAAAACATCCCATGAAAGGCCACTTTCATCCAAGCCTCGATCTACCCCAGCAAAAATGAGATTCCCAGCTTTGAAAGACACAAATTGGTTTTATTTGATGTACCCAAGTCTTAAGTTTCTCAATAAAGGAAAAAAAAATACTTCCATAAGTTAAAAAAAAAAGTGATTTTATAATGAACACAACAAATGTGATATGTCTGCATGGAATAAAGCAGAGAAGATCTATCATTTCTCCTTCTAGTACATGTTTTGCAATGTAGCCTAATTTATCTGACTATCTTGTCCCACTGATTAACATAGTCTTTTGACTGTTGACTTAAGTCAGCATCTTTTTTTACTCAGGCCCATGTGTCAACTCTTCTCATACAGTTAGTTTTGGGACACAACAAAGCTATATCTTTATCTTACTTAAATTTTATCTTGAAATTTAAGATGGGTTGAATACATATTCTACCTTTCCAGTCCCCTAGCTGTTCTTAGATACTGATTTTGTTATCCAAAATAATTACCATCTCTATAAGCTTCACATTACCATCACATGAGTTTAGCAAGTTTTCTATATCTTTGTTCAAATGCTTAGATTGTAATATCCTTAAGGGGAAGAACCATGTCTTTTTTGTTCATCATTATATCCCCAGCATATTGCACAGCTTTCAACACGTAGCACTCAATAAATACTTGGCAAGTGAGTAACTAAATCAATTAATGTGTTGAACAAGGTTAGATAAAAAAACAGAGCCCTTTGCCATGTGTGTTGCTTTGAAGCTGTTATGTCCCCCAGAAAAGGCCATGTTCTTTTAATTCTTTTCAGTGGGTGCAGACCTGTTGTAGGTGAGGCCTTTTGATTAGGTTGTTTCAACTGAGATGTGATACACCCCATTTTTTAAAGTAGGTCGTAATCCTTTTACCAGAGTCCTTTATAAGAGAAGCTCACAGAGAAGCCCCAGAGAAGCTGAGAGACAAGGACATCCACGGACGCTGAGAGAGGAAGCCACTGAAGCCAGAAGCTGAAAACAACATAACCCGGGAAAGAAGGATCAGCAGACACTGGCTATGTGCCTTCCCATTGACAGAGGTGTCCCAGATGCCAGCAGCCTTTCTTCAGGGAAGGCATCGTCCTGTTGATGCCTTAATTTGGACTTTTTCATGGCCTTAGAACTGTAAATTTGTAAGCTAATAAACCCCCAGTGTAAAAGCCAACCTATTTCTGGTATATTACATTCCAGCAGCTATAGCAAACCAAAACACCAAGCTACTAGAACTCTCCCTCTAGGTTGATAACTTTCACTCACGTATACGTCAAATACTTCTTCACCTTTCTTCCAAAGTTATCAAGAAAAACCTTGTCAGATACCTTACTGGCATTATTATCTGGATCTACACATCTAATTACCCTTTCAAAATGGTTGTTTGTCTAACATATCTTGTTCTCGAGAAAGGCTCACTAAAGGGGATGGGATTTAAGTTTCACCTTGAAGGACTATGATGCTGTATACAAGGGAATAGCCATTTAGGGAATTTGGAGTAGATTTTCAAAGTCTTAAAACAGCAAAGTGCAGTGCGTGTGTTCAGAACACAAAGTAGGTGGTGAGCTAAAGCAAAGGGTGCATGGGAACAATGTCATGAGAGGAAGGCTGGGAAGGGTGATCAGAGCCAAAATGCCGTGGACTTTAAATGCCTTAGAAATCTGTTGCATCTTTACAGCACCTACAGCAGTCCTGGACAGATAGGAATCCTTCGACTACTTGTTGATAGTTTATTAAATATTTAGTTTCTCAAAAGACGAAAAAAAGTCTACCCTAAAGCCTGCTTCTACATTCCTCTGTCTAGACCATGCACATGGTTAAGAACACATAGTCTCATGGTAATAAGATCAAATAAGACAGAATATTATTAACACTTACTAAATTAACATACTCTTACGGAAAACTAAATGGTGGCATTGGTAAGAAAGTTCTATAGGGGAGATGGTGGGTGGTGTGAAAGCAAGTGATAATGAGGAAATTGGGTCTAACTAAGATGTGCCCTCAAAAACTAACAAACAATACTGATGAGGCAAAGTTACGGAACAATAATCAGCTCTCCACATTTCCAATTTTACATCTCAAATAACTTATTCCTGGCAAGAAGAACCACATTTGGCACAAAAGCAGGCTAAATCACTCCCAGATTTTTTTCATAACATCACCCATGTGCATATTAGAAAGTTTAATTTGAAAATATGTACATTGTACAATAAATACACTTTAAGAAGTACATAGAAAAGTACTGCAGCATTAGAAACAAGACAGGGTACAAACTACAGATATGGACAAGATTTTTAAAATTAAAAGGTATATTAAATACAACTTTATGTCATTAATTTTGAAAATCCAGAAAAATGATTTTATAGCAAACCAGAAATTACCAAACTGTCTCAACAAGAGATTAAAAACCTGAACAGATAAAAACTACAAAGTAATGGAAAAGACAACCAAAGGGCAATACCTTCATAGGAAAAACATACAGAAAAGCAAAAACTGTAGGCCCTGATGGTTTTAAGGGTAGAACTACCAAACATGCAAGGAATAGATACTCCTTAAACAACATAAAATATCTCAAATCATGTTAAATGGTTTCTTAATTCATTTTAGGCTAGCATGACTCTTACCAGTTTTGATTTGCACAAGAAGAGAACACACAAAAATAAAAAAGCCAGTCTCAAGTAAAAAGAATTGCAAAATCTTACATAAAGTATCATAAAATCTATTCCAGGACTATATTTTTAAAAATACGTCATAAACAACATTTACACCAAGAATACAAGAGTGACTTAACATTATTAAGTCTGAGTGATTCACTACATTAATAGAACAAAAGAGAAAAATTAAAAGATCTCAGTAGCTGCAGAAAATGCATTTGATAAAATTCAAGACTTCTTTCTGAGAAAAATCTTTAGTTATGTCAGGCATAGAAACTTTCTTGGGCTGATAAAAGGAATCTAAAAGAAAGCTCCAACATATATCATCATCATCATCAATGGTGAAATGCCAAAAGACCAAGGATGCCCTCTGTAGCAAAGCAAATTTTTCTAAACATGATCATAACAACATCCCACATGAACTTCTTCAATGTGGCCTTATTCTCCCACCAAGAGGTGGAATCTATTTTTCTATCCTAGTGAATCTGAGCGAGCCCTGTAACTGCTTTGATAAATAGAATATGGCAGAAGTGACCCTGCATTAGTTTTAGGCACAGCCCTCAACTGGCCTGCAATCACTTTCATTTTCTCTCTCTAAACACTCCATCTGGAGGAAACCAGACTCTTTTTAGAAATCTGAATACTCTGAGAATACATGTCAAGAAGCCCAAGTTAGCCATATAGAGAGGTTCCAAGAAGAAAGAGATGCCTAGCCAGTCCCTGCTGTTCTAACCATCCAGCTGAGGAATCAAACACATGAGTGAAGAAGCTGTCCAGATACCCAGCACAGTCAAATATTACAGATGAGCTGCCATCTGATTGCAACTGCATGAAAGGCCCCTATGAAAACCACCCAGTTGAGATCAGGTCATCCCACAGAACTGTGAAAGATAATAATAAATTGTTTTGAACTATGAAGTCTTGGGGTGGTTTGATATGTAATACTAGAACCCCTACTGTGGAGGACTTAGTCCATGAGAAAAAGAAATAACAGGTATACTCTCAGACAAAAAGAGGCAAAGTCGTCACCCTTTGCAAATGATATGATTTATCCACCTAACACATCCGAGAAAGTCAATTAAAAACTGTTAAGAATAAAAATAGTTCAGTAAGGTAACTGAATGCAAAATCAATATATATAATTTAGAATGCCTTTAATTTCAAGGGTCTTTCCATTAACCATGTATGATACACTGAACAGACTATCTCAATTGCTGAACCCATGGTATCAGCATAACATAAATTATTTCATTACCTCAAAAAGACTATTTGGCTTTGCTTTGGCTCCAGTTAACAAACTTATAAATTTGAATCCTTGATCTCAAGGAAGATGGGACAAAAGAACCACATTTGAACCAGTATATATTCATTCCTAAAATACTATTTTAATTTCATCACTATCGGGGCTCATAAATCATAATCCATTGCCTCCACACAGCCTATTCCACCAAACACTTCTCAATCTGAATTTCATTCGGCCCTGTACTCTATATACAATTTCAAGATGATCCTTCTACTCCAGTAGAATCTTCCCCTTCTACTTAACTTTTGTATTTTTCACAAGAAATTAATACTTAATAATTAATACTTAATACTTAGTTTATGCTCTTACCCCTCTCTAAAGACCACTCAAAAGTCTTCTCCTAATCCCACAGTTCTCTTCATTCCTTCATTGACGATTTCAGAGAAATTACACTGACTTCCCCTTTCTCTAAATCTGTTTTAATGTTCACAAAACTAAGGGTATTAAGTATTTTATCTGTTATTTTATTCAGTAATCATGTGTACCATGAAGTTCAGCATTTGATTATGTATTGTGTCGCCACTAAATTTCCATGTAATGCATCTTAGGCATTCAACTAGAGAGACAGTAAGTTTCTGGTCTTCTGTCGTATCCCCTCCCCACACTGTAACTAACACAGCAGTGTACACTTACCAAGTTTTTAGTGAATACTTGAAGATTTTGAAAATCAATTTTAAATTTCAATTTAAATAGTATTTTTCCAACCCATAAGGTTTCTTAAGAACAACACTTGAAAAAGAAATTACTGAACTTGATTGAATCTTAACAGAAAGTAGTGGTGTTGGAGCTGTGAGGAAAAGACATGGATTTGTACACCGTGGAGTCCTACCCAAGTTTCCCCTTGTGTGGGGACCCCTGAGAAGAAATCACCCATCACCGTGTCTCACCAGGACATGTAACTCAAGTCACTGGACAGGACAGCAGTGAGATTCCCTTCAAAGGGAAAATGACAACACATCTCAAGAAATTGTTTCAATTAATTCTTTCCGGTTTCTCTTTACAGGTCACAGAATTGCTATTAATCACACTCCAAAAGAACTGTGAATGAAGCAAGAACATGTAACAAATTTCTCAAAAACAACTGAGAGGATTTTTCAACAATTTAGATATTTTTTAAATTCTTTTCCTTTAATCCTTTACTTTTAAAAATAGTTCTTTTGCAATGTGGTAATCAAAACTGAATTGTAACTGGTACCACTATCTCTTTAAAATGCCTTTCATTTTGAATTCTATTGCTCATTATTCATTATCATGTGTTTTCATTGTGAGCCTAAGCCTCTTCATATCACTCTCTCCTTTGTAAAAAGTACATGGGTGCACAGAAAGGCCACCTTTTCTAGGATTCTCCATTTTCAGGCTTGTTATCTTAAGATAGACCAATGGAAGAATTCTAATGATTTCCACCTGGCCCTGAAGTTTCAGCATGCGAAGTTCTCCCAAACTATGTATGACCTTCAGTGGGACACAGTAGTTTTTCAGAGAACTCAACTCTGGAAAAATGGCATTTCCATAAACTGAAGCTGATGATCTGGACCAAAAGAAACAATATCAGGTTGGAGAGGAAGATGACAGATACAGTGATAGTAATCATTAAAAGTGGCTTTACTGAAGCACAAAGCATTTGCAGATTTTTAAAAATCTAGTTAGAAAAGCTCTAACTTCCACACAAATTAATAATAAGGAGAAGTATATACAACAACAACAACAATAATCTGAACAGAAAGAGTTGATTTCAGCCATGTTCTTGGGTATACATAAACTTTGGGTAGTTTATAAAAGGAAAGTTGTAAAGGCATTTTTATTGACTTTGCTCTAGAATGTAAAACAACGTAATGCTTCCTTTATTAAGAAAATCTTCCTCCAAAAAAAGTCAGCTGAATTAAACAACATGTTTACTCACATAGCCTGAAAACATTTTGGCACAAAGTCTTTATTTTGTTGCAGACTGGTAAAAAGCAGTTCACAAGGCTGACAGCCATACTAGGGACCAATTCTGGGGTGATACTAATATAAACTAACAATTCATTACTGAGATGTGCATCAGAATCACATGAGGAACTTTTTTTACAATACATAATGATCCGTTCTTGAAGCCTCTCAATCAGAGTCTAGGATAATTAAAATGATAATTGCCTGTATGATAAAACCATATGCCCTTCTTTTTATTTTTTTTTAATCATCATTTTATTGAGATATATTCACATACCACGCAGTCATACAAAACAAATCGTACTTTCGATTGTTTACAGTACCATTACATAGTTGTACATTCATTACCTAAATCAATCCCTGACACCTTCATTAGCACACACACAAAAATAACAAGAATAATAATTAGAGTGAAAAAGAGCAATTGAAGTAAAAAAGAACACTGGGTACCTTTGTCTGTTTGTTTCCTTCCCCTATTTTTCTACTCATCCATCCATAAACTAGACAAAGTGGAGTGTGGTCCTTATGGCTTTCCCAATCCCATTGTCACCCCTCATAAGCTACATTTTTATACAACTGTCTTCGAGATTCATGGGTTCTGGGTTGTAGTTTGATAGTTTCAGGTATCCACCACCAGCTACCCCAATTCTTTAGAACCTAAAAAGGGTTGCCTAAGTGTGCGTAAGAGTGCCCTCCAGAGTGACCTCTCGGCTTGTTTTGGAATCTCTCTGCCACTGAAGCTTATTTCATTTCCTTTCACATCCCCCTTTTGGTCAAGAAGATGTTCTCCGTCCCACGATGCCGGGTCTACATTCCTCCCCGGGAGTCATATTCTACATTGCCAGGGAGATTCACTCCCCTGGGTGTCTGATCCCACGTAGGGGGGAGGGCAGTGATTTCACCTTTCAAGTTGGCTTAGCCAGAGAGACAGGGCCACATCTGAGCAACAAAGAGGCATTCAGGAGGAGACTCTTAGGCACAAATATAGGGAGGCCTAGCCTCTCCTTTGCAGCAACCGTCTTCCCAAGGGTAAAACTTATGGTAGAGGGCTCAACCCATCAAACCACCAGTCCCCTATGTCTGTGGTCATGTTAGCAACCATGGAGGTGGGTTAGGCGAATACCTCTGCACTCTCCACAGGCTCCTCAAGGGGGCACTACATCTTTTTTTTTTTCCTTGTTTTTCTTTCTTTCTTTTTTTTTTTTTTTTTTTTAATTTTCCCTTCTTTTTTAAATCAACTATATGAAAAAAAAAGTTAAAAAGAAAACAAACATACAATAAAAGAACATTTCAAAGAGACCATAACAAGGGAGTAAGAAAAAGACAACTAACCTAAGATAACTGCTTAACTTCCAACATGTTCCTACTTTACCCCAAGAAAGTTACATAATATAGCAACATTTCTGTGAACTTGTTCCTACTATATCCATCAGAATTTAACAGACCATAGTCATTTCTGGGCATCCCCAGAACGTTAAATAGCTTATCTGTTCTTCTTGGATTATTGTTCCCCCTTCCTTAATTGCTCTCTACTGCTAGTTCCCCTATATTCTACACTATAAACCATGTTTTACATTTTTCAAAGTTCACATTAGTGGTAGCATATAATATTTCTCTTTTTGTGCCTGGCTTATTTCGCTCAGCATTATGTCTTCAAGGTTCATCCATGTTGTCATATGTTTCACGAGATCGTTCCTTCTTAATGCCGCGTAGTATTCTATCGTGTGTATATACCACATTTTATTTATCCACTCATCTGTTGAAGGACATTTGGGTTGTTTCCATCTCTTGGCAATTGTGAATAATGCTGCTATGAACATTGGCGTGCAGATATCTGTTCGTGTCACTGCTTTCCGATCTTCCGGGTATATACCAAGAAGTGCAATCGCTGGATCGAATGGTAGCTCTATACCTAGTTTTCTAAGGAACTGCCAGACTGACTTCCAGAGTGGCTGAACCATTATACAGTCCCACCAACAATGAATAAGAGTTCCAATTTCTCCACATCCCCTCCAGCATTTGTAGTTTCCTGTTTGTTTAATGGCAGCCATTCTAACCGGTGTTAGATGGTATCTCATTGTGGTTTTAATTTGCATTTCTCTAATAGCTAGTGAAGTTGAACATTTTTTCATGTGTTTCTTGGCCATTTGTATTTCCTCTTCAGAGAACTGTCTTTTCATATCTTTTGCCCATTTTATAATTGGGCTGTCTGTACTATTGTCATTGAGTTGTAGGATTTCTTTGTATATGCAAGATATCAGTCTTTTGTCAGATACATGGTTTCCAAAAATTTTTTCCCATTGAGTTGGCTGCCTCTTTACCTTTTTGAGAAATTCCTTTGAGGTGCAGAAACTTCTAAGCTTGAGGAGTTCCCATTTATCTATTTTCTCTTTTGTTGCTTGTGCTTTGGGTGTAAAGTCTAGGAAGTGGCCGCCTAATACCAGGTCTTGAAGATGTTTTCCTACATTATCTTCTAGGAGTTTTATGGTACTTTCTTTTATATTGAGATCTTTCGTCCATTCTGAGTTAATTTTTGTGTAGGGGGTGAGGTAGGGGTCCTCCTTCATTCTTTTGGATATGGATATCCAACTCTCCCAGCCCCATTTGTTGAAAAGACCATTATGGCTCAGTTCAGTGACTTTGGGGGCCTTATCAAAGATCAGTCGGCCATAGATCTGAGGGTCTATCTCTGAATTCTCAATTCGATTCCATTGATCTATATGTCTATCTTTGTGCCAGTACCATGCTGTTTTGGCAAATGTGGCTTTATAATAAGCTTCAAAGTCAGGGAGTGTAAGTCCTCCCACTTCGTTTTTCTTTTTTAGAGTGTCTTTAGCAATTCGAGGCATCTTCCCTTTCCAAATAAATTTGATAACTAGCTTTTCCAAGTCTGCAAAGTAGGTTGTTGGAATTTTGATTGGGATTGCATTGAATCTGTAGATGAGTTTCGGTAGAATTGACATCTTAATGACATTTAGCCTTCCTATCCATGAACATGGAATATTTTTCCATCTTTTAAGGTCCCCTTCTATTTCTTTTAGTAGAGTTATGTAGTTTTCTTTGTATAGGTCTTTTACATCTTTGGTTAAGTTGATTCCTAGGTACTTGATTTTTTTAGTTGCTATTGAAAATGGTATCTTTTTCTTCAGTGTCTCTTCAGTTTGTTCATTTCTAGCATATAGAAACATTACTGACTTATGTGCATTAATCTTGTATCCCGCTACTTTGCTAAATTTGTTTATTAGCTCTAGTAGCTGTATCGTCGATTTCTCAGGGTTTTCTAGATATAAGATCATATCATCTGCAAACAATGACAGTTTTACTTCTTCTTTTCCAATTTGGATGCCTTTTATTTCTTTGTCTTGCCGGATTGCCCTGGCTAGCACTTCCAGCACAATGCTGAATAACAGTGGTGACAGCGGGCATCCTTGTCTTGTTCCTGATCTTAGAGGGAAGGCTTTCAGTCTCTCACCATTGAGTACTATGCTGGCTGTGGGTTTTTCATATATGCTCTTTATGATGTTGAGGAAGTTTCCTTCAATTCCTACGTTTTGAAGTGTTTTTATCAAAAAGGGATGTTGGATTTTGTCAAATGCTTTTTCAGCATCTATTGAGATGATCAATTGATTTTTCCCTTTCGAGTTTTTAATGTGTTGTAATACATTGATTGTTTTTCTTATGTTGAACCATCCTTGCATGCCTGGAATGAACCCCACTTGGTTATGGTGTATGATTTTTTTAATGTGTCTTTGGATTCGATTTGCAAGTATTTTGTTGAGGATTTTTGCATCTATATTCATTAGGGAGATTGGCCGGTAGCTTTCCTTTTTTGTAGCATCTTTGCCTGGTTTTGGTATTAGATTGATGTTAGCTTCATAAAATGAGTTAGGTAGTGTTCCCTTTTCTTCAATGTTTTGAAAGAGTTTGAGTAAGATTGGTGTCAGTTCTTTCTGGAAAGTTTGGTAGAATTCCCCTGTGAAGCCATCTGGCCCTGGGCATTTATTTGTGGGAAGATTTTTGATGACTGATTGGATCTCTTTGCTTGTGATGGGTTGGTTGAGGTCTTCTATTTCTTCTCTGGTCAGTCTAGGTTGTTCATATGTTTCCAGGAAATTGTCCATTTCTTCTGCATTGTCCAGTTTGTTGCCATACAGTTGTTCATAATATCCTCTTATAATTTTTTAATTTCTTCAGGATCTGCAGTTATGTCACCTTTTTCATTCATTATTTTGTTTATATGGGTCTTCTCTCTTTTTGATTTTGTCAGTCTAGCTAGGGGCTTGTCAATCTTGTTGATCTTCTCAAAGAACCAATTTTTGGTGATATTTATCCTCTCTATTGTTTTTTTGTTCTCTATGTCATTTATTTCTGCTTTAATCCTTGTTATTTCTTTTCTTCTACTTGGTTTAGGATTGGTTTGCTGCTCATTTTCTAGCTTCTTCAGTTGATCCATTAGTTCTTTAATTTTGGCTCTTTCTTCCTTTTTAATATATGCGTTTAGTGCTATAAATTTCCCCCTTAGCACTGCTTTTGCTGCATCCCATAGGTTTTGGTATGTTGTGTTCTCATTTTCATTCGTCTCTATATATTTAGCAATTTCTCTTGCTATTTCTTCTTTAACCCACTGATTGTTTAGGAGTGTGTTGTTTAACCTCCAGGTATTTGTGAATTTTCTAAGTCTCTGATGGTTATTGACTTCTAATTGTATTCCATTGTGGTCAGAGAATGTGCTTTGAATAATTTCAATCTTTTTAAATTTATTGAGGCTTGTTTTATGTCCCAGCATATGATCTATTCTGGAGAAAGTTCCGTGAGCACTAGAAAAGTATGTGTATCCTGGTGATTTGGGATGTAATGTCCTGTATATGTCTGTTAAATCTAATTCATTTATCAGATTGTTTAGGTTTTCAGTTTCCTTATTGGTCTTCTGTCTGGTTGATCTATCTATAGGAGAGAGTGATGTGTTGAAGTCTCCCACAATTATTGTGGAAACATCAATTGCTTCCTTTAGTTTTGCCAGTGTTACTCTCATGTATTTTGTGGCACCTTGGTTGGGTGCATAGACATTTACGATTGTTATTTCTTCTTGCTGAATTGCCCCTTTTATTAGTATGTAGTGGCCTTCTTTGTCTCTCAAAACATCCCTGCATTTGAAGTCTATTTTATCTGAGATTAATATTGCTACACCTGCTTTCTTTTGGCTGTAGCTTGCATGAAATATTTTTTTCCATCCTTTCACTTTCAGTTTCTTTGTGTCCCTGTGTCTAAGATGAGTCTCTTGTGTGCAACATATTGATGGTTCATTTTTTTTGATCCATTCTGCGAATCTATATCTTTTAATTGGGGAGTTTAATCCATTTACATTCAATGTTATAACCGTGAAGGCATTTCTTGAATCGGCCATCTTATCCTTTGGTTTATGTTTGCCATATTTTTCCCTCTCTCTATTAATATCCTTTATTGTACCCATACCGAATCTCTTTAGTACTGAACCTTTCTCCAAGTCTCTCTGTCCTGTCTTTGTTTCTCTGTCTGTAGGGCTCCCTTTAGTATCTCCAGTAGGGCAGGTCTCTTGTTAGCAAATTCTCTCAGCATTTCTTTGTCTGTGAAAAATTTAAGCTCTCCCTCAAATTTGAAGGAGAGCTTTGCTGGATAAAGTATTCTTGGCTGGAAATTTTTCTCACTCAGAATTTTAAATATATCGTGCCACTGCCTTCTCGCCTCCATGGTGGCTGCTGAGTAGTCACTACTTAGTCTTATGCTGTTTCCTTTGTATGTGGTGAATTGCTTTTCTCTTGCTGCTTTCAGAACTTGCTCCTTCTCTTCTGTGTTTGACAGTGTGATCAGTATATGTCTCGGAGTGGGTTTATTTGGATTTATTCTATTTTGGGTTCGCTGAGCATTTATGATTTGTGTATTTATGTTGTTTAGAAGATTTGGGAAGTTTTCCCCAACAGTTTCTTTGAATACTCTTCCTAGACCGTTACCCTTTTCTTCCCCTTCTGGGACACCAATGAGTCTTATATTCGGACGTTTCATATTATCTATCATATCCCTGAGGTCCATTTCGATTTTTTCAATTTTTTTCCCCATTCTTTCTTTTATGCTTTCATTTTCCATTCTGTCGTCTTCCAGGTCACTGATTCGTTGTTCAACTTCCTCTAGTCTTGTACTATGAGTGTCCAGAGTCTTTTTAGTTTGGTCAACAGTTTCTTTAATTTCCATAAGATCATCCATTTTTTTTATTTAGTCTTGCAATGTCTTCTTTATGCTCTTCTAGAGTCGTCTTGATTTCCTTCATATCCCGTACTATGGTCTCATTGTTCATCTTTAGTTCTTTGAGTAGCTGCTCTAGGTGCTGTGTCTCTTCTGGTCTTTTGATTTGGGTGCTTGGGCTTGGGTTATCCATATCGTCTGGCTTTTTCATATGCTTTATAATTTTCTGTTGTTTTTGGCCTCGTGGCATTTGCTGAACTTGATAGGGTTCTTTTAGGGTTTGTAGACCTATTGAAGTCCTTATCTCTAATTTATCAGATCTACAGCTTCGTGGAGTACACTTTCTCTAACTAACCAGCAGGTGGCGTCCACGAGCCACCTGTTCTCCACAAGCCAGTTCTCCCCTGCTTAGCCTTTTTGGTGAGTGGGGGAGTGAGTCTTGTGGGGCCCAATTGGTGTACCAAGCTTGCGTGTGTAGTTGGTGTTGGCTGCCCTGTATATGGGGCGTGTTTCTGGGCAGTCGGGGAGGGGGGGTGGCCCTAACAATCAAATCTCTCTGGTGATCCTAGAGTTTTAAAGCTGCTGCAATAGTCTAATCCTTCAGTTCAGTCCTGCCACAGTTTGTCTCTGCCACTGACCCACAAGTCCTTGGTATTGGCGTATGGCTTCTGAGACTTGCAAGTGGGCCCCTCTTCCAGGCTGTGCACCCCGGGTCCTCTGTTGAGGGATGACTGTGCTATGTCACAGGTGAGTGCTGTCCCCCCAGGGCAGTTCTGGGCTGCTGGGCTGTGTAGGGAGGCTCCCAGTCTGCTCAAATGATGGCTGAGTGGGGCTTTGGTAATTCACACTGCTCCACCTTCCCAACTCTGGGACAATCAGCTGAGGTTGCAGGGAAGGCTAATGTCCACGCCCAGTTTTGTTGTGTGTGCCTGTTATTTGAAGCACTTCCGTCACACTGGGTTGTCTGGGGCAGCTCTGGGCTATGGGGCTGGCGATGGGTAGGAGTGTTTCCTGTCCACCAGGATGGTGGCTGTGAGCAGACACCCCCCTTTTCTTGGGAAGTTGTGGTGTTTAGTGAATTTTCTCAGCCACTGGATTATTGCCTTTTGTCTCAGAGGTCTCTTAGTTCTGCTCTTGACTTGACTTGCCCAAATTGAAAGTCTTTAAAGCTTTCTGTACTGGGCTTCTTAGAGTAATTGTTTTAGAAAAAGAAAAAAGGATTAAAAAAAAAAAGGGGGGGGGGCCCTCCTCAGAGATCTAATGGGTTATTGAAATGCTAATAGAGAAAGCAACCAGGGCCATTAAGGAAAGGTCCACAGGGCAGAGAGATCAGCTTTTCTTCGGGATTTGCATATGCGCCTGAAGGCCTGAGCTCCGCCCTTCCCCTTTCTGTGTTCACCAGAACTCCAAAAATCCTCTGCTTTTATTTTGGAGATTTTCGTGTTGTTTTTTTTTCTCTATGCCTGTCTCCTCTCTGCTGGGCTGGCTGCTCTCAGATTCTCTGGTGTCTGGTCTCAGTCTATCTATGGTTGGAGTTTGGATCAGTAGATAAGATATTAGTTTCCGATAAGGGCTGCCACTGCAGTTCTCCCTTCTCCTTCCCGGAGCTGACAGCCCCTCCTCCCACAGGACTGAGCCTGGCAGGGAGGGGCGCGGGTCCCCTGGCCGCAAAAACTTACAGATTTCGCTGATCTCAGCAGTTCGACATTTTCATGAGTGTTGTATGAAGTATGCCCAAAGACAGATTGCTCTGTGGTGTCCAGTCCACGCAGTTCCTGGCTTTCTACCTACTTTCCTGGAGGAGTAACTAAAACATACAGCTCCGCCCTTCTTTTTAAAGGCAGAATTTTTACAATTATTAAGTATTAATTTCTTGTGAAAAATACAATAGGAAGTACAGTGTAGTGGCTAAGAGGGTATGCTTGGCACCAGTAATGGTTCAAATCCCAGCTCTGTTGCTTACTAACCATGTGACCTTAAGGAAGTTCTTCAACGTCTTAATGTCACATCTGTAGAATGGGGATAAAAATAGTGCGTTCTTCAAAGGTTTTTTTCTGAGGAATAAATACTTATAAAGCACTGACAGTTTTATTACTTGACATGTACTCAAATATTAGCTATGATATTTCTTACTACTATCCCCTTAAAGCCTATATATCTATCCAGGTAACACTGTTCAAAACACTTTGATGAATTTCCCACAAAACTTGTAGCATGGTGTTTGAATATCCTCTACCTTTGCTGGAGGATTTGATCTTTTAGAAATCATCAAAATTAGTCTGTCCTAAGTTTTTATGAATTAGACAGGTGATCAGGCTGGATAATAACTTCTTAAATAAAAAATAAAATGGGATGGTACAGTAAAGCAATTTTTTTTATGCTGTTCTAGGGATAAACAGGAAATTGTCAATGAAGGTTACCTTTATAATCAAAGGATTTTGATAATGTTAGTACTAGGAGTACTAGGACTAGAGGTTTTTTGATTCATTTCAAATACAAAAAGGAACCCCAGTTAGCGTAAATGACTTGCCCAAAGTCTCAAAGGTATGCCAGTCACAAAACTGGAATTAAACCCAAGTTTCTTAACTCCTAATTCACTTCTCTTTTCTCTATACCACACTGCTTTGTTGCTCCTTTTGTCACATTTGCATGCTACATTTATAGTTATTACTGGCATTAGACAGTAAACATTTACCCCCAGAAATGGAAATGCTTTCATGGAATACTCTATTGCTAATACATGGGATTAACCTGGCTCACTTTGGTTTTGGTATAGTGTTTCAGAATTGGCGTAACAAATTTCTCCATTTGGCCTACAATCTGAAGAAAATGAGCAAACAGAATTCCTTCCAGATTGGCAGTTTTGTTACAGTTTTAACTGGATACAAATAAAAAAAAATACCATAGTATCTCCAAAGGCATGTTCCTACCACCATACTACTACTTATAACTCTTGAAGTCCGTTTCAAAAATATAAACCAGGACAACACTCCTTTTTCCTCCCTTGTCATCCCATTGGACCACCAGTTCTTTTCCAGCCTCATATACACTCTAGAATGCCCCACAAGTCTCTTAATCACTGATAAACAAAAAATAATCTGAACCCAGGAATGGCCTGGCCCTGGCCTTAAGAGATTAAGAAAGATAACAAAATAAGGTCTCGGTGGCAGAGAGATTTCAAGTAGAGACGAGAGGCTATCCTTGAGGTTACTCTTATGCAAGCTTCAACTAAATATCCCAAATGGCCACAAGCATGCCAAGCCTAAATCAACAGTAGTCCTGAAAATCCTAGAGTGTACCCAGGTCACTATCTGAGACTCTATAAAAGTTTCATTCACTAAGTTTATTTTTCAGAAACTTAAATTCTCCAGAGTGTTCCAATGCCAGATAAGACCCAAAACTCAAGACGTAACAGCCTCTTAAGAACATCAACCACATGCATCCCTCTTCCCCACAATGTCGACACCCTTTTTTAATATGAACAAGTTAGCATGGTCACTGCCCAGATATCCCTGAAGATTGAGACAGTGATCAAATGAGAGGGAGGAGTAGCAACGGACAAGATAGGGTTTAAATTTGCTCTATAACTACTTTTCTGTATATATGTTATATTTCACAATAAAAAATATTAAAAAAAAAACATTCTGAAGAAGGTACAAACTCTTCAGACTCTATGCTTACGAAGCCTCCCGGAGTTCTACAGGGTATACATGTATATATGCATGCATTTAGGTTCATAGGTATATATGTGTGCTTTTGTCTATGTATATGTAAGGACACAATGCTATAGTAAAATGTAAACTCAACTGGAAGACAAAAGATCTGGTTCAAAACTCAATTGTGCTAATTTAAGAGATGATTTACAGGATATTATGCAAACATTCTGAACATTTGTAAGCCCTGAGTTTTCAGATCAGATCATACTAATCTTTCTAACTCCACGATCTTCTACTGTGACTGGACCACAGTACACTTTCCATCAGTTCAAATTCGAATGGGAACAAAAAGAGACAAAGAAAATAATACATAGGTAGCAAGGTAAGCAACATATCCTTCACAAAAGTGAAGCACGGAGAAAAGTCTTTTTTTTACCCTGAAGTTACTAAAATGCTCTTCAGGACATCAAACCCTTTGGACTAGCATAACTTATTCCACTTTTGGCCAAGACAGAGTAACAGAGACTGGATTTACACTCCCACCTGAAAAAAACAAAAACAAAAACAAAAAAAAAAACACACAAAAAACTAAAAAAACATATGAAAAAATGGTTCTCAGATACTGGCCATCAGGCAATAGAGAAGAGAAATAACTGAGAGTAGGGAAACAACTGACATAAGTCCTACAATTACTCTGCCTTACTGTCTTAGAAGTACAGGCTGAAGTGCAGGGAGATAGAACCCAGCAGAGCAAGCTGGTTTCCCTGAGCAAAAGAGAAAGAGTTGTGAGTCCAAGGAAATCATGAGTGCTGGATTTCTCTGCGCACAGTATTAGAGAAGAAAGAGCAGCAAATTGAGAAAACTACAGAGAGTTACAGTGGGTTAAATCAAGTATTCAGCTATATATTGATCACTGCACCATATGAGGAAACTACTCAAAGCTAGTAAAAAGACACCTGAAAGAATAAGAAGAGACAATAACCTGAGACTGCACAGGGCCAGGAATAATGCCTTTCCCAACAGTAAGAATGTGGCCTGTAATTCATCCACAATGGCTTTGTTTCAGGGGTGCATAAAACTAATCGTAGACTAAATGCTGCTTTAGTCCTGCCAATGAAAGCTTAAAAGCAAGACCTGAAAGGATCAAACTGTCTCCAAGTAACATAACCAGATCTCAGAATAAAGCTCAAGTATATTTATGGGAATACAAAAATACCCAGCACAAAAGGAGAGGCTAAACCTGCTTAAAATTGTGCCTAAGAGTCTCCCCGAGTACCTCTTTGTTGCTCAGATGTGGCCCTCTCTCTCTAGTTAAGCCAACTTGGCAGGTGAACTCACTGCCCTCCCTGCTACGTGGGATCTGACTCCCAGGGGTGTAAATTTCCCTGGCAACGTGGGATATGACTCCTGGGGATGAATCTGGAACTGGCATCGTGGGATTGAAAACATCTTCTTGACCAAAAGGGGGGTGCAAAATGAAACAAAATAAAGTTTCAGTGGCTGAGAGATTCCAAATGGAGCCGAGAGATCACTCTGGTGGACATTCTTATGCACTCTATAGATAACCCTTTTTTAGATTTTAATGCACTGGAATAGCTAGAAGTAAATACCTGAAACTATCAAACAGCAACCCAGTAGCCTTGATTCTTGAAGATGATCGTATAGCAATGTAGCTTATAAGGGGTGACAGCACAATTGTGAAAACCTTGTGGATCACACTCCTATTATCCAGTGTATGGATGGATGAGTAGAAAAATGGGGACAAAAAACTAAATGAAAAATAGTGCATATGTGTGTGTGGGGGGGAGTGATTTGGGTGTTCTTTTTACTTTTATTTTTTTTATTGTTATTTTCACTTTTTCTGGTACAAGGAAAATGTTTAAAAAATAGATTGGGGTGATGAACGCACCTGTTCAAAAAATAGATTGGGGTGATGACGGTCCTGTGAACAGTTGATTGTACACCACAGATGATAAAATAAGTGGCCTATAATCTTCACAAATGTCAAGGTCATGAAAGTCAAAGAAAGACAGGAATTGTTCCAAATTATGGAGAATAAAAGATATGACAACTAAATGCAATGCATGATCCTGGATTGGAACCTTCTATGGGATCTGTGGATTAATTAGACAGTAATAATGTGTTGATGTTATCATCCCGAGTTTGGAGGTTGGACTTACTTGCAGGAAATATGCAATCAAGTATTTGGGGATAATGGGGTGTCATATTTCTAATTTACTCTCCAATGGTTAAAGGGAAGGGGGAAAGCTCTTTGTACTATTTCCACAATGTTGTTGTAAGTTTGAAAATATTTCAAAATAAAAAGAGAAAAGACAAAAACATAAAATGCTCAAGAAGTAAAAGCAGGGAGTATTGGAAGAAAGTCGCAGTATCCCTAACCAAGACTCTTCCATGAGGAAGCCTGTCCAGTTCTTTTATTCTTTGGATATAAAGATCAATCTAGTGACATTAATGTAGGAGTTTAAATCATGCAATCATGGCAAAAACAAACAAACAAGGAAAATAAAAAACTTCCCTTTTTCCCAACTGACATTTCACAGAGAGGACAACAGTCGCCTCACAGTAACAATCTACAAGGTAGCTAATTTGTTGGAACTGAGTTTTCAAAAAATGATGAAGCAAATTCTATTGTCAGAAATATGAAGACTACATATTTCCCCTGACATCACAGATCTCCGAAACAAATTAACTTTCTGGATAACTATATCATATGCTTATCTATATTAAATGCCAAAATATTTTTTTCAGTTTAACCAGATAGGAATATATCATCAATGTATTACTTACTTTCCTGACTTACTACACTTATGACATATGAAAATAATGATCCATTTTCTTAAAGATTAAGGATTATTATGAGTATCAGCAAGATACTGAGGCTTATAGAACTGATTGCTCTATATCATACAAGCCTACACCATAATACTTTCTAAATTATGATGTCAGCTTTTAACACGTGTTTTTCTGCCTTTCCTCTCTATACAGCTTTCATGAGACCATTGTTAGGATTTTCAGTGTGCCTGCTAGTAGCATCTGTTTCTAAATTACAGCATTTAATATGTTATGAACTGGAGACTAGATCTTCATGGTTTCTAGAATGGCACACAAGATAATAGTGAACAGTTTCTGAGTGAGGACTGTGGATTCTTCCTGTGCATAAAATGTAGGACATTGCAGGTATGGATGAAAGATAGATGTTTTTGCTACTAATAGATTTTGTTGCTAACTTTCAGATTCTTATTGCTGGTACAAACTGATATTACCAAACAAGTGAGGCACTACTTACTTTATTTTAATTTTCAAGCAACACATTAAATTTTTTTTCAAAAAGAAGGTTGGAATGCACATATCCAAAGAAAACAGGACTTTTTGTATTTAAAAGAAAAAAAAAAAAAAAAGGCCAAAAGGTCCAAAGTTGGAAGTGTGAAAAGAATATGTGAGGTAGATGAACTCTATAAGGTAGTCAATAAATTTAACATTAATTTACCCTAAAACGTTTCTTTCTCCCATAAAATAACCACCCTCCCTCAAACATGTCTTAAATCACTTTTTTCTTTACTGAGATTGTACACAAACCATACAATTATCCAAAGATCCATATGCACAATCAGTTGCCCACGGTACCATCATACAGCTGTGCATCCATCACAACTAATTTTTTTTTGAATTTTTAGAACATTTTCATCACTCCAGAAAAGAAATAAAGATGAAAAAAGGAAACGCAAATCCTCCCATGCCCCTCACCACTCCCCCTCCATTACTGATTCATAGTAGTGGTAGAGTAAATTTGTTACTGTTGATGAAAGAATGTTAAAATACTACTACCTATAGTATACAGTTTGCAATAGGTATATTTTTTTCCTATATGCTTCTCCATTATTAACTTCTAGTTATAGTGTCATACATTTGCTCGAGCTCATGAGAGAGATTTCTAATATTTGTACAGTTAATCATGGACATTGTCCAACACAAGATTCACTGTTTTACACATTCCCATCTTTTAACCTCCAACTTTCCTTCTGGTGACATATGGTAACTCTGAGCTTATCCTTTCCACGACATTCACAGACCATTCAGCTCTGTTAGTCATTCTCACAACGTGCTACTATCACCTCTGTCCACTTCCAAATGTTTAAGTTAACCCTAGATGAACATTCTGCTCATAATAAGCAACTGGTCCTCATTTGTTAGCCCTGTTCTATATCCTGGTAACTTACATTTCATGTCTATGAGTTTACATATTATAACTAGTTCATATCAGTCAGATCTTGCAATATTTGTCCTTAGTGTCTGTCTTATTTCACTCAATATAGTGTCCTCAAGAATTCTTCATCAACCCATTTTTTTAAGATGGTTTTGTTCACCCACCATACATTCCATCCTAAGTAAACAATCGATGGTTCCCTGTATAGTCACGTATTTATGTATTCACCACCATCACCACTATCTATATAAGGACATCTCCATTTCTTCCACAAAGGAGGAGGAAGAGTCAACAAAAGTAGAGAGACAAAAGAAAAAAAAAGAAAGAAAAAAACAAAAAACAAAAAACATGATAGCTAGGAGGCAACAAAAGGCAAGATAGCATTAAACTAAGGTAGAATAAAGAGTCAGACAACATCACCAATGCCAAGAGTCCTGTACCCCTCCCCTATATCCCCCCATACGTATTTAGCTTTGGTATATTGCCTTTGTTACATTAAAGGAAGCATAATACAATGTTTCTGTTAATTATAGTCTCTAGTTTGCATTTATTGTATTTTTCCCTCAACCCCACCCTATTTTTAACATCTTGCAATGTTGACATTCCTTTGTTCTCCCTCATGTAAAAACATATTTGTACCTTTTATCACAATCTTGAGCACCCTTGGTTTCAATGAATTATACAGTCCCAGTTTTTATCCTTCCTCTTTCCTTCTGGTGTCCCACATGCTCCTAACCTTCCTCTTTAAACCATACTCACAGTCATCTTTATTCAATGTACTTACATTGCTGTGCTACTATCTCCCAAAACAGTGTTCCAAACCTCTCACTCCTGTCTTTTCCTTTCTCTATGTAGTGCTCCCTTTAGTGTTTCCTGTAGAGCAGGTATCTTGTTCACAAACTCTGTCATTGCCTGTTTATCAGAGAATATTCTAATCTCTCCCTCATATTTGAAGGACAGTTTTGCCAGATATAGGATTCTTGGTTGGTGGTTTTCTCTTTCAGTATCTTAAATATATCATACCACTTCCTTCTTGCCTCAGTGGTTTCTATTGAGAAATCTGCACATAGTCTTATCAAGCTTCCTTTGTATGTGATGGATCTCTTTCATCTTGCTGCTTCAGGATTCTCTCTTTGACTTTGACGTTTGATAATCTGATATTAAATGTCTTGGTGTAGGCCTATTTAGATCTATTCTATTTGGGGTATGCTGTGCTTCTTGGATCTATAATTTTATGTCTTTCATAAGAGATGGGAAATTTTCATTGATTATTTCCTCTATTATTGCTTCTGCCCCTTTTCCCTTCTCTTCTCCTTCTGGGACACCCATGACATGTACATTCATGCATTTCAGGTTGTCATTCAGTTCCTGAGACATTGCTCATATTTTTCCTTTCTTTTCTCTATCTGTTCTTTTGTGTATAGGCTTTCAGGTGCCTTGTTCTCCGGTTCCTGAGTGTTTTCTTCAGCCTCTTGAGATCTGCTGTTGTATGTCTCCATTATGTCTTTCATGTCTTGCGTTGTGCTTTTCATTTCCATACATTCTGCCAGTTGTGTTTTCAAACTTTCGATTTCTACCTTACGTATGCCCAGTGTTTTCATTATACGCTTTATCTCTTTTGCCATACCTTCCCTAAACTTTTTGAATTGACTTAGCATTAGTTGTTTCAATTCCTGCATCTCAGTTGAAGTGTAAGTTTGTCCCTTTGACTGTGCTAGTGTACAGTAATAACTTTTTTTTTAGTGTAGGTTGTAGTTTTTGTTGTCTGGGCATCTGGTTTCCTTGGTTACTCCAATCATGTGTTCCAAGACCAGAATGGGCTCAGGTCTCAGAAGGGTGCTATAGTGTCTGTTTTCCCTGAGGGTGTGTCTTAGAAGATTGACACACCCTGTGAGGCCTCAAGCTACTATGCTTTTCTGCCCAGCAGGTGGTGCCTGTCACACAAGACTGGTGTAAGGAGGTGTGGCCTGTGACCGTTTTCCCCCAGGCTCTGCAGTCTAGTTCTGAAAGGAAGGTGGATAGAAGAGCTTGGCACCACCTCTTTCCTCTTAGGGAAGATATACCCTGGGGAGATATCATTTGCATTCGAATAGCCTCTCTGACTCTGCTATCTCCACCCTTGTTTGAGTCAGAGCGCTGAGAACTGAAAATGGCTGAGGCTTTCTCCACTGAGATGAAAAAGGGACAGAAAGACCCCTTCAGGGCCAGTCCATGGCCACCCTCAGTTTCACCTGTCAGCCAGAGATAGCACTTGGTCCTCTGGGCTCCCCCTTCCTCCCGGAGAGGTCCTCTGCTCTCCAAGGTCAGTCGTCACCAAAAGCCTCTGTCTGCTTGTTGGGGATTCATAGCTTGTACTGAGCAGTCAACATTTGCTAATTAAAACCCCAGTTGGAGCTGGAGCATGTTTGCTTGTTTAGAGAGTGCTGCTCTCTAGGAAAGTGAGGCTTTGCAGTTTGGGCTGCCGTGGAGGTGTGGCTCTCGGCTTGGGTCCATGGTGTTTACTTCCAGATTTTATGCTGTGATCTCATGCATTCCTCCTAATCCAGGTTGATGTATGTATGATATGTGGACAGTCCCGTTTGTTCCCCAGCAGTTATTCCAGATTATTTACTAGTTGTTACTGGTTGTTTAACAGTTGTTCCAGGAGTACTAACTAGCTTCCACTCCTCTCTATGCTGCCATCTTCCTCCGACTCCCTTAAATCACTTTTAATTTAAGTTACTCTATGTTCTAGCAATGAGCTATCCGAACACACCGTGCTTTCTCAGTCTGTGCCTTTTTGATATACTCTTTCTGTAATGTCAAAGGTAGGGGAATTTCAGCCCCAGACTTCAAATGAAGGGTAGGATAGTCCCTAGAAAAGCTCTACACTCACAGTCAACAAGTGCAAAGAATAAAAATTGGCTCCAGCGCTATCATTGGAGTAATAATAAAAGCTAACATTTGTCAAACACTTACTATGAGCCAGGCACAATTTTAAGTAATTAAAAAATATTAACTCTTTTAATACAACTCTATGAAGTAGGTGTTATTCCTATTTTTACAGATTAGGAAATTGAGACAGCTAAATTAAATAACATCATTAATGTCTTTACTACTAGAAAATGACAGAACCAAAATTTAACTAGCCAACCATTAACCAAATATGGAGGCAAAGTAACGGCATTTTCAGACATGCCCTTTCTAAAAAAATTACTTAAGGATGCACTTACACAAAACAAAAATGAAAAGCAAGAATGAGAACAACAGAAACTGTGGCAGTAGAGTAGGACCTAATAAGCAGAGAAAGCTGCAAAAATATTAAAAAGCTCATTCACCGGACCTTGACTCTTAGGAAACTTTTCTGTTGTGAGGATATCAGCAACATAAAATTACAGTCCTTCACTACAGGATCAATCACACTATTTAGATCTATAGTAAATAATATATATATAACATTATGAAGGGTGTTTCATTGGGGTTTAACTTTTTAAATCACCCCATTAACAAAGCATAGAATAGTCAATTATAATATCAGCAAAATGTAAACTTTTTTTAAATTCAATTTTATTGAGATATATTCACATACCATACAATCATCCAAAGTGTACAATCAGTTGTTCACAGTATCATCATATAGTTGTGCATTCAAAACCCCAATTTATTTTTTTGAACATTTTCCTTGTACCAGAAATAGGGAAAATAAAAAATAAAAGTAAAAAAGAACACCCAAATCACCCCCCCATCCTATTTTTCATTTAGTTTTTTGTTCCCATTTTTTCTACTCATCCATCCATACACTGCATAAAGGGAGTGTGATCCACAAGGCTTTCACAATCACACTGTCACCCCTTGTAAGCTACATTGTTATACAATCGTCTTCAAGAGTCAAGCCTACTGGGTTGTCTTTTGATAGTTTCAGGTATTTACTTCTAGTTATTCCAATGCATTAAAATCTAAAAAGGGTTATCTATATAGTGCGTAAGAATGCCCATCAGAGTGACCTCTCAGCTCCATCTGAAATCCCTCAGCCACTGAAACTTTATTTCATGTCATTTTGCATCCCCCTTTTGGTCAAGAAGATGTTCTCAATCCCATGATGTTGGGTCCAGATTCATTTCTGGCAGTCATATCCCACGTTGCCAGGGAGATTTACACCCCTGTGAGTCAGGTCCCACATAAGGGGTTGGGCAGTGAGTTCACCCGTTGAGTTGGCTTAGCTAGAGAGAGGGGCCACATCTAAGCAACAAAGAGGTACTCAGGGGGAGAGTCTTGGGCACAATTATAAGCAGGTTTAGCCTCTTGTTTGCAGTAATGAACTTCATAAGGGCAATTCCCATTACAGAGGGCTCGGCTCATCAAACTGCTAGTCCTCAATGAAAATGAAAACTTTTTTTGAAAGAAAAACTTGATAATGTGAAAATAAGATAACTAAAAAAATAGTATACAAATGGAGAATGAGAGAAAATGTGGCAGGTATATAAATGTGCTAAATTCATCAACTATCACTGTCCAAACCCAAGTCACTATCAAATGTTATTTATCAAATTATAGAAACAAAGTACATTATTCCAAGTTTTAATGATAATCACCCTAAGGGAAAACAGAAAATGTTAAAGCTGTTATTGCTAATGAGTGGGACTGTGACAGGGTTAGGGAAGGTAGAACAGGAATTTGACTTTTCATTTTGGAATCTTATTTTTAAAAAATCTGCAGGTTTCACTTTGATTTTTTAAAAAGGGAGGGAGAGGGTTAAAAGTAAAAAACAAACAAACCTAATGAAAATGTTCAGAGATTGATTGTGGTGATCAATGCACAAGTATGAACCACCAATCGTGCACTTTGAACGATTGTACGTTGTATGAATATGTCTCAATAAAACTTCATTTCAAACAAACAAACAAACAAAAAACAGTACAGGTATCATTTTCTCAAAGAAGTTTCCATTTACCATCTTGGGGCCTTTTTCCAAGTATGGGATACTATCAGAGCATCATTACACTGTGCTGTATTTGTGTGCTTAATTGTCTAACTAATCCACTAGATTGAAATCTTTAAAGACTGTGTTCATATTCACATTTGTATCTCCCACACTTAATTAGTACAATAACCAGTAGAAGAGCAATAAATATCTATTAAATGAATGAAAAACATGAATGATGGTCACAGTGAATAAAACTGACAATAACAATTCTTCATCGGAAAACAGCAATAAAAAAGGAAAAACAGACTTCTGGGAAGATGGCAGAGTGGGTGAGGCAGAGGGCTTCTCCTCCATGAATGAAACCAGAGAGGGGCTGGAGGACACCCAGGACCGCAGTTTCAGGGTGTGAGCGGCCATAGAGGGACTCCTTGGTGCATGGTGGGGACGTGGATGGAGAGGCAGAAAGACGGCGTCTTGAGAGAAGGGTGAGTTTGTTCGGCTGGGACAGCCTCCCGGGGCCAGCAGTGGCAAGACGGCCACCTGGCAAAGGAGTAAGCAGTGACTCTCCAATCCTGTGCACCCCCTTAACAATTAACTTGGGAGATAATCCTCCACAGCCACATGGCCTGGATCTTCCACAGGGGAACCTGGGAGGCAGCAGATGAGTACTGACCACATTTACTCTCCCCTCACAGAAGTCGGAGGGGAAACATGGGCAAGAAGCAGGTATAGGACAGGGCACCACAGGAAAGCACCAGGAGCCTTTCCCACACCCCAGAGGCTCCCAGGCGCTTAGCAGGACACATCTGAGCTGGAGGGTGCCCTTGAGTAGATTTCCTGCTGAATTGCACAGGGCCCGCGTCGCAGGCCCAGGGAAGGCAGTCCCCAGTGCACAGAACTAGTGCACTGATTGGATTCCCACCCAGTTTGGACCCAGCCCAGCACACAGGTGAAGTTGGGGGAAAACTGGTTTGAGAGTAAGAGGTGGCTCAAGAGCATCACCTGCTGGGAGGAAAGGGAAAGTGCACTCTAGCAAGCTGCTGGTCTGCAAAATTACATATAAATGCTCAAATAATCCTGCATCTCCCAAAATAATCTTACCAAGCAAATGCCCATAAGTCAACAGAAAATCAAGAGGAAACATAAATGGCTAAAAAACATGAAGAATGTTCATCTTCACTAGCTATTAGGGAAATGCAAATCAAAACCACAGTGAGCTACCATTTCACATGAATAGGAATGGCTGCCATTAAACAAACAGGAAACAACAAATGCTGAAGAGGATGTGAAGAAGTTGGAACTCTTATTCATTGCTGGTGGGAATGTATAATGATATAGCCACTGCAGCAGCTGTGGAAAACAGTGTTCTGGCTTCTCAGAAAACTAGATATCAAATTACCCTACAGTCCAGCAATTCCACTTCTCGGTATATACCTGGAAGATCTGAAAGCAGTGACACGAACAGACATTTGTACACTGATGTTCATAGCAGCATTGTTCACAACTGCCAAGAGATGGAAACGATCCAAGTGTCCTTCAGCAGATGAGTGGATAAACAAAATGTGGTATATACATACAATGGAATACGATGCAGCAGTAAGAAGGAACAAGGTTCTGAAACGTATGGCAACGTGGATGACTCTTGAAGATATAATGCAGAGTGAAATAAGACAGACACAAAAGGAGAGATATTGTATGTTATCACTAGTATGAACTCCCTGAACAATGTAAAATCAATGTCTTATAATGTAAAATATAGGGGACCTAGAGATAGACAGAAGCTAGTGAAGTGGGAATGACAACCTGATATGTTCAGATATGTTAATGAGGGTGAATTTAAAGCTATGGGATTGGATAGGGGTGATGACTGTTTGTTAATGGGATTATAAGTATCAGAGCTGCACTGAAGGCGAACAGGATTGAAAGCGGTTGTTTAAAGGCATGTTTCCCACAGATTAGCACTACAAATATAGATAGGTGTTTCCCTGATACACTTCTAAGGTATGACACTGATACGGAGAGTTGACAACAGAGTGGTATATGGGAAAAATCTACCCATTGCATACTAGGGACTATAATTAATAGGCATACCTTACTAGTATACCACACAAATACTAGGGACAAATAATTTAGGGCTGAAAAAAGCTATGGGGTATTTTGGGTAATAAGAATTGTTTAAAATGGAGAGTGATGAGGAGTGTACAATGAAGTGATGATAATGTGAGATACCGATTATCATGGACAGAACATATGCTATGTGAAACTGGAAACCCCTATTTTGTAAGTCAAGTCCTTGGTTTTGAAGCTTGCTCTTGTGAAATAGTTGTAAAGGGGTGGCTAAGCCCACCTATAATTACGCCTAGGAGTCAACTCCAGAGAACTTCTTTTGTTGCTCAAATGTGGACTTTCTCTCTCTAAGCTCAACTCTGCAAATAAATTCATCACCCTCCCCCTGATGTCAGACAGGACCCTCAAGGTGAGTGAGTCTTCCTCATGACGTGGGACAAGGACTCTGGAAATGAGCCTGATCCAGGCATCGAGGGCTTGAGAATGTCTTTTTTGACCAAAAGGGGTTAAAGAAGGCAACAAAATAAGACTTCAGTAGCTAAGAGATTTCAAATAGAATTGAAAGGCTCTCCTAGAGGTTACTCCTATGCAAACTTCAGCTAGATATGCCAAGTGGCCACAGTATGATGAGCCCAAGTCAACAATAGTCCCCCAAACCCTAAATACCCTGAGTCCCTATCTGAGACTCTATACAAGTTTCACTCACTAAGTTTAATCTTCAGAAACTTACATACTACAGAGTGCTCCTGTGCCAGCCCAGCTAAGTCTCCAAATCCAGAGGCAACAGCCTCTTCAAGAACATCAACCAACTGCATCCCCTTTTCCCATAATGTCAACAGCCCTTTTCAACATGAACAAGTTAGGGTGGTCACTGCCTAGACATCCCTGAAGATCAGGAAAGTGATTAAACTAGAGGAAGGGGTAGCAACAGACAAGACAGAATTTAACAAAGGATTATGAATACTGAATCTCTATATAATTTTCTCTTTCTTAGTTGCAAGGGTATTAGAATAGCTGGAAGGAAAGAACAGAAATGGTAGAACTGTCAGCCATAACATTTTTTGAAATTTGCCATGCAACTACTTGTTAAAGCAATTTGAAAGCTGCCCACCTTTTTGTATCTATGTTATATTTCACAATAAGGAAATAACTGAAACTATGGTCCTGTAACCCATAATATTCTTTGAAATTTGCTAACTACTTGTTAAATTGCACTTGGAAAGTTATCACTTGTATGTAAATACATTATATTCCACACAAAAAAAAGGGAAAAACAAATAAAAAACAATAAAATCAGCACCAACATTTACATCATGTCGTGCTAATCTCACAAAAAAATTCATTTTTTGAAAAGAAACTTTTCATGAATTCCCAGGAAAGGCTAAAAGGAAGAAAAATTTTAAAAAGTAAGCAAACAAAAAAAGCCACACCACCTTGCCTTTTCCATTTGCTTTCTATCAGAGGCCCTTTTCACCACCTCCTATGAGCAGTCTAAACTGAGTATTAAATACAAGCTGACTTGCAGATGCTAGCACACACTGTGCCTTGTCAGAATATTTTTCAGAGTGGTGAATTTATTTATGTATAAACAACGTTTCAAGTCTGTTCAAGTGGCTTCACAGAGTAATTCCATATGACAACTTCTTTCTACCACCAAAATCCACTTATATTAAAAAGAAAACTGTAGTTTAAAAACAAGCACTGAGAAGTTATGGTTTCAAGGCTACAAGGGACAACTTAGAGTTGAAGCACCAAAATTGGAATGCCTAACACACTTTTGAATAAAGTATATTTTTCTTCAGAGCAATTATAAAAACTTCTGTCTTCTCTATATAAAAATAATTCTATAATAATAGTTTGTCATATAAGGAATCAATAAGTCATAAATTCATTTTCAGCCTTGAAAACACGACATTAGAACTTGGTTATTTTACCAGCTTTGCTGTTCAGCTCTAAAGTTTGAAGAACCATTAGGATTGCATGTCCCTTTGATCAACTAAATCAACAAGGGAAAAGAATTGTGGTGAGGTCTAAAGAGTATAAAATACCTTCAATAAGCATATAAATCCTACTGAAGCAACGTATCCTGTTAAAGACAGCATGAAGCAATAAAAGAGGCCTCAACCCTTTAGAAGATGCCAAGTAAGTGTTAGACACTTACTTCGTGAAGTTATTAAACCTTCCTGAGCCTCTACCTCACTTGCCCATTGTGTTGGTTACTGAAACAATTAAACAGGATAAATGAAACATATAGAATATCTAGCACAAAATTTACACACACAGCAGACACTGAAAACAACCCCCCCCCCCCCAGACTGGTAGCTAGTATTTAGGAAATAAGTAAGTATTTGTGTAAAAAAATACTAATAATGAAGGGTTAATAAACCTAAGTGTCCAGGAGGCAGAATGCTTGTTAAGTGCAATAAAGGTTCAGAGAATGAAGTGGGGCGATTCAAAAAGGCTTCCTAGGGCAGAGGAATGAGAATTGCCTGTGGGAGAATTTATTTAACATGTCAAGCAATCCTTCCCTACCTTTATACATGCTGCCACCCATTAAAAATGTTAGAAAACCCATAAACACAGACTAATCATGAAAAAAAAAAAATCAGATAAATCTCAATTGAGAAATATTCTGCAAAATACCTGACCAGTACTCTTTAAAACTGTGAAGGTCATCAAAAACAAGGAAAGTCTGAGAAACCATCAAGGCCAAAAGGAGCCTAAGAAGACATGATGACTTCTTAGTCATCCCAGAACAGGAAATCTGAATAAAGTATGGACTTTAGTTAATAATATATAAATATTGGTTCATTAATTGTAACAAACGTATCATACTAATGTAACATGTTAAGCAAAGGGGAAACTGGTTGCAGGGTATATGGGAACTCTCTGTACTATCTTTGCAATGTTTCTATAAATCTAAAACTGTTCTAAAAAGTAAATTTTAAAAAATGTTAGAAAATATATTTTGTATACAGCCTTAATTTGCTGACATCCTAGACTAATTTTGTAAATTAAGAACAAATATTTTCAAAAATAAAAGCAAAAGAAAGAAAAGCTAAATTTTCATAACATCAGACTCAGGCTGCTTGTAACACCATTATGAAAAATCCATTTCTAAAGTACAAATTGAAATTAACCAACAGAACTTCAACCAACAGCCCTTTTTATTTAAACAAAAAATAAGCTTTCAAAAAAAATTCTGCCAGATTGTAATCAAGCTTAACAAAAACCCAAGGATCCTCTTCAAGATCAACAATCCTGTATTTTTGCCACTGAGTCCTTTCCCAGTGCATTTAGTTTACAAAATGCTCTTTTAAAATATCAACCTAATCCTCCCCCACAATTTTTTTAACTGATGTCACAGTGCAAGCCTGAAGATCTTGAAACCTGAGCAAAGCGGGCTGTTTCAAATTGTAACACAGAGAAACTAGGACACTTGCTGACTCAGTAGCTTGCTTGCTTGCTCTCCACCACCACTCCTGCCTTTGGTCTTGATGACCTCTACATACCTGTAGAAGACCATCCGATACTCTACCGCTCAGATTCTTGATCTCTATCCAGCGTAGTCACCTATCCTCATGATATTAATTTAAGTCATAATAACTGCAGCAGCTTCAATTCAAGCATCCAAACCTCTGATAACTACCCCTTATTCTTCCCAGATCACTTCTAATACCCCACTCCAACAATTCATCTTCATCATCAGAAATTCTAATCCACAGATGTTAATGCTTTTTTACTGGTCATCACTTCTTTCATGTCCTCACTTCTCTTCTTATCCAGCTTAGAGTCCATGGTCTATAATTAAAATTCACTCTCTTGACCCTCTCTTCTTGCCCCTGAACTCACTAGGCAAAACCCTATAATAATCATAATCATTATTATTATTATTACCATTTTCCTTCTCCTTCTTTTGAAATTAGATAAATTGTAGGTTTACAGAAAAACCATGCATATAAAATACAGAGTTCCCAGATAACACCTTTGTAAAACTCCAATTCTGGGTAAATTCAACTAACTGCCTTCTCCACCATTGCACCCAAGTAAGTAAATATAGCTGGAGAAATTTATTCATCATATGAATGATCTCCTTTTAAATTTATAAACTAAGTATGGTCCCTGGACCAGCAGAATCAATATTACCTGGAAAAAAGTTTAGAAATGCAAATTTTTAGGTCCCATCTCAGACCTAATAAATCAGAAACTCTGGGGGTCAGGCACAGCAATTGTGTTGTAACAAGCCCTCCAGCTGATTCTGGTGCAGGCTCAGGTTTGATAACGGCGCATACTTAATTCACTCTCCTTCTCCAAGATGACTATTTACGCCATCTCTTTTCACCTCAAACCTCATACACTCCACTTTCCTGACACCTGGTTGATGACCCTATTGTAAAAACAGAAACAATCAGAGGTTAGCTTATTCATTCTCCCATCACCAATTTACCATAAAATACTTTCCATCTCAAAACAAACTTTCCTTGACCTGTCATTTCTCTCCAGCATTAGTACCATTTCCTTGCTCCTCTTCACAACAAAAATTCACAAGAGTTGTTTTTACTTCTTGTATTCATATTCTCATCACATCACCAAAACTGCTCTTATAAATGTCACCAGTGATCTTCAAGTTGATAAATTTGGTACTGAATTCTCAGTCCTCATCTTGCTCATCCAATCGGCAGCACTTGATTCAGTCGTTCAGCCCCTTCAAAACACTACTTTGGCTTCTGGGACACCATATTGTCCTACATTTCCCCCAAACTCGTTTGCTGCCCCTTCTCCTCTGCTATATTCTCCTCTTCTTTAAGATGTGGGTGGTGGAAAGGGTGGAGAATCTTCTTCCTACAGCTGTGACAGGCTCTCTTCGGTGCTGAGTTTTTGTAGTTACCAGGTTCTGCGTTCAGCTGTCTGATTGTTGAGGGATGGGTATTTCATCGGTAGCAATGCTCTCTGGATCACAGCTGTGGTGGGGTGACCTTGAAGCCTACCAGCAGCCCTCCAGCTTCTACTCCTTCAGCACTCTAATGATTTCATAAATAACCAATTCCCTGTATAAAAACCTTTTTTTTTTTAATTACAATATCTAGAGTGGTTATGTTTTCTATTTGGAACTTGAATACAATTCCCAAATTCCTATTTGTCACCAACTTGTCCCTGAGAGCAATATAGTATACCCAACTGCCTTCTTAGCACCTCCATCTCCACCAGCATTTCAAACAAAACATGTCCCAAATATATTCTTTTTTTTTTTTTGTAATCTTAAATTGTCTTTTATTTCAGGATGGTTTTCTTCACCTATTTATTTTTTAATTTTATTGAGATTGTTTGCATACCATACAATTATCCAAAGATTCAAAGTACACAATCTATTGCCCACGGTACAATCATACAGCTGTGAACCCATCACCACAGTTAATTTTTTTTGAATTTTTAGAACATTTTCATTACTCCAGAAAAGAAATAAAGACAAAAAAGAAAACTCAGTTTTTCCCATACCCCTAACAACCCTCCCCCACTCCATTATTCACTCATAGTATTGGTATAGCACACTTTTTAATTGTTGATGAAAAAATGTTAAAATACTGTTAACTGTAGTACATAGTTTGCAATAGGTATATTTTTTCCGTATATACCCTTCTATTATTAGCTTCTAGTTATAGTGCCATATATTTGTTCTAGCTCATGAAAGAGATTTTTAATATTTGTACAGTTAATCATGGACATTGCCCACCACAAAATTCACCGTTTTATACATTCCCATCTTTTAACCTCCAACTTTCTTTCTGGTGACATATGTGACTCTAAGCTTCCCTTTCCACCACATTCACACACCATTCAGCACTGTTATTCTCACAATAATGTGCTACCATCACCTCTGTCCACTTCCAAATGTTTAAGTTCACCCTAGTTAAACATACTGCTCATAATAAACAACTGCTCCCCATTCTTTAGCCTCATTCTATATCCTGGTAACTTACATTTCATGTCTATGAGTTTACATATTATAACTAGTTCATATCAGTGAGACCCTGCAATATTTGTCCTTATGTGTCTGCCTTATTTCACTCAATATAGTGTCCTCAAGGTTTCTTCATCAATCCGTTTTTTTATGACAGTTTTGTTCACCCACCATACTTTCTGTCCTAAGTAAAAAATCAGTGTTTCCCTGTATAGTTACATATTTATGTATTCACCACCATCACCACTATCTATATAAGAACATCTTCATTTTTTCCACAAAGGAGGAAGAATCAAAGAAGGTAGAGAGACAAAAGAAAAAGAAAGAAAGAAAAAAAGTGACAGCTAAAAAGCAATGAAAGGAAAGATAGAATTACACTAAACTGGAATAAAAGAATCAGACATCATCAATGTCAAGAGTCCCACACCCCTCCCTTATGTCCCCCTCTTACAGGCATTTACCTTTGGTATATTGCCTTTGTTACATTAAGCGAAGCATAATACAGTGTTTCTGTTTAATATAGTCTCTAGTTTGCATTGATTGTATTTTTTTCCCCAATACCACCCCATTTTTAACAGCTTGCAAGGTTGACATTCATTTTTTCTCCCTCATGTAAAAACATATTTGTACATTTTATTACAATTGTTGAGCACTCTAGGTTTCACTGAGTTATAAAGTCCCAGTCTTTACTTCTCCTCATTCCCTTTGGTGTCCCACATGCTCCTAACCTTCCTCTTTCAACCATACTCATAGTCATCTTTGTTCAGTTGTACTTACAGTGCTGTGCTACCATCACCCAAAATTGTGTTCCAAACCTCTCACTTCTGTCTTTTCCCATCTATCTGTAGTGCTCCTTTTAGTATTTCCTGTAGCACAGGTATCTTGTTCACAAACTCTGTCATTGTCTGTTTGTCAGAGAATATTTTAAACTCTGCCTCATATTTGAAGGACAGTTTTGCCAGATACAGCATTCTTGGTTTTTCTCTTTCAGGATCTTAAATATGTCACACCACTTCCTTCTTGTCTCTATGATTTCAACTGAGAAATCCACACATAGTCTTATCAAGATTCCTTTGTATGTGATGGATCACTTTTCTCTTGCTGCTTTCAGGATTCTCTCTTCCTCTTTGACATCTGATAATCTGATTATTAAGTGTCTTGGCACAGGCCTATTCAGATCTATTCTGTTTGGGGTATGCTGTGCTTCTTGGCTCCATAATTTTATGTCTTTCATAAGAGATGGGAAATTTTCATTGATTATTTCCTCTATTATTGCTTCTGCCCCTTTTCCCTTCTTTTCTCCTTCTGGGACGCCCAGACACATACATTCATGCATTTCATGTTGTCATTCAATCCCCTGAGCTGCTGCTCATATTTTGCCATTCTTTTTCTTATCTGTTTTCTTGTGTGTAGGATTTCAGGTGTCTTCTCCAGCTCCTGAGTGTTTTCTTCTGCCTCTTGAGATCTGCTGTTGTATGTCTCCATTGTGCCTTTCATCTTGTATTGTGCCTTTCATTTCCATAGCTTTTGCCAGTTGTTTTTTCAAACTTTTGATTTCTATATTACGTTTGTCCAGTGTTTTCTTTATTGTCTTCATCTCTTTTGTTATATCTTCCCTGAACTCATTGATTTGGTTTTTTATTTGATTTAGCATATCTCTTTGAAAATCTTTAATAGATTGTTTCATTAAAGTGAAACAACATCTCAACTGTATCTTGACTGAGGTGTAAGTTTGTTCCTTTGGGCCATATCTTTGGTTTTCCTAGTGTAGATTGTAGTTTTCTGTTGTCTAGGCATCTGGTTTCCTTGGTTACTCCAGATTTTCCCAGACCAGAATGGGTTCAGGTCTCAGAATGGGGTTATAATCAGGGCGTATCTTAGAGGAATGACAGACTTTCCTGGGTTCTTTGAGGTCAGTCATCACTAAAAGCCTCTGCCTGCTTATTAGTTTATAGTTTGAATTCAGCGGTCTACATTTGTTAATTAAAATCCCAGCTGGAGCTCAACTGCACTGTATTCACTTGCTAGGAGAGTGCTGCTAGTTTCCACCACAGTGAGGTTTTGCAGCAAAGCTGATCTTAAAGAACCCAGAAGACTCATCTGTACTGGCAAGGGGAGCCCAGAAGACCAGGTATTACCTCTGGCTGATGAGTGAAACTGGGGGCCATGTACTAGCTCCAAAAGGGGGCTTTCTGTCCCTTTTTCTCTCTCTCAACCTCAGGGGCTCAGAAAAAATAGCTGCAGCCATTTTCAGTTTGCAGTGCTCTGATCCAGACAGGGGTGGAGATAACAGAGACATAGAGACAATTCAAATGCAGATGATAAATCCCTAGGGGGTTTATCTTCCCCAAGAGTAAGGAGGTGGGGCCCAGCTTTCCCTTCAGAACCAGATCCCAGAACCTGGGGGAAAACAGCCAAAACAGAAATTGAAGCCAAAACACATCTCCTTACACCAGTCGGGAGCGACAGGCTGACAGGCGTCACCTGCTGGGCAGGTTAGGAAAAGCACAGCAACTGTAAACCTAACAGGAAAGTCTGTCATTTCTCTGAGATACACCCTGAATATAACCCCATTCTGAGACCTGAACCCATTCAGGGGGCTCTCTGCGCAATTCTGCAGCTTTTCCTTACAGATTCTCAGGCATTCCTCCCAATGCAGGTTGGTGTACGACGTCTGGACAATCACGGTTGTCCCTAGCAGTTATTCCAGATTATTTACTAGTTGTTCCTTGTTTATTAGTTGTTCCAGGGGACTGACTAAATTCCACTCCTCTCTATGCTGCCATCTTGCCCCTTTTCCTCAAATATATTCTTGATTCCATATTACCTCGCTCCTCCCTTCCCCCAGTAATCTCACACCATTTATTAAATATCACGGCAATCCATCTAGTTACTCAGGCTAAATACCTGGGAGTCTGCCTTAAGTCCAGTTTCTCTCTCAAACACAGATCTAATCTATCAGCAAGTCTGGTTAGCTCTATTTTCAAAATATGTCAGAAATTGGATCACTTCTCTTCATTCACCTCCACTGTTACTATATCAGCCTAAATCACCCTCATCTCTTGCCTGCACTACCGCAATAGTCTCTTAACTCTCCTGCAACTCCATCTTCCCTCAGTCTATTCTTCATGCCAGGGTCATTTTCTTTAAACAAACATTAGATTACTACCCAGCTTCTCTTCATATTTGGAAAAAAATCTAAAACTCTACACAATCTGGCCCCTGTCAACTTTGCTCATTATGTTCAAACTAGACTGACCTAGCTGTTCTTGCAACAAACCAAGCTCACACCTACCATAGGCCCTTTACACCTGCTATTTTTGTTCCCTGGAATGTTCTTCCCCCAGATATCCATAAAACTTGTTGCATTATCTTTTTCAAGTCTTTAGTATTTTTCTTCTAAGTGAAGTCTTCCCTGACTAAGCCATCTAAAATAACTCATGCTACCATCCTCAGTACTCTTCCCTCTTCCCCTGCTTTACTTTTCTTCACAGCACCTACCACTAGTAAAAAAATTTTAATTAATTTCTGAATTTTCCATTAGAATGTAAGTTCCATGAAGATAAGAACTTTTTTTTCTTCAGGCTATACTTCAATAGTTCCTGGCATAAAACAAACACTCAATAAATGCAGCTATCATTATTAACCTACTCTCAGGAAAAACATACCTACATACTTCCTCTCTTCCAAGTTAAAAAAAAAAGCCCAAATTCTATAGAATGTGGGTGGCAGCATGGAAGAGAGGAGGAAAATGGAATCAGACAATCCTGGCTCTGTCACAGTGCAACCTTAGGCAAGTCAATGCCCCTTTCTGGTTCACCGTTTCCTCAATAGTACAATAGGGCTAACAGAGAATTGCATTAATCTCACAGATTTGCTCTGAGAATTAAATGAGATTAAGCTAAAGCAGGTAAAGGACTTAATAGAGTTCCTGGCAGACAGTACATATTGAATTATGCATATATTGTACTATCATTACCCAATAGCTGTTTGCCAAATTAATTAAATAATTATTAAGACAGTGACTATGTTCCCAAAGTCTTCCTTCTTCAAGGCTCAATATCCTCTATTCCCAACAATTCTTCATATAATTGTTCTAAAACCACTATCAAACACACATGCACACACACACACACATGCATCTACACGCACACACAACCACACACACAGAAAATACACTGTAAAGAAAGAAAAAAAGTTAAAAAAAAAAAAAAGAAAAAGAAAAGAAAGAACTGCTAACTCCAAGGGAGCACCACCCACAGACCCTCCACCAACTGACAGTTTCTTTTCTTGACTTGCCACCCATAGCTGGATGTTGTCTACCTTATCCACCATATAAAACAGTAAGCAACTGCTAAAAACAAACAAAAACAAAACAAAATACAAAAAGTAATAACATTATATGAACTGTGTTTCCTATTTGATTAAAAAAATATAAAGAACTGAGTGTTTATTTCCATAATTAACGAAGAACTTTTATACCCGTTTAAGCTATTATTATTAAAAGTGTTTGCAAAATGGTCAAGATTATAATATTGCTGAATTATATAAAAGTCCTTTTCATGTTGAGCTAACATTTGACTTTAGGACACACAAAAAAGAATATTTAGAACATGTAAAATAATATTTTTGGTTTTCCCATTTTGTTACCAAATTTCAAACCTTACGTGGAGGTTACTATAGTATATTTGACACCCTATATACTTGTTATTAGAGATGTGTATATATATGAAGGCTAGGCATGCTGTGTGTCTGAGCTTTGTCTAAATGATATGCATTCAAATTAAACAGAATATTCCAAATATGATCTAATGAACACAAAGTCCAGGAAGACTATTACCTCCTTTTGATATGGATACTATATTTTAATTAATGTACATAAGATATTCTGTGTTCCTTTCTTAAAGATGCTGAGTCACTTACTTTGCTCATACTGAATTTTTCATAAATTTATATCTCTATATGCTCTCCCCATAAACTGTTTAAAGCCAGTTCTCCTCCCAGGTTCCCATATGACTCTGTCAATAGAATCAAAGAATCTAAGAATAGAAAAATCTGTTACTGTGGAAAAATGACTTTACCTCTATGGCCTTAGTGTCCTTCTTGCAGAGTCAAAATTTAATGACTAGAAGTCTGAGAACAGTGAGGGATGCCAACTAAGGAAAAATCATTATGAACAATCACTTTACTTGACCGTATGAAGTGAAAAGAAATAAAATGAATTATGTGGTCACAGAGACACCACTCAACAGCAAACCTACAGACTTAATAGTTAACAACTCTTCCTTGGGGAAGCACAAAAGTGAGGAATATGTTACACATAGTTTTGAGGGCTCTAGGAAACCTATTATAGAAGCTTCCATTGTCCAGGTGCTACAAAACTCTTTGAGGAAAGCCTGGGCCATTTTATGCTCTGGTGTATCACCAGAGAAATTTCATCAGGAGTCTCAAAGATTACAGGTCAGTTTTTACAAGAGATGGCAAAGTATAATGGCAAGGCCTTTGCCACCAGGCAGACCTGAATTCTGCATGACTTACTAGCTAAATACCTTGGAACTGAGATGCTAACTTTTTCAAGCTGCAGTTTGCTTGCCAGCAAAACAGAAATATAATGGTAGCATGTTATTATGAATATCCCACATATATGCTTAAAAGTTTAGCATTAAGCATCTTTCATATCTTAGATATTCAAACATTATTTTCCTGACCTAATTCCTTTTGGGCTCCATGGAGAAAAGTAAAGAAAGGAATTGACTTATTCCTAGAACACCAAAGAAATACTTAGAAATTAACTTCTTAGTGAATGTAAGAATCCCTGCCTGTTGTATCTGTCCTGCTAGAATATAAGTCCCCAAAGTAAGAATCTGGTTTCTCATGTTAATAGAGTACTTCCAAGCATACAGAATCAACTGTAGGAATGAGGTTATTACAAAGTCCAGTCTCCTCAAGAGACAGACATATTGAGTCCTGGATTCTCTTCAAAGATGAGAAACATCCCACTTTTAGAATAAAGGCTACTCCAGTGGCCAGGTGATATTCTGATAAGCAAAATGTATTAAAAGTCCTATAATCTCTGATAAAATTCTCTTAATAAAACAGCATGTTATGGATGGGGTAAGTGTTTAATGGTAACTGGTTATTTTTATTGGCAGACACATAAGGGTGAAATCACTAAACCTTGGAAACCTGCCTTGGAATATTCCTGGCACCAGTGGGAATACAGAAGTTAAAAGGCAGCTATAAGGAGAGTGATGGCAAAGCCTTAATTTGCAGTAAAACAATTTTAGTAAACTAATCATGCAAATTCAAGCCAGAACTGAAGGACATGGGCAAGAACAGAGAACATCTCTTGGGCAGAAGATGACTCGTATACTTATGTACTCTCACAGGATGCTTTTTTTTTAAAAAAAATCTCTTTAAGCTGATTTTATAGCCTTCTTTAACCACTACAACAACATTTGAAAACTGACTATTGCTCTTACCCAGGAGTCCCAAACACTGTTTTGGGGAAGACTCATTTAGTTCAACTGTTAGGTTCCAACTCCCAATTGAACATGCAGTAATCTAGAGAAAACAGGCTTAGCAACATAAATGGCCTCAAGAGATGCTAGTTAAAGACTATGAGATCGGTCAGTAAATCAAGACTACTGTTTCACTTACGTAATAAACCAGAGTTAATTTACCACACAATGCCTTCACATGATATTTTCATTAGCAAGTGCTTTGTCCAAAATTAAATTTCGAGATATTTCATATTAAAAATATAGTAAAAGGTATGGCAGAACATACCCAAACCTAATTATAAGTATCTTTGGAAAGATGATTAAAGATCTGCTACTTTTAAAATTCCTCCAAAAAACCTACCTTTTATTCAGTTATTATCCAACCAGCTTGAATTTTACCCATTTATTCACTCATTTATTCATTTTATTCATATAACAATTACTTACTGAACATCTACTATCAGCCAGGTTGGTGCTACATTACTGGGGACAAAATTATGAACTAGAGACATAAGTTCCCCAAACTTACGTAGTTTATGTCTGCCATTTTCATTCCTGAGAAACATTTTAAAGGCAAAAAGTATCTCAAACAGCTTATTTTAGCTCATACACCAGAAAGCATCCTGTCCAAGAACAGGTCATAAAATAGCAATATTTCTAATATTATTACTAGAGTGATTTCTGGGGTCAATTTTTAAATGTGCTGCAAATCTTAAAATATTAAGAGAATTATAAAATAAAACTCTATGCAATGTCTCAGCAATAGGTTCGAAAACCTGGAGGAAACAGATGATTTCCTAGGAAAAAAAATAAATTGCCAACAATAAACCAAGGAGAAGTTGGGGGGAAAATGGATAGAGCAAAAAATAATTAAAGGTATTGGAGTGATAAGATCTACTATTATAAAAGTTACCAAAACTAGATGATTTGATAGCTAAGTTCTACCAAAACTTAAAAGAAATAAAATTCCCCAAATCATTTAACCTGTTTCAGATGATAATAATGGTGACAGCTAACACAAATAGTGCCTACCATGCCCAAGCCCAGTACTAAGCACTTTATAGGAATGCACTTACTCTTCACAAGAATTCAGTGAGGTGGGTGGTATTATTATCATCACTTTACAGATTAGGACCACAGAAAAAGACGGAAAGCTTCCCAATTCAATTTTAAGATCCTGGTAAAGATGGTTACCCAGCCCCTGTAACAGCAACAATTACAAAAGAACACTTATGGATACAATCTCACTTATGGATACAGATTCAGTCATTCTACTAACTCAAACATCAACAAACAGACCCCAGTAATGATCAAAAGAATAAACTATTGCTAATAGGCAATAAACTACATACCTCATTACAACTATAAATTAAAAGAAAAAAGTGATAATGTTAATAAATACAGAAAGGCATTTTTAAAAAAATCAGCATCGATCCCTAACAAAAATACTGAATAAATAGAAAGCTATTTAAAATATTTTCCAAAAACTAATAAAATACTCTGAACAGCAAAATACTGAAACATTTTCAATTAAAATAAGGAATTGGATGTTTTCTCTGCCTATTACTTTTCAATATTATTTGGAAAGTTCTAGAAGGTTTAGCAAATAAAATAAGACTATAAAATCAGTATAAACACTAGAAAAGGGAAGATAAACCTATCTTTTATCCTTTATTGATGATAATGAGCATATGCCAAAAAAATCAAAGAGATCTTTCCTTTAAAAGAAAAAAAACTCCAAAATAAAATAATTGGATATGGACATTGACTATGAGGTTTCCTTAAAATTTTAGCTTTCCCTTGTAATAGTAATAAGCACTGAGAAATGGAAATGGAAAATGTATTTTATTCAAAATATTGTAAAAACTGTAAAATACTTAAGAACAAATTTAATAGAAAGACACATGACCAAGTAAACTACAAAATCTTATCGAAGGAATAAAACAAAATACGAACAAATGAAAGATATACCATGTTCTTGGATGAGCATACAAATATCATTAAAATGACAGCTCTCCCCAATTAATATAAAAATTCAATTAATACACAAATTCTCATTAGAATTCCAATAAGGTTTATTTTTTATAATAGGGTAAAATAGTCTTAAAGTTCATATGATAGAATAAAGTTCCGAGAATAGCCAAACGTAGTATGAAAAAAAAAAATAGTGAGATAGGACTTCCCTTAGTTAATATTAGAACGTACCAAAAAGCCACTGTAATTATATCAATCTGAAATTGGCAAAGGAATAGACAAAAAGATCAAAAGAACAAAGCAAAGAATCCAGAACTAGATCCCAGTATAGATGAGCTTTTAATACATGAAAAAGTGGTATTTAAATCCAGTAGGAAAGGAAAGGTACTGGCACAACTGGATATTCATCTGTGAAAAAAATTAATCTCTATCTCACAATACATAGAATATCTACACAACATACGTAAGAAAAAATTCCAAACTGTATTAAAGATTTAATTTAAAAAGTAAATTTCTCAAAAGAAAACCTTTCCTCTGCAGAATCAAGGCACAGGAGAGACCTCTTAGAAAACCCAGAAGATACAAAAGATGGGCTTAACGCTGTGTAACAAATAAGAACTTTTTGTATAACAAAATCTATGATAAACAAAGTCAAGATATAACTGATAGATCTACGAAAAATAGCAAAGACTTAAAAAAATTCGTAAGAATAAGGCAAGTATCTCAATAAAAAAATAGGTAAAGAATATGAATAGGCAAATTCATAGAAAAATACAAATAAATGGCCAAAAAACTCAAGATCTTCAATTTCACTTCTACCTCAAATTCAGAGCTCTCACTAAGGCTAACGAAAATTAAAGTAATACTGAGATGTCATTCACCCTCATCAGTTTAGCAAAAATCACAAAAAAATGACACCCACTGCCAGCAGGGATTCATGTACGGAATGCTGTCACCCATTATTTGCACCCTTTGGGAAAACAACATGATATCTTTCAAAATTAAAAATATACAAGACCTTTGATTCAGTAATCCCACTCCTGGGAATTTACTCCACATAAGTATACATATAGAACGTTACATTTATGATGCTTTTATTCACCACAGTATTGTGCATAGAGAAAAAACAAACAAACAAACAAACAAGAAGCCAAAGCCAGAAGGAATATTAAATGCCTATCAACAGGAATAAATATGGGTCAACCCAAGCATACACTATCATGAAGCCATTAAAAGAGTTAATTACAGGGATGTGCACATGGATTGTTGAATGAGAAAAACAAGATGTACAGTCATGTATATGAAACCCAACACAATTTTATAAAACAATAATTAAAACCCTTATTATATATATATATATGAATATGTAAAAATTATATGATATATACATACAGGTGATGGAAAAAATACAGAAGGATCCATATCAGATTGTTAACATGGGTGACAAGGGGTCATGTGGAAATGTGTACTGTGTTTGGGTGATTTTTTGGTGGGGGAGAGGAAAATGGAGGGGGGTTTAAGGGAAAAGACAAACCAAAAAGTAATAGGAAGGAAAAAAGACTGTACCTAAATTTATCCCTGCATTTTGTTAAAATTCTATTTTTCTATATGTACATGTGTGTCTTTGTGTGTATATATACACATAGAGAGATGACTAAATAAGAATAAAATGTGCTATTACACAGAAATATAAATTTTGTTCAATCAAAACTTTACATATTAAATACCAAAACTTTATATCTTAAATTTTGATTGAAAAATTTTCTAAAATTTATCATACATCACTGATTTCTTATACAGGCTCTAAAAATCAATTTTATACTTTATTGATGATTTGACATCAATATGGTATAATGGGAAAAAAACACATGTATCGGAGTCTAGCAGACCTTTATTCATAACTGCTTTAATACCGATTTGTTCTGTGATCCTAAGCAAGTCTTTTCATGTTCTAAACTTCAGTTTTCTCATTTGTTGCATGTAGACAGCATCAGTGAAAACTAACAAAGTGTACTAAGTAGTTCTCATTATTAATTCAATTATAAGCTGCAATATGAAGATGCACTTGGGGCAAAGGACAGACCTCGAATGGTAAGTAAGCTATCTCTTTTCACTTAGTCTGTTTCTATTTATAGGTTGACTATTTCTCTCCCTCCCTTCTTTTACATGAAGTAGTGAGAATGGGTTGTTTAACAATCCAAATGTCGTAACTATGAAGATAGGACAATAGATAATATGATTTATCAATCAGCTATATTTCAGAATCAAAGAGTAAATCACAGAGCGAACTGTCAGCCTTCACTTCTCCTTGCTGTCAGTGTACCTACCTTAATGATAATCCTCTTAATTCCCCTTCTATCTTATTTAAAATGAGCATACAGACACTGAGCAAGAGCCTAAAGATCTCTACAATGAAAAAAAAAGCATATGAGCTTTAGAACCATACTCTGTTTATCTATGGTTCTCAGCTGTGTTCTGTAGAAGTGCTGCATATTATTGTACAGTTGCAACTACCAGGAAGATACTAATAAGAGGGGAAGGGGAAAAACCTCTCTCTGTAACCCAAAAGTTGGTTATCACATCTAAAATTTAATGATTATAGTTACAGTTATGCCCTTATAGCTCCCAAACCATATGTTTTCTATATCCAAGAGTTATTTATTGGTCATGAGCATTTCCTTTTTAAAACTGAAATTTTATGGGGGAAAGTATTTTCTACCAAAGGAAGGGTGAAACGCAGCTTGCTTCCAGGCAGCCAGATAAAAGATCTTTCAGAAAAATCTATATAAAGAGTAAGATAAAAGCCACAAAAGCCTGAAAATCTAATCAGGTGTTGCATGGATGCCAGTGACAGAAAGAAAAGAGGCAGCTAAGGTTTCCCAGATCTGGCTATATTGAAACTTTTTGAATATTGCTTTGAAATTTTTTACAATTAAACCTATCAAAACAGCATTTGTCATCCGCTTAAAAGATAAAATATGCATTGTGATGAGACCTAAAGGTACAAAGATCAATAAAACAAGGATGTTTGCCTTAAGGAACTCTCAGTTTGGGGACGTTGAGAAGAGGGAAGGAAGACTCAGACAGTAAAGAACTAATTACAGCACACTGAGTGCTCAATAAATGACAGTTATTAATCATATGATCAGGAGGTAGAAGGACTTGAAGTAAGGGGATTTCTTATACAGACTCTAATAATCAAATCCCCATCAGAATATTTTGAATAATGTCCTTTGAATACCACCTTAAGAAGTGTGGACTTTACCCTGTATATGATGACACCAAGATTTCTAAGCCCAGTGTGACAAAAACTGATATACCTTTTAAAAGAGCACTCTGGCAGCAATGTGCAAGCTTGCTTGTGCTAAAGCAGTGTGAAAAGATATATAAGGCATTAAAATATAGTGGTTAATGGGCCTTTCTGGACTGGGAAAATCTGACTGGGGTTGACCATATTAGAGGAGATGCTCACACAAAAATGCTACTTAGAGGCAGGGCAAGAAACAGAAAAACAATGGGTGAAAAACTCTCATCAACTAAACAAAATCTAAGTTAAAGGTCTAGAATAAGCTTAACTGAACACCAAAGGTTAGAGAACAAAGCCAACCAACAAGAAAACCCTAGGTAAAAGACTGTAAACAAGCTCCAGAATAAACTAATCAAGAAACTCAGGGAGAACCTAAGATGGTGGCTAGGAGAGACAGCAAAAAAACACCTCCATGAAAAATACTAGATAAAAGCCAGAAAGTGACCCAGAACACCAGTTCCAGCGATGCACCGGCTGGACAAGGTCTGCTAAATCCACAGGGACCGTGCACTTGGTGAAACCGGGAATCTGCGTTCTGAAATGAGTGAGTAAGCCCGATGAATATCCGGCAGACACACTGCGGTGTGGGAAAACTGTGGGTTGGCGTTTCAAGGTGGACTAGTTCTTTTTTAAAAAACCCAAAAGTGGCTGCAGATAAGGCAGCGAGAACTGCAAAGTGAAGTGCAGCAGGAACAGGCTGTGAGTATGCCTCAATATCTGGCACGGAAGATAGCCTTTCATGCACCCGCTGCTAATTGTCTCGGAGCAAGGAGCCAAAAGGGGAAAATAACCACGCCCCTTGCAGCCACCTTCCCAGTAGGCTGGGAATGCTCCTGCCTGGCTCCGGTGCCACAGCCCAGAGCCGCGTGCAAAAAAAAAACAAAACAGTGTGACAGGAAGTGTTTCCAGCATCATGAGCACACGCCACAATATCGCACGTGGACAGTAGTCTTTTGCGCACCCACAGCTAACTGTCCCGGAGCTGGGAAGGTGGAGCTGTGTGAAAAGGGGAAAATTAACATGCCCCATACAGCCATCCTTACAGCAGGCTGGGAATGCCCCTACACAGCCCGGTGGCCCAGAACTTCCCTTGAGGGACAGCGCACACTTGTGATGTAGCAAAACCTTCCCTCAGCAAAGGCCCTAGAAGGGCACTGCTTTGAAGAGAGACCCACTTGGAAATCCCAGGGACCATAAACCAATACCAAGGACTTGTGGGTCAGCGGCAGAGACAATCTGTGGTGAGACTGAAATGAAGGTTTAGACTCTTGCAAAAGTCTTAAATCTCCAGGAACACCTGAGAATTTTGATTACTAAAGCAGCCCTTCCTCCCTGACCACTCAGACACACACCCCACATTCAGGGCAGACAGCATCAACAACACACCCAAACTTGGTGCACCAATTAGACCCAAAAAGAATCAGACTCCCACACACCACAAGAAAGTTGGGTAGAAGTGACTTGAGGGGAACACGTGACTCGCAGACACCATCTGCTGGTTAGTTAGTGAAAGTGTACATAACCAAGCCGTAGATATGACAAATTAGAGATTAGACTTTGAATAATCCTACATATCCTAAAAGAACCCTATCAAGTAAAGCAAATGCCAAGAGGCCAAAAACAATGGAAAATTTTAAAGCATATGAAAAAACCAGACAATATGGATAACCCAAACCCAAACACCCAAATCAAAAGATCAGGGGAGACACAGTACTTGGAGCAGTTAATCAAAAAACTAAAGACAAACAACAAGAGCATGGCACAGGATATAAAGGACATGAAGAAGAGCATAGCACAGGATATAAAGGACATGAAGAAGACCCTAGAAGAACATAAAGAAGAAATTGCAAGAGTAAATAAAAAAAATAGAAGATCTTATGGAAATAAAAGATACTGTTGACCAAATTAAAAAGATTCTGGTTACTCATAGTACAAGACTAGAGGAAGCTGAACAATGAATCAGTGACCTCGAGGGCCACAGAATGGAAAATGAAAGAACAAAAGAAAGAACGGGGAAAAAAATTTAAAAAAATCAAAATGGACCTCAGGGATACGATAGATAATAAAAAACGCCCAAATATAAGATTCATTGGTGTCCCAGAAGGGGAAGAGAAGGGTAAAGGTCTAGAAAGAGTATTCAAAGAAAATTGTTGGGGAAAACTTCCCAAACCTTCTACATAATGTAAATACACAAAGCATAAATGCCCAGCAAACTCCAAATAGAATAAATCCAAATAAACACACTCCAACACATATTCTGATCAGACTGCCAAATACAGAAGAGGAGTAAGTTCTGAAAGCAGCAAGAGAAACGCAATTCACCACATACAAAGGAAACAACATAAGACTAAGTAGTGACTACTCAGTGGCCACCATGGAGGTGAGAAGGCAGTGGCATGACATATTTAAAATTCTGAGAAAAAATTCCAACCAAGAATACTTTATCCAGCAAAGCTTGCCTTTAAATTTGAGTGAGAACTTAGTTTTTTTACAGACAAACAAATGCTGAGAGATTTTGCTAATAAAAGACCTGCTCTACTTCAAATACTAAAGGGAGCACTACCGGTGAGAAACAAAGAAAGGAGACAGAGACATGGAGAAAGGTTCAGTACTAAAGAGATTCACTATTGGTTCATTAAAGGACAGTAAGAGAGAGAGGGGAAAAAATTTATCTGACAAACATAAACCAAAGGATAGGATGGCCGATTCAAGAAATGCCTTCACAGTAATAATGCTGAATGTAAATGGATTAAACTCCCCAATTAAAAGATACAGATTAGCAGAATGGATCAATGCATACAACATACTTATATGCAAATATGTTGCATACAAAAGACTCATCTTAGACACAGGGAAACAAAGAAATTGAAAGTATAAGGATGGAAAAAATATTTCATGCAAGCTACGGCCTAAAGAAAGCAGTAGTAGTAATATTAATCTCAGATAAAATAGACTTTAAATGCAAGGATGTTAGGAGAGACAAAGAAGGCCACTACATACTAACACAAGGGGCAATTCAACAAATGTAATTAACAGCACAGTCATATATATATATATATATATCTGAATATGATTAAAAGGGGAAATGTTAGATTGTATATATGGGAACAGAAGAAATAAATTTTGTAAATCCATGGTACTAAAGTATACTAACAGTGAACCATAAGTTCATGAACTTCAGTTAACAGTACAATTATTAAAATGTACTATCATCATTTGTAACAAATATACCACACCATGCAAGGAGTTAATAATATGTATTTTATGAATGATATTTTGTATAGCCACAACTTCTCTAATTTAACAAAAAATCAAGAGAACCAAAACAAAAAGCTCTTTTAAGTCTAGAAAACTCCTTAACCTAGAAGGAATAATAATAGAGAAAAGTTAACTTCTAAAAATAAATGTGTACTTGTAATCTATAGCCCTGCATTAAACTCCATTGATATCCCTTACTTTTCACTCCTCAAAATTGCAAAATAAATGAAATTTCAAATGCCAGTTAAAGAGCAACATTGACATCTTGTGGTGAACATCCTAAATTAAAGCATCAAATGTAATAATGAGTAAAGTGGCTTCACATTAAAGTCTGTTTACATAAAAACTAACTCAGAATGCAGACATTTCCACAGATTAAGAAAGAAAAGTTTAATTATCATCAAACACATTAGATGCTGGTTTGAAAAGAGATGCTAATGCTTTGGCAACATTAAAAATAGCCTAAATTCTTAACTAGTAGTCAAAGTAACTGAATAAAATATCAGGTGATTATTTTCCTTCCAAAGTTACAACATATCCATCTGAAAGAGGTTTAAAGTCCTGGTTACTTCAAAGTCCTCGCTTTTCTCAAGATTTCCTATTTTTTCATGACATTTTCTCACATGAAGTTGATGGAATAAATGCATACTAGTATACAACGGTACAGTGAGAGTTATTAACTAGAGTAAACTCTCAAAAACACTGGGTTGTAGTCCGGACTCCAAGTAGAACTATTATTTATTTCAATTCAATTTAATAAGCACCCACTGACTCTAACTATAACTATTATATATTTCAATTCAATTTGATGAACACTAACAGGTCAAGTCACTCTGCTAAACACTATAAGCGGTTCAAAGTTAAGTAAATCAAACTCCTTTTCTCTCATAACTCTCAAACTGATAGTAACAATAAACGTAAACCACAGGCAAAAGTGAACAAATATTAAGAGGAATGACAGAGGTAAGAAAAAAATATATATAGGAACTTACAGGAGAAAAGGATTAATTCTGCCCATGGGTAGAAATGAGACCATTTTAGCAGGGGTTCAAATGTTCAATTTCTGTACCTTAAAAATGGGAATAATATAATTTCCCCTACCTACCTCACAGGCTTGCTTTGAGAATAAAGTGAGAGTTAGGCAAATACTTTGAAGAGTCTAAAGTCCTATACAAATGCTAGCCTTTCTTAATCAGTCTGAAGCTCCTGGACACCAGGGATCCTGACTTAAACTTCATGTTACATAGTCCTGTGGTCCATCCATTATTTGTTGATCATTAAAAATATGCAACCACTCAGGATCCTGAAGATATTTCCCTATATTTTCTTCTAAAAGTTTTATGGTCTTAGCTGTAATGTTTAGGTCTTTGATTCATTTTGAATTAATTTTTGTATAAGCTGTGAGATAGGGGTCCTCTTTCATTCTTCTGGATGTGGATACCCAGTTCTCCAAGCACCATTTGTTGAAGAGTCTGCTCTGTCCCAGTTGTGTTGACTTGACAGCCTTATCAAAGATCAATTGTCCATAGATGAGAGGGTCTATTTCTGAAGGCTCAATTCCATTCCATTGGTCAGTATACCTATCTTTATGCCAGCACCATGCTGTTTTGACCACTGTAGCTTTATAATATGCTTTAAAATCAGATAGTGTGAGATCCTCCACTTCATTTTTCTTTCTCAAGAAATTTTTAGCTATTCAGGGCACCCTTCCCTTCCAAATAAATTTAATTATTGGTTTTTCTATTTCTGCAAAGTAAGTTGGGATTTCAACTGGTATTGCATTGAATCTATAAATCAATTTGGGTAGAATTGACCTCTTAAACATATTTAGTTTTCCAATATATGAATATGGTATGTCCTTCAATTTATTTAGGTCTTCCTTGATTTCCTTTAGCAACTTTTTGTAGTTTTCTGTGTATAGGTGTTTTATGCCCTTGGTTAAATTTATTCCTCAATATTTGATTCTTTTAGTTGCTGTTGCAAATGGAATTCTTTTCCTGACCTTGTGATAGGAAGTGGTTTCCTAGACCTTTACACCCAAAGCACGAGCAATGAAAGAAGAGATAGATAAATGGGATATCCTCAGAAATGAAAACTTTTGGCTTCAAAGGACTTTGTCAGGAAAGTAAAAGGCAGCCTATGCAATGGGAGACAATATTTGGAAACCACATATCAGATAAGAGTTTTATATCCAGAATATATAAAGAGACCCTACAATACAACAACAAAAAGATAAAGAACCCAATTTAAAAACAGGCAAAAGAAATGGACAATTTTCTGAAGAAGAAATACAAATGGCTAAAAAAACATATGAAAAGATGCTTAACTCCACTACCTATTAGGAAAATGCAAATCAAAAACCACAATGAGATATCATCTCACACCAGAAAATTACAAGTGTTGGAGAGGATGTGGAGAAACAGTCACATTTATTCACTTTTGTGGGAATGCAGAATGGAGCAACCGCTCTGGAAGGGAGATTGATGGTTCCTCATGAAGCTAAGTATAGAATTGCCATATGATCCAGCAATTCCAATACTAGGTAAATACTCAGAGGAACAGAAGGCTAGGGCACAAATGGACATTTGTAAACCAATGTTTATAGCAGCATTATTCATGATTGCCAAGAGGAGGAAACAGCCCAAATGTCCATCAACGGCAAGTGGATAAACAAATAATAGTTAAAACTCAGGAACAGATGTGACAGATCTAAGAGTTTACAATCTACGAACTTTTACAAGCTGTAAGACAAAATGAAGTCATGAACTATATAACAACATGGACGAGCCCTGAGGACATTATGTTGGGTGAAATTAGTCAGAAACAAGAGGACAAATACTGTATAGTCTCACTAATATGAACTAAGCATAATGACCAAACTCTGAAAGTTCAAGTTAAGAACACAGGTTATCGATGGTAGAAAGAGGGTGGAGATAGGGCATTTGATGCTGAAGGAGTATAGAATGTTCAACAGGACTGATTCTAAAGAACCAGAAATGGATAACACAATATTATGTGATCGTAGCACAATACTATAAGTATAATGAACAAAGTTGAGTGTAAATATGGTTAAAAGAGGAAGGCTAGGGGCATGTATGAAACCAGAAGGAAAGATAAAAGGATAAAACTGGGACTATATAACTTAGTAAAAACTAGAGTGGACAATGATAGTGATTAAACATAGAAATATAAGAATGTTTTTACGTAAGGGAGAACAAGTGAATGTCAACATTGCAAGGTGTTGAAAATAGGATGGTATATGGGGGAAGAATACAATTAATAAAAACTAGGGTCTATAGTTAACAACGACATTATAATATTCTTCATTAATTGTAAAAAAGGCAATACACCAAAGCTATTGTCAACAGAGGGGGATATAAGGGAGGTGTATGGTACTCTTGTTGTTTCTCCTTTTTAATTTAATTTAATTTTGCTTCTTTATTCTATCTTTTTTCTTCTTTTTTTTTTCTTCCCCTTCTTTTTTTTTTTTTGTGGAAGAAGTGAAAATGTTCTCACATACCTTGTAGTGGTGAAAGCATAACTATGCGATTATACCGGAAGCTACTGATTGTTCACTCAGGATGGATTGCATGGTATATGAATAAAGCTATTTAAAAAATAAACAGAAAGATACAAGTGCTGGAGAAGATGTGGAAAGAGAGAGATACCTATTCACTGTTGGTAGGGAAGAAGAATGGTATAGGTATAAGCTTGGAAGAACTGAAAGCAGGAACATGAACAGACATTTACATACTGGTGCTTATGGCAGCAGTATTTACGATTTGCAATGAATGGAGACGACCTAAGGGTACATGCAAGCGGTGAGCGAAGGGCGAAATATGGTGTGTACACAAAACATAGAACAGAGTACTGAATGAAGTCGTGAGGCATGCAACTAGGTGAAAGGAAACTTGAGGATATTATGTTGAGTGAAATAAGCCAGAAATGAAAGGACAAATATTTTAAGGCCTCACTAATATAAACTTACTATAATCAGCAAATGTTGAGAATTGAATTTGAGAGGATAGGCACCAGAGGATAGAATGTGGACAGAGACTGGGCAATTGTTATGATAAAGGACTGCAGTGTGTTCAACGAGGTTGTAAAGGTTCGTAGACTGTAAGCTCTTACAGCAGTCACATCTATTCCTGAGTTTTAACTGTTATATAAGAGATGTTTATTTGGTACAAAATTTATATTCTCTGCAGCATGCTTTCAAATATAACCTGTATGGTCAGTTTATTTAAACAACATGGTTGCATGGAACCTAGAATGGGGAATGAGATCATGTTACTCTGTACAGATTAATGTGATACCACAATGCACACCAGAGTACTTTGGGCAGAAAATAAAAAAGCATTTGCAAAGTCACCTTGAGGAACTGGGGGAAAATGTCATAATATTAAACTTCCTCACGTGAAGGATTCCTGATATTCCCGCAAGCATTAGGGGAATTCCAGTTTGATAAGTCAAGCCCTTGATCTTGGGGCTTGCCCTAATGAAACTTATTCTTGCAAAGAAGAAGTTAAGCCTACTTATAATTATGCCTTAAGAATCACCCCCAGAGAACCTCTTTTGTTGCTCAGATGTGGCCTCTTTCTCTCAGCCAACTCTGCAAATAAACTTAAAACCCTCCCTGCTATGTGGGACATGATCCTCGGGGGTGTTAAGTCTCCCCGACAATGAGGGACAGGACTTCCAGGGATGAGCCTGGCCCTGGCATCACGGGATTGAGAAAGCCTTCTTGACCAAAAAGGGGTAAAGAAATGAAACAAAATAAAGTTTCAGTGGCCGAGAGAGCTCAAATAGAGTCGAGAGGTCAATGTATAGGTTATTCTTATGCATTATATAGATATTCCTTTTTAGTTTCTAGTATATTAGAATAGCTAGAAGGAAATACCTGAATCTGTTGAACGGTAATCCAGTAGACTTGACTCTTAATGATAATTGTAGAACTATATTGCTTTTATCATGTGACCATGTGATAGTGAAACTCTGGTGACTGATACTACCTTTAACCAGTGTATGGGCAGATAAGAAATAAAATAATGACAAAAATATATACATAATAATAGGGGGGATAAGGGATATGAGATGGTTTGCATGATCTTTTTTATTTCTTTTTTAATTTTTTAATTTTTAATATATTTTTTTCTTTATTTTGGAGTAATGAAAATGCTCAAAAATCGATTGTGGCAATGAGTGCACAATTATATGATGATGTGTGCCACTGTATACTTTCGATGGATTATATGGTGTATGAGTATATTTCAAAAAAATTGCATTAAAAAAACATTACATGAAGAAAAAAATATGCAACCACTCAGCGTTACATCCTGGAATGAACTCGGGGTGGCAGGGGGTTCATTCCAGGTCTCTTTCTCTCTGCTGTGATAATGGGTATTAGTTCCAGAGACAGTGTTTCAAGGTTACATATCTCCAAACAGCACTGGGAATTTTATACTAAAGAATTTATGTTTAAAAATTCAGACTTCTGTGTTTTTTCACATAAAATAACAGATCAAGAAGTATCAATTTTATAAACCAAGTAGACATCAGAAAAAGAAAAGGTATATATATATTTAAAAAAAGACTCCATTCAGGGACAATGTTACCTGAGTTAAAGAGGGCAAACTATGAACAAAATCTGACAGACACAAAATTAGGTTTTCCAGACAAGCACTTCACACATATCAAGGCAAAATCTATGGGAAAAGAGGAGAATTTATGAGAGCAGACCATGGTTAATCTTTGCTAATGTCTGAAAGAATTATCATAGAAAATTCTATTTTATTCATTAAATTTCATAAGTATAATTTAAAGTTTCCAGTTGTAGAGCTAACTCCCTGGGTTCAGGTAATCTGGCAGATAAATAGATACTTAATATGGTTCAGAAAAAATGTATTTATATTATCAACTATAAATGAATTACACACTGGTGATGAGGAAGCCACAGTTAATAAGGCAATCTGAATTGCTGACACACCTGAGGAATCAGGAAGGTACCCTAGAAATGAAACCCCCAAGAGCCAAATCATTGCAAGATCAGTGTCAAACAATTGAGGAATTACTAAATTAACATGATGATTCTGCATTTACAGAAGGCTCTAAGCTTCTGTAAGCTTAAAAACTTACAGGTATTTAAGTAAAAAAGGTATTTAAGTAAAAAAGAAAACTCTCAGGTATTATGCTGTGGGCACCTTATAATCACTAGTCAAGGAAGGTTAAGTAACACTGCAAAAAAGATCTGTAAATCTTGCTTGTCAGAAAACCTTATCGGCTTTCACTCTAGTTCTTACTTGCTGTGTGCCTTCAGACAGATAAATTATATAAAGGCCTCTTGACCTCAGCTTCTACACTTAAAACAAAAGCTATAATCTCTAACATGTAAACACAAAAAACTTCTAAGAAAATAAGATAATAGATAAGAAAAATGTTTTGTAAATTAACATTAACATGTAAGATCACTGCTTCCAACTTGTGGAGAATCAGATAGGTTAAATCAACTAGGATGTCACAGTTAATTGAAGTCAAGGTCAATGCTAATTAAAGCATTCCGTATTGTATCATATTGCTTCCCAAGATCCAGAAGTCTTTCTTCTGTTCATCACAGAGCTTTCCATACTACTTGAATATCTCTGGTCTTTCAGCTTCTATGATGCTACTCTATCCAAATCCTCCTCTTCTCCCTGATTTTGTATTCTTTCTTTCTTTTAATTATACTGGTTTCTCTAATAATATCACAGCATCTCAGACCTGGAGAACATCTTAAAAGTAATTGTATCAATACCATCATTTTTCTGAGAGGAAAACAGAGATCAAGAAATATTAGTGACCCACTGACATTTTAAACTATTTCTGGACATTCCCCTCGTCACTATCTAAAACTCAATGAGTCCCAAACTGGTTAGGCTAAAAAACATGAGTTGTATATTTTGGAACCTCCCCGACTCCATCTCCACCATCTAATTACTTAATCCTGTCTGCTCTATTACATATTCTAAGCAGTCAGAGCGAACACACATCTCAGATAAGAATCAAAATTCAGCAAATGCATGTGGTTACTTTAGCAAAAATCATTGTCTCTCAAGAGCAATTTACACAGTCCATGTGACCAAACTCTATACCATCATGTGTAATAAGATACATGTTTTGCAAAGAAAGACCCATTTTATAGTGTTTATAAAATAGCCTTTTCTTCAATCATCCTTCTGGACTGTTCCTCTAGTAGATACAAAAAGAATGTCTAAAGGTCTAAAATTTATGATGTGTTCTGTAAACAGTAGAAAAATACTGCCAAAATCAAATTTCAATGAACAATCTGTCTGACTAAGGTGAACACAGGTTGAGTGTAACTGTTAACTCTGTTTTTTTTTTTTTTTGTTTTGTTTTGTTTTTTTTTGTTTTTTTTTAATCATCATTTTATTGAGATATATTCACATACCACGCAGTCATACAAAACAAATTGTACTTTCGATTGTTTACAGTACCATTACATAGTTGTACATTCATCACCTAAATCAATCCCTGACACCTTCATTAGCGCACACACAAAAATAACAAGAATAATAATTAGAGTGACAAAGAGCGATTGAAGTAAAAAAGAACACTAGGTATCTTTGTCTGTTTGTTTGCTTCCCCTACTTTTCTACACATCCATCCATAAACTAGACAAAGTGGAGTTTGGTCCTTATGGCATTCCCAATCCCACTGTCACCCCTCATAAGCTACATTTTTATACAACTGTCTTCGAGATTCATGGGTTCTGGGTTATAGTTTAATAGTTTCAGGTATCCACCACCAGCTACCCCAATTCTTTAGAACCTAAAAAAGGTTGTCTAAAGTGTGCGTAAGAGTGCCCACCAGAGTGATCTCTCGGCTCGTTTTGGAATCTCTCTGCCACTGAAGCTTATTTCATTTCCTTTCACATCCCCCTTTTGGTCAAGAAGATGTTCTCCATCCCACGATGCCGGGTCTACATTCCTCCCCGGGAGTCATATTCCACGTTGCCAGCGAGATTCACTTCCCTGGGTGTCTGATCCCACGTAGGGGGGAGGGCAGTGATTTCACCTTTCAAGTTGGCTTAGCCAGAGAGAGAGGGCCACATCTGAGCAACAAAGAGGCATTCAGGAGGAGACTCTTAGGCACAAATACAGGGAGGCCTAGCCTCTCCTTTGCAGCAACCGTCTTCCCAAGGGTAAAACTTATGGTAGAGGGCTCAACCCAGCAAACCACCAGTCCCCTATGTCTGTGGTCATGTTAGCAACCATGGAGGTGGGGTAGGCGAATACCCCTGCATTCTCCACAGGCTCCTCAAGGGGGCACTACATGTTTTTTTTTTTTTTTCCTTGTTTGTCTTTTTTCTTTTTTTTTTTTTTTTTTTTTTTTTTAATCATCATTTTATTGAGATATATTCACATACCACGCAGTCATACAAAACAAATTGTACTTTCGATTGTTTACAGTACCGTTACATAGTTGTACATTCATCACCTAAATCAATCCCTGACACCTTCATTAGCACACACACAAAAATAACAAGAATAATAATTAGAGTGAAAAAGAGCAATTGAAGTAAAAAGAACACTAGGTACCTTTGTCTGTTTGTTTGCTTCCCCTACTTTTCTACACATCCATCCATAAACTAGACAAAGTGGAGTTTGGTCCTTATGGCATTCCCAATCCCACTGTCACCCCTCATAAGCTACATTTTTATACAACTGTCTTCGAGATTCATGGGTTCTGGGTTGTAGTTTAATAGTTTCAGGTATCCACCACCAGCTACCCCAATTCTTTAGAACCTAAAAAAGGTTGTCTAAAGTGTGCGTAAGAGTGCCCACCAGAGTGATCTCTCGGCTCGTTTTGGAATCTCTCTGCCACTGAAGCTTATTTCATTTCCTTTCACATCCCCCTTTTGGTCAAGAAGATGTTCTCCATCCCACGATGCCGGGTCTACATTCCTCCCCGGGAGTCATATTCCACGTTGCCAGCGAGATTCACTTCCCTGGGTGTCTGATCCCACGTAGGGGGGAGGGCAGTGATTTCACCTTTCAAGTTGGCTTAGCCAGAGAGAGAGGGCCACATCTGAGCAACAAAGAGGCATTCAGGAGGAGACTCTTAGGCACAAATACAGGGAGGCCTAGCCTCTCCTTTGCAGCAACCGTCTTCCCAAGGGTAAAACTTATGGTAGAGGGCTCAACCCAGCAAACCACCAGTCCCCTATGTCTGTGGTCATGTTAGCAACCATGGAGGTGGGGTAGGCGAATACCCCTGCATTCTCCACAGGCTCCTCAAGGGGGCACTACATCTTTTTTTTTTTTTTTCCTTGTTTGTCTTTTTTCTTTTTTTTTTTTTTTTTTTTTTTAACTTTCCCTTCTTTTTTCAAATCAACTGTATGAAAAAAAAAGTTAAAAAGAAAACCAACATACAATAAAAAAACATTTCAAAGAGACCATAGCAAGGGAGTAAGAAAAAGACAACTAACCTAAGATAACTGCTTAACTTCCAACATTTAACTCTGTTTTGAAATGCATTTATTTTGGTAGCCTGCCTCCTGAGAAAATGTCCTTGATGATCTACCACATTTACAATTAAAAACAAATTTTAAAGTCTTTCAAAATTAAGCCTAGATACTATGAAAATATAAAGCAGAGGCACTTAAACCTGTGAGCATGAAATTCATCAAAGATCCTTTGGCTTGCCAAACATAATTCTTCTCAGATGAACAGCAGGACAAAACTATATTCCATGTTTGGGGTGTTGGAGAGCTTTTCTAGTGATGCTGTAGTTGTTAAAACTTTTATAACTCTAAATTGTGGACCTCTATTTGGTGTTCGAAGATCTGAAAACAGTTCATGTCCCTTTTTAAGATTAGTGGCTTCCAACCACTCTCTCCCACTGTCCAGAGAAAGGAAATGGCTTTCTAAAGGTTTTGTGAAAGAGATAAACTTAAATCACTGTAGCTACAAAATTTATGAAGCTCTCACTAAAAAATGCTAAGTCTGAATAACAGCTTTTAAAACTCCCATATATTTTCCCAGACTGAAATGCCACAAATTCAAGATGAGGAATATTCTTTAGAAAATTCAGGGTGACTCCTGAGAAATTTCTTACCGTAGCAAAGAGAAGACATCATAAGAATTGCGAACACAGTTCTGATCCACCTGAAGAAGACTATTCTTCTGAACATTCGAATAACTCTGAAAGATATTTATAAACAAATTAATCAAGGTTAAAAAATAAAACTTGTATACAAGTTGTTCATTATTTCTGTCTTTTTATTATAATTTATAAATGGTCCAGTTAATTGAAATTGTTAAAAAAAGGTGTAAGTACAATTTTCATATAACTGAAGTCTACACTTTTAGACAAGTGATTTTAAAATAACCATCTTCCCATGGAAACAATGTTTTACTTTATAAATTGTGGTGAATTTCCCAGGGAAACTCAGAAGTCTTTTTAATGTATTATGTGACTGAAGAAGAGATTAAAAACAACATTGCGATTATGCCTAGCCATCATATGTAATGTTTTTATGGGGGGAAAGGCATTCCAAGTCCTACTAAGAATACCATAGACAAATATTACCACTCCAGTGGTACAAAGGTGGTGGAAATAAGGATGGTTTCTAGAAAGAACACAAAACAATCCCATTAGAAGAACAGAACAGATATCTCTGTTATTTAAGGCAAAGTAAAGTTTGTTAAAAACAAAGACTCTGGCCCTAGACCACCTGGATTAACATTAAGCCCTCAATACTCACACTCTGTCATCTTGAACCAGACTCCTAAACTCTCTTACTTTAACCTTGTCTCTTCATCTGTAATATGGGATGGTGATTAGTATCTACTTCACAGGTTGCTGAGGGGATTTAATGACTTAATGTTTGTAAAGTGAAAGGTATGTAGTTAAGCACTATTAAGTGTTTGCTATTAGGCTAGTATACGCATTTTTTTAAGTCACAGCTCTGCAGACATTAAAAGAATGTTAGAGTACTATGAACAACTTTATGCTAACAAGTTTAATATTAATTCCTAAGAAAGACACCACACACAAAAAAGAAAAAAGAATATTATAGATGAATATACCTCATGAACATAAGACAAAAAAAAAATCCTTAACAAAATATTAACAAATTGAATCCAGTAATCCTTTACAAGGTTAAAACAACAATATATCATTATTAACTAGATTTATCCTCAGAATGTGAAGGTGATTTAACATTTAAAAATCAATCAATACTAAAGCAGTCAAGCCAATGCAACTGGGACAGAGCAACTTCTTCAATAAATGGTGTTTGAAGAACTAAATATCCACATCCAAAAGAATGAAAGAGGACTCCTATCTCATACCTTATACAAAAATTAAGTAGAAATGGATCAAAGACCTAAACAGTAGAGCTAACACCATAAAACTTTTAGGAGAAAATCAGGGAAATATCTTAAAGATCTTGTGATAGGAGGTGGTTTCCTAGACCTTACACTCAAAGTACGAGCAAAGTAAAAAGAAATAGATAAATGGGATCTACTCAAAGTTAAACACTTTTGTACATCAAAGGACTTTGTGAGAAAAGTAAAAAGGCAGCCTACACAATGGTAGACAACATTTGGAAACCACAAATAGATAAGGGTTTAATATCCAGAATATATAAAGAGATCCTACAACTCGAAAGAAAAAAGACAGCACCCAATTTAAAAATGGGCAAAAGACATCGACAGAGGTGGCAAGATGGCAGCTGTGCCAGTTTGAATGTATTATGTACCCCCAAATGCCATTATCTTTGATGTAATCCTGTGTGGGTGGACCTATCAGTGTTAATTAGATTGTAATTCTTTGAGTGTTTCCATGGACATGCGCCCCACCCAACTGTGGGTGATGACTCTGATTGGATAATTTCCATGGAGGTGTTGGCCCGCCCATTCAGGGTGGGTCTGAATTAAATTACTGGAGCACTATATAAGATCAGACAGAAAGAGCAAGCTGCTACAGCCAAGAGGGACACTTTCAAGAAAGCACAGGAGCTGCAGATGAGAGAGAATTTGAAGACAGCCGTTGAAAGCAGACTCTTGCTCTGGAGAAGTTAAGAGTGGACAAATACCCCAAGTGCAACTAGGAGTGACATTTTTGAGAAACTGCAGCCTAGAAAGGAACGTCCTGGGAGAAAGCCATTTTGAAACCAGAACTTTGGAGCAGACACCAGCCACATGCCTTCCCAGCTAACAGAGGTTTCCTGGACACCATTGGCCATCCTCCAGTGAAGGTACCCGATTGCTGACACTTTATGGCCTTAAGACTGTAACTGTGCAACCAAATAAACCCCTTTTATAAAAGCCAATCCATCATTGGTGTTTTGCATTCTGGCAGCATTAGCAAACTAGAACAGTGGCATAGAGAGGAGTGGAAGTTAGTCCCCTGGAACAACTAATAAACAACCAGGAACAACTAGTAAATAATCTGGAATAACTGCTAGGGAACAACCGTGACTGTCCACACATCATATACCACCCTGGATTGGCAGAAATGCCTGAGATCACAGCATACAATCTGTAAGTAAAAGCTACGAAACTGCCCCAGGAGCCCCATCCCCCCTTGGGAGGCTGAACAGCAAAGCCTTGCTGTGGTAGAAAGCAGCACTCTCTGAACAAGTGAATATACCTCAGTCCAGCTCCATCTGGGGTTTTAATTAACAAATGTGGACTGCTCAACACAAGCTACAAACTCCCAACAATCAGAGGCTTTTAGTGATGACTGACCTTAAAGAAGCAGAAGACTCATCTGTCCTGGGAGGGGGAGCCCAGAAGACCAGGTGTTATCTCTGGCCAACAAGTGAAACTGGGGGCCCGTGGACTGGCCCTGAAAGGGGGCTTATTGTCCCTTTTTTTCTCTCTCAATCTAAGCAGCTCAGTGGAGAAAACCTCAGCATTCTGACCCAGACAAGGGTGGAGACAGCAGAGTCAGAGAGACAAAGAACCTATTTAAATGCAGATGATAACTCCCTAGGGAGTGTATCTTCCCTAAGAGGAAGGAGGTGGTGCCCAGCTCATCTACCACCTTCCATTCAGAACCAGAACCAGACCAAAGAGCCTGGGGGAAAACAGCCAAAACAGGAACTAAGGAGGCCACAACTCCTTACACCAGTCAGGAGTGACAGACTCACAGGTGCCACCTGCTGGGAAAGTTAGGAAAAGCACAGCGGCAAGATGCCTCACAGGTTATGTCAATCTTCTAAGACAAACACTTAGGGAAAACTGATACTATTGCCCCTTTCTGAGACCTGAGCCTGTTCTGGTCTGGGAAAACCTGATTGGGTTAAGAAAGAACACCAGATGCCTAAACAACAGAAAACTACAACCTACAATAAGAAAAATGAAGTTATGGCCCAGTCAATGGAGCAAACTTACACTTCAACTGAGATATAGGAATTGAAACAACTAATGCTAAATCAATTAAACAAGTTTAGGGAAGATATGGCAAAAGAGATGAAGCATATAATGAAAACACTGGGCAAACATAAGGTGGAAACTCAAAGTTTGAAAAAACAACTGGCAGAATCTATGGAAATGAAAGGCACAACACAAGAGATGAAAGACACAACGGAGACATATACAGTAGATCTCAAGAGGCAGAAGAAAATACTCAGGAACTGGAGAACAAGACACCTGAAATCCTACGCACAAAAGAACAGATAGGGAAAAGAAAGGAAAAATAGGAGCAACGCCTCAGGGAATTGAATGACAACATGAAACACATGAATGTACAAGTCATGGGTGTCCCAGAAAGGGAAGAGAAGGGAAAAGGAGCAGAGGCAATAATAGGGAAATAATCGATGAAAATTTCCCATCTCTTATGAAACACATAAATTATGGATCCAAGAAGCACAGCGTACCCCAAACAGAATATATCTGAATAGGCCTATGCCAAGACACTTAATAATCAGATTATCAAACGTCAAAGACAAAGAGAGAATCCTGAAAGCAGCAAGAGAAAAGAGATCCATCACATACAAAGGAAGCTTGATGAGACTATGTGCGGATTACTCAATAGAAGCCATGGAGGCAAGAAGGAAGTGGTGTGATATATTTAAGATACTGAAAGAGAAAAACTGGCAACCAAGAATCCTATATCTGGTAAAACTGTCCTTCAAATATGAGGGTGAGCTTAAAATATTCTCCGACAAACAGACAATGACAGAGTTTGTGAACAAGATACCTGCTCTGCAGAAAATATTAAACAGAGCACTAAGACAGATAGGAGAAGACAGGAGTGAGAAGTATGGAACACAATTTTGGTAGTGGTAGCACAACAATGTTAAGTACATTGAACATAGATGACTGTGAGTATGGTTGAAACAGGGAGGTTAGGAGCATGTGGGACACCAGAAGGAATGAGGAAAGATAAAGACTGGGACTGTATAACTCAGTGAAACCTAGAGTGCTCAATAATTGTGATAAAATGTACAAACATGTTTTTATACAAGGGAGCACAAATGAATATCAACCTTGCAAGGTGTTAAAAACAGAGTGGTACTGGGGGGAAAATACAATCAATGCAGACTAGAGACTATAATTAACAGAAACATTGTATTATGCTTCCTTTAATGTAAAAAAGGCAATATACCAAAGCTAAATGCATGTAAGAGGGGGACATAAGGGATGGGTTTGGGACTCTTGACATTGTCTGACCCTTTATTCTACTTTAGTTTAATTCTATCTTTCCTTTTGTGGCTTCCTAGCTGTCATTTTTTTCTCTTTTTTCTTTTTCTTTTGTCTCTCTACCTTCTTTGACTCTTCCTCCTTTGTGGAAGAAATGGAGATGTCTGTATATAGATAATGGTGATGGTGGTGAATACATAAATACATGACTATACAGGGAAGCATCAATTGTTCACTTAGAATGGAATGTACGGTGTGTGAACAAAACCATCTTAAAAATAAAAAACAAAAACCGCGTTGATGAAGAAACCCTGAGGGCACTATATTGAGTGAAATATGTCAGACACATAAGGACAAATATTGCAGGGTCTCACTGATATGAACTAATTATAAAATGCAAACTCCATAGACATGAAATATAAGTTACCAGGATATAGAATAAGCCTAAAGAAGGGGGAGCAGTTGCTTATTATGAGCAGAATGTTCAACTAGGTTGAACTTAAGTGTTTGAAAATGGATAGAGGTGATGGTAGCACATTGTGAGAATAACTAACAGTGCTGAATGGTGTGTGAATGTGGTGGAAAGGGTAAGCTCAAAGTCACGTATGTCACCAGAAGGAAAGCTGGAGGTTAAAATATGGGAATGTATAAACAGAGAATCTTGTGGTGGGGCAATGTCCATGATTAACTGTACAAATATTAGAAATCTCTTTCATGAACTAGAACAAACATATGACACTATAACCAGAAGTTAATAATAGAGGGGCAAACAGGGGGAAAAAATACATATTGCAAACTATACACTACTTAGTAGTATTTTAACACTCTCATCAACAGTAACAAATGTACTATACCAATACTACGAGTCAATAATGGAGGGGGGGTGGTTAGGGGTATGGGAGGATTTGAATTTCCTCTTTTTGCCTTTCTTTCTTTTCTGGAGTAATGAAAATGTTCTAAAAATTGAAAACAAAATTAATTGTGGTGATGGATGCACAGCTGTATGATGGTACCATGGCAACTGATTGTATACTTTGGATCTTTGGATAAGCATATGGTATGTGAACAATCTCAATAAAATTAAATTAAAAAAAAGACATGGACAGATACTTTTCTGAAGAGGAAATACAAATGATTCAACAACATATGAAAAGGTAATCAACTTCACTGGCATTATGGAAATTCAAATCAAAACCACAATGAGATATCATCTCATACCTAATAGAATGATCATTATAAAAAAAAAAAAAACAGAAAATTACAAGTGCTAGATAGGATGTGGAGGAAGAGGCATACATTCACCATTGGTGGGAATGTAGAATGGTACAGCCACTCTGGAAGTCATTGTGGCTATGACTCAGGAAATTAACTATAGAGCTGCCATATGATCCAGCAATTCCATTACTAGGTATATACTCAGAGGAAACGAAAGCTAAGACACAAAAGGACATTTGTAAACTGTTGTTTATAGTGACATTATTCATGATTCCCAACAGATGGAAACAGCCCAAATGTCCATCAATGGACAAGTAGATAGACAAACTGTGGTATATACATACGATGGAATATTACACAGCTGTAAGACAGAATAAAGTCACAGAGCACATAACAACATGGATGAACCTTGAGGACATTATGTTGACTGAAATTTGCCAGAAACAAAAGGACAAATACTGTACCGTCTCAATAGCATGAACTAACATTAATGAGCAAACTTTGAGAGTTAAAGCTGAGAACACAGGTTATCAGGAGACAAAAAAGAGGGTAGAGATTGGGCATTTGGTGCTCAAGGAATATAGAATGTTCAACAGGATTGATTGTATAGATCCAGAAATGAAAAGCACAATTCTATGTGATGGTAGCACAATACTGTAAGTACACTGAACAAAGACAACTGTGAGTCAAGTTGAAAGAGGAAGGCCAGGGACATGTACAACACTAAAAAGAAAGATAGAAGATAAAGACTGGGACTGCAAAAGTGAGTGAAACCTAGAGTGGTCAATTACGGTGATTAAATGTAAAAATGAAAAAAATGGTTTTACATGTGGGAGAACAAATGAATGTCAACTTTTCAAGGTGTTGAAAGTGGGATGGTATTAGGGAAAAATATAATCAATGAAAACTAGAGTCTATAATTGACAGTAACACTGTAATATGCTTCCATAAATTGCAACAAAGTCAATATACGAAACCTAAAGGTGTATAAGATGGGGATAAAAAGGAGGAGGTATGGGATTCTTGATGGTGGTATTGTTTTCTGACCATTTTATTTTATTTTATTTTATTTTATTTTTTCTTTTATCTTTTTTATTATTCAGATTTTAATTTTTTTATTTTTTTGGAGTAAAGAATGTGTTCAAGGGCTGATTGTGATGAATGCACAACTATATAATGATACTGTGAACACCTGATTGTACATCATGGATGACTGTATGTTATGTGAATATATCTTTATAAAATTGTGCAGGGGAAAAAATAAACAGAGAGATACAAGTGTTGGAAAAAACATGGAGAGAGAAATGTACCTATTCACTATTGGTGGGGAAATAGAAAGGTGCAACCCATGTGGAGGGCAGTGTGGTGGTTCCACAAGATGCTAAGCATGGGATTGCCATAAGGTCCTGCAACCTCATTAATGGGTATATACTTGGAAGAACTGAGAGCAGGGATATGAATGGACATTTGCACACTGGTGTTTATGGCAGCAGTATTCAGGATTTGCAATGAATGGAGGTGGCCTAAGGGTACATCAAATGATGAACAGAATGGTGAACTGTGGTGGATGCATACAATAGAATATTGGGCAACTGCAGGAACAAATGAAGTTGTGAGGCATGCAATAAGGTAAATGGATCTTGAGGAAAACATTTTGTGTGAAACAAGCCAGAAATGAAAAGACAAACATTATAATGCCTCACTAATACAGACTAACTATAATGTGCAAACTCTGAGAACTGAATCTTAGAGCACAGGTTATCAGGGGAAGGCTTATTGTAAAGTCCCCAGATTACAATAAGCTCTTACAGCAGTCACATCTATTCCTGAGTTGTAATGGTTATTTCTAAACTTTGAGATGCTGAGCTCTTTGTATATAACCTGGTCGGTCCCTGGAACTTTAAGTATCTGTGTGACACCTTGAGACTCAGAGCTCGAGTTCAGCAGCTGTGAATGTCAGTATTACTCCATACAGCAAATGCTAAAAAAAAATTGAAAAGGAGTTCAGACTTCCGTTAGAGATATGAATGAAGTGGATCAGGACTAAGGCAAATCAGTCTCAAGAGAAAAAGACAATATTGACTGTGTTTTAAAACTTCAACTTCTGTGTGAGACCAAAGGAAGAGATGTTTATTTGGTGCAAAATCTATACTTTTTGTAGCACACTATATAATTAAACTTGTATGATTGGTTTATTTAAACACCAAATTACATGGAACTTTGAACAGGGAGTGAGGTCTGGTTGGTTTATACAGAGTAGTGTGAAACCCCAATAAATCCCAAAGTAACTTGGCAGAGAATAAAAATGTATTTGCAAAGCCCCCCTGAGAGACTGGGGGAAAATGTGGAAATATTAAACTTCCCCAGTTGGGAAATTCTTGATATTCTCACAAGTTTTGGGGACTACCAATTTAAAAGGCCAAGACCTCAATCTTGGGGCTTGCCTTTATGAAGCTTGTTACTGCAAAGGAGAGGCTAATCCTACTTATAATTGTGCCTAAGAGTCACCCCCAGAGAACCTCTTTTGTTGCTCAGATGTGTCCTCTCTCTCTCTCTAAGCCCACTCAGCAGGTAAACTCACTGCCCTCCCCACTACATGGGATGTGACTCCCAGGTGTGTAAATCTCCCTGGCAGTGTGGGGCATGACTACTGGGGATGAGCCTGGACACGACATTGTGGGATTGAAAAAGCCTTCTTGGAGCAAAAGGGGGAAGAGAAATGAAACAAAATAAAGTTTCAATGGCTGAGAGATTTCAAATGGAGTCAAGAGGTCATTCTGAAGGTTATCCTTATGTATTATATAGATATCCCTTTTTAGTTTTTAGTGCATTGGAATAGCTAGAAGGAAATACCTGAAATTGTTGAACTGCAACCCAGTAGCCTTGATTTCTGAAAGGTTATATAACCACATAGCTTACATGGTGTGACTGCGTTCTTGTTAAAACCCTGTGGCCCACAAACTCTTTTTCCAGTATATGAACAGATGAGTAGAAAAATGGGAACAAAAATTAAATGAGTAATAAGGAGGCTGGGGGGAATGGGATGTTTTGGGTGTTCTTCCTTACTTGTATTTTTATTCTTTGTTTTTGGAGAAATGAAAATGTTCAAAAATAGACTGTGGGGAGGCGGGGCAAGATGGCAGACTGGTGAGCTGTATGTTTTAGTTACTCCTCCAGGAAAGTAGGTAAAAAGCCAGGAACTGCGTGGACTGGACACCACAGAGCAATCTGTCTTTGGGCATACTTCATACAACACTCATGAAAACGTGGAACTGCTGAGATCAGCGAAATCTGTAAGTTTTTGCGGCCAGGGGACCCGCGCCCCTCCCTGCCAGGCTCAGTCCCGGGGGAGGAGGGGCTGTCAGCTCCAGGAAGGAGAAGGGAGAATTGCAGTGGCTGCTCTCATCGGAAACTCATTCTACTGATTCAAACTCCAACCATAGATAGACTGAGGCCAGACACCAGAGACTCTGAGAGCAGCCAGCCCAGCAGAGAGGAGACGGGCATAGAAGGAAAACAACACGAGAAGCTCCAAAGTAAAAGCAGAGGATTTTTGGAGTTCTGGTGAACACAGAAAGGGGAAGGGCGGAGATCAGGCCTTGAGGCGCATATGCAAATCCCGAAGCAAGGCTGATCTCTCTGCCCAGGGCACCTTTCCTTAATGGCCCTGGTTGCTTTGTCTATTAGCATTTCAATAACCCATTAGATCTCTGAGGAGGGCCGGTTTTTTTTTTTTTTTTTTTTTAAATCCTTTTTGCTTTTTCTAAAACAATTACTCTAAGAAGCTCAATACAGAAAGCTTCAAAGAATTGAAATTTGGGCACGTCAAGTCAAGAGCAGAAATAAGAGAGCTCTGAGACAAAAGGCAATAATCCAGTGGCTGAGAAAATTCACTAAACAACACAACTTCCCAAGAAAAGGGGGGTGTCCGCTCACAGCCACCATCCTGGTGGACAGGAAACACTCCTGCCCATCGCCAGCCCCATAGCCCAGAGCTGCCCCAGACAACCCAGTGTGACGGAAGTGCTTCAAATAACAGGCACACACCACAAAACTGGGCGTGGACATTAGCCTTCCCTGCAACCTCAGCTGAATGTCCCAGAGCTGGGAAGGGGGAGCAGTGTGAATTAACAGAGCCCCATTCAGCCATCATTTGAGCAGACTGGGAGCCTCCCAACACAGCCCAGCAGCCCAGAACTGCCCTGGGGGGACGGCACTCACCTGTGACATAGCACAGTCATCCCTCAACAGAGGACCCGGGGTGCACAGCCTGGAAGAGGGGCCCACTTGCAAGTCTCAGGAGCCATACGCCAATACCAAAGACTTGTGGGTCAGTGGCAGAGACAAACTGTGGCAGGACTGAACTGAAGGATTAGACTATTGCAGTAGCTTTAAAACTCTAGGATCATCAGGGAGATTTGATTGTTAGGGCCACCCCCCCTCCCCGACTGCCCAGAAACACGCCCCACATACAGGGCAGGCAACACCAACTACACACGCAAGCTTGGGACACCAATTGGGCCCCACAAGACTCACTCCCCCACTCACCAAAAAGGCTAAGCAGGGGAGATCTGGCTTGTGGAGAACAGGTGGCTCGTGGACGCCACCTGCTGGTTAGTTAGAGAAAGTGTACTCCACGAAGCTGTAGATCTGATAAATTAGAGATAAGGACTTCAACTGGTCTACAAACCCTAAAAGAACCCTATCAAGGACAGCAAATGCCACGAGGCCAAAAACAACAGAAAATTATAAAGCATATGAAAAAACCAGACGATATGGATAACCCAAGCCCAAGCACCCAAATCAAAAGACCAGAAGAGACACACCTAGAGCAGCTACTCAAAGAACTAAAGATGAACAATGAGACCCTAGTACGGGATATGAAGGAAATCAAGAAGACCCTAGAAGAGCATAAAGAAGACATTGCAAGACTAAATAAAAAAATGGATGATCTTATGGAAATTAAAGAAACTGTTGACCAAATTAAAAAGATTCTGGACACTCATAGTACAAGACTAGAGGAAGTTGAACAACGAATCAGTGACCTGGAAGATGACAGAATGGAAAATGAAAGCATAAAAGAAAGAATGGGGAAAAAAATTGAAAAACTCGAAATGGACCTCAGGGATATGATAGATAATATGAAGCGTCCGAATATAAGACTCATTGGTGTCCCAGAAGGGGAAGAAAAGGGTAAAGGTCTAGGAAGAGTATTCAAAGAAATTGTTGGGGAAAACTTCCCAAATCTTCTAAACAACATAAATACACAAATCATAAATGCTCAGCGAACTCCAAATAGAATAAATCCAAAAAAACCCACTCTGAGACATATACTGATCACACTGTCAAACATAGAAGAGAAGGAGCAAGTTCTGAAAGCAGCAAGAGAAAAGCAATTCACCACATACAAAGGAAACAGCATAAGACTAAGTAGTGACTACTCAGCAGCCACCATGGAGGCGAGAAGGCAATGGCACGATATATTTAAAATTCTGAGAGAGAGGAATTTCCAGCCAAGAATACTTTATCCAGCAAAGCTCTCCTTCAAATTTGAGGGAGAGCTTAAATTTTTCACAGACAAAGAAATGCTGAGAGAATTTGCTAACAAGAGACCTGCCCTACTGGAGATACTAAAGGGAGCCCTACAGACAGAGAAACAAAGACAGGACAGAGAGACTTGGAGAAAGGTTCAGTACTAAAGAGATTCGGTATGGGTACAATAAAGGATATTAATAGAGAGAGGGAAAAATATGGCAAACATAATCCAAAGGATAAGATGGCCGATTCAAGAAATGCCTTCACGGTTTTAACGTTGAATGTAAATGGATTAAACTCCCCAATTAAAAGATATAGATTCGCAGAATGGATCAAAAAAAATGAACCATCAATATGTTGCATACAAGAGACTCATCTTAGACACAGGGACACAAAGAAATTGAAAGTGAAAGGATGGAAAAAAATATTTCATGCAAGCTACAGCCAAAAGAAAGCAGGTGTAGCAATATTAATCTCAGATAAAATAGACTTCAAATGCAGGGATGTTTTGAGAGACAAAGAAGGCCACTACATACTAATAAAAGGGGCAATTCAGCAAGAAGAAATAACAATCGTAAATGTCTATGCACCCAATCAAGGTGCCACAAAATACATGAGAGAAACATTGGCAAAACTAAAGGAAGCAATTGATGTTTCCACAATAATTGTGGGAGACTTCAACACATCACTCTCTCCTATAGATAGATCAACCAGACAGAAGACCAATAAGGAAATTGAAAACCTAAACAATCTGATAAATGAATTAGATTTAACAGACATCTACAGGACATTACATCCCAAATCACCAGGATACACATACTTTTCTAGTGCTCACGGAACTTTCTCCAGAATAGATCATATGCTGGGACATAAAACAAGCCTCAATAAATTTAAAAAGATTGAAATTATTCAAAGCACATTCTCTGACCACAATGGAATACAATTAGAAGTCAATAACCATCAGAGACTTAGAAAATTCACAAATACCTGGAGGTTAAACAACACACTCCTAAACAATCAGTGGGTTAAAGAAGAAATAGCAAGAGAAATTGCTAAATATATAGAGACGAATGAAAATGAGAACACAACATACCAAAACCTATGGGATGCAGCAAAAGCAGTGCTAAGGGGGAAATTTATAGCACTAAACGCATATATTAAAAAGGAAGAAAGAGCCAAAATCAAAGAACTAATGGATCAACTGAAGAAGCTAGAAAATGAACAGCAAACCAATCCTAAACCAAGTAGAAGAAAAGAAATAACAAGGATTAAAGCAGAAATAAATGACATAGAGAACAAAAAAACAATAGAAAGGATAAATATCACCAAAAGTTGGTTCTTTGAGAAGATCAACAAGATTGACAAGCCCCTAGCTAGACTGACAAAATCAAAAAGAGAGAAGACCCATATAAACAAAATAATGAATGAAAAAGGTGACATAACTGCAGATCCTGAAGAAATTAAAAAATTATAAGAGGATATTATGAACAACTGTATGGCAACAAACTGGATAATGTAGAAGAAATGGACAATTTCCTGGAAACATATGAACAACCTAGACTGACCAGAGAAGAAATAGAAGACCTCAACCAACCCATCACAAGCAAAGAGATCCAATCAGTCATCAAAAATCTTCCCACAAATAAATGCCCAGGGCCAGATGGCTTCACAGGGGAATTCTACCAAACTTTCCAGAAAGAACTGACACCAATCTTACTCAAACTCTTTCAAAACATTGAAAAAAATGGAACACTACCTAACTCATTTTATGAAGCTAACATCAATCTAATACCAAAACCAGGCAAAGATGCTACAAAAAAGGAAAACTACCGGCCAATCTCCCTAATGAATATAGATGCAAAAATCCTCAACAAAATACTTGCAAATCGAATCCAAAGACACATTAAAAAAATCATACACCATGACCAAGTGGGGTTCATTCCAGGCATGCAAGGATGGTTCAACATCAGAAAAACAATCAATGTATTACAACACATTAAAAACTCGAAAGGGAAAAATCAATTGATCATCTCAATAGATGCTGAAAAAGCATTTGACAAAATCCAACATCCCTTTTTGATAAAAACACTTCAAAAGGTAGGAATTGAAGGAAACTTCCTCAACATGATAAAGAGCATATATGAAAAACCCACAGCCAGCATAGTACTCAATGGTGAGAGACTGAAAGCCTTCCCTCTAAGATCAGGAACAAGACAAGGATGCCCGCTGTCACCACTGTTATTCAACATTGTGCTGGAAGTGCTAGCCAGGGCAATCCGGCAAGACAAAGAAATAAAAGGCATCCAAATTGGAAAAGAAGAAGTAAAACTGTCATTGTTTGCAGATGATATGATCTTATATCTAGAAAACCCTGAGAAATCAACGATACACCTACTAGAGCTAATAAACAAATTTAGCAAAGTAGCGGGATACAAGATTAATGCACATAAGTCAGTAATGTTTCTATATGCTAGAAATGAACAAACTGAAGAGACACTCAAGAAAAAGATACCATTTTCAATAGCAACTAAAAAAATCAAGTACCTAGGAATCAACTTAACCAAAGATGTAAAAGACCTATACAAAGAAAACTACATAACTCTACTAAAAGAAATAGAAGGGGACCTTAAAAGATGGAAAAATATTCCATGTTCATGGATAGGAAGGCTAAATGTCATTAAGATGTCAATTCTACCCAAACTCATCTACAGATTCAATGCAATCCCAATCAAAATCCCAACAACCTACTTTGCAGACTTGGAAAAGCTAGTTATCAAATTTATTTGGAAAGGGAAGATGCCTCGAATTGCTAAAGACACTCTAAAGAAGAAAAACGAAGTGGGAGGACTTACACTCCCTGACTTTGAAGCTTATTATAAAGCCACAGTTGCCAAGACAGCATGGTACTGGCACAAAGATAGACATATAGATCAATGGAATCGAATTGAGAATTCAGAGATAGACCCTCAGATCTATGGCCGACTGATCTTTGATAAGGCCCCCAAAGTCACTGAACTGAGCCATAATGGTCTTTTCAACAAATGGGGCTGGGAGAGTTGGATATCCATATCCAAAAGAATGAAAGAGGACCCCTACCTCACCCCCTACACAAAAATTAACTCAAAATGGACCAAAGATCTCAATATAAAAGAAAGTACCATAAAACTCCTAGAAGATAATGTAGGAAAACATCTTCAAGACCTTGTATTAGGAGGCCACTTCCTAGACTTTACACCCAAAGCACAAGCAACAAAAGAGAAAATAGATAAATGGGAACTCCTCAAGCTTAGAAGTTTCTGCACCTCAAAGGAATTTCTCAAAAAGGTAAAGAGGCAGCCAACTCAATGGGAAAAAATTTTTGGAAACCATGTATCTGACAAAAGACTGATATCTTGCATATACAAAGAAATCCTACAACTCAATGACAATAGTACAGACAGCTCAATTATAAAATGGGCAAAAGATATGAAAAGACAGTTCTCTGAAGAGGAAATACAAATGACCAAGAAACACATGAAAAAATGTTCAGCTTCACTAGCTATTAGAGAGATGCAAATTAAGACCACAACGAGATACCATCTAACACCGGTTAGAATGGCTGCCATTAAACAAACAGGAAACTACAAATGCTGGAGGGGATGTGGAGAAATTGGAACTCTTATTCATTGTTGGTGGGACTGTATAATGGTTCAGCCACTCTGGAAGTCAGTCTGGCAGTTCCTTAGAAAACTAGATATAGAGCTACCATTCGATCCAGCGATTGCACTCCTCGGTATATACCCGGAAGATCGGAAAGCAGTGACACGAACAGATATCTGCACGCCAATGTTCATAGCAGCATTATTCACAATTGCCAAGAGATGGAAACAACCCAAATGTCCTTCAACAGATGAGTGGATAAATAAAATGTGGTATATACACACGATGGAATACTACGCGGCAGTAAGAAGGAACGATCTGGTGAAACATATGACAACATGGATGAACCTTGAAGACATAATGCTGAGCGAAATAAGCCAGGCACAAAAAGAGAAATATTATATGCTACCACTAATGTGAACTTTGAAAAATGTAAAACAAATGGTTTATAATGTAGAATGTAGGGGAACTAGCAGTAGAGAGCAATTAAGGAAGGGGGAACAATAATCCAGGAAGAACAGATAAGCTATTTAACGTTCTGGGGATGCCCAGAAATGACTATGGTCTGTTAATTTCTGATGGTTGTAGTAGGAACAAGTTCACTGAAATGTTGCTATATTATGTAACTTTCTTGGGGTAAAGTAGGAACATGTTGGAAGTTAAGCAGTTATCTTAGGTTAGTTGTCTTTTTCTTACTCCCCTGCTATGGTCTCTTTGAAATGCTCTTTTATTGTATGTTTGTTTTCTTTTTAACTTTTTTTTTCATACAGGTGATTTGAAAAAAGAAGGGAAAGTTAAAAAAAAAAAAAAAAAAAGAAAAAAAGAAAAAAGACAAACAAGGGGGAAAAAAAAAAAAAAAAAGATGTAGTGCCCCCTTGAGGAGCCTGTGGAGAATGCAGGGGTATTCGCCTACCCCACCTCCATGGTTGCTAACATGACCACAGACATAGGGGACTGGTGGTTTGATGGGTTGAGCCCTCTACCATAAGTTTTACCCTTGGGAAGACGGTTGCTGCAAAGGAGAGGCTAGGCCTCCCTGTATTTGTGCCTAAGAGTCTCCTCCTGAATGCCTCTTTGTTGCTCAGATGTGGCCCTCTCTCTCTGGCTAAGCCAACTTGAAAGGTGAAATCACTGCCCTCCCCCCTACGTGGGATCAGACACCCAGGGAAGTGAATCTCCCTGGCAACGTGGAATATGACTCCCAGGGAGGAATGTAGACCTGGCACCGTGGGACGGAGAACATCTTCTTGACCAAAAGGGGGATGTGAAAGGAAATGAAATAAGCTTCAGTGGCAGAGAGATTCCAAAAGGAGCCGAGAGGTCACTCTGGTGGGCACTCTTATGCACACTTTAGACAACCCTTTTTAGGTTCTAAAGAATTGGGGTAGCTGGTGGTGGATACCTGAAACTATCAAACTACAACCCAGAACCCATGAATCTCGAAGACAGTTGTATAAAAATGTAGCTTATGAGGGGTGACAATGGGATTGGGAAAGCCATAAAGACCAAACACCACTTTGTCTAGTTTATGGATGGATGTGTAGAAAAGTAGGGGAAGGAAACAAACAGACAAAGGTACCCAGTGTTCTTTTTTACTTCAATTGCTCTTTTTCACTCTAATTATTATTCTTGTTATTTTTGTGTGTGTGCTAATGAAGGTGTCAGGGATTGATTTAGGTGATGAATGTACAACTATGTAATGGTACTGTAAACAATCGAAAGTACAATTTGTTTTGTATGACTGCGTGGTATGTGAATATATCTCAATAAAATGATGATTTAAAAAAAAAAAAAAAAAAAAAAAATAGACTGTGGTGAGGAATACACAACTATATTACGGTACCATGAACAGTTGATTGTACACTGTGGATGACTGTAGGGAATGTGAATATATCTCAATAAAACTGAATTGAAAAAAAATAAATAAACACAATGGCAACTAAAAGAATCAAATATCAAGGAATAAATTTAACCAAGGATGTAAAGGACATGTACACAAAAAACTAAAAAACATTGCTAAAATAAACCAAAGAAGACCTAAATAAGTGGAAAGACATTCGTGTTCCAGGATTGGAAGGCTAAATGTGATTAAGATGTCAGTTCCACCCAAAATGATCTACGGATTCAATGCAATACCAATCAAAATTCCAACAACCTACTTTGCAGAAATGGAAAAGCTAGTTATCAAATTTATTTGGAAGAGAAAGGGGCCTTTTGAAAAAGAAGAATAAAGTGGGAGGACTCAGGCTTCCTAATTATAAAGCACATTATAAACCCACAGTGGTCAAAACAGCATGGTACGAGCATAAAGACAGACATATTAATCAAGGGAATTGAATTAAGAGTTCAGAAACAGACCCTCAGACCTATGGTCAATTGACTTTTGACAAGGCTCCCAAGTCCACTCAACTGGAAAGAACAGTCTTCAATAGATGGTGCTGAGAGAAATGGATATCTGTAACTAAAATGAAAGAGGACCCCTATCTCACATCTATTCAAAAATTAACTCAAAATGGATTAAAGTCCTAAATATAAGAACCAGTACCATTAAACTCCTAGAAGAAAAAGGAGAGAAGACTCAAATTACTAAATTCAGAAATGAAAGTAGAGACATTACTACCAACCTTACAGAAATAAAAAGTATTATAAGATTATACCGGGAATAACTGCATGCCAACAAATTAGATAAACTAGGTGAAAAGGACAAATTCCTAGAAAGACAAAAATGACCAAAACTGACTCAAGAAGAAATACAAAATCTGAATAGACCCATAACAAGTACAGACTGAAATCAGTAATCAAAAACTAACCAACAAGGAAAAGTCCAGGACCAGATGGTTTCACTGATGAATTCTATTAAACATTTAAAAACATTTAAAATTAATTGTTTTCGAAGTCTTCCAAAAATGAAAGAGGAGGGAATACTTTCTAACTCATTCTATGAGGCCACTATTACCCCGATTATCAAAGCCAAAAAAAATATAACAAGAGGGGATGTAAATGAGGCAAGTGTTGTGGAAGACAGTTTGGAGGTTCCTCAGAAAGCTAAGTATAGAATTACCATATGACCTGGCAATCCCTCTACTTGGTATATACCCCAAAGAATTGAAAGCAGGTACTCAAACAGATATTTGCACAATATTCATACCAGCATTATTTACAGTTGCCAAAAGATGGAAGCAACCCAAGTGACATCAATAAATGAATGCATAAAAATGTTGTATACACCTACAATGGAATATTATTAAGCTGTAAAAAGGAATGAAGTTCTGATGCATGCAACAATGGAGACTAACCTTGAAGGCATCATATTGTCTGAAATAAGCCAGACACAAAAGGACAAATATTGTATGATCTCACTGATATGAAATAATTAGAACAAGAAATTTCACAGAGTCAGAAACTAGAATACACGTTACCAGGGGCCAGGGTGGGGCTGGGAAATGGGGAGTTAATTCTTAATTGGTGCAGTGTTTCTGTTTGGGGCGATGGAGATGTTTTGGTAATGGAGAGTGGTGATGGTAATACGACACAGTGAATGTAATTAACACCACTGAATTATACATCTGAATGTGGCTAAAAGGAGAAATTTTAAGTGCTATATATATTGCTAGAATAAAATTTAAAGAAAAAAAACACCATGGGACTGTACATTACAGTGAATCCTAATGTAAACTGTGGACTATAGTTAATAGTACAATTATAATAATATTCTTTCATCATTTATAACCAAGGTACCACACTAACACAAAAATGTTAAAAAGGGGCTGGGTAAGCACAAGCAACAAAAGAAAAAATAGATAAACAGGAACTCCTCAAGCTTAGAAGTTTCTGCACCTCAAAGGAATTTCTCAAAAAGGTAAAGAGGCAGCCAACTCAATGGGAAAAAAATTTTGGAAACCATGTATCTGACAAAAGACTGATATCTTGCATATATAAAGAAATCCTACAACTCAATGACAATAGTACAGACAGCCCAATTATAAAATGGGCAAAAGATATGAAAAGACAGTTCTCTGAAGAGGAAATACAAAGGGCCAAGAAACACATGAAAAAATGTTCAGCTTCACTAGCTATTAGAGAGATGCAAATTAAGACCACAATGAGATACCATCTCACACTGATTAGAATGGCTGCCATTAAACAAACAGGAAACTACAAATGCTGGAGGGGATGTGGAGAAACTGGAACACTTATTCATTGTTGGTGGGACTGTATAATGGTTTAGCCACTCTGGAAGTCAGTCTGGCAGTTCCTTAGAAAACTAGATATAGAGATACCCTTCGATCCAGCGATTGCACTTCTCAGTATATACCCGGAAGATCAGAAAGCAGTGACACGAACAAATATCTGCAAGCCAATGTTCATAGCAGCATTATTCACAATTGCCAAGAGATGGAAACAACCCAAACGTCCTTCAACAGATGAGTGGATAAATAAAATGTGGTATATACACACGATGAAATACTACACAGCAGTAAGAAGAACAATGTTGTGAAACATATGACAACATGGATGAACCTTGAAGACATAATGCTGAGCGAAATAAGCCAGGCACAAAAAGAGAAATATTATATGCTACCACTAATGTGAACTTTGAAAAATGTAAAACAAATGGTTTATAATGTAGAATGTAGGGGAACTAGCGATAGAGAGCAATTAAGGAAGGGGGAACGATAATCCAATAAGAACAGATAAGCTATTTAACGTTCTGGGGATGCCCAGGAATGACTATGGTCTGTTAATTTCTGATGGATATAGTAGGGACAAGTTCACAGAAATGTTGCTATATTAGGTAACTTTCTTGGGGTAAAGTAGGAACAGGTTGGAAGTTAAGCAGTTATCTTAGGTTAGTTGTCTTTTTCTTACTCCCTTGTTATGGTCTCTTTGAAATGTTCTTTTATTGTATTTTTTTTTTTAATTTTTTTTTCATACAGTTGATTTAAAAAAAAAAAAAAAACAAACAAGGAAAAAAATCCATAGAGCCCCCTTGAGGAGCCTGTGGAGAATGCAGGGGTATTGGCCTACCCCACCGCGATGGTTGCTAACATGACCATAGACATAGGGGACTGGTGGTTTGATGGGTTGAGCCCTCTACCACAGGATTTACCCTTGGGAAGACTGTTGCTGCTAAGGAGAGGCTAGGCCTCCCTATAATTCTGCCTAAGAGCCTCCTCCCGAATGCCTCTTTGCTGCTCAGATGTGGCCCTCTCTCTCTAGCTAAGCCAACCTGAAAGGTGAAATCACTGCCCTCCCCACTACATGGGATCAGACACCCAGGGGAGTGAATCTCCCTGGCAACGTGCAATATGACTCCCGGGGAGGAATGTAGACCTGGCATCGTGGGACGGAGAACATCTTCTGAACCAAAAGGGGGATGTGAAAGGAAATGAAATAAGTTTCAGTGGCAGAGAGATTCCAAAAGGAGCCGAGAGGTCACTCTGGTGGGCACTCTTACGCACAATTTAGACAACCCTTTTTAGGTTCTAAAGAACTGGGGTAGCTGGTGATGGATACCTGAAACTATCAAACTACAACCCAGAACCCATGAATCTCGAAGACAATTGTATAAAAATGTAGCTTATGAGGGGTGACAATGGGATTGGGAAAGCCATAAGGACCACACTCCACTTTGTCTAGTTTATGGGTGGATGAGCAGAAAAATAGGGGAAGGAAACAAACAAACAGGCAAAGGTACCCAGTGTTCTTTTTTACTTCAATTGCTCCTTTTCACTTTAATTATTATTCTTGTTATTTTTGTGTGTGCTAATGAAGGTGTCAGGGATTGGTTTAGGTGATGAATGTACAACAATGTAATGGTACCGTGAACAATCGAATGTACGATTTGTTTTGCATGACTGCGTGGTATGTGAATATATCTCAATAAAATGAAGATAAAAAAAAAAAATCAACCATCATTTGGTAGTTCCTCAGAAAGCTAAGTATAAAAAGTTGCCTTACTATCCAGCCATTCCGCTACTTCGTAGATACACAGAGGAGCTGAAAGCAGGACCACAGATACCTGCACACCAATGTTCATAGTGGCAACATTCACAATTGCTAAAAGATGGAAACAACACAAGTATCCATCAACCAATGAATGGATAAAGAAAATGTGGTATATAAATATAATGGAATATTACTCAGCAGTAAGAAGGAATGAAGTGTCCTGCAGCACACAACAACATAGATGAACCATGAGGACATTATGTTGAGTGAGATAAGTCAGACACAAAAGGACAAATATTTTATCCTATCTTTTAACTAATATGAACTAATTATAATATGTAAACTCATAGACATAAAATCTAGAATATAGATTACCAGGAGATAGAATGAGGGTAGAGAACAGGTAGTAGTTGCTTAATATGTGCAGGATTTTTAACTCGGATGAACTTAAATGTTTGGAAATGAATAGAGGTAATGGTAGCACATTACTGTGAGTAAAATTAACAGAGCTGAATTGCAGGTGAATGTGGTTGAAAGGGGAAGTTTAGAGTCATGTATGTCACCAGAAGGAAAGCTAGAGGTTAAAACATGGAAATGCATAACAGTGAATGTTGTGGTGGATGATGACTGTGATTAATAGTACAAATATTAAAAAGTCATTTCATGAACTAGAAAAAATATATGACACTAATGTTACAAGGAGTTAATAATAGGGTGCTATATGGGGAAAAAATGTACCTATTGCAAACTACCTCACACCATATATAAAAATTAACTCAAAACTATGATCAATGACCTAAATATAAGAGCTGAAACCATAAAATTCTTAGAAGAAGGCATGGATTTGGATTGGGCTGGATTTGGTAATGGACTCTTATATATGATACCAAAAGCACAAGCAATAAAAAAAAAATAGATAAATTAAAAACTTGTGTATCAGAAGCTATTATTAAAAAAATGAAAAGAAACCTACAGAATAGGAGAAAATATACACAAATTATATATCTGATAAGGGTCTACTATCCTGAATAAATAAAGAACTCATAACTCAACATCAAAAAGACAAATAATCCAATTTAAAAATGGGTAAAGTACTTGAATACACTTTTCTCTAAAGAAGTCATATAAATGGCTAACAAGGACATGAAAAGATGCCTACATCATTAGTCATTAGGGAAATGCAACTCAAACCAATGAGATACCACTTCACACCCTCTAGGATGGCTATAATAAAAAAAATAGAAAATAAAAAATGTTGGTGAGGAGGTGGAGAAATTGGAACTCTTGTGCATTGCTGGTGGGAACATAAAATAATGTAGCCAATGTGTAAAACAGTTTGGCAGTTCCTCAAAAAGTTAAACATTTAATTACCATTTGATCTGGCAATTTTACACCCAGTCATATACCCAAAAGAAGTGAAAACAGGTACTCAAACAAACACATGTATACACAAGTTCATAGCAGCATTATTCATAACAGCTAAAAGGTGGAAGCAGCCCAAATGTCCATCACCAGATGAATGGATAAACAAAATGTGGCACAGACATACCATGGAATACTATCCAGCCATAAAAAGGAATGAAGTACTGATATGCTACAACATGGATGAACCTTGAAAACATGCTAAGCGAAACCAGACTCGAAAGTTCAGATACCATGTGATTCAATTTATATGAAACAGCTAAAATAGGTAAATCCACAGAGACAGAAAGCAGATTGGTGGTTGTGAGGCAATGGGGAGAGGGGAATTGGCAGTGACTGCTTAATGGTTACAAGGTTTTCTTCTAGGGTGAAAATATTTTGCAACTTGATAGAGGTGGGGTTGAACAAAATTGTGTATGCACTAAATGCCAGTAAATTATACACTTTCAAATGTTTAATTTTGTTATATGAATTTCACCTCAATTTAAAAAAAAAAGATGGCAATGAAAATAATCTATGTATCAGTGACAGCAAACAAAGAAAGAGATGACAGAGACAGGAGACAGTTCTATAAATTAGCTATAAAATCCAAATAATAAAAGATACTAGAACTAGGCTTAAGATTCTCAGGGGAAAGATTGATAACGTTCCAATTTAGCTTTTCTTATTTTATGCAAAAAAGCTGTCCAGCATTTTTTCCGACTATTAAAAAATCATCCACACCCACTAACATACAAAAAAATGCAATATATTAGCAGTGAAATAGCACTGAACTAAAGGTTGAGAACCCATGTTTTAATCCACTCTCTCACTGTTTGTGAAGAAAATCATTTAACTTCTTTAGGTCTTGGTTTCTTTAACAATAAAATGAGATGAGAATACTACTAATTAAAAAAATAACAAAAAAAGATGACAGCAATACAAACAAGAGTAACATTTATGAGCATTTACAGCGGGGCCAGGCAGTGGTGTGTTTTACAAGTACTAACATATTTAATACTCACACAACCCTGTGAAATAGGTGCTATTATTACCCCCACTTTAAAGGTGAGGAAACTGAGACACAGAGGATTAAGTAGAAGAGCCATGCAGTCTGGCTCCACAGCCCATGTTAATGACCATATTATCCTTGATCTCTAAGACCTTTTGGGTCCATGTACATTTAAGGAAACTTAAGGACATTATAAAACCCTTCTGCTTCAGCCACCACTTAGCAATTAACATTCTTGAAATATGCTAAGAGCCTTGTTCTGAATGACATCTAACTTGGCCAGATGTGCAATCCCAACAGACCGCTGATGAAGGATTATACTGGAAAGAAACAGCTCATTTGTATCTGGTTATCTGTGGGAGATACTGCCAAGTGCCAAAGAGCCCAGAGGAGATTTACATGTCACTCAAAAGTCTTCTGAAATCAGGTCTAAAAATTCTTTTTTCAGCAAAGGGAACAGTCACCAGTCTAGGTAGAGTGCCTATTAAACTGTTCAGGGAAACAGATCATTTCACATATCCAATCAGCAGGCATAATTACACACAGATGATCAGGTGTATTTCCATATCAGTGGTTGGGAGACATTTTCTATAAAGGGTCAGACAATAAATATTTTAGGCTTTAAAGACCAAACATGATCTGTCACATATTCCTTTGTTTTTCTTTCAAATTCTTTAAGAATGTAAAAATCATTCTTAGCTCACAGGTCATATAAAAACTTATGCTGGACTGTATTTTGCTTACCCCTGAACTAGATTTTTGGATGAGTTGCCTTTTAAGATATTTTACTGTAGGTTTTGAGAATCTTTAATTGCTGACAACAGTCACAAGACTGCCTTAACTTTATTAAAACTATAAAGGATATATTGAAATAACCCAGTTGACAGGATGACTGATTATGAAGCAAACAGCATTATACATACACTTATTCATCTCAGTGCTTACCAAACACCTAATATATACGGCTTGTTAGGCAATTGCTATAATCCTCACAAAGTACACAACACAGTTAATGTTCCAAGATAAGTAAATAATGCTAAGATACAATGATAAAGTTAAAAAGAAAAAAAGCTATGGGAATTCTAGCATCATAAAGATTCCATCCAGTAGACACAGTGAACATCAAAACTTGCAGGGGGAGCAATATTTGGGATGGACTAAGTAGTATTAAAAATCTGAATTGGAGTGAAGGAAAGTCCTGCACAGACTGAACACCTTCAGCCAAAGCACGACACTGGGAAAACACAAGCTGCATTCAGAGAAAATTAAATAGTGCTCCAATTTGTTCAGCTTCAGTGATGTAGAAACTATTTTGAACCCTGAAGAGGCAAGTAGTGGGCAATACAGCTGAATAAGTAGGTTGTGAGGGCCAGAGACAGAAAGCCATGCTAAAAAGTAAAGACAACCTATGGGCAATAAGGACTCATGAAAGGTTTCTGACAGTGTATGGTTATGATCAGAGCTGCATTTTAGGAAGGTTATTCTGGCAATAACAAATGTTGAATTGGAGGAGGCAGAACATCAGAATACCAGTTAGAAGGCTATTATCAAAAGCCACACATACTAGAAGTAATGATGGCTCAAATTGTATCAATAACAATGGGAATCAGAAAAAAAGAAAGAGCAAAAAGAAAGATAAAGGTCAAGATAGAACCAAAAGGACTTCCTAACTGACTGAATTTTAAGCAGACAGAGAAATGAAAATCAGGTAAGAGGTTTGGACACATTTAGCAGACAATGAACAGTTACTTTATACAACCTTTAAGCAAAGGAATAAATTGAAAATATACTTTAGGAAAATAAATCAGGCAGTAGAAAGTAAGACAGAATGGATACAAAGAGTCTAGAGTCCATAGGAAACTACTGTAGTAATCCAGTCCTGTGGGGAGGCCAGTCAGAGCTTGGATTATGGCAACGAGGATGGACAAGTAACCATAGATACCAGAGTTATTTCAAAGAAAAACTTTAAAAAGTCTAGTGACTGACTGGATAGAGCAGATAAAGGAAAGAAATCAATCAAAACTGACTCCAAGATTTGAGAGCTGGATAAATGGAAAAAATGGCTAATAAAGACAGGGAAAACTGGAAGGGAAAGCAAGCTTGAAGAGAAAAATGAAGAGTTCCATTTGGATATGACATAATAATTTGCAAAAGACAGGTGCCTAAACAGAAATGGCCAGAAACAACTTGGACATAGAAAACTAGAATTTTGAGTAATAAATTGCACTACTGATGATAACCAAGTAGTGTATCCTGATAGAACTTTTAATGATCTACTGCTTCAGAAGATTCACTCATTCACTCAACAAATATTCATTAGATTATTATTATGTGCCACGCACTGATAAATCAGCGATGACAGACACTGTCCCTGCCATACACAGCCTACGGTCTAGTAGGAAAGAGAGATGAGTAAACAAGCAAACAAAATATAACGGGACACAAGCAGGGCTTACCCCTGAGCCTGTAGGACCGAGCGCGCCCTGAATCCACAGACAGACTGACTCTTCAGCCGCTACCCAGTTCTGATACAGATTTTAATGTACATTTATTTATACACACATTTCCAAAAGGCCAGATTTGGTGCAAGGTTTTATACACAGGTCACCATAATTGGTATTATGTCCTCTGACTTAGTGAAGGTTTTCTTTAGATTGTTAACAACAATAAATAAATGGAATGAAAATATAACAGGACAAGGGTCAGTGACTAGGGAAGTGAAATGCAAAGTGCTATGAGAGCATATAAGAGGGTATCCAAATTGGACTTAAAGGGGCATATCACAGAAAACTTTCCTATGGAAATGGGACCTGAGCTATACTGAATTCCAAAAATTTTAGTGTAACTTTATGTGATGGTTTGAAGCTGTATGTACCCAGAAAAGATCATATTCTTTTAATCCATTCCTGTAGGTGCAGACCTATTGTGGGTAGGACCTTTTGATTAGGTGATTTCAACTGAGACCCACCTCATTCAAAGGTGGGTCTTAATCCTCTTCCTGGAGTACTTTATAAGAGGATAAAAGAAAAAAGCTCCAGAGAAGTTTAGAGAGAAGGACACACAGAAGCTGAGAGACAGAAGTAAAGAGAGAAACACACAGAAGCTGAGAGAGGAAGCCACTGAAGACAGAAGCCAAAAGCAACGCAAATCCGGAGAGAAGGAACAGCAGATATTGCCATGTGCCTTGCTTTCTGAAAGAGGAGCCCAAACTCACTGATAGCTGGTCTTCAGAATCCAGGTATTGTTGTATTGATGTCTCAGAATTGAAGCCTCAGAATTGTAACCTTGTGAGTTAATAAATCCCTACTGCAAAAGCCAACCCATTTCCAATAGATTGCATGTTGTCAGCTATAGAAAACTAAAATACTTTATAAGAAAGTCTTAAGGGTGGGGTGCTTAGAAATGAGAAACCAGATCACAGGAAAACCTCATAAGCCATTAATTACTCTGAGGGCAAAGGAAAACTACTGAAATGATCTGAATAAAGGAGGGATTTGATCAGCATTTCAGAAAGTAAATATAGCTACAGTGTCAAAAACCAGGAAAGAAGGATATTTAGCAGCCACCATCAGTAGTGATTCAAAGAGAGAGGGCGGAGTCCAGGATGACAGCTCTGTTCTGACTTGAGTGGTTCCATTCACTGAACTAAGGAACAGAACAGGAGTAAGTTTCTTGAGAGGGGGAAGGGAATTGAGCTAAGTTTGGGACATGTAGAGTTTGTGTGTCTCTGAAACATCCAAACAATTTGACACAAGTCTAGATATATGGAACTAGTAGACTGGAGATGTAGATTTGAGAGGGATCTACATCATCCAGGTACAATGTGTTAATGAGAAGAAAAGAAGGCCCAAGTGAAAGCCTAAGTAAGCACAATAGCTTCAAGGCTCCACTGACAGCTTTCCCAGGCTGATCCAACAGTTTTAAAGCCATAAGTAAATAGTCCTTCTACTTTCTTGGGTTGAATAAAAAATCATGGTATGCAAGGAAAAAAACGACTAATTTTACCACTTCAGCATACTTTCAGATGCAAAGAATATAATTCTTTAAAATACAGTATTTATTTGTATGACTACTCCTAAAACAGTTACCTAATGAATCAAGAGACAGCCTGAGCTCCTATGTGGACATGATTATTTGCACATTAATACACTTACAAGCATCAGCCAAGGTTAAACTGAGAAAAACTGGGCAAGTATCTCTGTTAAGCATCTTCAAGCTTTGGACATTCTTTGCCTCTGAGCTTTGATGAAGCCCAGATGCTGAGTGTTAAGGAGGGAAGGTGAGATCTCCTCTTAGACCCTAAACCTGAGCTAAATATATGCATTCCCCCCAGATGCATATATATAAGGTTTGAGACCAGAGTGGATGTTTTCCTCTACCTCAAATAGTTAGAAGCAGTAAGAAATCATAGTGTTCTTAATCAAAGGCATACAGATATGAATTAAAAGCTAATTATTTTTTATTAAATTCAAGTCAACAGGGATGAAGAGATCACTGTTCATGCTTCAATGTTTTAAACTAAACTAAGAAAATAATTACAGTCCATCACAGTCACACAGTCCAAGAATAAAGTGGACTAATGTGCCTTCAACCCTACTCCATGACATTAGGGCTCAAAGTGATCCTTATAAAGTAATCATCCCTTAAGTGTAAAGTATATTTTAGAAGAGAGATAGGAACAATGTGATCCTAGTAGACTTCAATGATCCACTCGTGGAAAAATATTTACTATACAAAGTTTATGCTAAATCCTGGGACTTAGCATAAAAGTGAAAAGTGAATGAGATAAACCTCAGCCCTCACAGGGTTCATGCCCTACCTGACAGGAAGAAAAGATGAATACACAAATTACACACACACACATTATATAACTTATGGAAGATAGGATAAGAATGGGAGTTAAAATGAGAGAAAGAAGAGTAGGCAACAGTGATATGTTAACTAGAATCAGTGGTGAGAGAAAAATAAAGAAGTCCCAGCTTTGTAGAAGAGTTTAAACTGAAATTGACTTATCAGGAAAAAATAGATCACAAATGACTTCATTACCAGTTTAAAAGAGAATAGTAAAAACAAGTTTTCAAAGTTTTAAACAAAACAAAATTTCAAACCCTCTGAATTCCCTAATGAGAATGAGTCTAGAGATCTGTTTCTGTTTACTTTTCAAGAACCTAAACATCTATATGAAAAACCATGCTTGGCTTTGAATTTTCCAGTATTAAAATTCTGAAAAGCTCAAAAATTGTGCTAAGAAGACAAGAGCCTCCAAATTCCTAAGAAGAAAAGTGGCATTTTCCCAGATTATTTTCTGGCTTCAATAAAGAAAGAGAATGGAGACCACACTGTAGCAGCAGGATTTATAAATATGAACTAAGGATAAGATGATTTTCCAAACATCTGTCAGAAGTTAATTTGATCCAAGAGAAAGAAGTGGGAAAAAAGACTCTGAGGAAAGCCAAACATAAAGTGACTAATATGTGGAAATTTTGTGGGCTTCAGTGAGTTGATGGCTTTATGGGCAATAAATGCCCACTCTACACAACTAAATACTCAAAGTCTGAAGAATAAAGCACTTTATACCTTTCAAAGTGCTTTCACATCTATTCTCTCATTTGATTCTTGCAATGCACATCTACTGGATAGCTCTGGTTAAATATAAAGATAGAGACATGCTATACTGACATGGTAAATGAAGTCAGAAGAAATGCTGAGATGCCATATAGCACAGTGGTTAAAAGAATAAGCTTTCAAATAAGCCACACCTGGGTTCAAATCATGACTCTGTCACTTACTAGCTATGTGATCCTGGGTCAGTAGTTTAATGTTTTCTTCTAAGGTCCTTTGCATATAAAATGAGGATTATCACTACCACATGGGATGTAATACAGATTTTAAAAACACATAAAATAACATAGGAACTCAGTAAATGAAAACTAATAATAGCAGTTTTCAAAAGCTTCATACCCACCTGGTATGATACTGTTACTAGGGTATCATATCAGCTCAAATAGTTCAGAAACAAAGTTCTACTGTGCATTTAGGCTAGATGTTTTATAATAAAGCAGGCAGCTATTACAGTCTCTAAGGAGTTGTCTAATCTTTGCATCTTGTCTTTTGTATCGTGGGAGAAAGGAAGAAATTTGAATAGAATATGTGTATATATGAGCTATTTTATGATTTATCAACTTTTCTTTGATGATGTAGTGAGAGACCTAGACAGAAATTATACTATAGCCCTCTCTCTGTTGTTAAAATATAGGCAATTGGGACACTTAATCACAGCTTCTGAATGTTCTGCTTGTATACTGTGTGAAACATGCTTTGGAAACAAGTTAGTATCCATTAATGTGATTAGAAAGAGGAAACAGCCTCTTTTCATTTCCCAGTTCTATAAGGTTAACTAAATGAAAAGTAAATGATGGAAGAAACCTCAAAAAAAAAAAAAAATGATGGAAATCAGCTAGCTGTCACCCTTAAACAAGAGACATGGTAGGTATAATAAAGAAAGTACCTATCTAGAAAAAGAGAGACCTATGTTCTCTGTGCTGATCCTGGTTTTATTCCCCAAGTACTTACTGTATATCTGTTAGATGCCTGGTACTAAGCCTGCTTTTAGAGATAAATGTTAAGATACAGTTTCTACCTTCTAGGAAGGAAGACAGACATATCAAAATACGCTACACAACTGCTAACAGAGGTATGGCCAAAGGGTTTCAGAAACAAAGAGTAAGGAACAATGCATTGTACAGCAATGAGTAAATCACAGAATTAAAGTAGATCCTTTTACCACTCTGTGACTCAATTTCCCTATAAAGAAAATAATGATAATAATCGTTGCCCTACCTTCCTCACAGGAATGCAGTAAGGATAGAGTGAAATCCCTTATAGGCAACTCCTTAAAGGTAAAAGAGTTAACCTAGTATGTAGTGATTTTGCTATTATTATAGCTGTCTATGTTATCTGTAGCATGGAAATAACTTGTCAAGTTCAAGAGGTCATGATGCATTCTGGGTCTCAATTTCTTTATCTATGAAATAAGGATATTGGGCTAGATAACACCAATATTCCCTCCAGCCCTAACCACCGAGTTAGGATTTTCTTACTTTAGAGAAGAAGAACCTAAAACTAAGGGAATTTAATGTTCCTTGCTCAAGGAACACGATTAGTACCAGAACAAATCTGGGATTAGAATTCAGGTTTTCTACTTTCCAAAAGTATCATGCCTTGAGAAACAGAATATAAGGATTTTTCATTTGTACAGGCTCTCAAAATAGACCCTGAAACTACTGCTGTCCTTAAATCTCCAATCTCAGCTTAACTATGTACTTAAGAGGATCAAATTCTGTGCCCATTTTTGTGAAATTAATCACCAAATTACAATTTAAAACTTCTGAGAATTTCAGACCTGATCCATCTTATTTGGATTCTATTCCTGCTCATTTTTTTTTTCCCCATAAAAATGAGAAAACATTGCCATCTACTGGACTCTAAAGACATTGCTGCTATAGTTTTTATTCTGAGAAGAGTATTCTTACAGGTCAAATGCTTTTTGGTCTTATTGTGTCAATAGCACAATTAGAGTTGTTCTGCCAGTATAACAGTTACATAAAAATAATACTCCAAAAGTTGGGGCTGGGGATAGGGTAGGATGAGAGAGAAAAACACCATTCCTCAAGATTTTTATGCTCAATTATGGTATGATAGTCCACAAAAACACAGCAAGCATTCATTGGCATTCATTAATAAATTTTTATTGAGTACCTACTGCATGCCAAACACTGCCCAAGGGTTACAATGGTGATACAATGGTAAGCATTAAAGAGGTAATCCCTCTCTTCACTAGGGTTTAGAATCCATTTATTATTGAACTTCACTCATTTGACAGGCTTAGAATATACATTTATGATATTCAATCCCTGAAAGGATCCCTATGAAGTAGGAATTACTTGCATTTACAGGTGAAGAAACAAACTCAGAGATCAATCAATTTACAGAAGATTCTCATAAGTAAGCAGCAGTAGTGCCTAGAATTAAACTCTCTATTAATCTGACTCCAAAACCCAAATTCTTAACCACTAGGAGTGTGCATTTGCCCAAGATAGCTGTCAGCAGCCCCCTAAAAAGGAGAATGGTTGCCAAAAGGAAATTCCAAGATAATCTTTTACCTATCTATATTAAAAGCAAAAGCCTGAACTGGGATCTGAAAGTTTTCCAGCTTACTGGATAAACAGCTGCTCTAACAATCCTTCACACTCCATACTTCCCCCATGTGCTATCCTAGCAGTTAAACACACCTAGAAAACATCTCTCCAGCACTCCTAGCCTTACTCACTGTGCCAGTTTGAATGTATTGTGTCCCCCAAATGCCATTATCTTTGTGGTCTTGTGTGGGGCAGAAGTTTTGGTGTTGGTTAGATTTGCTTGGAGTGTGCCCCACCCAGCTGTGGGCAATGATTCTGATGAGATGTTCTCATGGAGGTGTGGCCCCGCCCATTCAGGGTGGGCCTTGATCGGTGGAGCTACATAAATGAGCTGATTCGGGGGGAGGAAGGGAGTGCAGCTGGGAGTGATGTTTTGAAGAGAAGCAAGCTTGCTGGAGAGGAACGTCCTGGGAGAAAGCCGTTTTGAGGCCGGAGCTTTGGAGCAGATGCCAGCTGCCTTCCTAGCTAACAGAGGTTTTCCGGAGGCCATTGGCCATCCTCCGGTGAGGGTACCCGATTGCTGATGTGTTGCCTTGGACGCTTTGTGGCCTTAAGACTGTAACTGTGTAGCGAAATAAATCCCCGTTTTATAAAAGCCAATCCATCTCTGGTGTTTTGCATTCTGCAGCATTAGCAAACTAAGACAGATTTTGGTACCAGAGAAGTGGGGTGCTTTTGCTGCTGAGTTTGCGAATACCAAACATGTTGGAACGGCTTTTTAAATGGATAAGGGGGAGTTTCTGGAAGAGTTGTGAGGAGCTTAATAGAAAAGGCCAAAACTGCTTTAAAGAGACTGTTTGTGGAAATATGGACTCTAAAGATACTTCTGATGAGGACTTGAACAGAAATGATGAATGTGTTGTAAACTGGAAGAAAGGCGATCCTTGTTTTAAAGTGGCAGAGAATTTGGCAAAATTGAGTCCTGGTGTCAGATGGAAGGACGAATCTGGAAGCAACAACTTGGAATACTTAGCTGAGGAGATCTCCAGACTACGTGTGGAGGACGTATCCTGGCTTCTCCTTGCAGCTTATAGTAAAATGCGAGCAGAGAGAGATAAACTTAGAACTGAACTCTTGGGTTCAAAGAAACCAGAAGTTGATGGCTTGGAAAATTACGGGCTTCCAATGGGTAGAATCCCAGAAGCTACAGCCCAACCTGAGGACAAGCCAAGATTGGATAAGGAGTTAAGCAGAAAGGATTTGTGGAAACTCCTATTGTCTGATGGCTTTGACCCCTGCATGCTTCATGCAAAGCCAACAGAATTTTTGCGAGATCTTTATAGACGGAGCCATTGCCGGTCTGGACTGGAGGAGACAGACAAGGAAAAAATTAAAGGAAAAATCTCTTCAAAGACAGAGCCATGGAGGTTGAGGTCTGGAGTCAAGAGGTTTAGGGCTGGGAGAGCGGAGCAGCCCACATGCATGGAAAGGGTGAGTTTGCCCTGGAGGTCGAGGGCGGGCTTTCCGCCTCGATGCTCTGGAAGAGTTTTGCCACCTCAGGTCCCAAAGAGGGTGGAGCACATTTCCAGGGAATTGGGGAGAGCCTGGCTGCCACCACACTGTTCTGAAGGGGTTGAGCGTGTGACCCGGAGATGGAAGGGAATCCGGGAGCTGCCCCGATGTTTGAGGAGGGTGGGGCCGAGAAGGTGGTCTCCCCAATGTGTGGAAATGTTGGAGCACTCACCTAAGTGTTTGGAGAGGAACAGGCTGCCGAAAAGGCCCTTAGGAAGGGTTAGGCTCCCGCTCTCTCAAGCCCCAAGGATGCAACGTCGTTCTGTAAATGACTCTCAGACTTTGAAATCTAATGGAGTTTGTCCTGCAGGTTTTAGGAACTGTTTTGGTCCTGTTAACCCTGTTTTCCTTACTGTTTCTCCTTATGGCAATGGAAATGTTTATCCTATGAATGTCTCTCCTTTGTATATTGGAAGCACATAACTTGTTCTAGGTTCACAGATCCACAGCTAAAGGAAAATTATGCCTTAGGACTGACCACGTCTAAATTGATTTTGATGGGATTTTGTACTTAACTTTTGTTACTGAAATGATTTAAGTTTTTGTGATAAATGAATGTATTTTGTATTTGGAAAGATAATGCCATTTTGGGTTCCAGGGGGTGGAATGTGCCAGTTTGAATGTATTGTGTCCCCCAAATGCCATTATCTTTGTGGTCTTGTGTGGGGCAGAAGTTTTGGTGTTGGTTAGATTTGCTTGGAGTGTGCCCCACCCAGCTGTGGGCAATGATTCTGATGAGATGTTCTCATGCAGGTGTGGCCCCGCCCATTCAGGGTGGGCCTTGATCGGTGGAGCTACATAAATGAGCTGATTCGGGGGGAGGAAGGGAGTGCAGCTGGGAGTGATGTTTTGAAGAGAAGCAAGCTTGCTGGAGAGGAACGTCCTGGGAGAAAGCCGTTTTGAGGCCGGAGCTTTGGAGCAGATGCCAGCTGCCTTCCTAGCTAACAGAGGTTTTCCGGAGGCCATTGGCCATCCTCCGGTGAGGGTACCCGATTGCTGATGTGTTGCCTTGGACGCTTTGTGGCCTTAAGACTGTAACTGTGTAGCGAAATAAATCCCCGTTTTATAAAAGCCAATCCATCTCTGGTGTTTTGCATTCTGCAGCATTAGCAAACTAAGACACTCACCAACCTCCTATCCCAAATTCAAGCTATAAAAATGCTCTTCTCTGGCTCTCATAGTCCTCAAACATTAAAACTTCTTCCTGAGGTGCTCTTTAAATTATTTAAGGTTCATTATAAGTCAGCTGCATTAACTGCAAGACCCAAACAACAGACATCAAAAACAAATTTCTCAAACTAAACCCACCTGTAAACTGGAGATGATCTGGAATAGATGTTGTCTTATCTCCTCAACTAAAAGAATAAATGTTTGTGAATCTGTCTTACACTTCTATGACCCACAGTACCTAGTTTACCAATAAGCATATAATAAATGCTTAATATTTATTGACAGAAAAATATCATGAATCTCTTTTACAACTAAAGACAGAAGATTTTCAGCATGACTCACCTCTTTCTGCATTGCTGTTAACTACTTAAGAGTGTTCAGGTGCCAAATAAATGAAATTTTACACATAGAATTAACAAGAATATATCTTTCCCTAACAAAGAAAGCAGAGGTTACTGAACATATATTTTAGTCAAAGAATTTCAAATGTATCAAATTGTTTCCAAAACACTCCTGGTAGTAGAATAAACCACTTATATAGTATATGGCTGTGAGATTTACTAGGTTCATAAAAACTCAACAGAAATGAGTAAAGCCATTTTAGAAAGCAGATAAAGAGTCAAAAGTTCTAAGCAAACGAGAAGTAACTTCAGCTTTCATACCCCTAGGGGCCACAGTGGAATAACATGAACAGAGAGAAGATTAACATTAACATAATCATCAGCATTAACAGTAAAAGTGTTTCTGGTCACAACTAACATAAAAAAACAAGAAAGCCAAAGAATTGGTCAACAAAAATTTTTAGTTGCCATTTAAAAGTTGCTTTAAAAAAATGTTTCACTATTGCTTCACAAGAGTATTACTCTTCAATATAGAACACTCATTCTTTAAAAAAAAATTTTTTTTTAGAACTTCAGAAAAGATTAAAAAAATTTTTTTTAATTGAAGAAGTTTTGGGTTTAGAGAACAATCACGCATAAAATACAAGGTTCCCATATATCACACTACCACTAACACCTTGCATTGGTATGGAACATTTGTTACAACTGATAGCACATTTTTATAATTGTACTAGTAACTGAAGTCCGTGGTTTAACTTAGGGTTCACCATTTGTGTAGTGTAGTTCCAAGGAATTTTTTTTTAATTTTTATTGTTACCATATAAACAATCTAATAGTTCCCCCTTTTAACCATATTCATTTATATATATATACACACACACACACATATATATTTCAGCACTGTTAACTGCCTTCACGATGTTGTGCTACCATCACTGTCATTCATTACCAAAAACATTTCCATCATTCCAAATAGGAACCCTGTACATTTTAAGCATTACCTTCCCATTCCCAATCCCACCCCCCATTCTTAAAATTTAATCCTATTCTCAAAGTCTTGTGCCTTCAGCATTTTAAAATTTTTAACCAAATATTTCAAACAATAAGATATGATATCCATTTGCAATGATTGTGATTACAAATATATTTGGACTTATTTCTACTACCTTACTACATGTTTCTGTTTACCACTGTTTTTTCACTCCTATCAAGTAGACAAAGACTTCTATTCTTTATATTCCCTTTTTTGGCTCTGCAAATTGGAAATCTATATTCTCTATTTCTAGTCTTCAAAAGATATCATTTAATTTTTAACATATACACATAACCACAAATTTTTATAACAAATTCTAAAGTTGTTTACAATCTCTATCCTCCTCTCAAACAAATCAATGACCTCGATGAACTTCAATTCTTTAAACGTGACAGAACTTATGGGAATGAAAAGCACAACAGAAGAGATGAAAAATACAGTGGAGACATCTAATAGCAGACTTGGACAGGCAGAAGAAAGGATCAGTGAGCTAGAAGACAGAACATCTGAAATCCTACACACAAAGGAACAGATTGAGAAAAGAATGGAAAAATATGAGCAGGGTCTCAGGGAAATGAATGACAATATGAAGCACATGAATAAATGTGTTATAGGTGTCCCAGAAGGAGAAGAGAAGGGAAAAGCAGCAGAAAACATAATAGAGGAAATAATCAATGAAAATTTCCCAACTCTTATGAAAAACATAAAACTACAGGTCTAAGAGGCACAGCATACCCCAAACAAAACTGATCCAAATAGAGCTACTCCAAGACACTTTTACTAATCAAATTGTCACATGTCAAAGACATAGAATTCTGAAAGCAGCAAGAGAAAAGCAATCCATCACACATAAGGGAAGCGCAATAAGAATAAGTGCAGATTTCTAAGTAGAAACCCTGTAGGCAAGAAGACAGTACAGTGATATATTCAAGATACTGATGGAGAAAAACTGCCAACCAAGAATCATATATCCAGCAAAACTGTCCTTCAAAAATGAGGAAGAGTTTAAAATATTTAGAGATAAACAGACAATGAGAGAGTTCGTGAACAGAAGAGAGTGCTACAGACAGATAGGAAAAGACAGGAGAGAGAGGTTTGAAGAAGAGTGTAGAAATGAAGATACCAGGAGACAGAAAGAGGGTAAAGATCAGGCATTTGATGCTGAAGGAGTACAGAATGTTCAATAGGGCTGATTGTATAGATCCAGAAATGGATAGTACAATACTGGATGATGGTAGCACAATACTGTAAGTACGAAGAACAAAGATGACTGTGAGTTGGGTTGAAAAGGAAGGTCAGAGGCATGTAGGACACCAGAAGGAAAGACAGAAGATAAAGACTGGGACTGTACAACTTAATGAAACCTAGAGTGGCCAATGATTGTGATTAAATATACAAATATAAAAATGTTTTCACATGAGGGAAAACAAATAAATGTCAACTTTGCAAGGTATTGAAAATGGGATGGTATTGGGGAAAAATACAATCAACACAAACTAGAGTCTACAATTACATGCTTCCATTAATTGTAACAAATGCAATATACCAAAGCTAAATGTCTATAAAAGGGGGATATAAGGGAGAGGATGGAATTCTTGGCATTGGTGGTGTTGTCTTTTTATTGTACTGTATTTTAATTTTATTTTTTCTTTTGTTGTTTTTTAGTTGTTATTTTTTTCATTCTTTTTCTTTTTTGCCTCTTTTTCTTTGTGGAAAAAACAGAAATGTCCTCATATAGATAGTGGTGGTGAATGCATAACTGTAATTATACAGGGAATCACTGATTATTTACTTAGGAGTGAATGTATGGTTATGTGGATAACACTGTCTGAAAAATAAACAAAGGGATACAAGTGCTGGAGACAATGTGGAGAGAGGAATGTACCTAACCACTATTGGTCGGGAAGTAGAATTGTGCAGCCCATCAGGAGGGCAGTGTGGTGGTTCCACAGGAAGCTAAGAATGGGATGCCACATGGTCCTGCAACCCCATTACTGGGTATATTCTTCGAAGAACTGAAAAGAGGGACATGAATGGACATTTCCACAGTGGGGTTTATTGTGGAAGCATTCATGATTCACAGTGGATGGAGGTGGCCTAAGAGTACACTGACTGCTGAACGGAATGGCAAACTGTGTGTACACATACAATGGAATACTGAGCTGCTACAAGAAGGAATGAAGTTATGAGGTATGCAACTAGGTGAAAGGACCTTGAGGACAGGACGCTGAGTGAAATAAAGCAGAAATGAAGAGAAAAACATTATAGTGCCTCACTAATATGGACTAACTATAAGATGGAAACTCTGAGACTTGAATCTGAGAGCACAGGTTATCAGGGGGAAAGCTTATTGTAAAGGTTCCTAGATTGTGAGCTCTTACAGCAGTTACATCCATTCCTGAGTTGTAATGGCTATTTCTAAATTCTGAAATGCTGAGCTCTTTGTGTATAACCTAGTCGGTTCCTGGAACTTTGGGTGTCTGTGTGACATCTGAGACTCAGAGCCAGAGTCAGGCAGCTATGAATGTCAGCATTACCCCAGACAGAAAATGTTAAAGAGTCTGAAAAAGAGATCAGATTTCAATTAGAGATATGAATGAAATGGACTTGGTTAGGACTTTGGTAAATCAGACTAAAGTGTAAAGGACGATATTGAAAGTGTTTTAAAACTTAAACTTCTGTGTGAGACCAAAGGAAGAGATGTTTATTAGGTGCAAAATCTATATTTTTTGTAGCACACTATATAATTAAACTTGTATGGTCAGTTTATTCAAACACCATAATTACATGGAACTTTGAATAGGGAGTGAAATGTGGTTGGTTAGTGTGAAGGCTCAATACATCCCAGAGTAATTTGGGCAGAGAATAAAAACGTATTTGCAAAGCCCCCCTGAGGGAATGAAGAAAATGTGGAAATATTAAACTTCCCCACATGGGGAATTACTGATACTCTCACAAGCATCAAGGACTGCCAATTTAGAAGGCTGAGCCCTCAATCTTGGGGACTGCCCTTATGAAGTTTATTACTTCAAAGGAGAGGCCAAGCCTACTTAAAATTGTGCCTAAGAGTCACTCCCAGAGAACCTCTTTTGTTGCTCAGATGTGGTCTCTCTGTCTAAGCCAACTCTGCTGGTAAACTCACTGCCCTCCCCCCTATGTGGAACATGACTCCCAGGGGTATAAATCTCCCTGGCAATGTGGGACATGACTTGTGGGGACTGAGCTTGGCCCTGGCATCATGGGATTGAGAAAGCCTTCTTGGAGCAAAAGGGGGAAAAGAAATGAAACAAAATAAAGTTTCAGTGGTGGAGAGATTTCAAATGGAGTCAAGAGGTCATTCTGGAGGTTATTCTTATGCATTATGTAGATATCCCTTTTTAGGTTTTACTATATTGGAATAGCTAGAAAGAAATACCTGAAATTGTTGAACTACAACACAGTAGCCTTAATTCTTGACGACGACTGTATAACTCTATAGCTTACACTGTGTGACTGTCATTGTGAAAACCTTGTGGCTCCCACTCCCTTTATATAGTATATGGACTGTTGAGTAGAAAAATGAAGACGAAAAGTAAATGAACAATTGGGAGCGATGGGGGATAAATGATGTTTTGGGTGTTCTTTTTTACTTTAATTTTTATTCTTCTTTTTTTGGTGTGGTAATGAGAATGTTCAAAAATTAATCTTGGTGATGAATGCACAACTACATAATATACTGTCAACAACTGATTGTACACTGTGGATGACTGTATGGTTTGTGAATATATCTCAATAAAATTTAATTTAAAAAATCTCTATTGAAGGGAAAAAACTAAACAGGAGGGAACACTATCTAACTCATTATGTGAGGTCAACATCAGCCTCATACCAAAGCCAGATAAAGACACAAGAAAAGAAAATTACAAATTTATTATTATGAATACAGATGCAAAAATCCTCAATAAAATACCTGCAAATTAAAAACAACAGCACATTTAAAAAAAAAAAACTATACACCATGATCAAGTGAGTTTTATCCTAGATATGAAAGGGTGTTTCAACCTAAGAAAAACAATTAATGTAACACACATCAACAAAAAGAAGGGGAAAATGCACATGATCATCTCAATTGATGCAGAAAAGCAGCTGAGAAAATCCAGCATCCTTTCTTTTTTTTTTTCCCCCCACTTTGTATGTTTATGTTACTTCTAATCATAGTGATACACACATACAACTTAAGTCAGGCCCAATGAAGTCCAGGGAAAAAAAGTAACAACCCCACTATTGGGTATATTCTTGGAAGAATAGTTTTATATTAAGAGCTTAGCATATGCTTTATGATAGGAATTGTTGGAGGAATTAAAGAAATAAAAAAAAATAAACACTGAGCAAGTGTTTTAAACAGTGTGAGCACTTAAATAAGTGTTAGCTATAATGAAGAATATATGATTAAGTTCATTTTGAAAATGATGAAACTCAGGCTCAGAAAAGTTTATTAACTTGCTTAAAGCTACGGATGTGGTTTTTAGATTAAAATCAAGATTCAATTTCACATGTGACTCAAAAATCTACATTCTTTACCCATCTGTCTCAAAGCAAAATTCTGTAAAAATTATCTTCCTGTCCAATAATTTTGTAAGAGACTTGGGAATAAAATTCTAAGTAAGAGATTCTAAGTACCTAATTCCTATGATCAAAAATATGTTACAAAAGGAGATCTTATAGGAATTTAATTGTTTACAAGTTCTTACCCATGTATTCTTACTGTTTAACATTAAAGTTAATGTCCTCACCTTTGGGACAATTTTCACAAAGCTCAGCCATGGCAAAAGGAGCAGACATTTTCAGCTTTGGGATATTACAGGTGGCTGATGTCTGGCTCTAACCCATCAACATTATCCTTCCAAGGTGTCACTAAGGATGTGTGACCACTGAAACCCTTCAAATAGAAGGAAAACGTGTATTTTATAGAACAACATTCAATATTTCTCCAAAGTTCAACACTAGATGGCAACACCCTATTGCTCCTAAAGTACTTAATTTGGAAAGAAAAAAAAAAGTGACCTATTTATGCAAGTCTCTAAACTCTAATTTGATGTTTCTACATTTTAGCCAATCTTTACCTTGAAAATGAACTTAATCAATCTATTGATTTGATCAAGAGAACTGTATTTTCGTTTTATACCCAATATTAACTACTTTAGCCTTGTCAGCTACATTTCTTTCCTGATAAAAACACTTTGGAAACAGGAATAGAAGGAAACTTCCTTAACATGATAAATGGCATATATGAAAACACCACTGCTAACATCATGTTTTCACACAAGGGAGAACAAACGAATGTCAACTTTGCAAGGTGCTGAAAATGGGATGGCATTAGGGAAAAAATACAATCAATGCAAACCAGAGTCTACAGTTAACAGTAAAATTGTAATATGCCTCCATTAATTGTAACAAATGGAATATATGAAAGCTAAATGCTTATGCGGGGGATACAACGGGTACACCAATGTTCATAGCAGTATCATTCAAAATTGTCAAAAGATGGCTGCAACCCAAATATCCACCAACTGATGAATGGATGAACAAAATGTGATATATCCACACAATGGAATAATATTCAGCCTTGAAAAGGAACAAAGTTGTGACACATCCGACAACATGGACGAACCGTGAAGACATCATGTTGAGTGAAATAAACCAGATACAAAAGGACAAATATTGTATGATCTGACTGATAAGAAATAATTAGAATAAATAAACTCAAAGTCAGCATCTAGTATACAGGTTACCAGGGAATATAGGTGGGGGTAGGGAATAGGGAGTTAATGCTTAAAATACACAAAAGTTCTATTTGAGATGATGGAAAAGTTCTAGTAATGGATGGTGGTGATAGCACAACAGTGTGAAGTAAGTAACAGCACTAAATATGTATTTGAATGTGGTTAAAAGAGGAAATTTTTATAATTTTACTAGAATAAAAATTTAAAAATACAAATAAATACATGGGAAGGTACAACACAAATAGTGAACCTTAAAGTAAACCAAGGACTATGGTTAATAGTACAATTACAAAAATGTGCTTTCATCAGTTGTAACAAATGTACCACACCAAAGCAAGGTGTTAATAATAGGGTGGTATATGAGAACTCCATATTACAGGCATGATTTTTATGCAAATCCACATCCTCTCATTAAAAAAAAAGGAAGGAAGGAAGGAAGGAAGGAAGGAAGGAAAGGACGGAGGGAGGAAGGAGAAGAAAGAGTATCAAAGCTTCAACTAAGTTTTTACAAAGTCAGCTAAAATGAATAGCTTCCATTTTGCCAAACCCAATGGGCAATTTCTAGTTCTCATCTTATTTAACCACTCTTTCCCCTTAAAATAACAGCAGCAGTGATAACAACAAAAATTAAAAAACAACTCTCTTTCTCTGGTTTCTAACATTTCACTCTCTTTTTTCTTCTATATTTCTAACAATTCCTTCTCCGTTACTGTTCCCTAAGTATCCTCCTTTATCTGGCCTTTAAGAAGTAGAGATCCTCATGGCTTAGTTACTAAGCCTCCTTTTTTCTCAGTGTACACCATGCCCCTAGTCTATCTTATAAACACTCACGATTTTAATGACTTTCTATTTGCCATTGCCTCCCACACTTATATCTCTAACCAAGTCCTAGCCTCTGAATTCCAGACTTATATATCCAACTGCCTACCTAACATTTACATGGGGAAGTCATCAAACACAGTATGACCAAATTTTAATTCATAATCTGCCCTCACCAACTCTGGTTTTCCTCCAGTGTTCCTTAATTCTCTCAGCACCTAGCACCTTTATCCATCCAGCTATTTCATCCAAATTAGAAACCCAGAAGTCATCTTTAATACCTCCTTTTTCCTTATACCCAACTTTCAAACCATTACCAAGTCCTAATGATTTTACCCCCTAAAAGTTTTTTATAAATCCATCTTTGCTTTATTTCCATCATAATCCTGGTCCAAAGTATCAGCATCTCTTATGTGAAATACTATAAGATCCTCCTTAATAGTCTTCTTCAATATATTCTTGCTGCTTCTAAAATCAGTCCTTCCTGGAGCCACAGTGAAATTATTGAAATATAAACCTGATTCTGTTACTACATGGTAAAAACCTCCAACACCAGTCCATTGCTCTTAGGCTTAAATCTTCAACAAGGTTCTGTATGATGTGTTCTGACCACCTCTCCAGCCTCATCTGATATCATTCTCCCCCATCACTCTGACCTTCTTTCAGTCCCTAAAACTCACTACGCCCCCTTCCACTTCATGGCTTCCAACATGTTAGCCTCCTTGGCCTGGAAGGCTGTCTCTATTCAGCCCCCAACCCCTTCACACAGCTCACTTCTACTCATCTTGTGGATGTCACCTTAAAAGTCAAAGTCCTCAGGATAACTTTTCTTGAGTTCCTCAAATTGGTAAGGTCTTCATTACATGCTGTTCTAGTTTGCTAATGCTGCTAGAATGCAAACCACCAGAAATGGATTGGCTTTTATAAAAGGGGGTTTATTTGGCTATACAGTTACAGTCGTAAGGCCATAAAGTGTCCAAGGTAACATATCAATAGTCAGGTTCCTTCACTGGAGGATGGCCAATGGCATCTGGAAAACCTCTGTTAGCTGGGAAGGCACGTGGCTGGCATCTGCTCCAAGTTCTGGTTTCAAAATGGCCTTCTCCCAGGATGTTCCTCTCTAGGCTTCAGCTCCTCAAAAACGTCACTCTTAGTTGCTCTTGGGGCGTTTTTCCTCTCTTAGCTTCTCCAGAACAAAGGTCTGCGTTCAACGGCTGTCTTCAAACTGTCTCTTATCTGCAGCTCCTCTTCTCAGCTCCTGTGCATTCTTCAAAGTGTCCCTCTTGGCTGTAGCAGCTTGCTCCTTCTGTCTGATCTCATAAAGTGCTCAGTAATTTAATTCAGATGCACCCTGAATGGGCGGGCCAACACCTCCATGGAAATTATCCAATCAGAGTCATCACCCACAGTTGGGTCGGGCACATCTCCATGGAAATACTCAAAGAATTACAATCTAATAAACACTGACAGGGCTGCCCACACAAGATTACATCAAAGATAATGGCACTTGGGGGTACATAATACATTCAAACTGGCACACATGCTTTTATATCTCTTACCACTATTTGTGTTTCTAAATTTGTTAGATTAGTTTATCAGTATTTGTCTCTCTAATGTGCTCCATGAGAGGAGGAAAATATCCATTTCCTCATAATTATAGCCTTAGTACTTAGAGTATAGTGGCTGACATAAAACAGGTGCTCAACAAATAATTGTTGAATGGAGTATTCCAAGCAATAGCATTTCAGATAACCAGGAATTATGAAGCAACACGATCACTAAGAGCAAATAATGTATAAGCTTCAGAATTTTATAGATAAAATACCCTAATAGAGTAGAAAGAGCCTAGGTTTTAGAGGCAGGTATATATGAAATCTCAGCTTAGTGACTTTCTAGATGTATGTTCCTACAAAGTCATTTCTGAAAGAGCCTAGGTTTTGAGAGGCAGGTATACATGAAATCTCAGGTTAGCGACTTGCTAAGATGTATGTTCCTACGAAGTCACTTCTCTCAACTTATTTCCTTATCTATAAAATGGAGAGGGAAAAACCTCATTGGTTTGTGACTAGTATTAAATGGCATGAATCACTTGGTATAGTACCATACATAGTAGGTAAGTATGGTTTCTTTTCCATTTCCTTTCTCTAATTGCCTTTAGATAGACACCCCAACTTGTGACTTGTAACTTTATTCAGTTTCTTAATCTTATTGAAAGTTGCAAAAGACAGCTGAAACATTCAATAAAACTGTTTTGCATTTAATTAAAATTTACCATTCTTTATTAACCCCCAAAGAATTATGTAGAATAAGAAAGAACTGCTACTTCAGATTTTCCTTTAGGACAACTAATATATTCTATATATTATAACTAATATAATTTAGAAAAGGTAAAAATGCCTTGCACAACTAGTTTTCACTTCAAAAATCAGTCACCCTAAGCAGCACAAAACAACAAACTTACAGTGTATACTTAAAACATGGTTCTAACTACACAGAGCTTTTCAGGATTACACTTATCCTGAACATTAAGGCACATCTGCACTAAATAAAACACACAGCATTATAAGAATCCTCTTACCTTGTGTTCAAATGGAGCACCATAGTAACCATCATTGAGCCCAAAAACTATTTCATTTTGGTTACGGGCATGAATCTAAGAATGGGAAAAAGAGGGGGGGAAAAAAACACCATTAGTTCTTCTGATTCCAGTTGAGTTTTAATATGATCAGAGAAGACAGTTACAGCAGGATCTACTTAGATGCTGATAAACAGGCTTGCTTCATCTAAACAACATAGCAGACAACCAGTCACCTAGCATAAGAGTAGGTGATGAATTAAAAGTTTCCTGCTTCAAAGGCCTCACAATACCATCAAATGATTTTACAGTCACCATCATTCACACGCATTTTCCACAAACTCTTCTTGATGTTATTATGGAAAGGCTATTCCTGAAGTACAGGGGACTCACAGGCATACTATACATTCCCTGATCTCAAAGAAAATGCAATCCAGTTAGTCTGTAAGAGTAATTTAAAATGTTTGATACCCTAGGAAAAATATAAAAGATTATCTTATTATTATTTTCAGAAATATAGATTAAAGATAGTAATAGTCAATTCCTAAAGTCTCAAATGTCAATTTAATTATTGTCTGCATACCATTCTCTTTCAGATGCAACTGATTGAAGCCTTAATCAGTGCCACCCCAAATTAAACTTCACCTAAAAGGTGGGGAGAATTAAAACTTAAAATATTGAAGACATGAGAAAGAAAATAATTCAAATATGAGACTCAAATATCCAACTGAGAGACATAAAAATGATTTAAAGCCATTACTTGATCAGAAAGATTTTTAAAAATTGTTTCTGTAGTTGAGGATTAGAGTGAGGAAGTTCAAGTGGGAGAAAAATAAGGATTACCAGAAGAGAATAGTTGATCTCTTCTTTCCCGAGACAGAAGCAGGATAGCCAAAGCCAGCAATAGTGAATTTCTGTAAACATTTACCTGACTTCCATATTTCCTACCTCTATTCTGAAGCAAAATTAACCATACACTCCCTGTTTCCCTATATCACTTATTGAGCTGAATATAACAATACCAAAAGACGAGTCTGCAATAATAAATTTAAAATGAAAATTAAAAATTAATCTCATTTTTCATTTTATAGGAGAAAAGAGAAAGCATTATGAAATCAGTTTCAAGATTAGAAGGAATCTGAAATTTTACAAACATGAAATATTTTATACATATATATTCTTAAGTGAAAAAAGATTAAAATTATATACACCAAAATGTTAGCAACAGGGTTGACGTTCTCAACATGGCAACATAAACAGCTACTGAAAACTTCTCTCCAGAGACTCAACGAAAAAATTGTGAATTGTTTGAAAAGCTGGAGGAGGCTATAGATTGGAGATAGACCTTGCAAATGCTGAATTGAAGAAAGAGAAGAAACATCAGGTAGGAATCTTGTCCCAGACCAGCCAGTCCTCTCCCTTCCCCCTCACTCAGTCTCTGAGGCACAGAATCTGTCTCCTACCAGGGACACAGATTTAAAAATCTCTCACAGCAGTGAAAAATACCCTCACTGTTTGAAGATCCAGTGGACAGGGGAGGATATTTCAAGGCCCAAATCACTGAGGGACAAAGAGACTAAGAAAACGTGGACAGAGACTGTTTCCAGCCCTGGGTCTGAAAGCCCTCCTCCCACCCTTGAGGGAAGCAGCAGCAGGCAGCCATTTCCTTGCCTTGGAGACAGCTGGAGTACTGAGTTAACTGAGAGAGTAGAGCCCCACATCAAGCCAGATTTTGGCTGGCAAAGTGAGGGTGTAAGAATCCTGCAGTTTCATCCCTGCTGGGTCAGGCAGCCTGCGCTCAGAGGCAAAGCAGCCTCTGAGGACAAGTATGTCACCAAACAATGCCATCTGCTGGACAGTCTGGAAAGTGCAAGGGAAGTAAAATACTTTTTAAAAGATGCTTCAGACCCTTTCTTAGGAGCACAGGAGCTGGTCTACATGCCCTGCACAGAAACCTGGCCCTGTTTTGGCTGAGAAATAGGGAAGACCCACTGTTAAAGTAGGGCTCGAAAACAAACCCAGATCTTGCTAGCCAGTGGAAAATAGAGCACAACTGAAGCCAGCAGATTTGCATTACCACACATAGTGAACTTGCTGGGGTGCCCAGTGCCTACCTTCCATCCCTGTGGCAGGCCACAGTGGCGCCTGATTTTGGGGAGAAGACTGGAGGGCAGAGCCAATCTGAAAACTGGCCAGGGAGAAAAACAAAGAAAAGATAGAGATAAAAGACCAACAACAGGAAAACCTTAAGCAAAAGAGAGAAAATAAACTCTAGAATAAACCAATCAAGAAAATCAGATGCTTGGACAGCAAAAAATCATGGACCATATAAGGAAACGGGAAGATATGGCCCAAAAGAAGAAACTAACACCTCAACTGAGATTCAGGAATTCAAACAACTAATTATGGATGTTCACACAAATCTTTTAAAGAAATCAACAAGGTGAGAGAGAATGTGACAAAAGATGAAGGATATAAAGACACTGGGTGATCACAAGGAAGAACTCATAAGCTTGAAAAAACAAATGGCAGAACTTATGGGAATGAAAGGCACAACAGAAGAGATGAAAAACACAGTGGAGACATACAACAGCAGACTTGGAGAGGCAGAAGAAAGGATCAGTGAGCTGGAGGACAGGACATCTGAAATCCTGCACACGAAGGAACAGATAGGGAAAAGAATGGAAAAACATAAGCAGGGTCTCAGGGAACTGAAGGACAACGTGAAGTGCATGAATATACATGTTATAGGTATCCCAGAAGGAGAAGAGAAGGGAAAAGCAGCAGAAAGAATAATACTGGAAATAATCAATGAAAATTTCCCAACTTTCATGAAAGACATAAAATTACAGGTCCAAGAAGCACAGTGTACCCCAAACAGAACTGATACAAACAAACCTACTCCAGGACACTTACTAATCAGATTGTCACATGTCAAAGACAAAGAATTCTGAAAGAAGCAAGAGAAAAGCAATCCATCACATATAAGGGAAACTCAATAAGACTAAGTGTGGATCTCTCAGCAGAAACCATGGAGGCGAGAAGACACTGGTATGATGTATTTAGGATACTGAAAGAGAAAAACTGCCAATCAAGAATCCTATATCCAGTAAAACTGTCCTTCAAAAATGAGGGAAAGTTTAAAATATTTACAGAAAAACAGACACAGAGAGTTCATTAACAGGAGACCTCCTCTATAAGAAATACTAAAGGGAGTGCTACAGATAGATAGGAAAAGACAGGAGAGAGAGGTTTGAAGAAGTATGTAAAAGTGAGGATAGAGGCGGGGCAAGATGGCAGACTGGTGAGCTGTATGTTTTAGTTACTCCTCCAGGAAAGTAGGTAAAAAGCCAGGAACTGCGTGGACTGGACACCACAGAGCAATCTGTCTTTGGGCATACTTCATACAACACTCATGAAAACGTGGAACTGCTGAGATCACCGAAATCTGTAAGTTTTTGCGGCCAGGGGACCCGCGCCCCTCCCTGCCAGGCTCAGTCCCGGGGGAGGAGGGGCTGTCAGCTCCAGGAAGGAGAAGGGAGAATTGCAGTGGCTGCTCTCATCGGAAACTCATTCTACTGATTCAAACTCCAACCATAGATAGACTGAGGCCAGACACCAGAGACTCTGAGAGCAGCCAGCCCAGCAGAGAGGAGACGGGCATAGAAGGAAAACAACACGAGAAGCTCCAAAGTAAAAGCAGAGGATTTTTGGAGTTCTGGTGAACACAGAAAGGGGAAGGGCGGAGATCAGGCCTTGAGGCGCATATGCAAATCCCGAAGCAAGGCTGATCTCTCTGCCCAGGGCACCTTTCCTTAATGGCCCTGGTTGCTTTGTCTATTAGCATTTCAATAACCCATTAGATCTCTGAGGAGGGCCGTTTGTTTTTTTTTTTTTTTTTTTTTTTTTTTTTTTTTTTAAAACCTTTTTGTTTTTCTAAAAAAATTAATATAAGAAGATCAATACAGAAAGCTTCAAAGAATTGAAATTTGGGCACGTCAAGTCAAGAGCAGAAATAAGAGAGCTCTGAGACAAAAGGCAATAATCCAGTGGCTGAGAAAATTCACTAAACAACACAACTTCCCAAGAAAAGGGGGGTGTCCGCTCACAGCCACCATCCTGGTGGACAGGAAACACTCCTGCCCATCGCCAGCCCCATAGCCCAGAGCTGCCCCAGACAACCCAGTGTGACGGAAGTGCTTCAAATAACAGGCACACACCACAAAACTGGGCGTGGACATTAGCCTTCCCTGCAACCTCAGCTGAATGTCCCAGAGCTGGGAAGGGGGAGCAGTGTGAATTAACAGAGCCCCATTCAGCCATCATTTGAGCAGACTGGGAGCCTCCCAACACAGCCCAGCAGCCCAGAACTGCCCTGGGGGGACGGCACTCACCTGTGACATAGCACAGAAATCCCTCAACAGAGGACCCGGGGTGCACAGCCTGGAAGAGGGGCCCACTTGCAAGTCTCAGGAGCCATACGCCAATACCAAAGACTTGTGGGTCAGTGGCAGAGACAAACTGTGGCAGGACTGAACTGAAGGATTAGACTATTGCAGTAGCTTTAAAACTCTAGGATCATCAGGGAGATTTGATTGTTAGGGCCACCCCCCCTCCCCGACTGCCCAGAAACACGCCCCACATACAGGGCAGGCAACACCAACTACACACGCAAGCTTGGGACACCAATTGGGCCCCACAAGACTCACTCCCCCACTCACCAAAAAGGCTAAGCAGGGGAGATCTGGCTTGTGGAGAACAGGTGGCTCGTGGACGCCACCTGCTGGTTAGTTAGAGAAAGTGTACTCCACGAAGCTGTAGATCTGATAAATTAGAGATAAGGACTTCAACTGGTCTACAAACCCTAAAAGAACCCTATCAAGGACAGCAAATGCCACGAGGCCAAAAACAACAGAAAATTATAAAGCATATGAAAAAACCAGACGATATGGATAACCCAAGCCCAAGCACCCAAATCAAAAGACCAGAAGAGACACACCTAGAGCAGCTACTCAAAGAACTAAAGATGAACAATGAGACCCTAGTACGGGATATGAAGGAAATCAAGAAGACCCTAGAAGAGCATAAAGAAGACATTGCAAGACTAAATAAAAAAATGGATGATCTTATGGAAATTAAAGAAACTGTTGACCAAATTAAAAAGATTCTGGACACTCATAGTACAAGACTAGAGGAAGTTGAACAACGAATCAGTGACCTGGAAGATGACAGAATGGAAAATGAAAGCATAAAAGAAAGAATGGGGAAAAAAATTGAAAAACTCGAAATGGACCTCAGGGATATGATAGATAATATGAAGCGTCCGAATATAAGACTCATTGGTGTCCCAGAAGGGGAAGAAAAGGGTAAAGGTCTAGGAAGAGTATTCAAAGAAATTGTTGGGGAAAACTTCCCAAATCTTCTAAACAACATAAATACACAAATCATAAATGCTCAGCGAACTCCAAATAGAATAAATCCAAAAAAACCCACTCCGAGACATATACTGATCACACTGTCAAACATAGAAGAGAAGGAGCAAGTTCTGAAAGCAGCAAGAGAAAAGCAATTCACCACATACAAAGGAAACAGCATAAGACTAAGTAGTGACTACTCAGCAGCCACCATGGAGGCGAGAAGGCAATGGCACGATATATTTAAAATTCTGAGAGAGAGGAATTTCCAGCCAAGAATACTTTATCAAGCAAAGCTCTCCTTCAAATTTGAGGGAGAGCTTAAATTTTTCACAGACAAAGAAATGCTGAGAGAATTTGCTAACAAGAGACCTGCCCTACTGGAGATACTAAAGGGAGCCCTACAGACAGAGAAACAAAGACAGGACAGAGAGACTTGGAGAAAGGTTCAGTACTAAAGAGATTCGGTATGGGTACAATAAAGGATATTAATAGAGAGAGGGAAAAATATGGCAAACATAATCCAAAGGATAAGATGGCCGATTCAAGAAATGCCTTCACGGTTTTAACGTTGAATGTAAATGGATTAAACTCCCCAATTAAAAGATATAGATTCGCAGAATGGATCAAAAAAAATGAACCATCAATATGTTGCATACAAGAGACTCATCTTAGACACAGGGACACAAAGAAATTGAAAGTGAAAGGATGGAAAAAAATATTTCATGCAAGCTACAGCCAAAAGAAAGCAGGTGTAGCAATATTAATCTCAGATAAAATAGACTTCAAATGCAGGGATGTTTTGAGAGACAAAGAAGGCCACTACATACTAATAAAAGGGGCAATTCAACAAGAAGAAATAACAATCGTAAATGTCTATGCACCTAATCAAGGTGCCACAAAATACATGAGAGAAACATTGGCAAAACTAAAGGAAGCAATTGATGTTTCCACAATAATTGTGGGAGACTTCAACACATCACTCTCTCCTATAGATAGATCAACCAGACAGAAGACCAATAAGGAAATTGAAAACCTAAACAATCTGATAAATGAATTAGATTTAACAGACATCTACAGGACATTACATCCCAAATCACCAGGATACACATACTTTTCTAGTGCTCACGGAACTTTCTCCAGAATAGATCATATGCTGGGACATAAAACAAGCCTCAATAAATTTAAAAAGATTGAAATCATTCAAAGCACATTCTCTGACCACAATGGAATACAATTAGAAGTCAATAACCATCAGAGACTTAGAAAATTCACAAATACCTGGAGGTTAAACAACACACTCCTAAACAATCAGTGGGTTAAAGAAGAAATAGCAAGAGAAATTGCTAAATATATAGAGACGAATGAAAATGAGAACACAACATACCAAAACCTATGGGATGCAGCAAAAGCAGTGCTAAGGGGGAAATTTATAGCACTAAACGCATATATTAAAAAGGAAGAAAGAGCCAAAATCAAAGAACTAATGGATCAACTGAAGAAGCTAGAAAATGAACAGCAAACCAATCCTAAACCAAGTAGAAGAAAAGAAATAACAAGGATTAAAGCAGAAATAAATGACATAGAGAACAAAAAAACAATAGAAAGGATAAATATCACCAAAAGTTGGTTCTTTGAGAAGATCAACAAGATTGACAAGCCCCTAGCTAGACTGACAAAATCAAAAAGAGAGAAGACCCATATAAACAAAATAATGAATGAAAAAGGTGACATAACTGCAGATCCTGAAGAAATTAAAAAAATTATAAGAGGATATTATGAACAACTGTATGGCAACAAACTGGATAATGTAGAAGAAATGGACAATTTCCTGGAAACATATGAACAACCTAGACTGACCAGAGAAGAAATAGAAGACCTCAACCAACCCATCACAAGCAAAGAGATCCAATCAGTCATCAAAAATCTTCCCACAAATAAATGCCCAGGGCCAGATGGCTTCACAGGGGAATTCTACCAAACTTTCCAGAAAGAACTGACACCAATCTTACTCAAACTCTTTCAAAACATTGAAAAAAATGGAACACTACCTAACTCATTTTATGAAGCTAACATCAATCTAATACCAAAACCAGGCAAAGATGCTACAAAAAAGGAAAACTACCGGCCAATCTCCCTAATGAATATAGATGCAAAAATCCTCAACAAAATACTTGCAAATCGAATCCAAAGACACATTAAAAAAATCATACACCATGACCAAGTGGGGTTCATTCCAGGCATGCAAGGATGGTTCAACATCAGAAAAACAATCAATGTATTACAACACATTAAAAACTCGAAAGGGAAAAATCAATTGATCATCTCAATAGATGCTGAAAAAGCATTTGACAAAATCCAACATCCCTTTTTGATAAAAACACTTCAAAAGGTAGGAATTGAAGGAAACTTCCTCAACATGATAAAGAGCATATATGAAAAACCCACAGCCAGCATAGTACTCAATGGTGAGAGACTGAAAGCCTTCCCTCTAAGATCAGGAACAAGACAAGGATGCCCGCTGTCACCACTGTTATTCAACATTGTGCTGGAAGTGCTAGCCAGGGCAATCCGGCAAGACAAAGAAATAAAAGGCATCCAAATTGGAAAAGAAGAAGTAAAACTGTCATTGTTTGCAGATGATATGATCTTATATCTAGAAAACCCTGAGAAATCAACGATACACCTACTAGAGCTAATAAACAAATTTAGCAAAGTAGCGGGATACAAGATTAATGCACATAAGTCAGTAATGTTTCTATATGCTAGAAATGAACAAACTGAAGAGACACTCAAGAAAAAGATACCATTTTCAATAGCAACTAAAAAAATCAAGTACCTAGGAATCAACTTAACCAAAGATGTAAAAGACCTATACAAAGAAAACTACATAACTCTACTAAAAGAAATAGAAGGGGACCTTAAAAGATGGAAAAATATTCCATGTTCATGGATAGGAAGGCTAAATGTCATTAAGATGTCAATTCTACCCAAACTCATCTACAGATTCAATGCAATCCCAATCAAAATTCCAACAACCTACTTTGCAGACTTGGAAAAGCTAGTTATCAAATTTATTTGGAAAGGGAAGATGCCTCGAATTGCTAAAGACACTCTAAAAAAGAAAAACGAAGTGGGAGGACTTACACTCCCTGACTTTGAAGCTTATTATAAAGCCACAGTTGCCAAGACAGCATGGTACTGGCACAAAGATAGACATATAGATCAATGGAATCGAATTGAGAATTCAGAGATAGACCCTCAGATCTATGGCCGACTGATCTTTGATAAGGCCCCCAAAGTCACCGAACTGAGCCATAATGGTCTTTTCAACAAATGGGGCTGGGAGAGTTGGATATCCATATCCAAAAGAATGAAAGAGGACCCCTACCTCACCCCCTACACAAAAATTAACTCAAAATGGACCAAAGATCTCAATATAAAAGAAAGTACCATAAAACTCCTAGAAGATAATGTAGGAAAACATCTTCAAGACCTTGTATTAGGAGGCCACTTCCTAGACTTTACACCCAAAGCACAAGCAACAAAAGAGAAAATAGATAAATGGGAACTCCTCAAGCTTAGAAGTTTCTGCACCTCAAAGGAATTTCTCAAAAAGGTAAAGAGGCAGCCAACTCAATGGGAAAAAGTTTTTGGAAACCATGTATCTGACAAAAGACTGATATCTTGCATATACAAAGAAATCCTACAACTCAATGACAATAGTACAGACAGCCCAATTATAAAATGGGCAAAAGATATGAAAAGACAGTTCTCTGAAGAGGAAATACAAATGACCAAGAAACACATGAAAAAATGTTCAGCTTCACTAGCTATTAGAGAGATGCAAATTAAGACCACAATGAGATACCATCTAACACTGGTTAGAATGGCTGCCATTAAACAAACAGGAAACTACAAATGCTGGAGGGGATGTGGAGAAATTGGAACTCTTATTCATTGTTGGTGGGACTGTATAATGGTTCAGCCACTCTGGAAGTCAGTCTGGCAGTTCCTTAGAAAACTAGATATAGAGCTACCATTCGATCCAGCGATTGCACTCCTCGGTATATACCCGGAAGATCGGAAAGCAGTGACACGAACAGATATCTGCACGCCAATGTTCATAGCAGCATTATTCACAATTGCCAAGAGATGGAAACAACCCAAATGTCCTTCAACAGATGAGTGGATAAATAAAATGTGGTATATACACACGATGGAATACTACGCGGCAGTAAGAAGGAACGATCTGGTGAAACATATGACAACATGGATGAACCTTGAAGACATAATGCTGAGCGAAATAAGCCAGGCACAAAAAGAGAAATATTATATGCTACCACTAATGTGAACTTTGAAAAATGTAAAACAAATGGTTTATAATGTAGAATGTAGGGGAACTAGCAGTAGAGTGCAATTAAGGAAGGGGGAACAATAATCCAGGAAGAACAGATAAGCTATTTAACGTTCTGGGGATGCCCAGAAATGACTATGGTCTGTTAATTTCTGATGGTTGTAGTAGGAACAAGTTCACTGAAATGTTGCTATATTATGTAACTTTCTTGGGGTAAAGTAGGAACATGTTGGAAGTTAAGCAGTTATCTTAGGTTAGTTGTCTTTTTCTTACTCCCTTGCTATGGTCTCTTTGAAATGCTCTTTTATTGTATGTTTGTTTTCTTTTTAACTTTTTTTTTCATACAGGTGATTTGAAAAAAGAAGGGAAAGTTAAAAAAAAAAAAAAAAAAAAAAAAAAAAAAAGAAAAAAGACAAACAAGGGGAAAAAAAAAAAAAAAAAAGATGTAGTGCCCCCTTGAGGAGCCTGTGGAGAATGCAGGGGTATTCGCCTACCCCACCTCCATGGTTGCTAACATGACCACAGACATAGGGGACTGGTGGTTTGATGGGTTGAGCCCTCTACCATAAGTTTTACCCTTGGGAAGACGGTTGCTGCAAAGGAGAGGCTAGGCCTCCCTGTATTTGTGCCTAAGAGTCTCCTCCTGAATGCCTCTTTGTTGCTCAGATGTGGCCCTCTCTCTCTGGCTAAGCCAACTTGAAAGGTGAAATCACTGCCCTCCCCCCTACGTGGGATCAGACACCCAGGGAAGTGAATCTCCCTGGCAACGTGGAATATGACTCCCAGGGAGGAATGTAGACCTGGCACCGTGGGACGGAGAACATCTTCTTGACCAAAAGGGGGATGTGAAAGGAAATGAAATAAGCTTCAGTGGCAGAGAGATTCCAAAAGGAGCCGAGAGGTCACTCTGGTGGGCACTCTTATGCACACTTTAGACAACCCTTTTTAGGTTCTAAAGAATTGGGGTAGCTGGTGGTGGATACCTGAAACTATCAAACTACAACCCAGAACCCATGAATCTCGAAGACAGTTGTATAAAAATGTAGCTTATGAGGGGTGACAATGGGATTGGGAAAGCCATAAGGACCAAACACCACTTTGTCTAGTTTATGGATGGATGTGTAGAAAAGTAGGGGAGGGAAACAGACAGACAAAGGTACCCAGTGTTCTTTTTTACTTCAATTGCTCTTTTTCACTCTAATTATTATTCTTGTTATTTTTGTGTGTATGCTAATGAAGGTGTCAGGGATTGATTTAGGTGATGAATGTACAACTATGTAATGGTACTGTAAACAATCGAAAGTACAATTTGTTTTGTATGACTGCGTGGTATGTGAATATATCTCAATAAAATGATGATTTAAAAAAAAAAAAAAAAAAAAAAAAAGTGAGGATATCAGGAGATAGAAAGAGGGTAGAGATTGGGAATTTAATGCTGATGAAGTATAGAATGTTCAAGAGGACTGACTGTATAGATCCAGAAATGGATAGCACAATACTGTGTGATGGTAGCACAATACTGTAAGTACACTGAACAAAGATGACTGTGAGTTTGGTTCAAAGAGGAACATTCGGGGTATGTATGACACCAGAAGGAAAGACAGAAGAAAAAGACTGGGACTGTACAACTTAGTGAAACCTAGAGTGGTCAATGAGTGCAATGAAATGTACAAATATAAGAATGTTTTTGCATGAGGGAGCAGCAAGAAGGAATGAAGCTGTGAAGTATGCAGCCAGGTGAATGGACTATAAGGACAGTAGGTGGAGTTAAATAAACCAGAAATGAAAAGACAAAACATTATAATATCTCACTAATACGGACTAATAATAATGCGCAAACTCTGAGAATTGAAGCTGGGAGTGTGGGTTATCAGTGGAAAGCTTATGTAAAGGTTCCTAGGTTGTAAGCTCTTACAGCAGTCACATCTAGTCATGAGTTGTAACAATTATTTCTAAATTTTGAGATGCTGAGCTGTTTGTGCGTGACATGGTCAGTCCCTGGAGCTTCTGGTGTCTATGTGGCACCCGGGACTCAGAGCCCGAGGTTGGGAGCATGTGAGTGCCATGAATCAACTGTTAAAGAGGCTGCAAAGGAGATCAGACTTCAATTGGAGATATGAACAAAATGGACTTGGTTGAGATTGGGATATATCAGACTAAAGGGTAGAGGATGGTATCAACTGTGTTTTAAAACTTTGGCTTCTATGTGGGACCAAAGGAAGAGATGTTTCTTTGGTGCAAAATCTATATTTTCTGTAGCACACTGTATAATTAAACTTGTATGGTCAGTTTACTCAAATACCATAATTACATGGAACCTTGACTAGGGAGTGAGATCTTGTTGGTTTGTACAGGTTAGCATGAAGCCCTGATATACCTCCGAGTAATTTGGGCAGAGAATAAAAAGTATTTGCAACGCCCCCTTGAGGGACTGGGGGAAAATGTAGAAATATTAAATTTCCTCAGCTGGGGAATTCCTGATATTCTCACAAGCATTGAGGTCTACCAGCTTGGTAGGCTGAGACCTCGATCTTGGGGCTTGGCCTTATGAAGTTTGTTACTGCAAAGGAGAGATTAAGCCTACTCATAATTGTGCCTAAGAGTCCCCCCAGAGAACCTCTTTTGTTACTCAGATGTGGCCTCTCTCTCTAAGCCAACTCAGCAGGTAAACTCACTGCCCTTCCCGCTATGTGGGACATGACTCCCAAGGGTGTAAATCTCCCTGGCAACGTGGGACATGACTCCCGGGGATGAGCCTGGACCCTGCATCGTGTAATTGAGAAAGCCTTCTGGACCAAAAGGGGGAAGAGAAATGAAACAAAATAAAGTTTCAGTGGCTGAGAGATTTCACATGGAATCAAGAGGTCATTCCAGAGGTAACTCTTATGTGTTATACAGATATTCCTTTTTCGTTTTTAGTGTATTGGAATAGTTAGAAGGAAACATCTGAAACTGTTGAACTGCAATCCAGTATCACTGATTCTTGAAGGTGAGTGTACAACTATATAGCTTATATGGTGTGACCGTGTGATTGTGAAAACCTTATGGCTCACACTCTTCTTTATGCAGTGTATGGACAAATGAGTAATATGGAGGAGAAGGGGTATGGAATGCTTTGGGTGTTCTTTTTACTTTTATTTTTATTCTTGTTTTTAGTTTTTGGAGAAATGAAAATGTTCAAAAATTGATTGTGGTGATGAATGCATAACTATATGATGATATTGTGAACAACTCTTTTACACTTGGGATGATTGCATGGTATGCAAATATATTTCAATTAAAAAAAAGTTAGCAACAGTGGTTGTTGGATAGTGGGATTATACCTCCTTTTTATTCTCTTCTCTGTGCTTTCCAAAATTTTCCAAATTGTCCACAAAAAGATACATTATTTTTAAAATCAGAAGAAAATATATACCATTAAACAAAGGGAGGTAGGTGGGTAAACAGGTAAGAACAAATCTAGCATGAAGGTAAAGCTGCGAAAGTATAAGCATCATGAAGATGGACATTAAGTTAGTCTGTTGAAAAGTAAAAGGCAACATGGTTCTAGAACTTGAAAAGATACTGTACTAAAAAATCAAGTGACGTGGGTTCTAATCCCAACTTTAACTGTTTCATAAGGAGCTCTTCAAGGGAAGGAACCCTGTCCTTGTTTATCTTTATAGCCTGTCTAGCACTCACCACAAAAAGTATTAATCAATATTCATGGCCCCATACTATAAATACCTCATCTGCCAAAAGCAGAAAGCACTCCCTGCTCTGTCTTACAGGGGTGTCATAAAGATGAAACGAGATAACTGGATGTGAAAGTAGTTTCAGAAGTTAGACATGAAAAAGATATTAAAGAAAAAATCTAATAATGTAACAGAAATCAAGTGATCATAAAGCTTAGAAAGATCCCTTTGATCCTGACTAATAAAAAAAGAAAAACAGGCTTAAAATACAGACTGTATCATATTCCACACTAATTACATACATAAAACTGCTGAATTATGCTAATAAGAAGTGTGGATACATACTATCCTTTACCCATTAATTATAGATTATTGACCTAACAATTGTATTGTAATATTAATATGGAAACTACACAATATATAATTCTATTAATGTAGCCAAAACTTCGTATTTTCTCCCCTTTATGAAACTACACATTTTTTATGTCAGCTCATGCCTATCTTGTTTTACTGCACTTCACTTTATTGTGCTTTGCAATAATGCGTTGTTTACAAATTGAAGGTTTGTGGCAACCCTGCATTGAGCATGTCTATCAGTGCCATTTTTCCAACAGCATGCACTCTCTCATGTCTTCATTTTAATTAAGGTATGCACATTGTTTCTTTAGACATAATGCTACTGCACACTTACTGGGAAACTAAAAAATTCACGTGACCTGTTTTATTGCAATATTCACTTTATTGCAATGGTTTAGAACTGAACCTGCAACATCTCTGAGGTATGCCTGTAATCAAAATTATTCATTAGTGAAATGAATAATAAATATAGTCTAATCCATAGAACAATTAATAGCCTAAATCTACTAATCACTGTGTGACCTTTAGCAAATCACTTAATCTTTCTTAGCTTCAGTTTCTCATGTAAATACTGAAGAAAACAAAAATACTTACTCATGTGATCTTCAAAACACCCTGGGTCATTGTGTATGTAAAATGATAGTGCAAACTGCTTTCGTTATTAATACAAAGTTCAAACTAGTTAAACTAAAGAACTCCTGTCATTAGACTTGAGTCAGGATACTACATGGCCCATGTAAGCAGTATCAACAAATTCTCCAAATTCCCACCTCAAGTAGAGCTATTTCCAAACTCCCCTCAGAAATCAGAGAGACTAATAGCTGAAGATAACCAAATCCAAGTCAAGTACAGCTCAGTCCATGACTTCTCAGAAAAACATACTGATTCAACTCTTTTATCCCCAAAGACTATTCAGGAAACGTAAGTCGTATCTGTAGCTCTGACGCAAGTATGTGACTTTGGACAAGTTGCATCATCACTCAGGGCCTAGTTTCCTTGACTATAAAATGAAGGGATTAGATTATACTCTGCTGTATCATACTTCTGTGCCTATGTTCATCTTTTCTCCTCTGGCTAATTCCAACATATTCAAAATTCACTAAGGACTATCAACCAACTTAACTTAATTGACATTGATAAAACACTCTATCCAGCTAATTTCAACGTATCATTCAAAATTCATTAAGGACTACTGTGGTCCATTTGGAGCTATGTACTCCCACCCCCCCCCACCCCCCCCAAAAAACATGTTCTTAAACTTAATCCATTCCTGTGGGTGTGAACTCTTATAAATAGAACCTTTTGATGAGGTTACTTCAGTTAAGGTATGGCCCAACTGAATCAGGATGGAACCTTTTTTTTTTTCATCAACCATCAGTTTACCAAGAATAGGAATCTTGTTTCATTCATTTCTGGAACCTTAACATTAAGAACAATGTGTGGTAGAAAGCAGATGATGAATCAATGAACCTAACTGATGCTGGCTCTTATCCTGATGCACCTTAATCTCGCTTTCCTCTAAAAATATATAACTCTATTATTTAATCTGATTTTTAGTGATATGTTGCTTGTTATACATATTTCATAGGTAAGTTTTGATTTTCTACAAAGACACTACATTTCTAATGGGCTCAAAAACATGTTTTCTTTTTCTTTTGTTCTCTGTTATAACAGCAAAACCAACTTAAGTAAGGAAACACCTGAATGTCCACTGATTATCCGAAATCTTTTTACTTCAAAAAGACCATCACCTAAAGAATGTATGAGCTGAAAAGCATAATGAAGGTGACCTTCTCTGGCCAAAAAACTTCCCCTACAGGCCTTGCCCTGCAACCCCACTGTTAAGATGCACCACGTCCCAAGAAATACAGATACCATTGGAAGAAAGCACTTAATACCTTATACTATTCACAGAGAACTAAGTATGGCATGTGAGAAGATAGGAAGGATATGTGCCTCAGTGCAGGGTTCTGGTTGGCCTGTCTAAAGGCAACAGTATCCAGTACCAAAAGAGAAGAAAAAGTTCCTGAACCAAAAAGTCATTATTTCTAAGTTTTAATTAAGACCAGCCCTAACACAGAGAAAAAAGTACAAAAAGAAAAAAGATTAAGAAACTGTAGCAGGTTATAATTTAGTTAAAAACATGCACCATTTATTACATGCACTGTTCTAGTCACTATAGATGGAGATAAAATTTAGTAAGCAAAATGAGGGCACACTTTTTTCTTTAATCTGAAAAAAAATATGCAGAATTAAATTATTTCTTTAGAAAGAAACATACCAGAAAGAATATAATGAATAAATATTGAAAAAACATCAAGAATGTTTGTTGATAATCTATAACTAGCATTTTAGGGTTATTTCTAACAATTGCAGCATAGATATCACAACATAGAAATGGTATCCATTCCAAAGAAGGACAGGGGTTAAGCAAGGACCAAACGTTTATACCAGTGTGGTATAAAACAAAGAGAATGGATTTTTAAGTCAGATAGGCCTGGATTTAAATCCTAGCTCTACTGTCTCTTTTCTGCTGGAACCATGGAATGTGTCAAAGAGAAGAAGGTTCCGGCTCTCCCGGAAACCCTTAAGAAAAAGCGAAGGAATTTTGCCGCACCGAAGATCAAGCACTTGAGAAAGAAGTTTGCCCAGAAGATGCTTCGAAAGGCAAGGAGGAAGCTTATCTATGAAAAAGCCAAAAACTATCATAAAGAATATAGGCAAATGTACAGAACTGAGATTCAAATGGTTAAAATGGCAAGAAAAGCTGGCAACTTCTATGCACCTGCAGAACCCAAATTGACATTTGTCATCAGGATCAGAGGAATCAATGGTGTGAGCCCAAAGGTCCGAAAAATGTTGCAACTTCTTCACTTTCACCAAATCTTCAATGGCACCTTTGTTAAGCTCAACAAGGCCTCAATTAACATGCTGAGAATTCTGGAACCATATATTGCATGGGGGTACCCGAACCTGAAGTTAGTGAACGAACTGATCTATAAGCGTGGTAATGGGAAAATCAGTAAGAAGTGGATTGCCTTGACAGATAACTCTTTGATTGCACGATCTCTTGGTAAATATGGCATCATCTGCACGGAGGACCTGATTCATGAGATCTATACTGTTGAGAAAATTCAAAGAAGCAAACAATTTCCTGTGGCTCTTCAAATCATCTTCTCCCAGAGGGGGGATAAAGAAGACCACTCATTTTGTAGAAGGGGGAGATGCTGGCAACAGGGAAGACCAGATCAATAGGCTTATTAGAAGGATGAACTAAGGTGTCTACTATGATTACTTTTATAATCTGATCAGTTAATAAACAGTGACTGCTTTCAAATTAAAAAAATAAATAAATAAATATAAATAAATAAATAAATAAATAAATCCTAGCTCTACCTAGCTGTGTTGTGTGACCTTGAACAGTTTTTTAAACACTCTAAGTCTCAATTTTCCCATTTGGAAAAAGTTGCCATAAACTTTAGGTGTAATAACCTAGGTCTGGGATGGCAAATAGGTTTCACTTCATAGGTAATTCTGATAAATTGCTAGCTGCTTCCTGAAACACTGTGTTAGGAAGATTATGGAGCTACTTCTGAGCTCAGCTAGAAGAATGCTGTTATCTACTAGCTACATCAGAGATGAGTACAGAAGAGATGGAGAATAGATGCCAGTATATAACCCAGGCATTTGTCACCCCAGAGCTCAATAAGCAGCAGTTCTTATTCCTGGAATAACCCAACTCTTCTGGTCAAAAGAGAGGTGTTTAATAACATCTTTCTTATTTGCCACTTAATTTTCAGATCCTAGGGAGGGAAATCCAGTAACACAGAAAAACAGAATCCTCTTAAATTAGCAGCTTAGGGTATTTCTTCAATTAAAGGTATTTTTAAAGTTTGGCAATGACTCAAATTTTTATAACTAAGTAAACAATCATATAGGTTCTCACTTTATGGTAAGAAATGTAGAGTCAGAAAAATCAACAGAAAGATTAGAGAAAGGTTGGAGATGACAACTACTTGTAAACCCCAGTCTAAAAATTACCTGCTGACCCAAGTATTTCAGCCCATCCAAACAGACTTTCCATTCAATCAACAGCTGATAGACATCCTCCTTTCCGCCCCAGATCCTCACCACGAAACAAGACACAGATGTATCAAGATGGTCTGGCATTATTCCAAAATCGAGACTCCGCCACGTTGGGTTCTGTTGACAGAAATGAACAGATTCAATTGTAAACCACTTTGTCTTTTAAAAACCAAAAAACCTCATAAAAAGTGAACCAAGAAGATACTCCAATTAACAAAAGGAGGGTAACAATGGTACTTTTTAATTTCTCTGCTTATTATAGTTATTAGATAGAGCATATATTCCAATCTCTCATTGTATAGCCTCATAAGGTAATTCATTCATATTCAACACTAACCACAGGATTGAGAGCCAACACATAGATACTACCCTCAAAGAGCCTCCAATTTATAGTTGCATTCAAACCTTAATATAAATAATTACATTGTTTCATAAAAAGTTCAATAATAGAATTATATAAAAGGGTACATGGTAACATAGCAGAGAATAAATAATAAACTCTGAAGGAACTGGGGAAGATATCACAAAGACTGTGGCACTTGGCTTTTAAAGGACAAGTAGGATTTTACCAGGTTAAAATACGGAATCCCAGGCAAAGGGAACGCTATATACAGAGCTGGAGAGATAAACAAGGGACTAAACTGAAGGATCTTTTATTTCTTGTCAAGGAGCCAGTACTTCACTCTGTGCAAGACGTGGGGTCTCTGAAGGGTTTTTTGTTTTGTTTTTTTCAACCCTGGACTCTGGGTTGGCCTCCGGACTCACTTTAGCCAATGGGATGTTAACATAACATGAGCAGAGGCCTGAAAAATGTGTGTTCATCGACTAATCCTCTGGTGTGGAGGAGGCACAAGCTGGGCTACAGGATGAGAAGTCATGGGGAGAAAGGCCTTTGCAGTCCTAGCCAAAGCCATCCTCCGCTGGCCCTAGCTGCTCCCCAGCTGCTCAAAGCCAGGTGAGCAAGCCAGGGAACCCAGCAAACCCACAGTGTCCTGGGCTAAACAATGGTGGTCTTAACTACTAAGGTTTGGAGTAGTTCGTCACATGGGAAAAGATAAGGAAATACCTCACAAGTCATGCTTGTTGGACATTAGGCTGGGGAGACAATCTGGTTAGACAGTGCTTTCCCATGGTCACGCGGAGGCCACACTCCCCAGTACCCACTGAAGGGTTTTAAGATGAAGAAGACAAGGTCAACTTTACACTTTGAAAGAGCATTATTTTTCATTAAGAGAATCATCTACATAGTTGAAACACTGAAAAGTCAAAATGTTAAGCGGCTTTCGTAATAGCAGAAATTAACTACAATGCAGCAATTACTGCCACGTATTTCCACTGTATTAAATGTTACTGCTTTCATTCCTGAATGTAAACAGATACTCTTATTAAAGTAGCATTTCATATTATATAAACCAGTAAATCAAAGGACCCTCATAAGTGTACCAGTTCTTTGCTTTGTGGCAGTTTTTCTTCTGACCAAAGGGAGGCAGAGTGGTGTTTGTTTTTGTTTTAGGAAACATATTGATGTTTGTTATTTTATGTGCTCTTGTGAGTTTGGTTGCTGAAGTTTCAGAAGAAAGGACATAACTTCCAGTTTCACAGCACATTGATATATATGTGTGTGCATGTGTGTGTGTGTGTATATATATGTGTATATATATTTTCATTTATGTGATGATATTTTGTTGTCTGATTTCCTTCCACTAAAATAAAAGCTCTGAAAAAGCAGAAACATTGCCTGGTTTGTTTACCTCTAGTTTCCCAAAGCTTGAAAAGTACCTGGTGTACACTCAATAAATATTTACTGAACACTGAATGTGTGAATGAATGTCTAATTAACTGATAAGGATGTTTGAAGACCATGGAAGACAATCAATAAAGAACATGATGATAACACAGTCAGCACATTTATACAACCAGTTTTATAATGGATCATATAAAAACTAAATTCCAACCATCCAAGAATTCCAATCTAAGATCAACAGAATTCTATTCTTTTATGACCCACAATTTCTATACCACCATAATTGTTTTAGCAGCCCTGCTAAATAGGGGCAGAGTGTTATTTAAATATGAACATGAGCATTAAGGTCTAGGAATAACCATGCCCTATAAAAAATGCCAAAAGAAGTTCTTCTGGCTGAAAGGAAATGACACCATATAGAAACTTAGATCTACAAGTAGGAGTGAAAAGCATTGGCAATGGCAAGTATGTGAGCAAATATAAAACACTATATTTTCCTTCTCTTATTTTCTTTATACGACATGTGACTGTTTAAAACAAAAATTATAACTGTACAAAAGAGCTTATACTGTAACATACATGAAAGCAATACCACAAATGACAGGAAGTAAGTAGATAACTGGAACTATATTGTTGCAATATTGTTCTTATATTTCACATTTAGTGGTACAATGTTGACTCTAAATAGATTGTGATGAGTTAAGAGTACATATTATAACCCCTAGAGTGGTGATTAAAAATGTAGCTTATGAGGGGTGACAATGGGATTGGGAAAGCCATAAGGACCGCAGTCCACTTTGTCTAGTTTATGGATGGATGAGTAGAAAAATAGGGGAAGGAAACAAACAAACAGACAAAGGTACCCAGTGTTCTCTTTTACTTCAATTGCTCTTTTTCACTTTAATTATTATTCTTGTTATTTTTGTGTGTGTGCTAATGAAGGTGTCAGGGATTGATTTAGGTGATGAATGTACAACTATGTAATGGTACTGTGAACAATCGAATGTACGATTTGTTTTGTATGACTGTGTGGTATGTGAATATATCTCAATAAAATGAAGATTAAAAAAAAATTTAATGCAAAGGGGTACAGCTAAAAAGCCAATGGATTATTAAAATATATATATACTACATGATAATTCCATTTATATGATGTTGTAGAAGAGGCAAAACTAATCTATGGTGAAAAAATATGAAAAATTGTTTCCTCTTGTAGGGGTAGGGGTGACTGGGGCACAATGGCATTTTCCAGAATGATGGAAAATGTCTATACCTTGATATGGATGGATGTATTTGCCAAAACTCAGCAAATCATGCACTTAAGATATAAGCATTCCACTCTATATAACTTATACTTTTAAAGAACCTGTAAAAACATACTGAACTCTACCTAGCATGTAGGGTTTGCTTTTTTGCAGTTTAGCAATTCTTAAATTACTTTCTGGGTATTCTAGGCATGAGTAAATGAGTAAATAATTTGAAGATAGTGGGAGTCAGGTTTTTTATGGTTGGAGAAGGGAGTTACAAATAGACTGAAAGTTCAGTTTGACTGGAACTGGAGATACTGGTATGAACTCATGGTTTTAGATAGAGATGATGATTAGATAGATAAGGAAAAAAAAAGAAAGAAAAGAAATAGAAATTGATGTGTGTATGTGTGCATATATAAACATGTATATTTACTAGCTCAGTCCACAAAGAAAAGTCTAGAAGAATGAGCACACTGGTAATAAAAAGCACACCTATTGCTGCCAGGGGCCTCCTCACATCTTCGCCTTATGTTCATTTTCTATGGCAGAAAGGGCCCTTGGTCTCCCTGGCTCCCAGCCCAGCATCCTTCACCAGCACTGACATCAGTGAAAGGGAAAGAGCCAGGAGTCAGACTTTAAAACACTTACTGCTCTTTCTGATGTAGAAGTGCTGCTGTGTTACAACCCCTTTAAGAAGGAGGGTATGAGTGTCTGTAAAGAAGGGGCCTTCTCTTTTTTCTTATTGCACTATACTTATTCTAGCTTCAGTCTGAAGATATTTAAGACCTCCATGGGGCCATTATCCATAGACCTAGCAAGTTTTGCCTTATCTATGGAGCTTGGCAGAGAGAAATGTGAACATTGTCTGATGTCCATAATTGATTTCCCCTACTTCCTTTCTTTTCATGGATTCTGTGAATCTGACCATTTTGTTTTTTATTTACCCAAAGTACTGTATTTGGCTATTTGCAGTGTTTTCAAAACTAAATGCTTCTTTTTCTGTTTTAATCTTCAGTACTTGGTGCAACAGAAGCTGCAAACATGTGCCACTTTATCTATGAAATGGAGTTTTATATATCAATAAATTCCTAGTTTAAAAAAAACAACAAAAAAGTACAACTATTGCCCTGATCTGGTTCTATTTAACACTCTCGCTAAAAAGTGAAAAGGCTGATTCCAAGGCTGGGGCAGGGAAAATACAAAATGAGCCTGGAATATCTTGTTCCAGAGAGTGAAGAAGTCTCAAAGAATGATGGGGACATATCAAATGGATACAGGAACCAGTATACAGGGCTCTCACTAACCAAATGTGAGATAATTTAAACATCAAAATAAATAATAGTAGTAATGGATTATAATGCACTGAATAAAATGAGAATCCATGATTCCATAAAAACATAAAATAATAATTAATCAATTAATTAAATGGAGGATAAAGGAAAGTTAGAATGACAACTAATAAATATAAAAGCAATGAGAATTTATTTGATGAGAAGAAGGATAAATACAAAGTCTCAAATTATCTCCCCACAAATTATTTAATAGTTATAATGAGAAAAATAGTAACTTAACAGTGGAGAAACCTGACCGGCACCACCTTAATCAAGAGACAAAAGCGAATATCACCAATATTGGGACAAAGAAACATCACATGCCTCCTAATACAAAGCACTGAAAAGGATGTAACATCACTTCCTTTGTTTATCTGTCAAAAATGCATAACCTGAATCTAATCATGAGGAAATATCAGACAACCAAATTGAGGGACATTCTATAAAATGACTGGCATGTATAGTTTTTAAAAAGTCAACATCTTTTATACGTGTATATGAGGTAGGCTCATGCTACTGGGAACCATTTAGCATAAAAACAATTGGATTTTATGTTCCATGTAGCCCCTGAAGGACAAATCTAGCAAATAACTGATGTTTCCTCACGATAAACCTGCGTAATTGAGAAAAGGTTAAATATTGTTTCCTTATTTAAGAAAGAGAAGGAATTCAACAGACCAGCAACTTCACATATCCTTGAATAGTCAAAAATAGGAAGCACGAAAAAGGCCTCTTAACTATCAAGTTAGACCAAATATATTCCATAAACTCAGAAAAAAGTCTCAGATTCTTGCACAGAATCTGTTTATTCTTAATTAGCATTAACTCATATCTTAATATTTTTTCCAGAACAGACACTTTATAGAGAAGGAGTATCTAAATGGTCAATAGACATTTGAAAAGGTGCTCAACTTAAATAGTCTATGAGGAAATATAAATTAAGATCACAATACAATACCACTTTCCCACCAGAATGGCTAAAATTTAAGACAGATAATATCAAGCTTTAGCATGAATGTGGAGCAACTAAAACCTCACACTGCTAATAGGTATGTAAAATGTTACAAACACTTTGGAAAACTATTTGGCAATATCTACTAAAGCTGAACATAACCTATAACCCAAGCACTTAATTCCATTAAAGTATATACCTACCTAAGGGAAACACACACACACAATTACCAAAGGACATATATAACAAAGTTCACCTCAACACTACTAGTAATCACCAAAAACTAAGCAAGTATCTAACAACAATAAAATGATAAATACATTGGATATATTTATATATTGGAATACTATACAACAATTAGGATTGCTGTATTACTACATGCAACAAATGCATAAATCTCACAAATGTGGTGCTGAGCAAGAGTACATGCCATATAAAAATTTTAAAACCAAGCAAAACTAATCTATGGCATTAGAAGTCAGGATAGTGGTTCTCTTGGGGAGGAAGTAGTGACTGGAAAGAGAACACAAAATGTACTACTAATGTTCTGTTTCTTGATCTGGTCATGCTGCTGTGTTCCTTCTTGAAAAGTTAACAGGCTAAGATTTGTGAACTTTATTGCATGAATGTTTTATCTCAATAAAAAGCAATAAAACTATTTTTTTAAACACCCAACAATGGAATAAAAATAAAAGCATTTTAAAAGGAGGGGCCTGCAGAGATAAATCAAATGAAGGTATCTCTTCATGATGTAATTTTAGGCCATTAAGCCTAAAGCGTAGGAGTTGGAGAATCTTCCTGACCTTCAAATTACACCACCTGAAAGGGTACCCATTTACTCTCCCAAGTGTAAGATCACCTCTCAACAGAAGTTGAGGAACATGTGCTCTAGAATATGAAGTAAACATAATCTTGAATTTGCACTATCAGAGTGACAAAGCACCAGAAAAAATATGAAATAATCACTCCTTTCCAAAGTGAAAAAAAGAAAGACTTGGTGAATGTTGCCATATTGCACGAAGAGGGGGAAAGATGCTTTTCTCTGTTGTATTAAATATTCTTAAATATTTCATTCTAAAATAAATCAAAAGCATTTGGAGGGGAGGGTAGTATTTTGATGCGATTTCATGTGGTTGAATAGACGATCTGGGTTTCCTTTCTAAGCCAATACACTAGTATAGTAGAGCTATTGTCAATCTTCTCAATAAAAAGACTTTCCTTTATACTTTGACAAGAAACTACTACAGTTGCCTGACAGTAAGCAATAATTCCTGAGTCAGAAGGCAGATACAGCCTACCACACATCCAAAGACTTTCTTGCCAAGAATTTTACTGTAAAGTCCCAGATGATGTTTACTTACATTTAACCTACACACACCAACCCCTTTCCTAGATGGATCAAAGTGTTCAAGCACTAGCATCATTTAGGAAGCTATACTATATTCACTAAAAGTATAGTAGCAGAATATCATGATACGTAGAGCTTTGGAAAGTTCACTGCTTACTAACTATGAAGAGGGCCAAAAATCATTATTACTGAAAATAACAAATTTATGGTCACAAGAATCACAACAAAGAATTCAAAAAAGCTGCTCCAACTTTCTTAAAATATACGAGATAACACTCAGGAATTACATACTGATTTTATAAGCAGTAATTACTCCTTAGCCCAATGAATTCTCTTTCCGCTATTTCATTCACCTCTAGTCATGCTATATGTATCAATTTAGGAATTACTCATTGTCAGAAACCTTTCCAAAACTCGCCCCCCACTCAAAACTGAGATATATACCACTCTTTCATGTTTCGACAGCATCTTGTCATTCCCTGGTACTATAATTGCACATGTAATTATCTAGACTTCCCTCCAAATCATGTAGTTGATGAAAGAAGCAGGAAAACTGAAGATTATGCAGTTTGACAATGGCTAACATACAACCTGGCTTAAACAAGAAGAGACTACTCCCTTACCCACATATGCACTCACAGAGATTAAATGTTCATTCTCTAGGTCACAATTCAACTGAAACAAAAACTTGATTTGAGAACCACTCAGGCCAGTAACTCATAAAAAGTATTTGTATTGTTCAGTCAGTTTTTCTCCAAAGATTTCTTCAAAGCTCAGTCAGTCATGATTTGAACAGACGTTTATAGTTGTGATAAATTATGTCACATTCTCCCTCAGAAGACATGCTCTAGAACATTCTCATAAGACCCATCACTGAAAGAGTTCACTTTCAAGTTTCACTTGAGAATGTGTGATATAAGGAAGGCAGCACAATGCTATGAAAAAGCAGAGCTCCTCACTGTGATGGGTGTCACCCTTCTAGCCCCAAACCAGGTGACCACATCCATTCTGGAATCGAAATCTGCTGGGCATATATTTTAGGGTGGCACATTTTTATCCAAAAGTTCTTCGCTGTATGTCAATGTTTAAAGATAAAAAAGTGATCTTTCAGTTTTTTCCCTTCAAACTTGAGAGGAAACATAACACACAGCAATGATTTTTTTTTTTTTTTAAGAAGCAAATTAAATGCATGGCTGAGAGCGGTAGAGTTATATATTTTTCATGATGTATGGAAAAGGATTTGTGCTGCTTTCTGGGAAAACAGACTGGCAAGATCGGCTGCTGTCCCAGGCCCTGGCAGCCGCACTCTATTTTCTGTAGAACGTAACCAAGGTGAGAACCGGAGCCGACCCTGTCTCCCACCCCAAGCTCTGTAGGAAGTTGGAAGCCCCTTAGCCTCTTATGCCCATTTCTACCTTCCATTGAACAACTTTGATTTGGGGAGAGAGAAAGACATAGAAATTTTTGATAGTGTGGTAAAAACACTGATTTGAACTATTTTAGTAAAAGGAGTAAAAAGATTGTAACAGCATATACTTTGCGCTACAGAAATAAAGGCCTCTTTGTGGGGGGAGGGGGATGCAGGACTCCTGAATGTCAGTTCTGTCCCTAGCTGTGTGACGACAGCCAGGTCTAAACCTTGGCCTGTCTAAAATTTCAAAATACACACCAATTGCTAACATCCTTCTTCCCCCAACCATGAGATTTTTAATTTTCTTATCAAATTAAAAAATCCCTTCTTGCAAAAATATCTAATGATTAACTTTATAATTGTTAAAGATGGGCACATGAGGGTTCGTTATACATTTCTCTCTACTTTTGAAACATACAAAATCAAGAGAATTCAGATACTTCCAGTGTTATTGCTTCAAACATTTTAGTTATTAATTAACCTAGTGACCCTTCAATCAAATTAAGGATTTTACTTACTCTGAACTACAGGGGAAAAAAAAAAAAGTCCCCAAAACTAAAAAAAAAATGATTTGGAGAGAGTATGGCTACACGGGCTAAAGCCAGAGACATTCAAGTTGAATTATATATTCACCATTAAATGTTCTATGTTAAATATATATGAGAAGAGACCATAACTGTAACATATAATTTGGAGACAAGTTTCCACCATCTAGCCTGTCAGAGGTGGAATGTTCTGGTTACTCAATGTAAACAGACATTTACTAGACTCTGGGTAAAGCACTGGGCTAGGGACTCTAGCAGATAAAAAAAATGAGTAAACTGGAGTCCTTGTCCATCAGATACCCCATTCTTGTCAAACCACCCTGACTCACTCCACTCTAGTCATACTAATTTCTTACTCATTTCTTGAAAATCTCAAGCATACCCCTGCCTTTACACTTTCTTGTTTTTAGGCCTGGAAGATCTTCCCACAAATAGATACACACAGCTTGTTCCCTCACCTTTTCAGGTGTCTGCTCAAATAGTACGTTCTATATACTACCATATGAAAATATGATGAAACTACCCCTGCCAGATACCCCCTTATTGTATTTTCTTTTATCCATTACTCTTATCCAACAATTCCACTTATCATCAAGTCTTCCCATCCAAGTACTAATGAGACCTGACCTTGCTTGGCTTCCAAGATCAGATGAGATCAGGCACATTTAGGGTGGTATGGCTGTAGACACATTTATCATCAATTCTAACATGTACTTTTCTACACATTATATGATGAATTCTGTTTTAGAAATTTTGTAACAATGAAATACTACAATTTTTACCACTAGATGGCAGTCATCAGGTATCACTATCTCTTAAAAACCTTAAAAACAGCTATTCTTAATATCACTTCTTTTGAGTTAAGCCCCTGATGGCACTACGTGTTGAGTTTAACAGCAATTTAAAATAGCTCTCGTGATTTAGATTGAAACAAAAAAATCTTATATATGATATCTATCACAACTAAAATTAAAACTTAAAAGATAAAAAAAAATCAAGAGTTGGCAAGAACATGGAGTAATCAGAATTTAAATTCACAGAGTATAAACAAATCAAAAATTTTGGAAAACCGTTTGGCAATTTATGTCAAAGCCGAGCATATGCTTATTCCCAGCAATTCCATTCCTTGATATATACCCCACTGAAATATATACATATATATATATATGTTTGCCAAAAGACATGCGAGAATATTCATAGCAGTACTATTCATAATAGCCCCAAAAAAGAAACTAACCAAATGCTTATCAAATAAATTCTGGTATAGTCACACAATGGAATACTACAGAACAAACAAACCACAAGTACATCCCACAATATGACTGAATCTCACAACATAATGTCCAGAGATGCAAGTCAGGCATAAAAGAGTTCTATACGATTCCATTTTTATAAAGTTCAAAAATAGATAAAATTAAGCTCTGGTGTTAAAACTCAGAAGAGTAGTAGTGATAGTAGAGTAATTGAAGAGGGCATGAGGGGAAGTTCTGACACATACAACAACATGAATTAACTTTGAAGACATCATGTTGAGTGAAATAAGCCAAACATAAAAGGACAAACATTGTATGATCTCACTAATATGAAATAATTAGAATAAGCAAATTCACAGAGTCAGAAACTAGAATATAGGTTACCAGGGACCGGGGTGGGGATAGGGATTGGGGAGTTAATGCTTAAACTATGGAGTTTCTATTTGGGATGATGGAAAAGTTTTGGTAATGGATGAGGGTTACGGTAGCACATTGTAAATGTAATTAACAGCACTGAATTATATATCTGAATGTGGTTAAAAGAGGAAATCTTAGATGGTATATATATTAAACTAAATTAAAAAAAAAAAATCCATAAAGCTGTAAACACAAACAGTGAACCCTAAAGTAAACCATGGAAAACAGTTAATAGTACAGTTATAAAAATGTGCTTCATCAATTGTAACAATTGTAGCACACTAATGCAAGGTGTTAATAATAGGGTGGTATATGGGACCCGTGTATCATATGCATGATTTTTCTGTAAACCTACAATTTCTCTAATTAAAAAAAAAATCATGAAGCTAAGTACTTGATCTGTAAAATTTTCTATTTTTATGTTAAACTTCAGTAAAAATTACTAAGCTTTTGTGTAGGTAGAAAGGTACAGAAACAAAGCAACAGATATAAATTTGGTATGGGAGAAGCAAATATTTGTCAGTGGACAAAGGACCTTATCCAACTTCTTCATAAGATAAGAGATTCCCACAAATTGATTAAACTGGTTTATATTGTACTGCTGAGATAGTATAAAAGGACTGCCTGTCACAGGTCAATCAACAAACATGAAAGAAACTTCAAAGTAACTAGAGGATGGTACAATTGAATCAGAACTCACGTAGGACTATTGCTGAGGCCCTGTGTTTTAGTTTAATTGGAAGTGTTTATTTTATCTTGAATACAAAAATCATGGTAAGTCTTAAAACTGACATCTTAGATTCAATAAAATACTGTATATATTTACTTGTTTGTTTGTGCAGTACAAGCAAGGCATAATACAATGCATACGGCAATTATAAAAATGAAGCACATTTTACCAAACTTTCCAAAAAGAACTGACACCATTCCTGCTCAAACTCTTCCCAAAAATTGAAGAAAATGGAACACTACCTAACATTTCATGACGCTAACATCATTCAGATAAAGATGCCACAGAAGGAAAATTACAGGCCAATCTCCCTAATGAATATAGATGCAAAAATTCTTCACAAAATACTTGCAAATTGAATCCAACAGCTCAGTAAAAGAATTATACACCACAACCAAGTGAGGTTCATCCCAGGCATGCAAGGGTAGTTCAACATAAGAAAATCAATCAATGTAATACAACACATTAACAAACTGAAAGAGAAAAATCAAATCATCATCTCAAAAGATGCTGGAAAAGCATTCCACAAAATTCAGCATCCTTTTTTGATAAAATCACTTTAAAATGTAGGACTTGAAGGAAACTTCCTCAATATGATAAAGGGCATATATAAAAAACCCACAGCCAGCATAGTATTCAATGATGAGAGACTGAAAGCCTTCCCTCTAAGATGAGGAAGGTGACAAGGATGCCCACTGTCACCAGTATTATTCAACATTGTGCTAGAAATTCTAGCCAGGGCAATCAAGCAAGACAAAGAAACAAAAGGCATCCAAATTGGAAAGGAAGAAGTAAAACTGTCATTATTTGCAGATGATACGATTGTATATTTGGAAAATCCTGAGAAATTGACGACAGCTACTCGAGCTAATGAACAAATTCAGCAAAGTGGCAGGATACGAGATTAATGCACAAGACAGTAATGTTCCTATAAACTAGAAATAACCTATCTAAAGAGACCCTCAAGAAAAAAATTCCATTCACAATAGCAACTAAAAAAATCAAGTACCTAGGAATAAACTTAACCAAGGACGTAAAAGACCACTACACAGAAAATTATATGACTTTACTAAAAGAAATCAAACGGGACTTAAAGAGGTGAAAAGATGTCCTGTGTTCATGGATAGGAAGGCTAAACATAGTTAAGATACCAGTTCTGCCCAAACCGATCTACAGATTCAATGCAATTCCGATCAAAATTCCAACAACACACTTTGCAGACTTGGAAAAGCTAGTTGTCAAATTTATTTGGAAGGGAAAGGGGCCCCGAATTGCTAAAAATATTCTAAAAAAGAAGAACAAAGTGGGATGACTTACACTTTCTGACTTTGAAGCCTACCATAAAGCCACAGCAGTCAAAACAGCATGGTACTAGCATAAAGATAGACATATTGATCAATGGAATTGAATCAAGAGTTAGGAAATAGACCACCAGATCTATGGTCAACTGATTTTTTTTTTTTAACCAATGTTAATGAACTTTTTTTTTAAGTCAGTTTTATTGAGATATATTCACATACCATACAATCATCCATGGTGTACAATCAACTGTTCACAGTACCATCTAATGGTTGTGCATTCATCACCCCAATCTATTTTTGAACATTTTCCTTACACCAGAAAGAATGAGATTCAGAATAAAAAATAAAAATAAAAAAGACCACCCAAATCACCTCCCCATCCCACCCTATTTGTCATTTAGGTTTTGCCCCCATTTTTCTACTCATCCATTCATACACTAGATAAAGGAAGTGCAATCCACAGGGTCTTCACAATCACACTCTCACACCTTGTAAGCTACATGCTTATACAATCATCCTCAAGAGTCAACGCTAGGAGAAACTAAGATGGCGGCTAGGTAAGACAGGGCAAAAAATCACCTCCGCAAAAAACACTAGATAAAAACCAGAAAGTGACCCAGAATACCAGTCACAGCGATGTGCCAGCTGGACGAGGTCTGCTAGTTCCACAGGGGCTGTATACTTGGTGAAACAGGGAGTCTGCATTCTGAAACAAGTAAGCTGGCTGGAAGACCCGCAGCCGCGCAGTGGTCTGGGGAAGCCAGGGTTTGGCGTTTGGAGACCGACTGGCTCTTAAAAAAAAAAAAAAAAAGGCAAAAACCCAGGAGCGGCTGCAGTTGTGATAGCGGGAACACAGTAAAACAGAGCAAGAGGGGGCTGGGCCGGCCTCTCAGTGTCTGGCCTGGAAGATAGCCTGCTGCAGATACCCTCGGGGCCGAGGGAACAGAGGGGAGAGCCGGAAGCAGAAAGAAACCCTGTGGCTAGCAGCTGGCTCCCTGGAGGGCTAGATAAACTCCTGCCCAGGGCCGTGCCCACAGCCCAGAGCCCTGCCAGTTATCCCGGAGCTGGGAAGGAGGAACTGTGAGAGGAGGGGGGTGTTAAGATGCCCCGTTCGGCCATCTCTGCATCAAGCTGAAAGCGCCCCTGCACGGCCCAGCGGCCTGGGGCTTCCCTTGAGTGTCGGCGCACACTGGTGACGTAGCAGGGCATTCCCTCGGCAGAGGTCCTGGAGGATTGCGGCCGGGCGGGGGGACCCGCTCAGAGAACCCAGGGACACTACGGCAAATCCGGTGGTTTGTGGGACAGCGAGAGAGAGGGTCTGGGGCTGAAATGAAATGAAGGCTTAGACTCTTGCCGTGGTCTTGCATCTCCGGGAACCTGGGGGATTTGAATATTAAAGCTGTCCTTCCTCCCTGGCCACCCATACACACGCCCCACATTCAGGGCAGATGGCTCCAGCAACACACCCAAACTGAGTTCTCCAACTGAACCCCACAAGAATCATTTCCCCATACACTGCGGGGACAAGGTGGAGAACTAACTTGAGGGATATAGGTGACTCACAGACGCCATCTGCTGGTTAGTTAGAGAAAGTGTACGCCACCAAACTGTGTTTCTGAAAAATTACATAGGTATTTTTTTTTTATAACTTGAAAGAATCCTATCAAGCAAAGCAAATGCCAAGAGGCCAAAAACAACAGAAAATCTTAATGCATATGACAAAACCAGACGATATGAAGAATCCAACTCCAAACACACAAATCAAGATATCAGAGGAGAAACAGTATCTCGCACAATTAATCAAAGAACTACAATCGAGGAATGAAAACATGGCAAAGGATTTAAAGGACATCAAGAAGACCATGGCCCAGGATATAAGCGACATAAAGAAGACCCTAGAAGAGCATAAAGAAGACATTGCAAGAGTAAATAAAAAACAGAAGATCTTATGGAAATAAAAGAAACTGTTGGCCAAATTAAAAAGACTCTGGATATTCACAATACAAGACTAGAGGAAGCTGAACAACGTCTCAGTGTCCTAGAAGTCCACAGAACAGAAAATGAAAGAATAAAAGAAAGAATGGAGAAAAAAAATCAAAAAAATCGAAATGGATCTCAGGGATACGATAGATAAAATAAAACGTCCAAATTTAAGACTCATTGGTGTCCCAGAAGGGGAAGAGAAGGAGAAAGGTCTAGAAAGAGTATTCAAAGAAATTGTTGGGGAAAACTTTCCAAACCTTCTATACAATATAAATACACAAAGCATAAATGCCCAGTGAACTCCAAATAGAATAAATCCAAATAAACCCACTCCAAGACATATTCTGATCAGACTCTCAAATACTGAAGAGAAGGAGCAAGTTCAGAAAGCAGCAAGAGAAGAGCAATTCACCACATGCAAAGGAAACAACATAAGACTAAGTTGTGACTACTCAGCGGCCACCATGGAGGTGAGAAGGCAGTGGCATGACATATTTAAAATTCTGAGAGAGAAAAATTTCCAACCAAGAATACTTTATCCAGCAAAACTCTCCTTCAAATTTGAGGGAGAGCTTAAATTTTTCACAGACAAATGCTGAGAGACTTTGCCAATAAAAGACCTGCCCTACTTCAGATACTAAAGAGAGCCCTACCAACAGAGAAACAAAGAAAAGAGAATTTTAACAGACATATATAGTACCTTACATCCCAAATCACCAGGACACTCATTTTTATCTAGTGATCACGGATCTTTCTCCAGAAGGGACCATAAACTGGGACATAAAACAAGCCTCAAGAAATTAAAAACAAAAAAAAAAACAAAAAAATTGAACATACTCAAAGCACATTCTCCGACCACAATGGAATACAAATAGAAGTCAATAATTTTTGAACTGTAACTCCATTATTTACTTCCTACATGATACAAAATACACAAACTCTAATGACAAATCAGTGGTTTTGAACTCAATGTAAAATATGTAATTTTAGACAACTATATAAAGGTGGGGGAATGGAGGAGTATAGGAACATAGTTTATGTGTCCTATTGAAGTGAAGGTGGTATCAAAGAAAAACAAGATTGTTATGGATTTAAGAGGTTAATTTTAAGCCTCACAGTAAACACAAAGAAATTATCAGAGAATATTGCCATAGAGATGAAAAGTAGAGTATGGGTTAAGAGAAATGGGGGAAGGGGCAATGGGGAGTTAAGAAATGAGTGTAGGGTTGCTGTTTGAGGCGAAGCGAAATTTCTAGTAATGCATGGTAGGAAAGAGCATTACAACATTCTAAATGTGATTAATCCCCCTAATGGAAGGCTAGGGAGTGGGTGGAATGGGAAGATTTAGGCTGTATATATGTCTCCACAACTGAAAAAAAAAAAAAAAAAGTCTAAATAGATGACAACTGAATGCCAAGGATGAACTTGGATGGGATTGGAGGATAGAGGACAGGTGGCTCAAAGGGACACAGTTGAGACATAAGGAAAAGGAAATATAGAATGTAAGCTTTGTATCATTGTTGAATCTCTTGTACTTCTTAGCTGCGCTTAATAGGATTGCATAAAAGAATGTTCTTGTTCATGGGAAGTGTATACATGAATTACAGTGTATGTTCAAGGATGTGTGCAGCTAACTCTCATATGTTCAGAAGACAGAGCAATAGATGATGGATGATAGATAGGGAGGGAGGCAGGGAAAGAAACAGCGATGTGACAGCATGTTAAAGTTGGTGGATTGAGCTATCGGGGGAGGGGGGTCAGGGTATGATGGAAATCTGTGTATGAGGTTAGTACTGTTTTTGCAACTGTTCCTATATCTTTGAATTTATTTCAAAAAAGAAAAAAAAAAGAGTCAAGGCTTGGCTACTGAGTTGGAGTTTGATAATTTCAGGTATTCACTTCCAGCCATTCCAATATATTAAAACCTAAAAAGTGTTATCCATGTAGTGCGTAAGAATGTCCACCAGAGTAACCTCTCAACTCCATTTGAAATCTCTCAGCCACTGAAGTGTTATTTCACTTCATTTCACACCTCCCTTTTGGTCAAGAAGATGTTCTCAATCCCATGATGCCAGGTCCAGATTCATCCCCAGGAGTCACAGCCTGCATTGCCAGGGAGATTTACACCCCTGGGAATCAGATCCCACATAGCGGGGAGAGCAGCGAGAACACCCACCAAGATGGCTTATTTAGAGAGAGAGGGGCACATCTGAGCAACAAAGGGGCACTCAGGGGGAGACTCTAAGGCACAATTATAAGCAAGTTTAACCTCTCCTTGCAGCAACAAGCTTCATAGGGGCAAGTCCCAAGACAGAGGGCTCAGAACATCAAGACGTCAGTCCCCAATGGTGGTGAGAACATCAGCAACAATCCAGGTGAGGAGGCCCAACACTCTGAATTCTCCCCCAGCTCTTCAGGGGGCCCCAAATATATATTTTTATTCTCCACCCAAAATACTTTAGGATGTTTTGCTATTTCATTCTAATCTATACAAACCTACCGTAGCTCACTTCCTATTCAAAGTTCCATGTAATCGTAGTGTTTGAACAAACTCAGCGTAGAAGTTACATTGTTTAGAAAATATAGATCCTACACCAAACAAACATCTCTTCCCTTGGTCTCACATAGAAGTTGAAATTTGAACACAGTCAGTTTCAACCTTTACCCTTTGGCCTGATTTGCTCTAGTCTTAACCAGATCTGCTTTATTCATATCTCTAATTGAAGTCTGGGTATGGTCAACTGATTTTTGATAAGAGCACCAAATCCAATGAGTTGGGACAGAACAGTCTCTTCAACAAATGGGTCTGGGAGACTTGGATATCCATATCCAAAAGAATGAAAGAGGACCCCTACCTCACATCCTATATAAAAATTAACTCAAAGTGGATCAAAGACCTCAATATAAGAGATAGTACCATAAAACTCCTAGAAGATAATGTAGGGAAACCTATTCAAGACCTAGTATTAGGAGATAGGTTCTTAGACCTTACACCCAAAGCACAAGCAATTAAAGAAAACATAGATAAATGGGAACTCCTCAAAATCAAATGCTTCTGTACCTCAAAGGAATTGGTCAAAAAGGTGAAGAGGCAGCCAACACAACAGGAGAAAATATTTGGAACCCATATATTTGATGAGAGACTGATCCTGCATATATAAAGAAATCCTACAACTCAACAACAAGAGTACAAACAGGCCAATTATAAAAGGTGCAAAAGATACGAAGAGGCATTTTTCCAAAGAGGAAACACAAATGGCTAAAACACACATGAAAATGTGTTCATCTTCACCAGCTATTAGGGAAATGCAAATCCACAATGAAGGGGAAAAAAAAGACCACAATGAGATATCATCTCATACCAATAAGAATGGCAGCCATTAAACAAACAGGAAACTACAAATGTTGAAGAGGATGTGGAGAAATTGGAACTCTTATTCATCGCTGGTGGCAATGTATAATGGTACCACCACTATGGAAGACCATTTGGTGGTTCCTCAGAAAACTAGATATCGAGTTACCCTAAGATCTGATAATTTCACTGTGGAAAACAGAGCCTAAAGTTTCTCCTCTCCTTCCCGAATACTTGAGGTGGGGGCCTGGAACACTAGGCCCCTGCTGAGATAGAACACTATCAAGGCACGTCTCATTAAAGTATACATGGAAGTGAGAATGCAGCTGGGGAACTGTTTTTCTGTTATTGTCCTTGAGAATAAGATAAGACTCATTTTGCAGACAGATGTAAACAATCTTGAGAAAATGTCTACGTGCATAGTAAAGCATTTCTCTACCCTAAAAGCATAATAAATAAGGGTCTTGGGAATGGGACAGACACACTCGCCTGACAGGTGGTGTGTCCCCTGCTCCCGGTCTCCAAGAGATATTTTTGTCTCTAATCTTAATTTCTGCATCACCCCCGGCAACATTTCACTTCTCAGTATATACCAAAAAGATCTACAAGTAGTGACATAAACAGACATTTGCACACTGATGTTCACAGTGGCATTGTCCACAATTATCAAGAGATGGAAACAATCCAAGTGTCCTTCATCAGATCAATGTGGTTTATACATATGATGGAATATTATGCAGCAGTAAGAAGGACCAAGGTACTGACACATATGACAACATGGATGAACCTTGAAGACATGATGCTGAGTGAAACAAGCCGACAGAAAGGGAGAGAGATTGTACGTTACCATTAATGTGAACTTCCTGAACAATGTAAAACCAGTGCCTTATAATTTAGAATATAGGGGATCTAGAGATAAGACAGAAACTAGTGAAGGGAGAATGATAATGTAATATGTACATACATGATAATGAGGGTGAATTTAAAGGTATGGGAATGGACAGGGGTGATTATGGCTAGTTAATGGGATCATAAGTATCAGTGCCGCACTGAAGGCAAACATAATCAAAAGTGGTTGAAAGTGGTTGCCACAAAGTAGCATTATAAACATAAATAATAAGGTAAGACACTGGTACAAAGAGTTAACAACAGAGCAGTATATGGAAAAATTGCCCATTACATATTACAGACATTATTGAATAGGAATATCTTACCAGAGCAACACTAATACTAGGGACAAATAATTAGCAACTGATAAGAGCTCTGGTATGTTTTGTGTTATGATACTTGTTTAAAATTCAGAGTGATGATGATTGCACAGCTAAGTGAAGATAATGTGAGATGCTGATTATGTATCTTAGACAGAATATATGCCATGTGAAATTAGGAAGCCCCTACTTAATACGCCAAGTCCTCAATCTTGAGGACTTAGAGCTGTAAATTGGAGGCTAAGCCTGCCTATATTTATGCCTAAGAGGCACCTCCAGAGAACCTCTTTTGTTGCTCACATGTGGCCTTTCTCTCTCTAAGCCCAACTCAGCAAATAAATTCATTAACCTCCCCCCTACATGGGACATGACTCCCAGGGGAGTGAATCTCCCTAGTGACATGGGACACGATTCCCAGGAATGAGCCTGGCCCTGGTTATCAAGATATTGAAAGTAACTTCTTGACCAAAGGGGGAAAAAAGGTAACAAAATAAAGGTACAGTGGCTAAGAGACTTCAAATAAAGTCAAGAAGCTATCCTGAAGGTTTATCTTTTGCAAGCTCCAGCTAGATATCCCAAATAGCCACAGTATGCCATGCCCTAACCAACAGTAGTTCTGACATACCTAGGTCCCTGTCTGAGATTCTATAAGAGCTTCACTCACTAAATTTATCTCTCAGAAACTTAAATTCACCAGAATGTTCCTATACCAGACAAGGCCTAAAACCCAGAGGCAACAGCCGCTTAAGAACAACAATCAGATGTAGCCCCCTTCCCCATAATGTCGACACCCCTTTTCAATATGAACAAGTTAGGGTGGTCATTGCCTAAATACCCCTGAAGATCAAGAAAGTGATTAAATGAGAGGAAAGGGTAGCAACAGACAAAATAGGTTTTAACAAAAGGATTACAAATACTGAATCTAGGGTATTAGTGCTAGGGTATTAGAATAGAAAGGAAGTAACTGAAAAGGTGGAGTCATAACCCATAACATTCTTTGAAATTTGCTCTATAGCTACTCGTTACATTGTACTTTGAAAGTTACCACCTTTCTGTATATATCTTATATTTCACAATAAGGAAAGAACTGAAACTGTGTTACTGTAACCCATAACATTCTTTGAAATTACCTATATAACTATTTGTTAAATTGTACTTTGAAAGTTATCACTGTTATGTATATATGTTAAATTTCACAATAAAATTGTATTAAAAAACGAAGCACATAAGATCTTTACTTTCATGAAGTTTATCATATATAGTAAGGGAGCTAAGATAACCATACAAACACCTGTTATACTGATTTAAAATGGTACTAGTGGTATAAGAAAAGAACAAAGTATTTTTTTTTAAGTGGGAACAAAAAGAAATTTCTTCCTGCAAATGATTGTAAGAAAGTTTTTCAGAAGCATATAGAACTGTGCTGTCAATACGATATCCACTAGCCACAAATGGCTATTTTAATTAAAGTTAATTAAACTTAAATAAACTTAAAAATTCAGTTCCTCAGTAAGACTAATTGAGTGTCAAGTGCTTAACAGCCACATGTGGCTAGTGGCAACTGTACCAGACAATGCCTAGAACATTACCATCATCGCAGAAATTTTACTGGACAGTGCTGACCTGGAGAATTCAGGAGTTAGTAAAGGGCACAGAATGGGCACATAAGGACAAAACAACCTTTGGCAAAAACAACAACAACAACAAAAAATACTCTTTTTAATCTTGGGTTCATTTTTTCGCGTTTCCTTTGATAACAGAGCAGCAAGACCAATCTACTATGGTCTGAGGACCAAGCTCAGAATATAAACCTAGGGGAAACGATCTAAGCCTTATATGAGTAAAAAGAGTTGTTAACTCTTGGTCTTAAGAGGCTGTTGCCTCTGGGTTTTAGGCCTTGTCTGGCATAGGAACACTCTGGTGAAATTAAGGAATTCTTCATCAGAGTCCAACCTGTACCCAAAGCATTAGCTAAAAATAAAGTACTCGTTTTCCTAATTCTTTAGTACCTAATTGAGGATATGGAGTCTTGGACTGACTTAGAATTCAGTCAGTAAATATACTTATGGGAGAATTCATTCATTCAAAAAATATCTGCTGAGCATCTTCTATGTGCAGAGCACAACAGTAATCATTAGGGATTAGAAGCATTTAAACCACTAAGTATTCAGCAAATTGTCACAATAGCTTAAGAATTGCAAAATCCTAAGCAGGGAAGAAATCAACAAATTCTGCTCATCTGTGGACTGGCAGTGGTTCCTCAGAGAAGCAAAAAGGGAGGTCACAATGCGCCTTCTCTGGCATACTCTCTGAGGGTTGTGACTTCTGAGGTATCTAATGCCCATTAATCCGAAACAGTCAAGATGACTTAATAAAAAGCAAACAAAGAATTTCCCTCAAGAAGAAAAATAATAAACGAATTGAAGTTTATAGAACCTATACTAACATATAAAAGAAACAAACAAACAAAAAAACCCTTGCCAAAAATATAATCTCAAAGAACACCCTTAAAAGGAAACATCAATAAATCAACACTTATCAAACTACTGATCAACAGAAGTAGTACACTGGGAGCTAGGGTGACATAAAGATATCCAGACAGTCTCTGAACTCCATTGCTTTTACTTGTGAAGATAAAATGTTCATGAACAATTACAGTTGTTCTCTTACAAAAGTGTAAGAGATATACCCAGGAAACAATTATAGTACAAATTCTGAGTTGAAAGGACCTTGGAGGTCTTTTAGTTCAATCCTATCCTTTGTCAGGAATCCATTTTACATTATCCATACAAGACATTTTCAGCTAAAGAGCACTATGGATGAAGATGTCACAACCTCGCAGACAGTTCAGAAGTAATTGAAGATAGTATCCAAAAGGAGTTGAACATAGGTGTTAAGATTCAGAGAAATAATGTTTAGAAATATGGGTTTGGAAGTCAAGTGATTATCAAATAAATACAATACTAACAATGTACAACAACACACTAAAGTACCATTGTGGTAGTTTAAAGTTATATGTATCCCAAAAAACATCATGTCTTTTTAATCCATTCCTGTGGGTGTAGACCTATTGTGGGTGGTACCTTTTGATTAGGTTATTTCTATTGAGATATAAATGACTTCAATCAAGGTGGATCTTAATCCTCTTACTGAAGTCCTTTACAGGAAGATAAAAGAAGCTGAGAAACAGAAGCAGAAAGATGAAATTAAGAGAAGCTCACAGAAAAAGCCCCAGAGAAGTTTAAAGAAAGCCACAGAGAAGCCAGAAGCTGAAGCAACTCAGAAGAGAAGGACCAGTATGCGGGACACTGTTATCGAGTTCTGACTTGGCGGGCCTGGGCCAGGGGAACTGATCAGCCCCTAGGAAAGGTAGTGGGGCACGGGTGGTAGCGCCCTCCACGGCCCCCCGGGCCTGAGAAAGTGGAGCCGAATGCAGGCCCCATTTCCTCACCCCAAAGTACAACCGTTGGGGAGGGCTTGCCGGAGAAACACCCCCCCCCCCCCCCCCCCCCCCCCCGTGCCTTACCCGCACCCTCCACCCTCTTCGTTACCGGAGCAACTCCCGCCCCTTTTCAAACAACCTCCGTGCCCTCTCAGAACCAATCCAAGCCTTTAACCTCTACAGCTACCCCGCCCTCTATACCGCCCGATATAAGCTTGTACTCTCCCCTAATAAACTCTCTTGGCTTCTTCACCCTCAAAGAAACGTGTCCCGCCTGTTCCTTCTCGCCGCCCTCCACACCTTGCACGCCTCCGCCGGGGACCGGGCCCAGTCCCCCGCCTCGCCCTCGCCTCCGGGAAAGAGCCCCCGCCGCCGGTACCCTCCGAGCAATCCCGAGAGCCTAGGATTTAGCTACCGGCCGCCACTCCCCCCCCAGACGAATCAACTGCGACCGCACCAGTAGACATCATCATGTGCCTTGCTATCTGACAAAGGAGCCCAAGCTCACTGTTAACTGGTCTTCAGCGAAAGTACTGGCCTGTTGATGCCTTAATTTGGACATTTTCACAGCTAAGAACTGTAAGTTAATAAATTCCCATCGTAAAAGCCAACCCATTTCTAGTATACTGCATTTCAGCAGCTTTAGAAAACCATTAACAACCACTATGGCATAAGGTCCACTACTACACAAATTCAGGGGGGAAAAAAGCAATGTTAGAAGCTAGAAGTCAGTCTACTAAAAAAGGGGATAGAATAAATCAAGGTGAAATTCTACTCTATCCCCTAACCACCCCTAACTCTCAACTATCTATAGACTGCTCCTGTTTCCAACTGAACCTAGAAAGGAGGAAAAACTAACATTCATTCAGCAGCTACTACGTGTCAGACATGGTGCAAGGCATTGATGAACATCATTGAATATATGTAGAACCAGAGCTTTCTGGTTATTAGACTTCCCCAGAGATGGGTTCAAGGACTCTGTCTGGCCTATAATTCAAATCTATTATATTTTATAAACATTGAGAAGACAGTTTAATGAGGAAGAAAGAGTACTAGAGACGTAAAGACAGAGGGCCTACACTGGGGTTCTGGTCCTGTAGTTCTATAGTTCTGGGAAAGTCACTGAGCCACTCTGGGTACATTTCTTAAGTATCTGCCCCATCTACCTCACAGGTTGTTCTAAGGATCAAAATGGGATAACGTATGCAAAAGGATTCTTTAACTATAACAGATCATCACTGATATCCATTCAATCATTTGACAAGTATTTACTGAGTATCTACGCTACTTTGGGCTCTGGGGTTACATTGGTGAATAACAAGACTGACAAGGTCCCTGTTCTCATGGAACTTACATTGCAATAGGTGGGAGACTGAAAATAAACACAAATAAGTGAGTAAGGGTTTTCAATCGTGATGGATCTGCTAAAGAAAATAAAACAAGGAGATGTGAAAAAGAGTCACTAGGGGAAAAGGAGATACTTTGATGGAGTGGTCAGAGAAGCCCTCACTGAAGTGACATACCTGAGACCTTAAAGACCTCTTGAGCCAAGTGAAGAGCTGAGGGAAAAAGTGTTCTAGGCATAAGGAACAAGATAAACTTGGTATGTTCTTTCAGTTTGAAGCACTGAAAGAAGGAGGTATGCCTAGGACATGATGAGTAAGGAAAAGAATGTTACGAGAGGAGGCCAAAAAAAGACACCACAGTCTTAGCCCATGAGAAGCATATTATCATTACTGTAAAGTCCTTTTTTTCCAACGTAGCCTAAGAAATTCAGTAATTGATGAAAATATCTGTGCATGTGCTACTAAGAGTAGGACACCTTCAAATTTCTAACTGAGCAATGCCATCACTAAGAAGTAGAAAGGCCCTTTAAAACAGCTCAATACAAAAAATTCTTTAAAATCATACCTAAACAAATTCATCATTTATTATAATATTTGGCAGGTAAAATAGTAAAAAACCTCTTTCTAGTGAATAAAAGTGATAAAAATTACAGAATTTGGGTTGATAAAACACTAAAGACTTTAACAGAAAAAATATCAGTTCATTCAACAAATATTTATCGAGTACCCACTATGTGCCAGGCATATTCTAAGCACTAGAGATAGAGCAATGAACAAATCAATTATGATTTAAGCGATAATTTCACACAAGATTTAAATGCAGAAGTATCATAATTCCAGAACTGAACCTCAATTTATTTTATATCTCAGCATTTTCTGAAATAGGAGTTAAAAACAATCATATACACCTGTCAGAAAGAAAACTTACCAAGGAATTCTTAATCACTTCACTTCTATAAAATTCTGGAAAAGAAGAAAAAGAAAAATAAATGATACGGAAGAAATTAAGCTCATTCACTAACTCTTAATCCTATAAATTTTTAACACATTCCAGGAAAACATTTAAAACATTTCCAAAGGATCTATTCTCACTTTACTCTTATCATCAAAAAAGAAATAAAATTAGAAGGAAGAATTAAGTAAAAGTGTTTTAAAGGGAAAAAACATCAGTAAAGAACAGTCAAAACCTTTTTTAGAGTCAATTATTCAATTTAGTGATTGTTACCTAACCGTCCTTTTACCTTAGATTATAATTTGAGCCCTTAAAAACTCAAAAGACTTTTGCTTTCCCTTCTCCACAACTGATTCTATATGCTTTGGTTTTCTCAAATATCTCTAATGATTATCCAATTGTAGCACTGTGAAATGAATATCGATCTAGCAACCAGGGAAAACTAAGGTCTACACATGCTGTCTCTAATTTTCTTGGGTCGATTTCTTCACTAGAAAACTTAAGGAATTAGACTAATAATCGAAGGTCCTCCATTATCATTCAAGTTTCATGATGCTACAAACTTTCACGTGTTGGTAACTGTAACAAAACCTGAAGACCCAATGAAAAGAGGCAAATGTGTCAGAGGTTCAGACAAACACTCTGCCCAAGTTACCTCCATGCTGCTCTGTCACTGCAGAGTCTACAAGGACTCACGTATCCTTACAACACTGTGAGGCAAAGTTTCTCAAGTGTGATGCATATACCACTGAAACTTGGGGTGATTTTAAGTGATACATGGACAAACTTTATATTTTTCTAATATGTTAAGATTTATATCTCATATATCTAAACAATAATCATTAAGTTCCATAAGGGCCATAGCATTTGTTTTATATAACTACTGTTTCCTCAGCATCTAAAACCATTTCTGGCACAGGACAGACACTCAATAAATATTTTTTTGTTGAATGAATTTCAAAGATTATGCTTAGGTTTATAATTTTAAAATAATAAATGTAAAAAAAATTAAACACATAACAGTTTAGATGGGACTCAGAGTGAAACTTGCAAAGTAATCATTCACTAATGACTGAAGGTATGGAATTTTCAAGCAGTAAAGGAAAACTGGACTTAGACATAAGACCCTGATGGGCAAACTCTTCTTGAAAAGCATACTATCCACATTGTTTTATCCTTGTCTTTCTTAAAAAGAAAAAAAAAAATTTTAAAGATATAAGTAATTATTCCATTTGGTAGAGAGAAAGTAACTATATTAAGTTAAGAGAGCAGGTTCTAAGTGAGGAGTTACAAGAGAATACCAATTTTTGTAATTACATTAACAATATCACAGATGATAGGATTAGGCTGCTTACTTTTATTTTTTGTCTTGGTAGTTTTCTAATTTTTCTATTATGAACAATTATTTTTAAATAAGAAGAAAGATAATTCTAATACTTAATTTCCTATGGATGATAATTTATTTTACTGCTAATTTTAGGGTATTTCAAACAATGTTATAAATAAACAATCTTTTGTATATATATCCTAAGACATCTGAATCTATGGGACAAACGTTTTAAAGTAAAACTGCAAGACCAATAGACAAACATAGTGTGACTTTTTTTATTACAGAAGTTGTAGGTTTATAGAAAATCATGCAGAAAATACAGAGCTCCCATATAACTGCCTCAAACACATAGTATTCCCTAATATTAACACTCTTCATTAGTGTGGTACCATCTTTCTTACAAGTCATGAGATATTATAATTATACTACTAACTACAGGCCATAGTTCAAATTAGGGTTCACTGTTTAAGATTCACAGACCTATGGTGTTTTTTTTTCCTTTAATTTTTATTCTAGTTACATATATACCACAAAAAATTTCCCCCTTTAACCACATTCGGATATATAATTCAGTGATGCTAATTATTTAGTGTGTGCTACCATTACCACCATCTACTACGAAACTTTTCCATCACCCAAAACAGAAAATCTGTACCAATTAAGCATTAACTCACCATTCGCTACCCCCACCCTAACCCATGATAACTTGTATTCTAGATTCTGAGTCTATGAATTTGCTGATTCTAATAATTTCATATTAGTGAGATCAAACAATATTTGTCTTTTTGTATCTGACGTATTTTACACAATAAGATGCTTTCAAGGTTCATCAACATTGCAGCATGTGTCAGAATTTCATTCCTTTTCATGACTGAATAATATTCCATTGTCTGCATATCCCATATTTTGTTTTTCCATTTATCAGTTGATGGACACTTGGCAATCACAAATAATGTGGCTATCAACATCGGTGTAAAAGTAACTGTTCAAGTCTCTACTTTCAATTCTTTTGGGTATATCCCTAGAGGGGGCATTGCAGGGTCACATGGTAATTCCTTATTTAACTTTCTGAGGAACCACCGAACTCTTTTCCAATGCAGCTGCACCATTTTACATTCCCACCAACAATAAACAGTGTTTCTATTTCTCCATATCCTCTCCAACACTGCAAGTTTTCGTTTTTTTTAATGCTAGCCATTCTAGTAGGTGTGAAACAGTATCTCATTGTAGTTTTTATTTGCATTTCCCTAATGGCTAACGATGTTGAGCATCCTTTCATGTGTTTTTTTGGCCATTTGTCTCTCTGCTATATCATTCTATTAATGTGGTGCACTACATTAATTGATTTTCTTATACTGAATTACTCTTGTATAAGTGGGATAAATCTCTCTTGATCATGCTGTATAATTCTTTTAATGTGCTGTTAGATTCAGTTTGCTAGTATTTTGTTGAGAATTTGTATCCATATTCATAAGAAAGACTAGTCTGTAATACTTGTTTCTTGTGTTGTCTTTATCTGGCTTTGGTATCAGAGTAATGCTGGCCTCATACAATGAGTTAGGAGGTAATCTTTTCTGTTCTATTTTTTGAAAGACTTTGAAAAGGATTAGTGCTAATCTTCCTTAAAGGTTTGGTAGAGTTCGCCTGTAAATATCTAATCCTGGGCTTTTTTATTGGGAGGTTTTTAATTACTGATTTAATTTCTTTACTTTTTATAAGTCTATTGAGATTTCCTATTTCTCTTTGCATCAGATTAGGTAATTTGTATGTCTCTAGGAATTTGTCCATTTCATCTAGGTTTTCTAATTTGTTGGCATATAACTATTCATATTACTCTCTTATAATCCCTTTTATTTCTTTAAGGTCAATAATAATGTCCCCAACTTCACTCCTGATTTTAGTTATCTGTGTCCTCTCTCTATTTTTCTTTGTCAGTCTGGATAAAACTTTGTCAATTTTATTGATATTTTCAAAAAGCCAACTTTTAGTTGCATTTATTCTATTGTTTGTCTATTCTTTATTTCATTTATCTCTGCTCTATTCTTTACTATTCCCTTCCTTCTACAAACTTTGAGTTTAGTTTCTTCTTTTTGTTCTAGTTTCTTTAGGGGTGAAGTTAGGTTATTGATCTGTGACTTCTTTTTAAGGTAGGCATTCAGAGCTATAAATTTTCCTCTGAGCACTTCCTTCACGGCATCCCAGGTTTTGGTATCCTATGTTTTCATTTTTATTCATCTCAAGATATTCCTAATTTCCCTTGTGAGTTCTTCTTTGACCCATTATAATAATGTGTTGTTTAATTTCTGCATATTTGGAAATCTTCTAGTTTTTTCTTTTGTTATTTATTTCTAGCTTTATACCATTGTGGTACAAGAATATACTTTGAAATGATTTCAATATTTTAAAATTCATTAAAATTTGATCTGTGGCCTAACATATGATCTACCCTGGAAAGTGTTCCAGGTGCACTTGAGAAGAATGTGTATTCTGCTTTACTTGGGTGGAGTGTTCTATATATGTCAATTAAGTCTAATTGATTAACAGTGCTGTTCAAGTTCTCTATTTCCTTACTGGCCATCTGTTTAGACATTCTATCAATTATTGAAAATGGTATACTAAAGTCCCCAACTATTATTGTAGAACTATGTATTTCTCCCTTCAATTCTGTCAATTTACGCTTCAAACATTTTGAAGCTCTGTTGTGAGATGCATGTATATTGTTAATCATTGTATCTTCTTGTTGGATTAAATCAATATATAACATCCCCCTTTTTTGCTTGTAATCTCTCAACTGACTTGTAATCTCTTTTATCTGACAACAATATAGCCACTACGGCTCTCCTTTGATTATTGTTGGCATGGAATATCTTTTTCCACCCTTTTATTTTCAACCTTTTAGTGTCTTTGTATCTAAACAGAGACTCTTGTAGACACATAGATGGATCATGCTACCAATCTCTGCCTTTAAATAGCGGACTTTACACCACTGATATTTAAGGTAATAATTGGGAAGGAAGGATTTACTTCTGCCATTTAGCTATTTGTTTTATGGGTCTCATATATTTTTTGTTCCTCAATCATTCCATTTCTGCCTCTTTTTTTGTATTTAGTTGCTTCTTTGTACTGTACTATTTTGATTCTCATCTTCTTTCCTGTTCTATTTTTCAGTGATTTTCTTAGTGGTTACCTTTGTAATTACAATTAACATCTTAAACTAATTAACAACCTAATTCAACTAAAACCAACCTAGCTTCAGTAGTACACAAACTCTGTACTCCTATATCTTCATCCTTCCTCCTTTATATTGTTACTGTTTCAGATGGCATCTTTAGATATCGGTGTAAGCCCATTAATATAGACTTAAAATGTCATTTTACACATTTGCATATTAAGTCACATAAGGGAGAAAAAGTAGTTATAGACCAAAAGAACAATAATGCAGAATTTTATATTTACCTATGAAATTACCTGTACCAATGGTTATTTATTTTTTCTTATGGCTTCAAGGTAATGTCTGGTGCTCTTTTATTTCAGCATGAAAGACTCCCTTTCACATTTCTTGTAAGGTAGGACTTCTGCTAATGAACTCTTTCAACTTTTGTTTATCAGCAAATGTGCTGTTCTAGTTTGCTAATGCTGCTAGAATACAAAACACCAGAAATGGACTGGCTTCTATAAAAGGGGGTTTATTTGGTTACACAGTTACAGTCTTAAGGCCATCAAGTGTCCAAGGTAACACATCAGCAATCAGGTATCTTCACTGGAGGATGGCCAGTGGCATTCAGAAAACCTCTGTTAGCTGGAAAGGCACATGGCTGGCGTCTGCTCCAAGTTCTGGTTTCAAAATGGCTTTCTCCCAGGATGTTCCTCTCTAGGCTTCAGCTCCTCAAAAATGTCACTCTTAGTTGCTCTTGGGGTGTTTGTCCTCTCTTAGCTTCTCTGGAGTAAGAGAGTCTGCTTTCAACGGCCATCTTCAAACAGTCTCTCATCTGTAGCTACTCTCTCAGCTTCTGTGCATTCTTCAAAGTGTCCCTCTTGGCTGTAGCTCCTCTTCAAAATGTCACTCTCAGCTGCACTGAGTTCCTTCTGTTTCTCAGCTCATTTACATGGCTCCAGTGATTTAATTTAGACCCACCCTGAATGGGTGGAGTAACACCTCCATAGAAATTAACCAGAGTCATCACCCACAGTTGGGTGGGGCACATCTCCATGGAAACACTCAAAGAATTACAATCTAATCAACATTGATATGTCTCCCCACACAAGATTACATCAAAGACAATGGCGTTTGGGGGGACATAATACATTCAAACCAGTACATGTGCTAATTTTTCCTACATTTTTGAAAAATAATGTTGCTGGATACAAAATTCCTAGTTGACTTATTTATTTATTTTTTTAATCTTCATTTTATTGAGATATATTCACATACCACGCAGTCATACAAAACAAATCGTACATTCCATTGTTCACAGTACCATTACACAGTTGTACATTCATCACCTAAATCAATCCCTGACACCTTCATTAGCACATACACAAAAATAACAATAATAATAATTAAAGTGAAAAAGAGCAATTGAAGTAAAAAAGAACACTGGGTACCTTTGTCTGTTTGTTTGTTTCCTTTCCCTATTTTTCTATTCATCCATCCATAAACTAGAAAAAGTGGAGTGTGGTCCTTATGGCTTTCCCAATCCCATTGTCACCCCTCATAAGCTACATTTTTATACAATTGTCTTCGAGATTCATGGGTTCTGGATTGTAGTTTGATAATTTCAGGTATCCACCACCAGCTACCCCAATTCTTTAGAACCTAAAAAGGGTTGTCTAAAGTGTGCGTAAGAGTGCCCACTAGAGTGACCTCTCGGCTCCTTTTGGAATCTCTCTGCCACCGAAGCTTATTTCATTTCCTTTCACATCCCTCTTTTGGTCAAGAAGATGTTCTCCATCCCACGATGCCAGGTCTACATTCCTCCCCGGGAATCATATTGCACATTGCCAGGGAGATTCACTCCCCTGGGTGTCTGATCCCACGTAGGGGGGAGGGCAGTGATTTCACCTTTCAAGTTGGCTTAGCTAGAGAGAGAGGGCCACAACTGAGCAACAAAGAGGCATTCGGGAGGAGGCTCTTAGGGACAATTATGGGGAGGCCTAGCCTCTCCTTTGGAGCAACAGTCTTTGCAAAGGCAAACATTTCAAAGATTTTAAATATTCCAACCCACTGTCTTCTGGCCTCCATTGTTTCTAATGAAAAATTTGCTGTTAATCCCTTGTATGTGACAAGTTGCTTCTCTCTTCTCTCTTACTGTTTTCAAACTCCTCTCTGTCTTTGGATTTTGACAATTTCACTATAATGTGTCTTCGTGTAGATCTCTTAGAGTCTCTTTGAGTTTGCTGGATTTCCTGGATGTGTATATTCATGTCTTTCATCAGATTTGGGAAGTTTTGGAACAGTACATTTTTGAGTATTTTTTTCTGCTTCTTTCTCTTTTTCTTCTGGGACTACAATGATATGTAATTTGGAAAGCTTGATGATGTCCCACAGGTCCCTCAGGTTCTATTCATCTTTAGGTTCCTCAGTCTCTATTCATTTTTCTTCATTATTTTTTCTTTCTGCTCTTCACTCTAGATAATTTCAATTGTCTTAGCTTCAAGTTCACTGATTATTTCTTCTGCCTGTTCAAATCTGCTGTTGATTCCACCTGAGTTTTTCATTTCAATTACTTTACTCTGCAGCTCCAAATTTTGCAACAAAATTTGTTTGATTCCTTTTCATAATTTCCATCTCTTCATATTGTTCAGAAAATGTTTTCCTAATTCCCTTTAGTTCCTTGTATATGGATTCTTTTAGCTCACTGAACATATAAAGTCTTAATGTATAAGCATCTTGGGGTATGGTTTCTGACAATTTTTTTTTTTTCCCAATGAGATTTCATTTCACTGAAGGGCTATGCAGAAAGGCTTCATGGAGAAGGCAGTATTTAAAATTGATCTTGAAGAATGAGCAATATTTAAAAAGATTAGAGGTTGGTAAATTCTTCCATAATAGGAAATATTTTATGTTTTTCAGAGCAAGGGGGAAAATTAAGGGATGTTATGTAGGTACTTATAAGAGAATAAACAAACTTCCACAAATTTTTCATTGGTGGAACCTGAAATATAATAATAATTGAGTACATTTTTTGTGTGTGATACAGCTTCATTAATGAGAAGAATGAAATTCTCTTTTTGGGAGGGATAATATTTCACTTAATTGAGGTTCAAAAGTAGTATTCCTTATCAAAATACATCATAAATGTTCATCTGTTAATGCTCATCTGTAATATGATTTCACTTATTTCATCTTTGAAAATATCTTTCCACGTGCAATACTACTTTTTTATTGTTTTGGTCTTTTTTCAACCATTACAAAATATGAAAACCATTCTTACCTCACAGGCCATCAAAAACAGGTGGTGTGGTTGGATTTAGCCTGCAGCCACTAGTGTGCCAACTCCTACTGTGTCAGGTCTCAATTTATTTCCTATCAGCTCCTAATGTACCCTTCAATGTGCATTCTAGTATAAACATCATTGTTTATACTTTCCATAAAGTATTAGTTGTTTAAACTGAGTATGATGTCTTAAGCTTTCACAGAAAGTGATGGAGGGACAATGCAGGAAGAAGATGCTCTCCTGTCATTTCTGACAGAGGCCAGGGGTCAGCCATGTGGGTATAAGGTTTATCAGGCAGAGTCCGTCTGTGGTGTGGAGCTGCATGTACCCTAGAAAAAGATGCTGTTAAACTTAATCCATTCCTGTATGAACGCACTTAAAGTACGACATTTTGATGAGGTTACTTCAGGTAAGGTGTGGCCCAATTCAATCAGGATGGGTCTTAATTCTATTACTGGAGTCCCTTAAAGGCAGGATGAAACTCAGAGAAGGAGAAAGACATGGGAAGCAAGAAGCTGAAATTCAGTGGAACCCAGAAGAGAAGGGAGAGGCCAGGAGAGGCCAGGAGAGGCTGCCATGTAACAGAGGAGCCTAGGACCAAGTATCACCAGCAACCAGCCCCAGAATGCCAGTCTTTGGGAAGAAAGTATCACCTTGATGACACCTTGATTTGGATTTTCTCCTAGCCTCAAAACTATGAGCTAATAAATTCCCATTATTTCAGCCAACCCATTGCATGGTGTTTGCTTACGCAACCAAGGAAAACTAAAACGCTGTCCAAGTCACAGGCCCATGAACATGATTCCTCTGTGACCTTGTAATCTTGGCCTGGCAAAATACTTTTCACAGCCACCACCCCATAGAAACTAGATTCTCCTAGTTCCTGCCAGCACTCAGACTTCCACAGCACATTCATGCCACCAGTTGCTAATTGCCTCATCTCTCATCTGTGGTCTGGAAAAAATGGCCTATTGCTTGTCCAACAATTCCAGATCCAGCCTGGCCACACCAGCAAAATTCTGGTGAGCTAAACCACACCTTCTCCAATGAGGCCTGAACACTTTCCATATTTGTCCTTTCATGGGTGCTCTCATTCAGCCCTAAGGTACAATACAGAATTTCCTTATATCATTTATCATTATTAATAATTTTATATTAAACTTAATGTTCTTTAATCTACTATGCGGTTTCTAACTCATGATTGGATCCAGACTGCTATATCTAAAATAGGTGAATAGGGGTGTAAAAGAAAGTATACTGGAGGAAACAGCATAATTAAGAGCATAATAGAGCAAAGCACTGGATATGATCCTAGAATATAAACTGGTTTCAAGGAGTGCATAATAATATGACTGTTCGGTATAGCAAAGATAACACATCCTTTTATTAACTGTAGCATTTAACAATAAGGCAAAACCACTGCTTCCTTTTTATCCATAGACTTGCAAATAGTGTACTGTGAATAGCATATAATCATGGAGACAAAAATATTAATATATAGTTGATCATATTGATAAGTGGTTTTACCCACTTTTCGTCTCCCCAAACTGATTAAGTGATTAGAAATGTATAAAACAACCGAAATATAGTCCTAATTGAGAAAATTAAAAATACTAATAGGTCTTTTTTCTTTCTTCCTTAGCAAATACCATGGAGTGATCAGAAATAATTTTTTAAATGTAATAGTTAAACATTAGCTGCAATAAGAAATAAGATCCCAAATTTCAATTACTTAATGTCTCAATACTTATGTCTCACTCATGTAATAGTGCAATGTGGGTAGTTCAGGGGGGGCAACTTTCCTCCATGTGGTGATTTAGGGATCTTCCATCCTCTTCCCCCTGTAGCTTTGCCATCAGAGTCTTCATCATCATCTGTGTGATCTGGGCAAGTTACTTTTCCTCTCCGTGCCTTAACTTTCTTCAGAGTTTTTAGAGCTGCGTTTTCTTGATTCGACATTTGACCAATTACTGCATTCCTTTAACTGTTTTCCAGAGTTTTAAAGAAGCCGGCTCTGCCAGTTGTTGCTAGTGGCTCAACAGCACCCTGTGGAGGAACAGCACCCTGGAGCGTATTACACTGCCGTCTTGGGCAACCGGAAGACTCAAATTCTGGCAAATTCTCTTTTTCCTGTGAATGGCCATAACTTCCTGCTTCTTTGCATGCTTTCTAATTTTTTGCTGCAAACTGGACATTCTAGGTATTATGCTATTATAACTTTGGAAATTTAGATCTCCTACTCCCCTGAGATAACCAGTTTTGTTGTTGCTGTTCTTTTTCTTGTTGCTCAGGGATGGAAACGTCAATTTGTTAAGTTTTCTAAACTATTTTTGCTTCCAAATAGGGAATGAAAAGAGAAAAGAGAGGAAAAACAATAGGTTTTGCATCTTTAATACACTTCTGCTGCTTTTGCCTGAAAGGGGTTGGAAAAATGGCCACCCTTAGAGCTGCCCCCAGTGATCTGAAGTAGATGGTCAATCTGACCACACACCCCTGGATTTCAGAGGGCTGGGTCTTTATAGCCTACCCTGACACCAGGAAGCTGCACCAGAAGCCCGGGATATAGCCCCACTCCTGTGTGCCAGTTTGTTGGAAGATGGGATGGTAGCCAATGCATGGAGGATGAAATTCACTGATATTTATGGCAAGTTACCAGACTCTTCTTCTAAGAGCTCTTCCTTGGATGCAGCATGCTATACTACTAGACTCCAGAGTTTCAAAACAGTTGATTCAGACAGTGTCTGCTAGTGCAATAGTTGTTTTGGTGGAGGGACTGATTCCTGGAGCCTTCTATCTGGAAGGACTACTCCCACAATCCTCCTAAAGAGGTTGTGTTTTATTCACTTAATACTTAATAAATTTTTGTATTGTTTGCTTTTGTTAAAATAAGTATATAGGGGAACCTAAGATGGCAGCTAGGTGAGACAGGGCAAAAAAACACTTCCATGAAAAATACTAGATAAAAACCAGAAAGTGACACAGAACACCATTGCCAGCGATGTACCAGCCGGACAAGGTCTGCTAAATCCACAGGGAACATGCATTTGATGAAACCAGGAGCCTGCATTCTGAAACGAGTGAGCGAGTTGGCTGAACGTCCCACGGCCGCACTGCTATGTGGGGAAACAGTGGGCTGGCGTTTGGAGACGGACTAGTTCTTCAAAAAAAAAAAGCCTTGGAGCGGCTGCAGATATGACAGGGAGAGCCACGCAGTGAAGCACGGTGGGAGCGGGCTGGGCTAACGCCTCGGTGTCTGGCATGGAGGATACCCCTTCCCACACCCGCTGCTGATTGTCTTGAGACCAGAGGAGCAGAGGGGAGCCAAAAGGAGAAAAAAAAAAAAACGCATTCCTTGCAGCCATCTTCCCAGCGGGCAGGGGACGCTCCTGCCCAGGGCCAGACCCACAGCCCAGAGCTGCGCCAAGAAACCCAGTGTGACGGGGAATCTTTCCCGCAGCACTACACACAACCCACAATATCAGCCATGGACAGTGGCCTTAAATACATCCACGGCTCATTGTCCCGGAGCTTGGGAGGGTGGAGCTGTGTGAAAAGGGGGAAGTTAACGCGTCCCATTCAACCATCTTTGAAGCAGGCTGGGAGCGCCCCTGTGTGGCCCAGTGACCCAGGGCTTCCCTGGTGGGCTGGCATGCACTAGTGACGTGGTGTGGCCTTCCCTCAGCAGAGGTCCTGGAAGAGCACAGCTGGGAAGGGGGAACTGCTCGGAAATCGCAGGGACCCTATGCTAATACCAAGGACTTGTGGGTCAGAGGCAGAGACAACTGGTGGAAAGACTGAAATGAAGGCTTAGGCTCCTGCAACAGCCTTAAATCTCCGGGAACACCTGGGAGGTTTGATTATTAAAGCTGCCCTGCCTACCTAACCACCCAGACACACACCCCATATTCAGGTTGGACAGCACCAGCAACACACCCAAACTTGGTGCACCAATTGGACCCCACAAGAATCAGACCCCCACACACCACAAAGACAAAGTGGGGGAAAACTGACTTGAGGGGAATAGGTGACTCACGGATACCATCTGCTGGTTAGCTAGAGAAAGTGTATGCCGCCAAGCTGCAGTTCTGTCAAATTAGGGATCAAGTAAAGCAAATGCCAAGAGGCCAAAAACAACAGAAAATCTTAAAGTATATGGTAAAACCAGACGATATGGAGAACCCAAACCAAAACACCCAAATCAAAAGATCAGAAGACACACAGTACTTGGCACAATTAATCAAAGAATTACAGACAGGCAACAAGAGCATGGCTCAGGATATAAAGGACATGAAGAAGAGCATGGCACAGGATATAAAGGACATAAAGAAGACCCTAGAAGGGCATAAAGAAGAAATTGCAAGAGTAAATAAAAAAATAGAAGATCTTATGGAAATAAAAGAAACTGCAGGCCAAATTAAAAAGACTCTGGATACTCATAATACAAGATTAGAGGAAGCTGAACAACTCAGCCTTCTCGAGGACCACAGAACAGAAAATGAAAGAACAAAAGAAAGAACGGGGAAAAAAATTGAAAAAATCAAAATGGATTTCAGGGATACGATAGCTAAAATAAAACGTCCAAACTTAAGACTCATTGGTGTCCCAGAAGGGGAAGAGAAGGGTAAAGGTCAAGAAAGAGTATTCAAAGAAATTGTTGGGGAAAACTTCCCAAACCTTCTACACAATATAAATATACAAAGCATAAATGCCCAGGGAACTCCAAATAGAATAAATCCAAATAAATCCACTCCAAGACATATTCTGATCAGACTGTCAAATACTGAAGAAAAGGAGCAAGTTCTGAAAGCAGCAAGAGAAAAGCAATTCACAAAGGAAGCAACACACAAAGGAAACAACATAAGACTAAGTAGTGACTACTCAACAGCCACCATGGAGGCAAGAAGGCAGTGGCATGACATATTTAAAACTCTGAGAGAGAAGAATTTCCAACCAAGAATTTATCCAGCAAAACTCTCCTTCAAATTTGAGGGAGAACTTAAATTTTTCACAGACAAACAAATGATGAGAGATTTTGCTAATAAAAGACCTGCCCTACTTCAGATACTAAAGAGAGCCCTACCAACAGAGAAAAAAGCTGAGGGACTTCACCACCAGTAGATCAGTCCTATAAGAAATGCTAAAGGGAGTTGAGCAGGCTGAAAGGAAGGGACACTAAACAACTGACTGAAACTACATGAAGAAATAAAGATTTTCCAGTAAAGATCACATGGTAAATATAAATACCAATACTACTGTATTTTTGATTGTAACTCCACTATTTACTTCCTACAGGATCTAAAATACATAAACTGTAATGATAAATCAGTGGTTTTGGACTCAATGTAAAATATGTAATTTTTGACAAGAACTATATAAAAGTGGGGGAATGAGGGAGTATAGGAACATAGTTTATGTGTCATATTGAAGCTCAGCTGGTGTCAAAGAAAAACAAGATTGTTATAGATTTAAGATGTTAAATTTAAGCCCCATGGTAAACACAAAGAAAGTATCAGACAATATGACTATAGAGATGAAAAGTAGAGTAGGGGTTCCAAGAAGTGGGGGAAGGGGCAATGGGGAGTTAAGAAATGAGTATAGGGTTTCAGTTTGGGGTGAAGGGAAACTTCTAGAAACGGATGGTGGGAAGGTGACAGCATTGCAACATTCTAAATATCATTAATCCCACTAACGGAATGCTAGGGAGGGGGTGGAATGGGAAGATTTAGGCTGTATATATGCTTCCACAATTGAAAAAAAAAAAATGTCTAAATAGATGACAATTAAATGCCAAGGATGATCCTGGATGAGATCTGAGGATGGAGGAGAGGAGGCTCAAAGGGACACAGATGGGACATAAGGGGGAGAAAAAAAAAAAGGAAATATAGAATGTAAGCTTTGTATCAAGATTGAATTTCTTGAACTTCTTAGCTGCATTTAATGGGATTGCATAAAAAAATGTTCTTGTTCATGGGAAATGTATATGTGAATTATATTGGTTTTTCAAGGATGTGTGCAGCTTGCTCTCATATGTTCAGAAGACAGAGCAATAGATGATGGATGATAGGGAGAGAGGGAGGCAGGGAGGGAGGGAGTGAGGGAAAGAAAGAAAGAAATGGTGGTGTGACAAGATGTTAAAGGTGGTGGATCGGGGTTTTGGGGGAGCGGGGTCGGGGTATGCTGGAGTTCTATGTATGGGGTTTGTACTGTTTTTGCAACTGTTCCTGTAAGTTTGAATTTATCTCAAAATAAAATTTCTTATTAAAAAAATAAAATAAGTATGTATTACTTTCAAACTCTGGGCGGGGAACAGATAATTCTTTTTCTTTAACTTTTTTTTTTTTTTTTTTGAGAGAGGAATTTGTTAGCTTAATCTGCAAGGTGTCTAAATTAGTTTCCCAAATATATATCTCCAGCCCTAAGAAGATGAACAGTATTGTTATTTCTTCCAAAACTTTGTTGACTGACTTATGTATGAATAAATAAAACTAAACAATTTGCCTTCTCGTTTATACCCTCAAAATGTACTTGTTAACCAAAATGAATTGAGGATAAAGAAGTCATACAATTTGGAAAGAAATCACTGAGCATCCTAACATGCTAAACTTAAGCCTACACTGTCTATCATTCTGTTATACCTAAAATATTATCAGTGAAATTTAGCAACGTGTTGCAAAGGAAAGAATAGTCAACTTAGAATCAAAAGCCAATTCCAGTCCCCAATTCACCATGTATGAGCTTTGTGACACTGGACAAGTCAATTAGTGTTTTGAGGCCATAATTTCTTCACCTTTCAAAGGAGAATGACACCTGGAAAATAAGAGGGGTTTTATGAAGCTCAAATAAAATAGTGAATTAAAAGCACTTTATAGGAAACTGGAAGAGCCAACAAAGGACAGGATATCACCATGTGACTAGAGGCAGAGATACAGTTCAAGAAATCCCAAGGATTGACAGCAGCCAGTATCAGAACCCCACAGACTCTGGGAGAAAAAAAGCATGTGAATGTCTTAATTTTGGACTTCTGGCCTCAAAATCACATACCAATACATTGAGACAATCGGCTCAATCAAGGCAGAAGCAATTCAGAGAGACATATCTAACTAAAGAAACTATTTTTACATAATTAATCATGGGTTTGTACTGATTTAAATTTTAAGATATCCATCCACAGATTTACGCTGCTAAAAAGATTTAATTTAAAAATTTAAAACCACTTTATAAAGTATAATTAATATAATATCAATTTTTATTAATTCAATTTGAACAAAATCATCTGACAAATTTTCAAAAGATATCATCTGAAACCACTTCTACATAAAAGGGCCCATTAGATACAAATGCCTCCCCATCTATCCATGCTAAGATCTAAAGGAACAAAACAATCAGAGATTGCAGGACATGGTTCCAAGCAGCATTTTTGGCATACATTCCATTCATTATTCAATTTTTATTAATTCAATTTTTTTTAGTACCTCAACGTCACTCCTCCTAGGAGAAATAGAAACTTAAACTATACTGCAGAACTATTTTTCACCTATCAAATAAACAAAACTATTTTTCACCTATCAGATTAGTATGTTGATGAGGTTGTGGGGAAAAAGGCACCGATAAATAGCAAGTGGGAATGCAAATTGGTACAACCCCAAACAGAACTATTTTGCAATATCTGTCAAAAATTCAAGTATCCACATTCTTTAACCCAGTTATTCCACTTCCTGAAATTAACATATAGCCATACTAGCACTAATACAAAATAATTTACTTACAATGTTAGTCAATGTAGAACTGTGTATAATAGCAAAAGAGTGGAACAACAAGGAAGGAAGGAAGGAGAAGAGGAAGAGGAAGAGCAGCAGCAGCAGCTGTTTGCTCTTTATGGGCTGATACAGAGAAACCTCCAAAATTTATTTAGTGGAAAATGTAAGAAATAAGAATATTCCTATATTTTTCTTGTGTTTACATAAAGAAGTTCAGAAAAGATAAAACAAGAAATGAGTAACAGTGGTTATCGGAGTGGATAAAAAACCCAAGGAGGTGGGAACAGGTGAAAGGGAAGTTTTCATTTAGACGTTTATATAAAAAACATGCACTGCATTACCTACTCAAAAATTTGAGTTAAGAAGAAAAAAATACTTGAGTGCCTAGTATGTGCCACACATTGACCCAGGAATAGAGCAGTGAGCAAAACTGAATTCAAATTTTCTGCTTACATTTTAGTGGAAGGAGACATACAATAACCAAATAATTAAACATAAAGTATGTTAGATGATGTTAAGTACTGTAGAGAAAAGTAAAGCACAGAAGACAGAGCAAAATGTCACAATTTTTAAAAGGGCAATTCAGCAATCCATGAGAGCTCCTTTGAGGAAACATTTGAGCAAACACCTGAAAGAAGGTGGAGTAGTTAATCCAGATATCTGAGGGAAGAGTGTCCCCAGCCAAAAAAAACTGCATTACCTATTCAAAAATTTGAGTTAAATGAAAACTTCCCTTTCACCCGTTCCCACCTCCTTGGTTTCATGGTCAGATCACGAAGAGCCTTCTAGGAAACCAACAGGATTTTAGCTTTTCCTCAGAGCCACTGGAGGGTTTTGAGGAGAAGAGTAATATGATCTGATTTTCATTTTGTAACAGAATCTTGGTTGGGAATAGACTGTGAAGGGGGTACATGGGCAGGCAAAACTATTAGAAGTCTATTTTAAAATTCAGGCAAAAGATAATAGTGGTTTAGAGATCGTAAGAAGTGATCTGATGAGATATACATATATTCACCATTCGTTCTTTTGTGCATTCACATTGACTTGTCCCTTCCTCTAGTTTATCTATTCTTTCTCCTGACTCTTCAAATCTGCTGTTGTGTGTCTCTAGTATATTTTTAATTTGATCAACAGTATCTTTTATTTCCATAAGGTCTATTTTTTAATTTACTCTTTCAAATTCTTCTTTACACTCTTCTAGATTCTTCTTGATGTCCTTTATGTCATTAGCCATCTTGCTGAAATTGTTTTGGAGATTTGTGTGTACTTCTTTAATTAATTGCTCCAAATTTTGTGTCTCTTCTGGTTTTTAATTTGTTCATTTGGCTTGTCTACATCTTCTAGGTTCTTCAAGTGCTTTATAATTTTCCATTGGCTTCGGGGCACTTGCTTGTCTTGATAAGGTTATTTTGGGAAATGCAGGATTATTTGCGCATTTATATATAATTTGGCAGAGTTACAGCTTGCTGGAGTGCAGTATCCCTACCCTACCAGCAGGTGGCGCTCTTGAGCCACCTTTTACTCTCAAAACGGTCTTTCCTGGTCTTCTGTGCACTGGGTGGGGTCCAAACCAGGTGGGGAACCAATCAGTGCACCAGTTCTCCATGTGCACTGGGAACTGCCTGCCCTGGGGCTGAGATGTGGGCAGGGAGTCTGCTCAAGGGCACCCTCCAGCACAAACATGCCCGGCTCCCTGGCTGCCATGCACCCACAAGCCTCTGGTGTGTGGGAGGGGCTCCTGATGCCTCTGTATGGTGCCCTCTCCTATCGCTGCTTCTTGCTGATGCACACCTAGGACTTCCGCAGGAGGAGAGCAAATGCTGCCTCCAGGGTTCCCTCATGGGAACTCCCAGCCATATGGCTGTGGAGGATCATCTTCCCAGCTAACTGCCAAGGTAGGTGCACAAGAGTGGAGACCCTCTGCTCACTCCCTTGCCTAGTGGCCGTTTCAGCACTGCCGCCCCAGGAGGCAGTCCCAGCCACACAAACTCACCCTATCCCTGGAGACACCATCCCTCCATGGTTTTTTCTTTTGTTTTGTTTTTCCCAACATCCCCACCATGTCTGTAGGGGTCCCTCTATGGCCGTTCACACCCCGAAACCACGCACCCAGGCATCCTCTGGCCCCTCTCTAGTTTCTTTGACAGAGGAGAAGCCTGCTCCACCTCACCCTCTCCACCATCTTTCCAGAAGTCTGATATATGTATATTTTACAGTAGAGCCAAAACTGTTTGCTGGAAGACTGGATAAGGGATATAAGAGGAAGAAGACAATCCAGGATTCCAAAAAGGAAGAATACAGGAGGTGTGTCAGAGCCGAAATAGTAGAAACTCAGTTTTGAACATACCAAGTTTAAATTACCTATCTAGACTCCAAGTGGAGAAGGGCAACTTGATATAAGAGTCTGTGTTCAAATGAGCAGTCCAAGCTAAAGACACAAATTTGATAGTTGTTAGAGTACACATGATACTTAAAACTGTAATACATAGATGAGATTACCAATTTGGAATACAGAGTTAATTTCCTGAAGTATTCAAAATAACTGGTTGGTCTTCCAGGAGATGACAGGCACTCACATTTCATGGGTGGGAAAATAACTACGGATGAAGATAAGTTAGTTTTATCAAAATTCCGAATTTAAGAGGGAACCAGGAATAGAACCTAGCTTCCTATCCATTAACACAAAGCTTTATTCTCTGGGTGTTCAGCTTGCTAATGCTGCCATTTTGCAAAATACCAGAAATGGATTGGCTTTTATAAAGGGGGTTTATTTGGTTACAAAGTTACAGTCTGAAGGCCATAAAGTGTACAAATTAAGGCATCAACACAAGTATACGTTCACTGGACGGCCAGTGGCATCTGGAAAAACTTTGTTAGCTGGGAAAGCACATGGCTGGCATCTGCTGATCTCAGGTTGTGTTCCAGCTCCTCTCTCAGCTCCTATGCATCCTTCAAAATGTTGTTCTTGGGATGTTTTGTCCTTCCTTAGCTTTCCGGAGCAAACTCTGGGCTAACATAAATCTGCTTTCAATGGCCATCTCCAAAATGTCTCTCTCAGTTGCTCTACAAAATGTCACTCACAGTGCTCTGAGGTCCTTCTGTTTGTGAGTTCTTTTATAGGGCTCCAGTGATTAAATCAAGATCCACGCTGAACGGGCAGGGTCACATTTACATGGAAACATTCAATCAAGAGGTCCCACCCTAATCAAAGGTGTCACTCACAGTTGGGTGGGTCACCTCTCCATGGAAACATTCAATCAAAAGGTTCCAACCTAATCAACATGAATACATTTTCCTCCACAAGATTTCATTACAGAACATGGCATTTTGGGGACCATAATACATCTGTTCCAATTTGCTAATGCTGCCATTTTGCAAAACATCAGAAATGGACTGGCTTTGATAAAGGGGTTTTTTTTTGTTACAAAGTTACCGTCTTAAGGCCATAAAGTGTCCAAGGTAAGGCATCAACAATAGGGTACCTTCACTGAAGGATGGCCATTGGCATCTGGAAAACCTCTGTTGGCTGGCAAGGCACGTGGCTGGCATCTGCTTGCTCCCAGATTGCATTTCAAAATTGCATTCTCCAAAATGTTGCTCTTAGGGCATTGTGTCCTCTCTCAGCAGCAGCTCCTCTTCAAAATGTCACTCTCAGTTGCTCTGAGCTCCTTCTGTCTGTGAACTCTTTTTATAGGGCTCCAGTGATTCAATAAAGACCCACCCTCAACGGGTGGAGTAATATCTCCACGGAAATTACCCAAACAAGTCTCACCCAGTTGATTGAGTCACATCTCCATGGAAACAGTCAATCAAAGACTCCAACCTAATCAACACCAATACATCTGCCCCCACAAAATTGCATCAGATAATGGTATTTTAGGGGACATAATACATCCAAACCAGCACAACATCCAAGCCAGCACACTGGGGATGTGATAACTTGCGTTTGAGTTGAACTACCTAAAAAGTAGGCAATATCTTAAACATTCTAATAGGCTGTCAAAAATAAATTTTTAAAAAACTCTAACACATAGCTTCTTTGTATCTACTGTGAATTAAGTAGAAATAAAAGAAAGCATAACTTAGAAACCAGAATTTCATATATTCTTTCAATAAAAATTTCCTTGTAAAACCAAGAAACAATACCACTAAACAGGTGGTTTAGTGACAAGAGCCAATTGGTCCTCTATTCTACACCCAGGGGCACATAATGATCATGAAACAATTTTTCATGTTTGTCATCACAGGTATAACAAGAAAAGGTGACATTAAGTTTACTAAGGAAAAGACTTCCCATCTCTTCCTCTGGTAGTTAAAAGTTACATAGCCCAACATGTGGTCCCAAGAGAGAGCTGTGCTGGGTTGAATGTGTTATGTACCCCATAAAAGACTATGTTCTTTTAATCTAACTCTTGTGCAGGCAGACCCACTGTGGGTAGGATCTTTTGATTAGGTTGTTTCACAGAGATGTGACTCACCCAACAGTCGGTGGGATCTTTTGATTAGATTACTTCTGTGGAGATGTGACCCCACTCATTCAAGGTGGTGTTAAATAGTTTACTGGAATCCTTAAGAGAGCTCAGGGACTGGGGAGAAATGCAGAAGTGTTGGACTTCCCCAACTGGGCTATTGCTGATTTTCCCGCAAATACTGAGGACTGCCAATTTAATGGGCTGGGCCTTCTATCGTGGGGCTTTTCCCTGTGAGGCCAGTTGCTGCAAGGGAGAGGCTAAGCCCACTTATAACTGTGCCTAGCAGTACCCCCCAGAGAGTCTCTTTGTTGCTCAGATGTGGCCCCCTCTCTCATTAAGCCCACTCGGCAGGTGAACTCACTGCCTTCCCCCCTTACATGGGACGTGACACCCAGGGATGTGAATGCTCCTTGCAATGCAGGAAATAACTCCTGGAGACAAGCCTGGACCCAGCACTGAGGGACTGAGAGGATCTTCTTGACCAAAAGGGGGAAGAGAGATGAAACAAAGTAAGGTTCCAGTGGCTGAGAGATTCCAAATGGAGTCGGGAGGTCACTCTAGAGGGTATTCTTATGCACCATACAGATATCACCTTTTAATCTTTATTGTATTAGAACAGCTACAGGGAAATACCTGAAGCCGTCAAACTGCAACCCAGTGACCTTGATTCTTGAAGATGACTGTGTAACTATGTAGATTGCATAGTGTGACTGTGACTGTGAAAACCTTGTAGCTCACACACCCTTTATCTAGCATATGGACAAATGAATGGAAAAAAGGGGACAAAAATTAGATGAAGAATAGGGTGGGATGGAGGGGACGGAAAGACTCAGGGGTTCTTTTTTGCTATTATTTTTATTTTTGAGTAAGGACAAGGTTCAAAAATTGATTCTGGTGATGAATGCACAACTATATGATCGTGCTGTGAATAACTGACTGTACACTGTGGATGACTATATGGGACATGAATATATCTCAATTAAACTGTATTTTTAAAAAAGTAAATGAACAATGGGGGAAGAGGGGAATGGGATGTTTCAGATGTTCTTTTTTTATTTTTATTTTTATTTTATTTTTTGGAGTAATGAAAATGCTCAAAGTTTGATTGTGGTGATGAAAGCACTACTATATAATAAGATACTGTGTGGCGGACTGGTGAGCTGTATGTTTTAGTTACTCCTCCAGGAAAGTAGGTAGAAAGCCAGGAAATGCATGGACTGGACACCACAGAGCAATCTGACTTTGGGCATACTTCATACAACACTCATGAAAATGTGGAACTGCTGAGATCAGTGAAATCTGTAAGTTTTTGCGGCCAGGGGACCCGCACCCCTCCCTGCCAGGCTCAGTCGCCTGGGAGGAGAGGCTGTCAGCTCCGGGAAGGAGAAGGGAGAACCGCAGTGGCAGCCCTTATCGGAAACTCATTCTACTGATCCAAACTCCAACCATAGATAGACTGAGACCAGACACCAGAGAATCTGAGAGCAGCCAGCCTAGCAGAGAGGAGACAGACATAGAAAAAAACAGCATGAAAAACTCCAAAATAAAAGCGGAGGATTTTTGGAGTTCTGGTGAACATAGAAAGAGGAAGGGCAGAACTCAGGCCCTCACGCTCATATGCAAATCCCGAAGAAAAGCTGATCTCTCTGCCCTGTGGACCTTTCCTTAATGGCCCTAATTGCTTTCTCTCTTAGCATTTCAATAACCCATTAGATCTGTGAGGAGGGCCCTTTTTTTTTTTTAATCCTTTTTTCTTTTTCTAAAACAATTACTCTAAGAAGCCCAATACAGAAAGCTTCAAAGACTTCCAATTTGGGCAGGTCAAGACAAGAGCAGAACTAAGAGAGCTCTGAGACAAAAGGCAATAATCCAGTGGCTGAGAAATTTTACTAAACACCAAAACTTCCCAAGAAAAGGGAGGTGTCCGCTCACAGCCATCATCCTGGTGGACAGGAAACACTCCTGCCCATCGCCAGCCCCATAGCCTAGAGCTGCCCCAGACAACCCAGTGTGACGGAAGTGCTTCAAATAACGGCACACTCCACAAAACTGGGCGTGGACATTAGCCTTCCCTGCAACCTCAGCTGATTGTCCCAGAATTGGGAAGGTGGAGCAGTGTGAATTAACAAAGCCCCATTCAGCCATCATTTCAGCAGACTGGGAGCCTCCCTACACAGCCCAGCAGCCCAGAACCACCCTGGGGGGACGGCACTCACATGTGACATAGCACAGTCATCCCTCAACAGAGGACCAGGGGGTGCACGGCCTGGAAGAGGGACTCACTCGCAAGTCTCAGGAGCCATATGCCAATACCAAGGACTTGTGGGTCAGTGGCAGAGACAAACTGTGGCAGGACTGAACTGAAGGATTAGACTATTGCAGCAGCTTTAAAACTCCAGGATCACCAGGGAGATTTGATTGTTAGAGCCACCCCCACTCCCTGACTGCCCAGAAACACGCCCCATATACAGGGCGGGCAACACCAACTACACACGCAAGCTTGGTAAACCATTTGGACCCCACAAGAATCACTCCCCCACTCACCACAAAGGCAAAACAGGGGAGAACTGGCTTGTGGAGAACAGGTGGCTCGTGGACGCCACCTGCTGGTTAGTTAGAGAAAGTGTACTCCACGAAGCTGTAGATCTGATAAATTAGAGATAAGAACTTCAATTGGTCTACAAATCCTAAAAGAACCCTATCAAGTTCAGCAAATGCCACGAGGCCAAAAACAACAGAAAATTATAAAGCATATGAAAAAAACAGACGATATGGATAACCCAAGCCCAAGCACCCAAACTAAAAGATCAGAGGAGACACAGCACCTAGAGCAGCTACTCAAAGAACTAAAGATGAACAATGAGACCATAGTACAGGATACAAAGGATATCAAGAAGACCCTAGAAGAGCATAAAGAAGACACTGCAAGACTAAATAAAAAAATAGACAATCTTATGGAAATTAAAGAAACTGCTGACCAAATTAAAAACATTCTGGACACTCATAGTACAACACTAGAGGAAGTTGAACAACGAATCAGTGACCTGGAAGATGACAGAATGGAAAATGAAAGCATAAAAGAAAGAATGGGGAAAAAATTTGAAAAAATCGAAATGGACTTCAGAGATATGATAGATAATATAAAACGTCCTAATATAAGACTCATTGGTGTTCTAGAAGGGGAAGAAAAGGGTAAAGATCTAGGAAGAGTATTCAAAGAAATTGTTGGGGAAAACTTCCCAAATCTTCTAAACAACATAAATACACAAATCATAAATGCTCAGCGAACTCCAAATAGAATAAATCCAAATAAACCCACTCCGAGACATATTCTGATCACACTGTCAAACACGGAAGAGAAGGAGCAAGTTCTGAAAGTAGCAAGAGAAAAGCAATTCACCACATACAAAGGAAACAGCATAAGACTAAGTAGTGACTACTCAGCAGCCACCATGGAGGCGAGAAGGCAGTGGCACCATATATTTAAAATTCTGAGTGAGAAAAATTTCCAACCAAGAATACTTTATCCAGCAAAGCTCTCCTTCAAATTTCAGGGAGAGCTTAAATTTTTCACAGACAAACAAATGCTGAAAGAATTTGCTTACAAGAGACCTGCCCTACTGGAGATACTAAAGGGAGCCCTACAGACAGAGAAACAAAGAAAGGACAGAGAGACTTGGAGAAAGGTTCAGTACTAAAGAGATTCGGTATGGGTACAATACAGGATATTAATAGAGAGAGGGGAAAAATATATATGACAAACATAAACCAAAGGATAAGATGGCTGATTCAAGAAATGTCTTCACGGTTATAACGTTGAATGTAAATGGATTAAACTCCGCAATTAAAAGATATAGATTTGCAGAATGGATCAAAAAAAATGAACCATCAATATGTTGCATACAAGAGACTCATCTTAGACACAGGGACACAAAGAAACTGAAAGTGAAAGGATGGAAAAAAATATTTCATGCAAGCTAAAGCCAATAGAAAGCAGGTGTAGCAATATTAATCTCAGATAAAATAGACTTTAAATGAAGGGATGTTTTGAGAGACAAAGAAGGCCACTACATACTAATAAAAGGGGCAATTCAACAAGAAGAAATAAAAATCGTAAATGTCTATGCACCCAATCAAGGTGCCACAAAATACATGAGAGAAACACTGGCAAAACTAAAGGAAGCAATTGATGTTTCCACAATAATTGTGGGAGACTTCAACACATCACTCTCTCCTATACCTAGATCAACCAGACACAGGACCAATAAGGAAACTGAAAACCTAAACAATCTGATAAATGAATTAGATTTAACAGACATATACAGGACATTACATCCCAAATCATCAGGATACACATATTTTTCTAGTGCTCACGGAACTTTCTCCAGAACAGATCATATGCTGGGACATAAAACAAGCCTCAGTAAATTTAAAAAGATTGAAATTATTCAAAGCACATTCTCTGACCACAATGGAATACAATTAGAAGTCAATAACCATCAGAGACTTAGAAAATTCACAAATACCTGGAGGTTAAACAACACACTCCTAAACAATCAGTGGGTTAAAGAAGAAATAGCAAGAGAAATTGCTAAATATATAGAGGTGAATGAAAATGAGAACACAACATACCAAAACCTATGGGATGCAGCAAAAGCAGTGCTAAGGGGGAAATTTATAGCACTAAATGCATATATTAAAAAGGAAGAAAGAGCCAAAATCAAAGAACTAATGGATCAACTCAAGAAGCTAGAAAATGAACAGCAAACCAATCCTAAAACAAGTAGAAGAAAAGAAATAACAAGGATTAAAGCAGAAATAAATGACATAGAGAACAAAAAAACAATAGAGAGGATAAATATCACCAAAAGTTGGTTCTTTGAGAAGATCAACAAGACTGACAAGCCCCTAGCTAGACTGACAAAATGAAAAAGAGAGAAGACCCATATAAACAAAATAATGAATGAAAAAGGTGACATAACTGCAGATCCTGAAGAAATTAAAAAAATTATAAGAGGATACTATGAACAAATGTATGGCAACAAACTGGATAATGTAGAGGAAATGGACAAGTTCCTGGAAACATATGAACAACCTAGACTGACCAGAGAAGAAACAGAAGACCTCAATCAACCCATCACAAGCAAAGAGATCCAATCAGTCATCAAAAATCTTCCCACAAATAAATGCCCAGGGCCAGATGGCTTCACAGGGGAATTCTACCAAACTTTCCAGAAAGAACTGACACCAATCTTACTCAAACTCTTTCAAAACATTGAAGAAAAGGGAACACTACCTAACTCATTTTATGAAGCTAACATCAATCTAATACCAAAACCAGGCAAAGATGCTACAAAAAAGGAAAACTACCGGCCAATCTCCCTAATGAATATAGATGCAAAAATCCTCAACAAAATACTTGCAAATCGAATCCAAAGACACATTAAAAATATCATACACCATGACCAAGTGGGGTTCATTCCAGGCATGCAAGGATGGTTCAACATAAGAAAATCAATCAATGTATTACAACACATTAACAAGTCAAAAGGGAAAAATCAATTGATCATCTCAATAGATGCTGAAAAAGCATTTGACAAAATCCAACATCCGTTTTTGATAAAAACACTTCAAAAGGTAGGAATTGAAGGAAACTTCCTCAACATCATAAAGAGCATATATGAAAAACCCACAGCCAGCATAGTACTCAATGGTGAGAGACTGAAAGCCTTCCCTCTAAGATCAGGAACAAGACAAGGATGCCCGCTGTCACCACTCTTATTCAACATTGTGCTGGAAGTGCTAGCCAGGGCAATCCGGCAAGACAAAGAAATAAAAGGCATCCAAATTGGAAAAGAAGAAGTAAAACTGTCATTGTTTGCAGATGATATGATCTTATATCTAGAAAACCCTGAGAAATCGACGATACAGCTACTAGAGCTAATAAACAAATTTAGCAAAGTAGCGGGATACAAGGTTAATGCACATAAGTCAGTAATGTTTCTATATGCTAGAAATGAACAAACTGAAGAGACACTCAAGAAAAAGATACCATTTTCAATAGCAACTAAAAACATCAAGTACCTAGGAATAAACTTAACCAAAGATGTAAAAGACCTATACAAAGAAAACTACATAACTCTACTAAAAGAAATAGAAGGGGACCTTAAAAGATGGAAAAATATTCCATGTTCATGGATAGGAAGACTAAATGTCATTAAGATGTCAATTCTACCCAAACTCATCTACAGATTCAATGCAATCCCAATCAAAATTCCAACAACCTACTTTGCAGACTTGGAAAAGCTAGTTATCAAATTTATGTGGAAAGGGAAGATGCCTCGAATTGCTAAAGACACTCTAAAAAAGAAAAACGAAGTGGGAGGACTTACACTCCCTGACTTTGAAGCTTATTATAAAGCCACAGTTGCCAAAACAGCATGGTACTGGCACAAAGATAGACATATAGATCAATGGAATAGAATTGAGAATTCAGAGATAGACCCTCAGATCTATTGCTGACTGATCTTTGATAAGGCCCCCAAAGTCACTGAACTGAGTCATAATGGTCTTTTTCAACAAATGGGGCTGGGAGAGTTGGATATCCATATCCAAAAGAATGAAAGAGGACCCCTACCTCACACCCTACACAAAAATTAACTCAAAATGGACCAAAGATCTCAATATAAAAGAAAGTACCATAAAACTCCTAGAAGATAATGTAGGAAAACATCTTCAAGACCTTGTGTTAGGTGGCCACTTCCTAGACTTTACACCCAAAGCACAAGCAACAAAAGAAAAAATAGATAAATGGGAATTCCTCAAGCTTAGAAGTTTCTGCACCTCAAAGGAATTTCTCAAAAAGGTAAAGAGGCAGCCAACTCAATGGGAAAAAATTTTTGGAAATCATGTATCTGACAAAAGACTGATATCTTGCATATATAAAGAAATCCTACAACTCAATGACAATAGTACAGACAGCCCAATTATAAAATGGGCAAAAGATATGAAAAGACAGTTCTCTGAAGAGCAAATACAAATGGCCAAGAAACACATGACAAAATGTTCAGCTTCACTAGCTATTAGAGAGATGCAAATTAAGACCACAATGAGATACCATCTAACACCGATTAGAATGGCTGCCATTAAACAAACAGGAAACTACAAATGCTGGAGGGGATGTGGAGAAATTGGAACTCTTATTCATTGTTGGTGGGACTGTATAATGGTTCAGCCACTCTGGAAGTCAGTCTGGCAGTTCCTTAGAAAACTAGAAATAAAGTTACCATTCGATCCAGCGATTGCACTTCTCAGTATATACCCGGAAGATGGAAGATCGGAGAGAAGTGACATGAACAGATATCTGCACGCCAATGTTCATAGCAGCATTATTCACAATTGCCAAGAGATGGAAACAACCCAAATGTCCTTCAACAGATGAGTGGATAAATAAAATGTGGTATATATACACGATGGAATACTACACGGCAGAAAGAAGGAACGATCTCGTGAAACATATGACAACATGGATGAACCTTGAAGACATAATGCTCAGCGCAATAAGCCAGGCACAGAAAGAGAAATATTATATGCTACCACTAATGTGAACTTTGAAAAATGTAAACCGAATGGTTTATAATGTAGAATGTAGGGGAACTAGCAATAGAGAGCAATTAAGGAAGGGGGAACAGTAATGCAAGAAGAACAGATATGCTATTTAACGTTCTGGGGATGTCCAGGAATGATTATGGTCTGTTAATTTCTGATGGATATAGTAGGAACAAGTTCACAGAAATGTTGCTATATTATGTAACTTTCTTGGGGTAAAGTAGGAACAGATTGGAAGTAAAGCAGTTATCTTAGGTTAGTTGTCTTTTTCTTACTCCCTTGTTATGGTCTCTTTGAAATGTTCTTTTATTGTATGTTTTTCTTTTTCTTTTTTTTTTTTTTTTTTTTTTTTTTTTTTTTTTTTTTTTTCCATACAGTTGATTTAAAAAGGAAGAAAAGGTTAAAAAAAAGAGGAAAAGAAAAAAAGGAAAAAAATACGTAGTACCCCCCTTGAGGAGCCTGTGGAGCATGCAGGGGTATTGGCCTACCCCCACCTCAGTGGTTGCTAATATGACCACAGACATAGGAAACTGGTGGTTTGATGGGTTGAGCCCTCTACCGTAGGTTTTACCCTTGGGAAGACGGTTGCTGCAAAGGAGAGGCTAGGCCTCCCTATAATTGTGCCTAAGAGCCTCCTCCCGAATGCCTCTTTGTTGCTCAGATGTGGCCCTCTCTCTCTGGCTAAGCCAACTTGAAAGGTGAAATCACTGCCCTCCCCCCTACGTGGGATCAGACACCCAGGGGAGTGAATCTCCCTGGCAACGTGCAATATGACTCCCGGGGAGGAATGTAGACCTGGCATCATGGGACGGAGAACATCTTCTTGACCAAAAGGGGGATGTGAAAGGAAATGAAATAAGCTTCAGTAGCAGAGAGATTCCAAAACGAGCCGAGAGGTCACTCTGGTGGGCACTCTTACGCACACTTTAGACAACCCTTTTTAGGTTCTAAAGAATTGGGGTAGCTGGTGGTAGATACCTGAAGCTATCAAACTACAACCCAGAACCCATGAATCTCGAAAACAATTGTATAAAAATGTAGCTTATGAGGGGTGACAATGGGATTGGGAAAACCATAAGGACCACACTCCCCTTTGTCTAGTTTATGGATGGATGAGTAGAAAAATAGGGGAAGGAAACAAACAAACAAACATACAAAGGTACCCAGTGTTCTTTTTTACTTCAATTGCTCTTTTTTACTTTAATTATTATTCTTGTTATTTTTGTGTGTGTGCTAATGAAGGTGTCAGGGATTGATTTAGGTGATGAATGTACAACTACGTAATGGTACTGTGAACAATCGAATGTACGATTTGTTTTGTATGGCTGCATGGTATGTGAATATATCTCAATAAAATGAAGATTAAAAAAATATAAAAATAAAAAAAAATAAAAAATAAATTAAAAAAAAAAAGATACTGTGAACAACTGATTGTACACTTTGAATGACGGCATGTTATGTGATTATATCTCAATAAAATTGCATTTTAAAAAAAAAAGAGAGAGAGAGAGCTAAGGGAGAGAGAGAGAGCGCTCAGAGCCGACACAGACCCAGATGCTTGGAGATGCTAAGCTAAGAGACGAAGCCCAGAGTTTGCCCCAGAAGAAGCTGAGAGAGACATTTTGGAGAGAAGCTAAGATAGGTAATTCAGAGTTTTCCCCCAGGAGAAGCAAGCAAGGATCCACAGGAGCTCCAACAAAAGCCCAGAGACATTTTGGAGAAAGTCACTGAAACCAGAAGCTAAACCTGGTAGAGAAGGTTCAGCAGAGCCAGCCATGTGCCTTCCCATGTGACAGAGGAACCCAGACGCCATTGGTCTTTCCTCAGAGAAGGTTATTTATCTCTTGATGCCTTAATTTGGATATTTTCATGGCCTTAAAACTGTAAGTTTGCAACCTAATAAATCCCCTTTGAAAAAGTCAATCCATTTCTGATATATTGCATCTCAGCAGCTTTAGCAAACCAAAACAGGAGCCTATGAACAGACTTCACTCAATCATGATTGTAGAAGAGGATAAAGTCTCAGACTTTCATCTAAAGAAAAGTTTTTACATCATGATCATCAACCAGTCCCCCATGACTATTATCACTGTTAACATTATAGTTCTAATAATAATTACTATAATTTACCAAATATCCAAAATGTGCTAAGCATTATATTAATTACTATTATCAGAGACAATACTGGAGTAAGGTCACAGAATATTCATGAAGGTAATCAAAGATTGATTATACAGAAGTACATTAAAAATTTAAAATACTCTGGTATTGTTATATATTGCTAGTGATATATAACCAATAAGTAAGCAGAAGACCAAACCGTTTCATTTTCATCCTGGGCACATAGAAAGACTACATTTCTCAGGCCTCTTTTCACTAAAAAGAACAGTGCAATTGATTTATGGCCAATGGAATGAGGTAGGATCGATGTGAACTATTTCCATTAAAAAATCTCCCACAAGCAATCTTCTCTCTTGCAGTGCCAGAGGCCATTTGCTGAGGACAGCACATTCCATGATAGAAGGAACCTGGAAACCTAAGCCACTACTTGGAGAAGAGCTGCCAAGACAGTACTGGGTATAGAAAACCTGCACTGAACTTAGTGTCAGAAATTTATTATGTTAAGCCACTGAGATTTGGAGCATTTGTTATGGTAGGTAGCAGAAAATATTCAGATTAATACAACTATTTTTAAAATATGCAATGGTTAGAATGAAAAACGAGAATGAAATAAAATTATATGAAGATGACAGAATTTGGAGTCCTTATCATCATCCTTAAAAATTATTTTAATGCTATTTACTATGGGAAGGTTCTATATTATATACTTTCTACTTCTTAATCTTCTTCAGTTATTGAATTTTTTTAATGAGTATATAAAGGTATCGTAATTCTAAAAAGAAAAAAGTTGTTAAACTACTGCTTTAGTAATGATTTTTTAAAAGTAATTAAAACTAAAAAGATTTTTTACCTTTGCCACAGGCAAATTAAAATAAGTCCTCAGTACCTTTTATTAAAATAACGCCACTTTTTGCTAACATAAATAAATCTTTACTTACATCTTACAAAGTATTATCATGTCATCTCAACTGATCCTCATAAAAATCTGTCTTGCCTATTTCCTAAGACATCATTATCTCCACTTTACAGACGGAAAAAATGAGGTTCAAAAAGCCATGACCATTATCGAAAGTCCCACAGCTATTAAATAGCTAAGCTAAAGCTAGTACCAATGTAGTTTCAATCCTAATCCAATGTTCCTGTCATTATACCATGCTTCTTCTTACATCATTTTACCTAAGCCAATTGAATACATCACAATGCCTTTCATTCAATATGTATTCAAAATTATGGTTGTGATTTTGAATTGAGTACTATTCTACTCTTAGAACTGTCACTTACAGAATACTCACAGCACAATAAATGAAAGTGAATTAGAAGAAACCATGCCACTCTTTAAAAATGACCCCATAAACACAAAGAATTACAGAAATAAGAAGACATAAACCAGGATACTATTTTAGTATTATTTTTTAAAAATAATTACATTTAAAGGAAAAGAAAAATTAATAGAGGACAGTGGATTCATACACAATCTATTTTAAATGCTAGGAACTCCTACATGGGACATGCCTCCCAGGGATGTAAAGTATACATCTCTCTGGCTACATGGGACATGACTCCCAGGGGTGAGTCTGGATCGGGTGTCATGAGATTGAGAAAGCATTCTTGGACCAAAAGGGGGAAGAGAAATGAAACAAAATAAAGTTTAGCGGCTGACATTTCAAATGGAGTCAAGAGGTCATTCTGGAGGTTACTCTTATTCATGCTACAGATATCACTTTTTAGTTTTCATTGTATTAGAACAGCTAGAAGGAAATACCTGAAACTGCTGAACAGTAATCCAGTAGCCTTGATTCTTGAAGATGATCTTCTAACTATATAGCTTATACAGTGTGACTATGTGATTGTGCAAACCTTGTGGCTCAGACTCCCTTTATCCAGTGTATGGACAGATGAGTAGAACAATGGTGACAAAAAAAGATGGTTTGGGTGTTGTTTTTTACTTTTAATTTTTATTCTTATTTTTATTTTATATTTTTATTTTTGGAGTAATGAAAATGTTCAAAAATAGATTGGGGTGATGAAGGAACAACCATATGATGATACTGTGAACAACTGATTGTACACTTTGGATGACTGTATGGTATGTGACTATATCTCAATAAAACTGCAGGAAAAAATGCTAGGAACTGGAATAAAGATATTAGGCAACTAACATTCATAAAGGAATAGTAAATTTATCAATTTAAGTCTCAGTTATCTGAAAGAATTATCTATGTGCATGTCTCTGTAATATATATGACAACCACTCATAAGCTCTTTTCATATAGCATGACAATTTAGCTTTCCAATAAGCAAAAGTAACACAAGGCACTGAAAATCACTTGTGTTACAAAAGAATAAAAATGAGATGTAACAATCTGTGTGGACAAACTCCACAGATTGCCTTACCTTTATGTATCTTTTCAGTATTACACAAGTGAAGTGTGAAGTAGGTATCAAGGAGTCGATGGCCATTTCTATTAACAATATTCCGAGCAGCAATGTTCCGAAGATGTCGAAGACGCCGCTAAAAAATAATGAAAAGGGGGCATTCAGCTCTTTCTTCCCATAAAATTTTCTGACAGTCACAATTCAAAAACAAAATATAATAAATGTAATAAGTTGTGCCAGTCATTTGTTACTCATTGCCAGTCTCTCATTTATGCCCCAGCATCCTTTCTGTCAATTGTAATTACACCCGCCTATCTCATTTAAAAGGTTGTTTTGAGCATGAAATGACAACAGATAGAATATATTTTTGAAAAGCATAAATGTCATATAAGTGCTACAAACATGCAGATTAGCATTAAAATTTCTTGGAACATAAACTAAGTAATAATTTGCTTTTTTCCAAGAAGGATGCTAGTAGAAATGTAAAGTCCATCTCATACCAACAGAAAATCAGTAGTTATTACATATAACTGTCCCTACTGCTAGTTTAGTCTGCATGCCAGATCATCCATATAACCAGGAAAAGAAGCCAAAGCCAATAATAATAATAATAATAACAACAACAACAACTCACTGGTCACTCCATCCAACCAATAACCCAAGGGTTGTAAGCTTAAATCAAATTCTCACTTCACTAGCAGTCAACTGGTCTCTATTTCTTAATCAGGCCCGCTTCCTAACAATTTCTCCAGTAGAATGCTTGAGTGTATTTGGAATCACAAGTGTTGGAAATGCAAAAGGTCCATAATCAACAGCAGAAATCAACAAATATATCAGGTAAGTTTAATGGGTAGACAAATCACCACACCAAAAAAAAAAAAAAAGAAAAGAAAATATTGGCAATCCTGAAGTCAAGGCATATCAGATTCATCCCCACGAACTAGTTTCCTGTACCAGATAATTATTTTCAGAGACTTAAAAATAGAAACTAAATGCTCAGTTTTAAAATATGCTTAAAGCTCTTCCTCCAGGCTGACAGTCCATTCTACTGAGGTAAGTCCATCTTCAATTACACGTGCAGTCAGCCAAGAAGAATACAGTTCATTTTTCCATCCACATTCCAACCCAATCCTTTCTCTAATCTAGAGACCAAGATTATTTGAAAGAGAACATTATTGTTTAATAAATTTCCTTAATCCTCTAAGTATACAAAACCACAAATTCATTTACAAAGGGTTCCTGAGGCTTACTTTAAAGGACTCATTTTTCCACAATCTGCCAACAGTTTCTATGTCACATCATGCATCACAGCAACCATTTTTCTCTTGGTATATATTTTTCATCAGCCCTTTCAGCCAAGATTTTGAATTGACAGGAACCACTAATTGCCTGTATACAATAAGCACATCTATTGTTCTCTAAGAACGCAATCTTAGCCCTCTATTAAACACCTGAAATAATTACACAAAGCCTCTGATATAAAGTACAAACTTCTTAACATTGCCTTCAAAACATTTGCAGAAAAATGGGGGAAGAAAAAAAAAAAAAAAACCTGTGCAATTCTCGCTGCAGATGAAGCAGATCCTGCAGCAGCTGATAGCTGAAGGCTGTCTGTTGAATGTACTCCATGCAGCTGGGCAACAAGTTCTTCCTTGAAGGGGGAACTGTGTGTTCATCTCTGTCTACCACAAAGGGACTCATATTTTATTTTGTATATATAAAGAACTCTAACAAATCAGGATGAACTTCTGGGTTGCCAAAGATGATAGTGGCTACCTAAATCTGAATCTCTAACATTCCAAATAACAACATAGAACATGAATCAGCTAACTAAGCCCTATAACTGGACACCTGTTTTTGTAAATAAAGATTTATTGGAAAAAAAGCTTAAACACCAAAAAAAAAAAAAAAACAAAACCTGTGCAATCTGATCTCTCCATGGCCCATCCTTAGTTCCCACCAGATCTTCCTCATTCCCAGCCCTCAAACAGGACTGCCTAATAGTTCATGAAAAAGACCATGTACTCTCCTAGCTCCATGCTTTTGCTCATGTTAGCCCTCCAACCTTGGGTACCTAGCCCTCCGTTCTCTAAAGAGATCCTATTCATACTTGAAAATTTAGGAGAAAATATTTCTCCTTCTTGATTCTCCAACTGAAAATAATTGCTCCTTTATTAGAAAAACCACAGAATTATGCAACTATTTCTACTACAGCACTTATTTCATTTGGCCTTGTATTACAGTTAGTTGTTTATAGTTATCTTCTCTATTAATCTCAAAGGAAAAGATTTGATGAAAGAGCTCATCACCATCACTATACTGCTAGCATTTATTAAATGCTAGCATTGTGCTAGCATTGTGCTAAACGCTTCATACAAGCAATCTTATTTAACCTTCATAACAACCCTATGAGGTTAGGTATTATTCATTATATTAGTCATTACCATTATTCATGTCTTTATCACATTTCTAGGTAATCAAATATCAACAAAAAAAACAGTAAATTATAAATGAGAGGGAAGATATTTCAAAAGGAGGAAGGAAAGGAAACAGAAAGAAAGCAAAGGAGTTAATATATTTAATAGATATATTTAATAGATGCCATTTGGTCTTTACACTCCTCTGTAATCTGAGAGCAGCCAGCCCAGCAGAGAGGAGACAGACATAGAAAAAAACAGCACAAAAAACTCCAAAATAAAAGCGGAGGATTTTTGGAGTTCTGGTGAACATAGAAAGTGGAAGGGCAGAGCTCAGGCCCTGAATTCTTTATCCAGCAAAGCTCTCCTTCACAATTGAGGGAGAGGTTAAAATTTTCATAGATAAACAAATGCTGACAGAATTTGTTAACAAGAGATCTGCCCTGCAAGAAATACTAAAGGAGTTCTACTGCCTGAGAAAAAAAGAAAAGAAAGAAAAGTCTGGAGAAGAACACAGAATTGAAGAGTAAAAGTAAAGGAGGGTAACTTAAAGGAAAAAAAAACAAGGGGGGGAACAGCTCTGACAAATAAAAACTAAAGTTCTTAGTTGGTCCAAGAACTGCCTTCACAGTAATAACTTTGAATGTGAATGGATTAAACTCCCCAGTTAAAAGATACAGATTGGCAGAATGGATTAAAAAGTATGACCCATCAGGAGGCAGGGCAAGATGGCGGACTGGTGAGCTGTATGTTTTAGTTACTCCTCCAGGAAAGTAGGTAGAAAGCCAGGAACTGCATGGACTGGACACCACAGAGCAATCTGACTTTGGGCATACTTCATACAACACTCATGAAAACTTCGAACTGCTGAGATCAGCGAAATCTGTAAGTTTTTGTGGCCAGGGGACCCGCACCCCTCCCTGCCAGGCTCAGTCCCCTGGGAGGAGGGGCTGTCAGCTCCGGGAAGGAGAAGGGAGAACTGCAGTCGCAGCCCTTATCGGAAACTCATTCTACTGAATCAAACTCCAACCATAGACAGACTGAGACCAGACACCAGAGAATCTGAGAGCAGCCAGCCCAGCAGAGAGGAGACAGACATAGAAAAAAACAGCACAAAAAACTCCAAAATAAAAGCGGAGGATTTTTGGAGTTCTGGTGAACATAGAAAGTGGAAGGGCAGAGCTCAGGCCCTGAGGCTCATATGCAAATCCCGAAGAAAAGCTGATCTCTCTGCCCTGTGGACCTTTCCTTAATGGCCCTAATTGCTTTGTCTCTTAGCATTTCAATAACCCATTAGATCTGTGAGAAGGGCCCTTTTTTTTTTTTTTTTTAATCCTTTTTTCTTTTCCTAAAACAATTACTCTAAGAAGCCCAATACAGAAAGCCTCAAAGACTTGCAATTTGGGCAGGTCAAGACAAGAGCAGAACTAAGAGAGCTCTGAGACAAAAGGCAATAATTCAGTGGCTGAGAAAATTCACTAAACACCACAACTTCCCAAGAAAAGGGGGGTGTCCCCTCACAGCCATCATCCTGGTGGACAGGAAACACTCCTGCCCATCGCCAGCCCCATAGCCCAGAGCTGCCCCAGACAACCCAGTGTGACGGAAGTGCTTCAAATAACAGGCACACACCACAAAACTGGGCGGGGACATGAGCCTTCCCTGCAACCTCAGCTGATTGTCCCAGAGTTGGGAAGGTCGAGCAGTGTGAATTAACAAAGCCCCATTCAGCCATCATTTCAGCAGACTGGGAGCCTCCCTACACAGCCCAGCAGCCCAGAACCACCCTGGGGGGACGGCACTCACCTGTGACATAGCACAGTCATCCCTCAACAGAGGACCAGGGGGTGCACGGCCTGGAAGAGGGACCCACTCGCAAGTCCAAGGAGCCATACGCCAATACCAAGGACTTGTGGGTCAGTGGCAGAGACAAACTGTGGCAGGACTGAACTGAAGGATTAGACTATTGCAGCAGCTTTAAAACTCCAGGATCACCAGGGAGATTTGATTTTAGAGCCACCCCCCCTCCCTGACCGCCCAGAAACACGCCCCATATACAGGGCGGGCAACACCAACTACACACGCAAGCTTGGTACACCAATTGGACCCCACAAGACTCACTCCCACACTCACCACAAAGGCAAAGCAGGGGAGAACTGGCTTGTGGAGAACAGGTGGCTCATGGACGCCACCTGCTGGTTAGTTAGAGAAAGTGTACTCCACGAAGCTGTAGATCTGATAAATTAGAGATAAGGACTTCAATTGGTCTACAAATCCTAAAAGAACCCTAACAAGTTCAGCAAATGCCAAGAGGCCAAAAACAACAGAAAATTATAAAGCATATGAAAAAAACAGACGATATGCATAACCCAAGCCCAAGCACCCAAATCAAAATATCAGAAGAGACACAGCACCTAGAGCAGCTACTCAAAGAACTAAAGATGAACAATGAGACCATAGTACGGGATACAAAGGATATCAAGAAGACCCTAGAAGAGCATAAAGAAGACATTGTAAGACTAAATAAAAAAATGGATGATCTTATGGAAATTAAAGAAACTGTTGACCAAATTAAAAAGATTCTGGACACTCATAGTACAAGACTAGAGGAAGTTGAACAACAAATCAGTGACCTGGAAGATGACAGAATGGAAAATGAAAGCATAAAAGAAAGAATGGGGAAAAAAATTGAAAAAATCGAAACGGACCTCAGGGATATGATAGATAATATAAAATGTCTCTTAACATTTTATATTATATAAATATAAGCCTCATTGGTGTTCCAGAAGGGGAAGAAAAGGGTAAAGGTCTAGAAAGAATATTCAAAGAAATTGATGGGGAAAACTTCCCAAATCTTCTAAACAACATAAATACACAAATCATAAATGCCCAGCGAACTCCAAATAGAATGAATCCAAATAAACCCACTCCGAGACATATTCTGATCACACTGTCAAACACGGAAGAGAAGGAGCAAGTTCTGAAAGTAGCAAGAGAAAAGCAATTCACCACATACAAAGGAAACAACATAAGACTAAGTAGTGGACTACTCAGCAGCCACCATGGAGACGAGAAGGCAGTGGCATGACATATTCAAAATTCTGAGTGAGAAAAATTTCCAACCAAGAATACTTTATCCAGCAAAGCTCCCCTTCAAATTTGAGGGAGAGCTTAAATTTTTCACAGACATACAAATGCTGAGGGAATTTGCTAACAAGAGACCTGCCCTACTGGAGATACTAAAGGGAGCCCTACAGACAGAGAAACAAAGAAAGGACAGAGAGACTTGGAGAAAGGTTCAGTACTAAAGAGATTCGGTATGGGTACAATAAAGGATATTAATAGAGAGAGGGGAAAAATATATATGACAAACATAAACCAAAGGATAAGATAGCTGATTCAAGAAATGCCTTCACGTTTATAACGTTGAATGTAAATGGATTAAACTCCCCAATTAAAAGATATAGATTCGCAGAATGGATCAAAAAAAAATGAACCATCAATATGTTGCATACAAGAGACTCACCTTAGACACGGGGACACAAAAAGTATGACCCATCAATGTGCTGTTTACAAGAGACTCATCTTAGACACAGTGACACAGAGATTGAAAGTGAAAAGATAGAAAAAAATATTCCACATAAGCTGCAGCCAAAAGAAAACAGGGGTAGCAATACTAATATCAGACAAAATAGACTTTAAACGCAAAAATGTCATGAGACAAAGACACTATATATTAACAAAAGGGACAATTCAACAAGAAGAAATAATAATCATAAATGTTTATGCACCCAATCAAGGTGTTCCAAAGTACATGAGGCAAACATTGGCAAAACTGAAGGAAGCAACAGATGTTTCTACAATTCTGGGAGACTTCAATACACCACTCTCCTCTATAGATAGAACAGCCAGGCAGAGGACCAATAAGGAAATTGAGAACCCAAACAATGTGATAAATGAATTAGACTTAACAGACATTTATAGGGCATTACATCCCAAATTACCAGGATATCCATTCTCGTCTAGCACTCATGAAACATTGTCCAGGATAGATCATATGCTGGGGCACAAAACGAGTCTCAATAAATTTTAAAAGATCGGAATTATTCAAAGCACATTCTCTGACCATAGTGGAATGCAAGTAGAAATCAGTAACTACCAAAGAACCAGAACACTCAGAAATATGTGGAGGTTAAACAACACACCCCTAAGCAATCAGTGGGTCAAAGAAGAAATTGCAAGAGCAATCCATAAATTATCTGGAGACAATTGAAAACAAGAACACAACATATCAAAACCTATGGGATGCAGCGAAGGCAGTGTTGAGGGGAAAACTTATAGCTCTAAATGCATATGTTAAAAAAGGAAAAAATTGCTAAAACCAAAGACCTAACTAAACAACTGAAAAAGTGAGAGAATGATCAGCAAACTAACCCTAAAGCAAATAGAAGAAATAACAAGGATTAAAGCAGAAATAAATTAATTGGAGAAAAAAATACAACAGAAAATAAATAAAACCAAAAGTTGGTTATTTGAAAAGATCAACAAGATTGACAAACCCTTAGCTATAGACCTCAACAAACCAATCACAAGTACAGAGATCCAACAGTCATCAAAAAGCTTCCTACAAATAAAGCCCAGGGCCAAACTGCTGCACAGGGGAATTTTACCAAACTTTCCAAAAAGAACTCATACCACTCCTGCTCAAACTCTTTCAAAAAATTGAAAAAAAAAAAAAGAGCACTACCTCATTTTATGAAGCTAACATCATTCTAAAACCAAAACCAGCTAAAAATACTATAAAAAAGGGAAACTATAGGCCAATCTCCCTAATGAATAAAGATGCAAAAATTCTCAACTAAACACTTGCAAATCGAATCCAAAGACACATGAAAAGAATTATACCACAACCAAGCAGGGTTCATTCCAGACAAGCATGAGTGGTTCATCATAAGAAAATCAATCAATGTAATACAACACATTAACAAACTGAAAGGGAAAAATCAAATGATAATCTCAATAGACTCTGAGAAAGCATTTGACAAAACTCAGCATCCTTTTTTGATAAAATCACTTCAAAAGGTAGGAATTGAAGGAAAATTCCTCAATATGATAAAGGGCATATATGAAAAACCCACAGCCAGCATAGTACTCAATGGTGAGAGACTGAAAGCCTTCCCCCTAAGACCAGGAACAAGACAAGGATGCCCGCTATCACCACTGTTATTCAACATTGTGCTAGAAGTGCTAGCCAGGGCAATCTGGCAAGACAGAAATAAAAGGCATCCAAATTGAAAGGAAGAAGTAAAACTGTCATTATTTGCAGATGATATGATCTTATATTTGGAAAATCCTGAGAAACTGACAACAAAGCTACTCAAGCTAATGAACAAATTCAGCAAAGTGGCAGGATACAAGATTAATGCGCAAAAATCAGTAATGTTCCTACACAGCGGAAATGACCTAATTGATGAGATATGCAAGAACAAAAATTCCATTCATGATAGCAACTAAAAAATTCAAATACCTAGGAATAAATTTAACCAAGGATGTAAAAGACCTCCATACAGAAAATTACAAAACTTTACTAAAAAAAAAAAAAAAAAAAAAAATCAAAGACCCAATAGGTGGAAAGAGAGAAAAACAAAAAGCACAGAGATAAGAAAGAAGTTCTCAACACACACAACCAAGCACAGAGACAACTTCTCATAGACCCAGGTTCTGGTCATGCCTGTCACAAGCAGAACAGGGAGGCACGCAATCTAGATTTGTTAAACTATTACTTTTTCCTAAATCCATGAGGGCAAGAATAAACAGACCAATTCTATGACCAGGGAAACAACTGCACCTCTGAAAACCTCAAGTTTCGCATCAATAAAATTCCATGATTCAAAATTCTTGTTTCCAATGGATGCTGCTGATAGAAGCACAATTTTGTGAATTTAACTGACACTGAATTATACACATGAAAATCAGGAAAAGTGGGAAATTTTTAAATTTTTTTAAATCCAAAAATTCCATCTAAAAATAAGATGGAAAACAAGGTATTATGATACTAACCCAAGAGAGTATACTATGAAATATGTTTTTTAAAAGTTTCAAAGTCAAGTTTTTTTCTTTTCATATGCTCCTCTACCCCTATAATCTGAAGAAGTACTAAAACACAAAGCATTATAAGAAATTTAACACAGTCTGAGACATTACTGGTGCCATTAACCCTAAAACAAATTATGAAACCTAAAATGTTTCAACTCCTAATAGGTCTCTCTTTAATTTTTTTTAAAACACCTCTAGTTTGTAACTGCACACATTCTAGGACATTAAAACTGACAAATATTTTATTTTCTACACGGTAATAACATCTAATGTTAAAAATACACAGACAATAAGAAATACACACTTGGAAACCATGAAAATCTATTTTTTTTCATTTTCCACACACTTCACGTCCAACTTATTAGTTTCAATTCTGCTCTTGCTCTATTTCTAGTCAGTTTCACTTCTTAATTTTCTGCCACAAAGTTAAGAATTTTGACCTTGTAGGGAAATGTTAAAGTAAACACTAAAGAAGAACATAGTTTTCCTTTCAAAGGACAAATGAAACATTTTCACAAGAAAAACAAAGAAACAACAATAAAACCCTTAAATTCCTGATGGCATTTGTCACATAAATGATTTTAGGATGCTGATGTCTCCTTTAAGTTTCTGAAGCTTCCACATATACCTGTCTTCATAAAAGCTGAAACACTCAACAATCGCCATCATTTTATTTTATAGATACGCAAGTATATATTACACTTTTTGGGGGTGTTGCAAGGAAGGAACTCAATAAATATTTGTTGAAGGAATAAATACACATGGCATGGTACTGCCTTCCATGAGACATGTTTTCCTAATAAGATACAGTGTTCTCTCTGCCTTCAGTGGCCTTGCCAGTAAAACAGATTTAATAAAGAAAAACGACTAAATAAGATGAACAAAAGTTAAGGTATCTAAATAAACATAAACATGAAAAGAGAAAAGTATGTATCATGTAGAACTAAATTAAGTTTAATCTGCTTTTGTGCTTCTATCACTGTTTCCATGTATGTATTTCAATCCCATTTGAATCCCTCTCCTTAGGCTTGCAAATTCTTCAGAGGAAAGCCCCACATACAAAGAAAATCAAAAACTAAAAATATACTGAGTTCTTACTAAGTAATCAGCACAGGGATAGGTGCAGGTGCTATGGGAAATTAAAAAAATACAAAAGCACAATGGTTCTGAACCTTGAAGAAAATTTTTTGCCAGAACCCTGCAAAGAGTGGGTGCCTTCTGCCACCAGGAATCAAAAATACAGATTGTACTCCCCGTGTTAACATTGTGTGATTTTGAGAAAATTACCTAGGCCTTAGATTGCTCATCTGTAAAAGGAAGGGTTTATTGATAAATCTCCCATGAAGAATTCCAAATAATTGAAGTGTGGGCTTTCCACAAGGACTTCCTTCCAAAAAGTACATCATGGAGCGGGGACAGGGAAGAATAACTTTATAGTGGACAATCATCACCTCCAGCAAGTGATCAAAGTTAACAATGACAGTGATAAATCATGTTAATAGGACCCTTCAAATGATATGATGATAAGGACACAATATCTCTGTGCTTTTTCTCCCTAAAACCTATAACCTCAATCTAATCACAAGGAAAAACACTAGACAGATTCCAGTAGAGGAGCACCCTACAAAATATCTGACCAATACTCAAAACCAGCAAGTTCATCAAAAACCAGAAAAGTCTGAGATAATGTCACAGCCAAGAGGAGCTTAAGAAGACACGACAACTAAATGTAATGTGGTATCCTGAATGGGATCCTTAAACAAAAAAAAAAAAAAAGGTAAAAACTAAGGAATTCTGTTTGGGGTGATTAAAGACTTGTGGTAATGAGTGGTGATGATGGTAGCACAACACTGCAAATATAATTAATATTGTGAATTGTACACTTAAAAACGGTCAGGATGGGGTATTTTGTGTTATATATGTCACCACAATAAAACTTTTAAAATCTAAGGAAATCTGAATAAACTATGGACTTTAGTTAATAATAATAATAAATAAATGTTGGTTCATTGATTATAATAAATGTATTATACTAATGTAAGATGATAAGAATAGGGGAAACTGGGTGTGAAGGTATATGGGAACTACAGAGTTCTATTGTCTCTCAATTTTTCTGTAAATCTAAAACTGTTCTAAAAACTAGTCTTTTTTTTTTAAATTGAAGAAAAACAAAGGTTAATCAACTATTAATATAGCTCACCTCCCTCCACCCCCCCAAAAAAAGACAAGGAAAAATGCTTTCAAATCAATGAAAAAACATAAGCAAACAATCAGAAAAATTAATGCCAAGAACGTGAACAAGCAATCACAAAAGAATAAAAATGCTAAATAAAGCTATGCAAAGATACTCAAACTCATAGGGTTCTGTAAGGATAAATGAGATCATGTTCTTAGCATTGTGTCTGGTATAAAATAAAGCAAGCCATTAGGATATAACTCATAATTAAAGTTATGCAAATTTAACAAACGTGTAATACATGTTACATATATATATATATACACACACATATTTTACATGTTTTATATACACACACACACACACACACACACATACATATAATCAGATTGGAGAGTACTGAAAAGACTTACGATGTCCAAAGTTGGCAAGATTGTGGGGAAACAAGCCCTTTCATAATCTGTGGTAGGAGTATAAAAACCCACATCCTTTTTGGAAAACACTCTGGCAAGGTTTTTTTTTAACTTTTTATTTTGAAATAATTTCAAACTTACAGGACAGTTACAAAAATAATACAAAATCTGTAAAGAATCAAATATACCCCCTACCCAGATGCCCAGATTTACCAACTTTTAATATTTTGCCACTTTTATTACATCATTCTGTCTGTCTCTCTATATATATTTCTATTATCTAAGCATTTGAGGGTAAGTCGTACAAATCATCCTCCTTGAACTTTAATACTTCCATGTATATTTCCTAAGAACAGGGCTATTCACTTATGTAATCACCTGAAGTACAGTCATCAAGTTCAAGAATTTTAACATTGATGTTGTGGTAATCCGAAGCTGTACATAGCCCAGAAAAACATATTCTTAAATCTAATCCATTCCTGTGGTCCTGTGGGTGTAAACCCATTGTAAGTAGGACCTTTTGATGAGGTACTTCAGTTAAGGTACGTCCCACCTCAATCAAGATAGGTATTAATCCTATTAGTGGAGTCCTTTATAAGAGAATGAAATTCAGACAGACAGAGAGAAAGCCACAGGAAGCAAGAAGCTGAAACCAAGAACCAGGAAGAGAAGAAAGAGACCAGGAAAAGCACCATGTGCCTTGCCATGTGACAGAGGAACCAAGGATCACTGGCCCAGAACACCACAGTCCTCCATGAAGAAAGCATCGCCTTCATGATGCCTTGATTCAAAATTTTCCAGACCTCAAAACCATGAACATATAAATTCCCATTGTTTAAGCCAACCCATTTCATGGTATTTGCTAAGGCAGCCTAGGAAACTAGAACAGATATAAAGCTTATAGTCTGTATTTCAATTTTTCAATTGTCCCAATAATGCCCTGTTGGGCATTTTCTCCTCCACTATTAGATCCAGTCCAGGATCATGTATTGCATTTAATTGTGATTGTCTCTTTAGTCTCTCTCTTTTTTTTAGTTGTAGAAATATAAATACAACATAAAATTTCCCATCTCAACCACTCCTCCCAAGCATACAATTCAGTGTGATTAATAACATTCACAGTGTTGTACTACCCTCACCACCATCCATTTCCAGGGCAATATCTTTTAAAGTACATACACACATATGTATACGTTGAATGATTCCACCACTCAAAATTTATCCCTCAGAAATATTAACACAAGTGAACAAGATACCTGTATATGGATACTCATTGCAACAATGTAATAGAGAAAAACTGGAAATAGTCCAAAAGTCTATAAACAGGGGGTTAAACAAACACAATAGAACATTATGTAAAATGTAATAGACGTATATATACTGTCATGGAAAACTATACAAGAAGATGCAAATTGTAAAATTGAAAACTTTTAAAAAAGGAAGGAATTAAACAAAGTTAAGAATACTTAACCTGCGGTCTTCCATTTACACTTCAGGGAAACCAAACCTGCACACAAAATTGTGTTTGTATATAAGTGCCTCATGCAAAATTGTGTTTGTATATAAGTGCCTTTTCTAAGGAAATAGCACATAGCTTTTACCGAATTCTTAACGGAATATCTGGGCTCCAGAAAGGGTCATTAAACAATCACTAAAATGTCTCCCAAGCTTTGAGCATCTGAAAAATGTAGATAGGTTATACCCAAGTGAGGAAGTCTTTGGAGGAAAGAAATGCTCTCATTTAAGCTTCTGAGGACATAAATGCCTCTACCACAAAACACAAATTTTTATTTTATTTCTTTTATTTCCAGACTCCTAAATCTAAGGGTATGAAGGCAGTTTATTCTTCAGATGAACTTATATTCACTAATTACAAACTTCAACCAAAAATTACAGGCAAAAATAGTCTTCAAAATATGTTTAAAAAAAAAAAGTTCATGCTTAAAGAATAGTTAAAGTAAGATCACAGTAACAAAAGAAGCCAAAGATTAAGTAATACTCCTGTGACCAAGAAATTAAGAATTAACAAATAATTAGGATGATAGAATCATTACATAGATGCCTTTTTCTTACTTTCTAGTATATTGTAGAATAGCCAAAGGAAATACCTAAAATTACTGAAGCCCACTAAATTGTAATCCAGATGCCTTTATCTTTGATAAAGATTGTATAACTATATAACCTTATCTTATACCCCCTTGTCCTGTTTTACAACTTTAGAGTCTTATGATCACAAAGACAACCCCCTAATGTTTATCAATGAAGGAACTTGAGTCAAATATAAACACTTAACTACAGTGTTTATGGATGGTGGTGAGGGTAGTACAACACTGTGAATGTTATTAATCACACTGAATTTTCACTTAGTTCTAGCTTAGTTCCACTCCTTTACATGGTATTATAGTTGTTTATACTTGTTATTGTAATGGTAGCAACTCTACCTCCCCTTGTTTGAATCCATAAATACCCTAAACTCCTTAGACTAGGGGAGACCGATTTTAGGCCCATAGGCCATCTGTTCTCCTTGCTTTCTCCCTTTTGAAACACTGGTGTCATCGATTGGCTGTTATCCACACTGGGCAGAGAACCCTCCTTTGATCTGTATCAGTCCCATTCGCCACAGTGGAATAGCTGAAACGGAGTATAGTGCAGGAGTCTTAACTAAACAATTTTTCATTAACAATGAGTGGATTAAAATAAAACAAAAACAAGTTAGGTCTTGTATATAGTCTGTGGGCTTTCTTTAAGCACAAACAAAATAAGTCTTTTTTCTGGAGGCAGATGGGGGAATTCCAGTACTTTCAGAATTAAAACATCATATATCTTAAACATTACAGTCACTTTTAGAATCAATAGGACTTTAAGAGGATTGGAATAATGGAATAATGGAAAAAATGAGTGGATGATAACAGGGATACTCTCTGTCCTAAAATGAAAATATACCTTAGAAAAGTGGTTCTCAATCTGGGGCAATTTTGCCCCCTAGGGAACTTTTAGCAATGTCTGGAGATATTTTTCATTGTCATGACTGTGAGGGGGTTGCTGCTGGTATCTAGTGAGTAGAGGCCAGCAATGCATCTAAACATCTTACAATACACAAGACCATCTCCCCAAGACAAAGAATTATCTGGTCCAAAGTGTCAATAGCACCAAGGTTGAGAAGCTCCGCCTTAGAAGTTGGCTGGGGGAACACTGAGTTTATGCCTTGAGATGATAAAAGAATGGAGTATGCATGATTCCATTTATATCAAGTTTAAGAACAGGCAAAAACTGATCTCTTATGTCAAGAATCAGAATAGCGGTTATTTTTAGAGAGAAAAGAGGTACAGAGATGTAAGGGACATATGGGGGCCTTCTGGGATGCTAATAACTTTGTACTTCTTAACCTGGGTAGCAGTTAAGAAGTATGTTCACTTTGTGACATTTCATCAAGCTGTGATCTGCACACTTTACTGTATACAGGTAATACTTCCACAAAACTTCAACCAAAATGATTAATTTTTAAAATACCATATAGTCATATCCTAAAACCTAAGCATTTTGACCCAGAAAGCCAAATTAATATCAACTGCAAAAATAAATGTGTTTGTTACAGAGGCTGCCTTCCAAGAATTCAAGGATGACACCCACGGGAAGCTGTAAATACCATACTCACCACTCATACAGCATTCAGCTGTCCACTTAAGCTACTAAATCTCCCACACCAAACCAAAGACTTGACAAACACTAATAAATGTAGTTGAATTTATCTCATGGAGAGTTTATTTGGATTATTTCCCCTAATGTTAAACTGTGAACTGTTTTCAGAGAACAAGCTCTATGAAGTAAATGCTTTCCCTTTCCTAACCCTATATTTTCTCAAAACTCCCTCTTGGCCCTCAAAGTCTTAGGGTTTCTCCAGGATGCTTGTAAAAGTGCCCACCACTTCCTCTCCCAGTATCCACCCTCATAATACACCCTCTTGCCCATACAAAAATTCACATTAATGTCCAATCCAGAGACTAGGCTCCCAGCCAAACGCAGCCTCTCCTGGCATCTCACAATACAACCCAAACCTTACTATCCTCAAACTCCCAATATTCTCCACAAGCTTCCTTCCCAACAGTGCCACAAAGCCAGGCCTCATACTATCCCAGTCTTTTAAATCCTGTTCTGTCTCCCAAAGAACACGAAAAGTCTTGCTTCCACAAACAATTCTGCCTCCCTACTCAAAGGCCACCACTGTAGCTATTATCTCCAACTCTCCCCTTTACTGACCCCCCCACACACCCACACACTTTCCTGTATTCAAATCTATCCCGTTTCTCACCCACTCCCTAGCCCCAACCTCTGCTTTCTTCTTTATGAATCTTTCCCCAAGTACCACTGGTAAGGATCTAAAGGAGGACAAAAGGTATGAAGGAACATCCTCTGTCCTACGTGAAGGTAGTAAAGAAAAGGTTACTCAGATTTCAAGAAAAACCACCACATGCATGGGCTACAAAGTCTGACTGCTAGCTCCATCACTTAACTGAAAGGCTTTGGACAAGTGATTTTATAAGTCTGAGCCTCAATTTCCTCAACTACAAAAGTGGGATAATTAAAACAGTTATCTCAGAGAGCTGTGAGGATTAAATGAGCTAACATCCACTGAGCACTTTTCATACATCCAAGGTAAGCCCTCAGTACCTAACAGCTTTTCCTAGGTCCTCTTCTTGGAAGGAGAAACAGAGAAGGTGAAAGGTACTTTCTTTAAGTCTCTTTAATGCTAATATTCCTGCAAAGTCTCTTCTTCAGGGACAGAAAGGAATAGGAGGGAAGAAAATACTCTACTTATATATGTGTCAAAAACAAAGGTTTTTGACAGATCCCCAATCTCAGTGTTCCGTCTTTATTATCTCCCCCTCCAATGTGAGCCCAAGAAGCCCTGACAACCCTTAAAAAACGGGGGGAAGACGTGAATATATACATCAAATCTTCCTTCCACAGATTCTCATTTGAGGGAATGAAGACGGAAAGGGCCCCCAAATTCCCAAGCTGTGTTCCTCGAGAGTCTGGAAATTAGGAAGGAAACTCCCAAATACATGAGGGGAGTACTTCATAATAAGAGAAGATTAAAAATAAATGCCAGATTTAGTAATGGAAGGGAGTGTTAGTAGCAGAACACTGTAAAAGAAATTAATGCCACTGAATTGCACACTTAAAAAAAAAGTTAAAATGCCAAATTTCATGTTTATACTATGCTACCGCAATTAAAAAAAAAAAAAAAGTAAATGCGGAGAAACTAGATCTAAAGTCTCCTCACTTCTCCCACAGCAAAGAATACCAACTGGTTTCTCCGTAAGAGGGGCAGCAGATTGGGAGCAAAAGAAAAGGTGCTTTCCCTGTCTCTTGTGGGACGCAAGGGCTTCCCCGGATCCCTTTCCAGCAGGAAGAGAAGCTTCTGCGCAAAGTAATCCCCAGCTCAGACCCGGCTCCCCAGGGAGTTTCACAGGGTCTCTTCCTGTTCTCTTTCCGAGCCAATCTCTGGTACAGGGATTTCTCCTCGGCCGGATCTCCCAGAGATTCAGCCATCACTGGAAGCCCTTCCCTCATAAGATCCCCTAACAGGCTTCCTCAGTCTTCTGAGTTCTGCCCAGTAGACTTCTCAGGGTCTCTAGCATTGCACAGAGCCAGCCAGGTGCCATCAGGGTCTCCTCCCCGGTCCCTCCCGAGAGCCGCGAGCCTGCGGGGTTACCTGCTGAGACGGGAGCTCCACATGCAGGGCTCGCGCGGCAGAGCCGGGAGGCAGCACGGCGGCCGGGCCCGGGGGTGGCGGGGGGACCGGGCCCCCGACCGACGCTGAAGTGCTCATCTTGACCCAGCGGCCGCCATGCGGCGGGGCCGGCGCTCCTCCAGCACCCGCCCCCACCTCCTAGCCACGACTGCCAAGCCTCTGCAGCCTAGAAACCCGCCACCGGAGAGGCAGGACTAATCTACCCCACCAGGGGCTGCCGCCGCCGCCACCACCGCTGCTGGCTAAAGAAGAGCCATATTACCGCAGTGCAACCCCCACCCGCGCCGCCGAGACCTGACTTCCTCATTGGTTCAGCTTTTGCAGAGGCGGGACTCAACGGCACCCAAGGTACGTGCTATTGGACAGAAGGCCTGTCCATCGCCGGGTAGAAAGGGCTGGGGGCGGAAGGACCCGAGAATGGCCTAAATTGCGTCTGTCAAGCCGGGGTGAAATCTGGGGCGTTGCTTCTTCTTTTTCTAGTCTAATTGGTTCTTTCACTACCAAGAGGCGGGGTCTCCTGGTGGAGCCGTAAGGGCCATTGCTCCAGGTCACTGTCAATTGTCAGTAAAAGGAGTGGGGCGGGGTCTAACTAGGTAAAGAGAGCGCCTGGGCTCCGGTGTCACGTGCAGCTGGCAGGCGAGTCACCTGATTAGTGAGAGTCAGTCTTCTGAGCCAGTTCCGCCCTAACCTAATTGCCATAGTAACAAGCTCAAGTGGAGGGCAGTGACTCGCTTGATTCCCACTGGGTCGCGATCGCTGACAGACTAAATAGGCTCTTCCTGATCTGTCACAGTCAACAAACGGGAATTGGAAAAGAATGCTTTATAGTTCAGGAGAGAACCGCCACGCAGAACGCAGAGACCAGAGACTTGACGGGCAGTCCCGTCAACTCTTTCTTTCAGGACAGCTCCAACCCACAAGTTCGCTGATGGACAAGGTGTGTCAGGCACCCAGAACGCTGTTTCACCTCTACGGGTGTGATGCTTATGCTGTCCCTAGAAAGCCTATGGTACTTGTCTCCTTTTGGCTAATGCTTACTCACCTATCACATCTCAGCTTGGGGGTCCCTTCCACCTAAAGGCTTCCGTGATCCTCTCTGGGATCCTGGGTCAGTACCCTAGTCTAGGCTCTCTCAACCCCTGTGCTTGCTTCTACCATAGTCCTCATTGTTCTATTACCTTGTCAGTTGTCTGATTTCTGGATCTCCAATGCCAGGCACAGAAGAAAATCAGAAAATGTTTTGTTGAAGTAAAGGTCCAGCTCAAATGCCACCACTTCTGTGAAGACTTCCTTGATCATAGTGCTAACTTCTTTGGCGAATGTTTCCATAATAAATTATCACTGAGTCATTCTGCAGATTATTGTTCTGCCTTTCTTTCCCTTAGACTGAATTTCTCCACTCCCTAGGCTGATATAGCAGAAAAAAAAACACAGGGTTTTAGAGTCAGACACAAAAGGAATCAGGCACTTTTAGAATCTTATTTCTGCCACCTTTTAGCTATATGTCTCTAGGTATGTCATTTCCCCTCTCTCAGCTTCAGTTTTCCCATATGTAAAATAGTAATAGGGTTGCTGTGGGGATTAAGTAAGTCAATATACAAGATGGAATGCCCACCACAGGACTTGGCATGTAACAGTTGCACTCAAAAAATTTAAATAAAAGGTAAGCATACTTTAATGAATACAGAGTTTCTGTTTGGGGTGATGGAAAAGCTTTGGTAATAGATGGTGGTGATGGCAGCACAATATTGTACTGTAAGTAATACCACTGAATTATGTACTTGAAAGTGATTAAAATGGGAACTTTTACATTGTATTATCTTACTACAATAAAAAAAATTTTTTTGAAGCATACTATCTTTCTCACATATTCAGAAGCCTGAATACCCCTTGGACCTGACCCAGAGCTGGTTCACATTGGATGTCCCATCTCCTGAAACACTGAATAATTCCTTCTACTGGAGCCTAGGGTTTACGCTCAGGTGTTTGTGGCGAAGAGAGTGGTTGGGAACCCTCCCCCCACCAAATCTCATCTGATTCAACTCATATGGAATTTTACAGAAAACACATTTCTGTTTCCAAGCTGTATTAATTTCCTAGGGCTGCCATAACAAATCAGCACAAACTGGGTGTCTGGCCGTGAACCTACAGAATAGGTTCTGCCAAAGTTTGATGGGCATTTAAGACCGAGAAACAAAGCAGGCCACTCCATACAGCAAAATAGTGTCAGTTTATTAGGAAACTTACAACTAGGAGTTGGTCCTGAGTGGTTCACAGCCAGACATTGGTGAGCCAACCAGGAGACTGAAAATGAAACAAACTGAGGGAATCAGGAATCCAAAGGAGAAATACCAGGGTGGCTAACTTCCAGTATGAGGGAGAGAGCTCATTTTTTAGAACAGTTCCACCCAGCATGTGAGTATGAGGGATGCCCCCAAACACCAGCCGAGTGTTATTTGTCCTGCAGGAGAACCTAGGGAGCATATGGAAATCACAAGGAAAAGAAGCAGTTAGATATGCCACTGAAGTCCAATTAAAAGCAGAAGCTGAAGTAAGGTGATTAGAAGAGGCTTTAACTCTAGAAAAGGATACTAGGTTAGCATGTTCCAACAATGCTAATGTGTTAGCAAAAAAAGTTGCAGACCCAAGAGGGACAATTAGAGGTTACGGCATGTAAAGTGGTGAAAATGCACAGAAGGAGGGTGCCTTGGTGCAGGTCACAGCAGTTATCCAGAGGGAAGGCTGGGATCTAAAGGTGTGGTATCCCTGGGAGAGCACAGAAGAAGGAGAATGGGAGGAGGAAAATACAATTGAAGACAAGCCTAAGCAAGCAAGGCCATTAATATTGCAAAAATGAAAACAACCAGGGATCTCAATGACCCTCAAGAAGAGATCCCAGCAAGAAGCAAACAGTTATAGGGAAATATACCTCCACAGAATTAGTAGAACTGACAAAAAAAGTTTAAACAAAAGGGCCAAGAGCATAGCTGCTTGGTTACTGTGCTGGTTTGAAACTGATATGGACCCCAGAAGAGCCATGATCTTTTAATCCAGTCTTGTTGGGTGGAACATTTTGACTGAATGTTTCCATGGAGATGTGACCCATTCAACTGTGGGTAAGAACTCATTTCCATGGAGGTGTGGACCCTGCCAATTCAGGGTAGGTCTTGATTAGATTTGAAGTCCTTTAAGAGAGCTCACAGAGAGAAGAAGCTCAGAGAACCTGAGAGAGACATTTTGGAGAGAAACTAAGATATGTAATCCAGAGTTTGCCCCCAGGAGAAGCTAAGAGCTGACAGAGACCCAGATGCTTGGAGATGGAGGTAGAAAGATGTTTGGAGATGCTAAGCTAAGAGATGAAGCTCGGAGTTTGCCCTGGAGAAGCTAAGAGAGACAGAAGCCCAGAGATGTTTTGGAGAAAGCCATTTTGAAACCAGAACCCAGGAGCAAAGGACAAGCAGATGCGAGCCATGTGCCTTTCCAGCTGACAGAGGTGTTCTGGACGCCACTGGCCTTTCCTCAGTGAAGGTATCCTCTTGTTGATGCCTTAGTTTGGACACTTTTATGGTCTTAGAACTGTAAATTTATAACCTAATAAATCCCCTTTATAAAAGTCAATCCATTTCTGGTATTTTGCATAATAGCATTTCTAAGCAAACTGGTACAGTTACTAAGATTATGGGACATAGTGGGAGACAGTATTATGCTTTCAGGAGTGGAAATGGCAAAAACAGTAGTACATAACTACATAGCCCTCTCTTTGTCAGCGTCTTTACCAAGCACAGCAAAAATCAGACAGTATTCAAAATTTATTAGTATGGTTCATTTTTGCTACAAAATTGGCCTGACCTAATGAGGGGAATACGCTGCCTACGATAAGCAAATAGTCATTGTTAGGCAAAACTCCCAACCCCCAACACATACACAACACACCCTTAGAAGCTCTCCTACAACAGACATGACTGTCTACATAAAACCTACTCCTAGCTAACGTAGCAGTCTGAGCAAGAACATAAACAAAAATTTTCCTTAACATAATAACCTCCCTGATGTCAACTCCTTATCTTACCCTGAGCAAACCAATCCCCTGACGTCAACGCCTTACTTCTCTATCTTACCCACCAACAATTATTCCCCTAACCTCCCTCCCAAAAAGCTATAAAACTGTATTCTCACCTTTGTCAGGGGCTGTTGCCGCTCTTAGGCTTCAGCCTGCCTGCACATAGCTACAACTAAACTCCAATTAAGCTTTGATCTCTTCTCTTCCCGGTCAAAAAACCTAACAGTCATCTCTGGAAGAATTGTAGTACATAGTCAGTGCCTCCAGCCTGGTATGGGACATTAGTAGCTATTTTAAGCCCACTAGTTGGCCAGGCCATTTACTGGTGGCACAGGCAAGAGCAGACTTGGGTGAGACAGAAAGAATACAGTTGAAAGGGGTAAGAAAAATAACCAAAGAGACTTCTCAAAAGAAGGGGCAGAGGGGGCCTGTGCATGTAACCTGTAAACAATTATGGGCTGATTTAATTTTTTCAGGCACCCCAATAGAAAAAAATAAATAACCTAATGCTATATTAATAGGACTCCTTCGAGCTGCCTATGGAAAAAAAGGTATCAGGCTCTGCCTACGTCACTCCCATGACACCTCCACCCTCCACCTCCCCACCCCCAAGGAAAGTAAGTCCATATAAGGTGATTGATACCCCCCACCCCTGAAGGCCATGGTCACCTGCAAATACAGGCAACAGTAGGTAATTAGAGGCCTCACATAGAACTAGATAACCACTGATCTCCAACAAACTGCACATTGTAGCTCCTATTGATATTGGAACAGAGTGCACACTCATCTACGGGAATCCCTGGAGATTGAATTCGCCCCTGAAGTTGATAGATGGGTATGGGGGAAAAGCCATAGAGTAGTGCAAACTACCCTAACATTGCAAATTGCGTGTCTCACCCCCAAAAGTATATTGTATGTATTTCTCCCATTCCTGAATAAATATTAGGGGTGTTACAAGACCCTGATCTTCTCACCACCACTAGTGAATTTCATCTTTGCATCTGCATGGTGAAATTGATTATACTGGGTGCTGCTCGTTGTTCCCCAGTGCACCTGCTCTCACCCAGGGTGGTGACCCATAGCAAACGATATTATCTCCTGGGTAGACATGCTGAAATCAGTGAGATGTTACAAAAACTGGCCAGAATGGGGATGATATCACAAACATAGAGTCCCTTTAACAGTCCTGTATGGCCGGTGAAAAAACCTGATGGTAGTTGGAGAATGATGGTCGATTATCGAGACTTAAAAAAGGTTGTTCCTCCTATTCATGCTGCAGTGACAAATATCGCAACGCTTCTCGATAACTTATCCGCCCAGTTAGGAGAGTTCCATTGTGAATTAGACTTAGCTAATGCCTTTTTCAGTATCCCACTAGCTGAAGAGAGCCAAGATCAATTTGCATTTATATGGGGAAGGCGGCAGTGGACTTTCCGGATTTTGCCACAAGGGTACATACCTGGACCACCATCTATCACGGAACGGTAGTAGCTGATCTAGCAAGTTGGGGAAACCCACAAAATGTTGCAGCGTTTCACTATATTGATGATGTTATGCTTACTTCTGATAGTATTATGTCTCTAGAAATGGTGCACCCCCACCCCCGCCCCATTACAGCACCTTTTAATGAGCTGAGGATGGGCCATTAACGATGCCAAGATCCGGGGGCTGTAACAGTCTGAAAAATTCCTAGGGGTGGTTTGGTTGAGTAAGAAAAAGGTCGTTCTGGCAGTGGTCATAGATCAAGTACAAATGTGTCCAACTCTCTGCACCATAAAGGAATTGTAAACCTTTATAGGCTTATTAAATTACTGGAGATCCTTCATACCCCACCTAGCTCAAATATTTTAACCATTATATCAATTGATGACAAAAAGGGGGCTCACTGGTGTTGGGATACAGAGGCTAAGCAAGCATTCCAAGAAGCAAAACTAGCTGTAAAACAGATCCAGTCTGTAGCTACTTTAATAGCAGGGCAAGCTTGTGAACTGGATGTTGCCAGCTACCCAGAAGGGTTCAGGTGGGGCCTGTGGCAAAAATAAAACAGGAAGCAAGTACCACTCAGGTGTTAGTCCAACTATGGGAAGGAACAGAACAGTGATATAGTCCTATTGAAAAACAACTTAGCAATGTGTCTTGCTCTTATGTAAACTGATCCTATAACAATGACTTTGCCAATAACTGTGCAAACATCATTGCCAATAAGCAGATGGGTCAACGACACTTGTCGACCCAAAAATGCTTGTGCATAGGCTAGCACACTACAAAATGGCATGCTTACTTACAACAATGGTGTGCCAGTTTGGATGTATTATGTCCCCCAAAACACCATTATCTTTGATGCAATTTTGTGAGAGCAGATGTGTTAGTGTTGATTAGATTGGAATCCTTTGATTGAGTGTTTCCATGGAGCTGTGACTCAATCAACTGTGAGTGAAATGTTTGAATGGATTATTTCCATGGAGCTGTTAACCCACCCATTCAGGGTGGGTGTTAATTGGATCACTGGAGTCGTATAAAGGAATTCACAGACAGAAGGACCAGAGAGCAACTGAGAGTGACATGTTGAAGAGGAGCTGCAGCTACGAGAGGACAATACTTTCCAAGAGCAACATTTTGGAGAACACCATTTTGAAATGTAACCTGGAGTAAGCAGACGCCAGCCACGTGCCTTCCCAGCTAACAGAGGTTTTCCAGACACCAAAAGGCCATCCTTCAGTGAAGGTACCCTATTGTTGATGCCTTAGGACCTTGGATACTTTATGGCCTTAAGACTGTAACTTTGTTACCAAATAAATCCCTTTTATAAAAGCCAATCCATTTCTGGTGTTTTGCATAACAGCAGCATCAGCAAACTGGAACAAATGGTATTCTCTCCATACTAGCCCCCTATCTGAAGTTACATAAATTATTGGGGCCAGTTACATATGTAGAGAATCCGAATTCCCCTACACTGTCCATGCCAGTGACAGAGAGAGTAGCATCAATTATGGAGGGTGTAGGAGTCCCTTCAGAGGATGCTTGGTATACTGACAGTTCCTGCAGAGCACAACCCTGCTGATGGTGCACAAAAGCAGTTCAAATAACTACAGACATGATATGGATGGATGAAGTAGAACATCAGAGCAGTCAATGGGCTGAGATTTGAGCTGCCTGGATGGTTATAGTCTGTGAACCTATGCCTATCTCCATATGCACTGACAGCTGGACTGTGTATCATGGTCTGCCCCTCTGGCAATAGGAGAAATGAACATATGGAATAAAGCCCTTTGGGCAGATATCTGGGTTAGGGCACAAAACCCCAAGCCAAAATAACAACCTGGCATGTTACAGTCCATACTTCACACTGCCTCCAGAAAATTTGCAAGCCAGGAAATTTGCAAACTGACACCTTAGCTAAAATTAGATGGATTAATGAAACCCATGATCCAAGTAGAAGGATCCCAAGACTGTATGGGAATTATGAAAAAAGGTTATATCTCCCTTTGAAACATAGGATGTGCTTACAGTCTATGAGTCCTATTCAACATGTGCTTGACGGATGCACCCCCTACCCTATAATACGGGACAGATACTGCAGGGAAAGCAGGCCAGGCAACATTGACAAATAGACTATATAGGACCCCTTTCTCTGTCAGATGGACAAAGGTATGCACTAAACTGTGTAGACACTGCTTTAGGCGTTCTGCAGGCTTTTGGATGTCGACGGGCGAATCAAGCTTCAACAATACGAGGACTGGAGAAACTTTCCTGATATGTATGGGTACCCACAACACATTGACAGCGACCAAGGCACCCATTTTACAGGTCACCAAGTCCGGGACTAGGTGCAAGAAAGAGAAATTGCTGGCATTTCATCTGCCATACAACCCCCAGGCTGCTGACCTGATAGAAAGGAAGAAAGGTATTTTAAAGCAACAGCTACAGCAGGTATCTCCAAACCACTCATTTACAGGAAGTAACTAGGCTAATGAATAGTGCACTGATGACTGGACAAACCTCAGCATGTGGAAGTTTCAGGACACTGATGTCCACTCCATCAGCAATAAGAATAAAAATAACATTGGAACAAGGTATTCCTCCAACTAGAACAGAGCAAGGACTCGTATTGAGATTGCCACAGGCCACACCCAAAGGCACCCACCAAATTTTGGTGAGTCTTATGCTGGAAAATGCCACCCCAGTAGATAGGTATTCTTACTCCTTGGGGATAGAAAGAAATTAGCAATAACTCTGACTCCTATTTTATATGCAGAAGGTCCTGGTTGCTCTAGTTTACATAGCCTCCTCTATAGAAGCCGGGGCAGAAGTTACACTCCTATTATGGCTTAATACACAGGCTCCTTTATGTAATGTCCTACCCAATGCCACAGGACCCTTGGGAGCTAAAGTTTTGTATGCCTCCCCGGGGAAGAAACCAAAGTTGGGAACTATCTTGTTGGGAGATGGGCCTGTAACTTGCATATTACTGAATGGTCATGACCTCCCCATGTTAGTACCTACTAGCATCTTGTATTTTGTCCTTAGGTTAGTGTTTCTAATTTTTACAACAGAAGGTGAAACCACCACTTACCAACCCCCTTTCCACCGAAGTAGCCCCTCCCTTACTGGTTTGAAAAAGTTTACCTTTCTTTAGTTTGAGCTCCCACTCCTCATGTTTATTAACAAAAAGCTTGCTTCACTCCAAGAAAGGTTACTGTTTCCTTTCCCTTTGCAGCACCTGCTAAGGCCAGTTCTGACTGGTTCTAGCTGCTGAACATGCTAAGCCTCCATTGTAAGACCAAGAACGATTTGCAACAGAGTATGCGCCACTAAACCCCACCCCTTAAGCCTGCATTCCCTCAACTGGATTAGTCCGCATCCTCTTACCCCATCCTTAGCCACTTCCTTCAGCCCAGCTTCCCTAGATGGTATAAAACCCCAAACCCCAGTTTGCTCGGAAAGACTGTTGTTTTCTGAAGGGAAACTGATCTGAGGTTTGCCTCCGGTCTCCTTGCGAGTTAACTATGCAATAAACCCTTTCTCTTCTCTAAATCCTGGTGTCATGGCATTGACTTCTGTGTGCATCAGGCAAATGAGCCCACTTGGGCAGCCACAAAGGGGATGAATTTCTGAAATGGGCAACTGAAGTAGCTGCAACCCATAACCAGACTGGCTGCTGGATGTGTGGACAGTTGCCAACTTCCCCCAGAGATGGAATGCCTTCGACAATATTGCCTTTTACCCTAACAGAGTGGGGTTTGGGGATCTGGTTTACTAATTTTCCTCTTGACTTTGGCAGGCATAGGTATTAGAATATGTATCTTTATTGTTGTTGTGGATTCTGCCTCCAGATGTGCCCCTCAATTACTGCTCAGGGATATTTGTGGAAGAGGGGTGTATAGAATGTAAGAGTGGATTTTTTTGAGGGGTGGAATATGATATGAGGCCATAAACCAGAGAAGCCATATTTTCCTAGATAAGACAAACAAAAAAGAAACAAACAAAAACCCTTGTAGGTGGATTTTAGAGAGCATGTGCACTTTGCTAAGCACAATAGCTATTTGTACCAGAACCACTCCTGCTACACATCAGTAACTTCAAAGAAACATGTTTACAATCTTGCATATCCCGACTTGCCTCCATACCTTCTTTGTTCTTGCCCGTATAAACTCCAGGAATCCTCTCGGTGGCATGGAGGGTTACTCTGAACATCCCGTGGCCACCTAGGACCAGCTCCTGGTTCGTTAAGTTCCCTAATAAACTGTTACTATTTTGCTATATGGAGTCACTTGCTTTACTTTCAGTCCTAAACGTCCATTGAACTTTGGTGGAACTTGTTCTATAGGTTCACAGTCAGAAGCATATTCTTTCACAGTTCTGGAGGCCAGAAGTCCAAAATCAAGATGTCAGCAGGTCCATGCTCCTACTGGACGCTCTAGGGGAGAATCCTTGCCTGCTTCTTTCAGCTTCTGGTGTTCAGGTGTCACTTGGTGTGTAACTCCAGCCTCTGCCCCCATCTTCACCTGGCCTTCTCTTCTTTCTGTGACTTTTCCTCTTCTGTCTCTTATATAGACACTAGTCATTGGATTTAGGACCCACCCAGATAATCAAGAATGATCTCATTTCATGATCTTTAACTTAATAATATCAGGTCACACAAGTTCCAGGGGTTAGAACATGGACATATCTTTTGGGTTGCCCCCATTCAACCCACTACACAAGCTAAACAAATGCACCTAGAGAGAGAACATAGAATCACTTCTTCCTCTTTGGGGAGTCAGCTCTGAATATTAGCTAAGTTTATTAATTCATTCATTCAGCAAATATCCATTGAGGTATCCTCTGGTTCGTCTTTCATTAGGTTCTGGGAACATGGGAGAAACTGGACACAGAATCATCCCTACCCAGACACATTAGTAGAGGAGGTCCCAACTCCTTGTGGAGAAGACAAATAAGTAAACAAAGAATGATAATCCAGATGCTCACTGATGGGTATGCAGGAAGCTCAGGGGCTGGGGGAGCCAGAGACAATAGCTGAGAGTCAGATTTCACAGTGGGGGTGACATTTAAGCTGGATATTGAAGGATCAGCAAGTGTTCACTAAGCAGGGAGGAAGAAAAGGACACTCCAACAGAGAGAACAGGATCCATTCTTTCCACAAGCTTTTCCTGAGGTTCACCTCTACGCAAAGGTGACCACTGGGTACTGGAATGCAGAATCCAGGTAAACAACCCTCCTTAGACTTTTCCATCCACGTGCCACAAGCACCGAGAGAGAGGAAACTCCCACTGCCAGGGGCCTGGGGGAGAACTGAAGCAACCTGCTATTTGCAAAATACTCAACATAAAACATGTAATGTGCATAGCACAGTGTCCAATAAATGTTGCCTATCATTATTATTGTATGTCCTATTTCATTCTAAAATTTTGTATAGTATTTCAGATCCTACTCTGTTACATTGAGGTGTTTGTTTTAACATCAAAATATTTTAAGGTACTTACAAATTATTACAATATTTATACAGTGTTATGTATTCCCCAGAGAAATGTGTACAGAAGTTTGGGAAGCATTAATTATAAGGTGCCCAAATAAAATATACATGCAATGATAGAAGTAGCACAGAGAGTGGAGCCACTCTACAGAGTCTGGTGGGCAAGATCAGCGCAGGTTCCACAAAAGTCCTAAAGGATGGTTAGGAATTTGATAGGTAAATGGCAGGGGGTTCGATCTGTTTGGTTCAGGAATGGCCAAGGTTTTTAACAGCTATCTAGTTGGGTCTTAAAAATCAAACATTTAGTTTGAGGGTCAAACAGCCAAACCTACCCCAGTCCATTTGGCCTCCTCCTACTCCCACAACCTCATTCTCCAGATTCAGGGCCCAATGCATTGGGGATGAGAGTAAGATAGGGGAGACTGGTCTCTTGATATCTCAAACTGAACTGAATTTAATCTATACCATTCTTTTCAACAGAGCCCTCTTTCTTCTATTCACTTACTTGTTTATTCAAACACCCATCAGACCTTTACCAGGCACCACCACCCCCAACCCCGGGTGCTAGGTTTACAGAAATGATGCAAACAGAATCCCTTATTGCAAAGGGTTTGCAAATAATTTCAGTAAAAAGTGGTAAGTGCAGTAATTGAAATGATATATAAAGTACAACGGAAGCACAGAAGAGGAGGTTGCTAACTGCAGTGCGTGTGTTGCCCAGGAAGGCTTCCTAGGGAAGAAAAGTTCTTCTGGGCAGAGGGAACAGGCAGAGGGAACAGCCTGAGCAAAGGCACAGAGGACACAGCATGAATATAGAAAATCGGCCAGTTTAACGTGGCTAAAGCAAAGGCTGCATGGGAGCGCAACAAGAAGATAGAGTCTAATTGAGAAGAACCTGCGTACCTGGCTGACAAGAACTTAGGCTTGCTCTTGGGCAATAGGAAGTCACCTAGAAAAATCACTCAGGCAGCCCTAAGGGTAGCTTTGAAGGAGCAAGACTAGAAGAGCGAGACTTTAGCTGAAGGCCAGATGTGAACTGTAACACGAAGACCCAGTTCCTCCAAAAACCCTGCACATATCCAACAGACCTGAAAGGCAGGTCCCTGGGCAGCATTTTGTCTTTTCCTTTCCAACCTTTCAAGGCCACTACCTCAAAAAAGGCTTCCCAGATCTAAACCAATTGCTACCTCCTCTGGGCTCCCACAGTGGCTGCCTGCCCTCTCTTTAGAACATGTACCTGTCTGCCTAGTACTGAGTAGCTTATATGTTTGTCTCTCTCACTCTGCTGTGAACGCCTACTTTTGATTTCTCTCTGAATCCCCAGCAACCCAGTCAGTACCTGACCCAGAGGACAGCCTCCATAACTTTCCATGAGGGAATGGCTGACTTGAATTGAACAAAGTCAGTGCATGCGTGAGTAAGTGGATGTTTGGGTGACATGGGGGCCTCCATACCTCCCCCAATGGATTCAGCCCCAGAAAGAAGTGAGCTTGCCCAAGGTCACACAGAGCTTATAATAAAACTGAGACAAAGATTTGGACCTCCTGCTTCCAAGACCAGCTCCTTCTTCAATTCCACTATAAATGTGAAGATTGTAGCTCAGCCTGACCTTTTAAAAAAACTCAGCTCACACATGTCTGCTGATATAAAATTGTAAAACAAAATACCTTATTGTAGTACCTGGGGTATTGAAATTAAAGGCCGAGGAAGGCATTTGTGCCGCTGCTGCATGTCCTCTTCTTAGGAATTGACAGTTGTATATAATTATTGAATAGTCCCCATATGTTGTTTGATGGATGGTTGAAGCATCTCTGGTAAGACTGGGTGCGAGTTGACTGTTTTTTATATTTATAATAAAAGATGCAACCAGTTATAAGATTTTTAAATTACCTCACTTTTGAAACAAATTCCTCACTTATTCACCAGCCAAGTTTCTGAATTGCAAGGTGAGCAGTTAAAAAAAGTCACTATGTAACTACAAATCTAAGTCTGTGTGAAGTTGGATTTTCTCAAAGCTATGCAATCAAAAGGTAGGAATAAATTGATGCTAAGGCTGACATATAACTGTCATCAATAACCCCAGATTTCAAATTTTGCATTCATCAATTTGTTTTCACTGATTAACTATGAAAAAATAAATAGGTTCAGCCATTTATTCAACAAACATTGGCTCTGAAGATGCAGGGGTGAGTAAGACAGATGAACTTGTGAAGGTTATGGGCCAGCCAGGGTGATATACCTTAGTTACAGGTACATGTAACCCAGGGGACTGATTCAGTCTGAGGAGTCCCAAGATAGCTTTCCTTGGGAATTAATCTTTATGGTGAGATCTGAAGGGTGAGTAGGGGTTAACTGGACAAGGGAGATGAGTGAAAGCATGAGAGAAGCAGTTCCAACAAGAGTAACGTCTTGAAAAAGGAGCATGGAGCATTGAAGAAACTAAAAAAGAAGACCAGACCAGGAAGGCAGAGTGGTGGCCAGGGTCGAGGAGGGGGAGGCAGAGAAAGGTGTAGAAAGAAATTGACATTTCAAAAATAAAACAAAAGCAAAGACTTCTTTCAATTTCTTTGACAGTTTAGTGGTGCTTTTATTTATAATTCCACATGGGAGGAGCAACACTATCTTTTCAGTGCTTAGAACTGTAAAGTTTTAATCTAGCCCCGATGGAGATTCTGGGAGGGGCCTGACCCTGCCAGACACTGTAGGCCAAAATGTAGTTTGGATTTATTTGAGGTGCATGGACAACTATTGAAGGGTTTAAGCAGGGAAGAGACATAATCTGATTAACGTTTTAGGAAATATCACTCTGGCCGCAGTATGGAGAGTGGATTCAAGGATGGGGGCAGAAAGAGTAGTGAAAATAGTGACAATAAGGTGTGGCATTTCTTCATTGAATTTCAGGACAATTAGAACAAAGGAATATGACTGATTTTCTGGGAATAGAGGAGTTAGAAGGATGCCTGATATCCCTTGTTATGCTGATTCATCAGTCACTCCCCCAGGCGAGCGTGGTTTCACAGGGTTCCTGAGAATATGCATCCTGGTGCAACATGATGTGAGTGAAAGAGCTCCAGCATGGGATCCGGTCGGGGCATGAAGTTGAGTAGGTGAAAGATTTGGGGCAAATTAATACCCCTCTCCCAGTTGAAAGGTTTTCCTGGGTCCAGAGATACCTACTTCATGGATTCCATGAAGTAGGTCTTATTGCTCCCTTTCTACAGATACCTAAAAAGAGGCTCACATAATGGAAATTACCTGCCTGAAGTCACACGGTTCTTGGTGGCTACCACATTTCTCACATTAATTAGCATACCCTATTTAAGACTCTGAATCTTACAAGAGGGATGAGAACCTCCCTTCCATCAACAGCAAAGAATAGCTGCAAAAAATCTGAAGGATAAAAACTCCCTAAACTGCAGTTCTTCTTCTTTCCCTTCCTGAACAATTCAGTCCAAAGCCCTTAGGTGGGATGGCACAAGATAGGCATCAGCAGGGAGTGGGGGTCAGTGTGGTAGCCCAGAGCTAGAAGTCAGAACCAAAACGAGGTGAGGAGGACTTCCAGGCAGGAGCAGAAGCAGGTGAGGGGAGGAGCCTGGCATGGGTGCTGACGGTGTCCACAAGAGGGCAGCCTGGAGCAAGGTGTCATTGAAAGCAGGATGAGAAGCAGGACCAGCCATATAATTTGTAGAATCCAATGCAAAAAGAAAATGCAGAGTTCACTTTTCAAAAATCGTCTAAAAATTATTAAGAATTTCAAGAAGACATCAGCATTCAACCAGGCGTGGGGCCCTCCTAGCTCAGATCCCTGCATATCTGCACAGGTTCCATGCTGAGGAGAGCATCAGTTGCCCAGAGGCAGCAATGGGGGACAAGTCACTTAAAGAGGGATTGAGCAAATAAATATATTAAAGGATAATAGTTTCCTCTCTATCAGAAAAGGGAATTTCAAATAAGAGAAAGGGAAAAAGCTAGGATGAATCTTGTGATGATAGATTAAAGTTGTCCTGATCTTGGTTTCTAAGTACTAGTCTCCACTAAGAGGAACCAGGACATTGGAGAAATGGCTGATTCCAGGATTGGGTCAGCAAAAGAACGAGATGATCCTGGACTTCTAGGTGTACTGGAAAGTAAAGAAGCACTAAAAAAAAAATTTTTAAAAATGATAGGGACATGTCAAAAGGACACAGAAGCCAGTTTTAATGGTGCTCCCACTGCTAAATATGGGGCAGTTTGAGTATCAAAATAAAAAATGACAGAACATTTATAACTCATTGAATAAAATAGAAATCCATGAGTCTTTACTGATGGAAGTAAATAATAAATTGAACAGTTGATAAGGAATGAGGTATTTACATAGTCTCAAAGTATGGATCAAAAGAGTAACTTTACAGTGAATAAGGCTAACAGGGACCACCTTAATCAAGTGACCAAAGTGATCATCAGTAAAGGGATGAGTTGAAATCATGCACCAGCTGACAGGATGCCATGAGGCAAGTCCATCATTACTTCTGGATATTTCTGCTAAAGAAGGATAACTTGAATCTAGTAGTGAGGAAACATCAGATATAACAAAACTGAATGACATTCTACAAAAGAATTGGCTTGTAATCTTCAAAATTGTCAAGGTTATGATAGTCATGGAAAAACTGAGGAACTGTTCCATATAAAAGGAGACTTAAGTAACTTATGACTCTGAACTGGGTCCTTTTGCTAAAATGGACATTATTAAAACAAATGGGGAAACTTGAATAGGGTCTGGGGATTAAATGGTAGTAATGTTTCTATGTTAATTTCCTGGTCTTTATGGTTTTATTATGGTTATATAGTATAATGTTCTTGATTATTGGAAAAATACACTAGAGTATTTAGTGTATGCCCATTGAGTATGATGGGCATCATACCTGCAACTTACTCCAAAATGGTTCAAGGAAAAATATTCTTTGTATAGAACTTGCAACTTCTTTATAAACAGTTACAAAGAAATGCTGTATTGCTTACTGGATAAGAATCTATTTCCTATAAACAAAATGTATTCAAATTTTCCTTTTTTCATAACATTTTGTTCATTAAAGCTTAGATAAAAAAACATAATAATTAAGTCAATGAAACAAAATGTGTTTCTTTTAAAAGACCAAAAAAATTAACAAACCTTTAACTAAAGCCAACTTGGCAGGTGAAATCACTGCCCTCCCCACTATGTGGGATCTGACACCCAGGGGTGTAAATCTCCCTGGCAATGTGGAATATGACTCCCGGGGAGGAATCTAGACCCAGCATTGTGAGATGGAGAACATCTTCTTGACCAAAGGAGGATGTGAAATGAAATGAAATAAGTTTCAGTGGCTGAGAGATTCCAAAAGGAAGCGAGAGGTCAGTCTGGTGGGCACTCTTAGGTACAATATAGATAACCCTTTTTAGGTTCTAATGAATTGGAATAGCTAGCAGTAAATACCTGAAACTATCAAACTATAACCCAGAACCCTTGAATCTTGAAGATGATTGTATAACAATGTAGCTTATGAGGGGTGACATGTGATTGGGAAAGCCATGTGGATCACACTCCCCTTTGTCCAGTGTATGGATGGATGAGTAGAAAAATGGGGCAAATAAAAAAGTGCACCCAGTGTTCTTTTTTACTTTAATTGTTCTTTTTCACTTTAATTTTTATTCTTATTACTTTTGTGTGTGTGATAATGAAAATGTTCAAAAATTAAGTTTGGTAATGAATGCATAACTATATAATGGTGAACAATTGATTGTACGCTTTGTATGACTGCATGGTATGTGAATATATCCCAATAAAATTGAATTAAAAAAAAAAAACAAAAAAAAACCTTTAGCTAGACCAACCAAGAAAAAAGAGAGAGACTCAAATTACTAAAATCAGGAATGAAAAAGGAGATATCACTACCAACCTTTAAGAATTAAAAACAATTATAATGGAATACTATGAATAATTATATGCCAACAAATTAGACAACCTAGATAAAATGGACAAATTCCCAGAAATGCAAAAAGACCAAAACTGATGCAGGAAGTAACAGAAAATCTGAAAACACTTAATACCATTAAAGAATTTGAGTTAGTAATCAAATCAACTTTCTACAAAGAAAAGTCCAGGTCCTGATGGCTTCATAGGTGAAATCTACAAACATTTACAGAAGAATCTAACACCAACACTTCCAAACTCTTCCAAAAAAACAGAAGAGGAGGGAACATTTTCCACCTCCTTCTATAAGGCCAGTATTATCCTAATTCCAAAACCAGGCAAAGACATCACAAGAAAACTACAGACCAATATCCCTTATGAATATACACAAAAATCCTCAACAAAATACTAGCAAACCAAATCCAACAACATATAAAAAGGATTACACATCATGAATAAGAAGGATTTATCTGAGGAATGCAAGGCTGGTTTAACATCCAAAAATCTATAAATGCAATGTACCATTATTAATGGAATAAAGGACAAAACCACATAATCATCTTAATAGGTGCAGAAAAAGCACTTGACAAATTGAACACTCTTTCAAAATAAAAACACTCAACAAACCAGGAATAGGAGGTACTTCCTTAACCTGATAAAATGCATCAATAAAAAACCCACACCTAACATTACACTTAATGCTGAAAGACTGGGTGCTTTCCTTCAAGATCAGGAAGAAGCCAAGGATGTCCACTGTTGTTACTACTATTCAACACTGTGTTGGAGGTTCTAGCCAGGGTAATTAGTCATCCAGATTGGAAAAGAAGTAAAACTATGTATATTCACAGATAGTATACATGATCTATCTCGAAAACCCTAAAGAATCAGCAACAACAAAAATTCTACTAGAACCAAATGAGTTCAGCTGGGTTGCAGTTATAAGATCAATTTACAAAAAGCAGCTGTATTTCTATATTCTAACAATGAACAATCTGAAAATAAAATTAAAAAACCCTTCTATTTATAATAATATCTAGAAGAATAAAATAGAAATAAATTTACAAAAGTAGTATAAGACATGTACACTGAAAACTGTAATACATTGTTGAAAGAAACGAAAGGAAGACCTAACTAAAAGGTAATGCATTCCACGTTCATAGATTGGAAGACTTAACATAGTTAAGATGGCTATGGTAGGCTGAATAATGGCTCGCAAAGATATCAGGTCCTAATCCCCAAACCTGTGAATGTTACCTTTCTGGGAAAAACGTCTTTACTGATGTGATTAAATTCAGGATCTTAAAATGGGGAGATTATTCTGGATTATCCACATCTGCTCTGAATGCCATCACAAGTATCTTTGTCAGAGAGAGGGAGAGGGGGATTTGTCTACAAACAATAGAGGAGAAGGCAATGTGAAGATGGAGGAGGAGAATGGATTGATGTGGCCACAAGCAAAAGGATGCTGGCAGCCACTGGAAGCAGGAATAGGCGAGGAATGCATTCTCCCCTAGAGCCTTTGGAGTCAGCGTGGCCCTGCCAACACCTTGATTTTGATCAGTGATAATGATTTCAAACTTCTGGCCTCTAGAACTGTAAAAAAATAAGTTTGTTATTTTAAGCCACCAAGTGTGTGGTGACTTGTTACAGCAGCCACAGGAAGCTAATACCATGGCAATCCTCCCCAAATTAACTTACAGATTCAACACAAACCCTATTGAAATACCAGATGGCTTTTTTTTTTTTTTCAAAATTGACAAGCTGACCCTAAAATTCACATGGAAATGCAAGCGACCCAAAATACCTGAAACAATCTTGAAAAAGAAGAAAGTTGGAAGACTTACATTCCTCTATTTCAAATTTTATTACAAAGCTACAGTAATATATGAAGTGTGGTGCTGGCATAATCAAAGAAATATATGGATGAATGGAATAGAATTGAGAGTCCAAAAGTACACCCTTACATTATTGGTCTGATTTTCAACAAGGTTGCCATGGCAACTCAAGGGGGGAAAGAACAGTCTTTTCAACAAATTGTGCCGGGACAGCTGGAGAGCCACATGCAAAAGAATGAAATTGGACCCCTTCCTCACACAGTATATAAAAATTAACTCAAAATGTTTCTGAAGCCTAAATATAAGAGCTAAAATTATAAACATTTTAGAAGAAATCTTCATGACCTTGAATTAGGCAATTGTTTCTTAGATATGACACCAGGAGCACAAGTAACAAAAGAAAAAATAACCTGGACTTTGTCAAAACTAAAAACTACTGTGCGTCAAAGGACACTTATCAAGAAAGTGAAAAGACAACCCACAGAATAGGAAAAACTATTTATCAGTTTTTAAGCTATAGTTTATAACTATATTAACTATAGTTTTTAAACTATATATCGTTTATCACATAAAGGACTTGTATCCAGAATATACTAAGAACTCTTATAATAAATCAACAATAGAAAGACAAAAAACCCAAATAAAAATGGGCAAGATGTTTGAAGAAATTCTTAACATCATTAGTCATAGGGAAAGGCAAATCAAAACCATGAGATGCTTCTCACACACTAGGATGGCTAATGTCAAAAAGTGTGGGCGATGATACAGAGAAATTGAAGCCCTCATACATTGCTAGTAGGATTGTACAATGATGAAGCCAATTTAGAAAACAGTCTGGCAGTTCATCAAAATGTTAAATACAGAGCTATCATATGACCCAGCAATTCCACTCCTAGGTATATACCCAAGGGAACTGGAAACATACGTGCATATCAAAATGTGTACACAAATGCTCACATAAGCATTATTCACAATAGCCAAAAAATGAAACCAAAATGTCCATCAAGTGATAAATGGATAAATGAAAAGTGGTATATCCATACAGTAGACTATTATTCAACCATAAAAAGATATTAAGTACTGATACATGCTACATGGATGAAACTTGAAAACATTATCTAAGTGAAAGAAGCCTGTCACAAAAGGCCACATCATACAATATGGTCCAGAATAGGCACGTTCATAGAAACAGAAGGGAGATCAGTGATTGCCAGGGGATAGGAGGAGGGGGTACTGGGGAGTGACTGCTAATGGGTATTGCTTTTCTTTTGGGGGTGATGAAGGTATTCTTAAATTAGATAGTGGTGATGGCTGCACAGCTTTTTGAATATGCTAAAACGCATTGAATTATACACTTTAAAAGAATGGAACTTTATGGTATGTGAATTATATCTTAATAAAAATGTTTATATATATGACCACTTTGACTGCTTCATGGAAAGTGAACTGGAGAGGAGCCTGGAAATAGGGAGCTCAGTGCAATAGGTCAGGCAGATCTGGTAAAAATGATTTGATGATGATGATGATTAAAGCTATTGTTTCCTGCTAAGGGACTTTGGTCATGTCCTGAGCTGAACAGTTTTCATTTATGTATGTTATCGCATTTGATCATGAATAGATATTATCTCCATTTTACAAGTGAGGAAACTGAGGTTCAAAGAGGTTAAGTAACATGGTAATGTAGTGGTAATGGCAGTGTCACAATCAGAACCACATACTTTTTTTTTTAATGCAATTTTATTGAGATATATTCACACACCATATAATCCATCCAAAGCATACAATCAGTGGCTCACAGTATCATCAAATAGTTGTGCATTCATCAGCACAATCAATTTTAAAACATTTTCATTACTCAAAAATAAAGAAAAAAATAAAAATAAAAAAGAACACCCAAACCATCCCTTATACCTTACCCCACCCCCCATGATTTATATATTTTTTGTCATTATTTTATTACTTATCTGCTCATACACTGGGTAAAGGAAGTGTCAGTCACAAGGTTTTCACAATCACATGGTCACACAATAAAAGCTATAGAGTTATACAATTATCATCAAGAAACAAGTCTACTGGATTATAGTTCAACAGATTCAGGTATTTCCTTCTAGCTCTTCAAATACAATAGAAACTAAAAAGGAATATCTATACAATGCATAAGAACAACCTCCAAAATGACCTCTCAACTCTATTTGAAATCTCTCAGCCACTGAAACTTTATTTTGTTTTATTCCTTTTCCCCCTTTCGGTTCAAGAAGGCTTTCTAAATCCCAAGAGGCCAGGGCCAGGCTCATTCTTGGGAGTCCTCTCCCATGTTGCCAGGGAGACTTACATCCCTGGGAGTCATGCCCCACATGGGGGGGAGGAAGGTAGTGAGTTTATTTGCAGAGTTGGCTGAGAGAGAGAGGACACATCTGAGCAACAGAAGAAGTTCTCTGGGGGGTGACTCTTAGGTATAATTATAAGTAGGCTTAGCTTCTCCTTTGCAAGAATAAGATTCATAAGGGCAAGCTCCAAGATTGAGGGCTTGACTTATTAAATTGGGAGTCCCTAATGCATAATAGTATGCATTTAATATTTCCACGTTTTCCCCCAGTTCCTCAAGGGGACTTTGCAAATACTTTCTTATTTTCTACCCAAAATATTCTGGGGGTTCATCAGGGTATCACATTAACTGATACAGAATAACAAAATCTCTTTCCCCTTTCTAGGTTCTATGAAACCATGTTGTTTAAATAAACCGATCATACAGGTTATATTAGAAAGTGTGCCTCAGAGAATATAAATTTTGTACCAAATAAACATCTCTTAAAAACTCAGGAACAGATGTGATTGATCTAAGAGCTTACAATCTACGAACTTTTACAACAAGCTTCACTGAACACTGCGCTCCTGCATCATCGACTGCCCAATCTCTGTTCGTGTTCTATACCCTGCTCACCTATGTTCTCAAATTCAGTTCTCGGCATTTGCTCTTTATAGGTAGTTTATATTAGAGAGGACATAGAATATTTGTCCTTTCATCTCTGGCTTATTTCACTCAACATAATGTCCTCAAGTTTCATTCACCTAGTTGCATGCCTCACAACGTCATTCCTTCTTGCAGTTGCTCAATAGTCCATTGCGGACCCCCTACTTTTTAGTACACATTATAATGAATGAGAAAGGAATGGTTTGAAAGACATTTCAACAGTAGATCAGCAGGCAGGTAGTGTTGTTGGAGAGGGAAAAAGGAAGGAGGAGTCCCTGACTGGATGGCTGGTTCTGCTACTGCATGGGAAATAGTGACATGTAGAAGCTAGACAGGAAATACAAGAGGAGGCAAAAGTTTTTTTGTTTTTTTTTTAAAGAAAGATGAGTGTTTTACATTTCTGCCTCCCTAACTACATTACAAACAAGTGACATTCAATGTGGAAGCCCTTCATGTCCTGTCAAGAGGAAGCATGCAGTAAATATTTGTTGATTTGCTGTATGATAAGAGGAAGTCCCTTGGCCAATCTGTGTCAGTTTCCCAGATAAGGAGGAATTGCTTTAGATGATTTATAAATTCCTCTCTAGCTCTGATCTTTTGTGGTACATGAATTTTACTAACCCTAGCTTCTAGCCCTGGGTAGGAACTGGATAAATGTTGTCAAAATGCTGCAAGAAGGCTTAGAAATTGGCTGTGTGTTCACCTCAGAACCACCCCCATTGCCCCCTAGTGGAAATATCTGGGAACCACAAGGACGATCATGGAATTGTGAACCTTCTGGCTGGGGGTGCAGCTCCACCTCAAATGCCCAAAGGTAAAGAGGCCTGCTGGAAAATAAGGTTCCAGTTCCCTCTTCCAAAGTAACAATTCCCAACCCAGGGCAATGTTCACAGCATTTACTTGGAGTTCCCCATGCACAGCTTAAAAGAGAAGCTGTCCTGTGTTCTGGATGAGCCACTGCTAGAGTAAGATTGGCCTGGGCAAGGGGACCCCTCTGGGATTTAGGACCTGTTATGGTCACTGTTCTCCGTAGGCAGAGATGGCAACACTCTCTAGTGTATAGTAGGTATTCACTATTCATAAAACCAATGTCTTGAGAAAAATGGCCTACATCTGCGGAGTGGCCTTGGTTAGGGCTAGGGCTTAGCCTGAAGCCAGAGGCTGAGAGGACAACCTGCCCCAGGATCAGGGCTAGGCTTGGGCTGGGGCTGGGGCTGGGGCTGAAACTAGCCAGAAAACAGGCCTTTTCTCCATCCTAGGGGAAATGCATGCCCTCTAACCTGAGCCCTCCAACCTGAGGGCTGTCCTGGTCTTTCCCTTCCCTGCCTGCCTGGCACCGCAGAATCCAGGCTCACCTGGCCCCTCTTGTCCTACCCCAGAGCACCTCCTCTCACTGCTCTGTCCTCCCGACCATCTAGAAACTCACCGAAGAATCCACTCTCCGCCTTTCCAATTCAAACCCCACCACAGACTCCTCTACTACCACCTCCCATTCTTTCAAGTCAGCAACACCGGCTCCCGCATCTTTGTATTTCCTGCTCTGCCCTTTACCCGCTCTTCCCCTTTGTGGCAAACTTCTGGTCACCCTTTAAGACCCTGCTCAGGCATTACCTCCTCAGAAGGTTACCCCAGGTTGAGTTAGGAGTGTCTCTGTCACAGCTTGGGTCACCCTGCTATTTCCAACAACTGTCTCTGCTCTCAGCATGGATCCAATTCATGTCTATGACGTAAGCAGCCACACACAGATTCCAGCACAGAGGAACTGTCCCTGGGGTGGATGAACCACTTAGGCAGTGGGAAAATTGGAATGATGTCCTCTGGACTTAGCTGGGTAGGGTTCCCAGGTGTTCAGTACTCATTGGGACCTTGGTGTGGCTTGAAATCAGTAGGGTGTCAGCAGGCTAGGCCTCCCACTTTGTGCTATAATTGAGGCCAGGGAATCCAGTTTGAATGATACCACAGGGCCCTTCCAGCACAGGGCTGTGCCAAATGGTAGCCCTTCACTGCCTGTGGTAGGCAGCTTCTGAATTGGCTCCCAGTGACCCCTGCCTCCTGATATTCACTCCCTTTTGTAGTGAGTGAATACCTCAAGTGTGGGCTGGAACTAGTGACTTGCATCTAATGAACAAAATAGGCAGTGATAGGACGTCACTTCCAAGGTTAGGTTTTAAAACACTCACTTTTGTCTTGCTCACACATTCTTTCTCTGGCTCTTCTCGTTTATCTGATGAAGCCAGCTGCCACGTTGTAAGCCATCCCATGGAGAGGCCCATGTGGCAAGGAAATGAGGGTGGCGGTGGCCTCCGGGCACCAGCCAGTTAGAACTGAATCCTGCCCAAACCACATGGATGAGCTTGGGAGTGGATCCTCCCCAAGTAGAGCTTTGAGATGACTACAGCCCGGGCCAACACCACGACTGCAGCCTTGTGAGATACCCCGAGCCGGAGGACCCAGCTAAGCCAGCCTGGACTCTGACCCACAGAAACTGAGATAGCAAATGTTGTTTTAAGCCACTAAGTTCTAGAGTTTGTGACACAGCAATAGATAACTAATATACCACAATAGGGCCATGAGGGCTGAAGGAGCAAGGCTGAGGAGGCCCAGCAGACAGCCCAGCTGGGCCATGGTCTTCCTCAAGTCTCAGCAACAGGATGCAGATGCAGCCGCAACAGGAACTCAGAGAGGACTCTCGTTTTCATTTATTTGTCTGGGAATATACAAAAGACTGACATGGTACAACGAAATCAAGAGAAGACAGAACACACAGAGGAGGGGCTGGGTTTCTTTCCTGACCCCAGCCCCTTCAGAAAGGCACAAAGATGTGAGGCTTGGGTTCATGGGCCTCCTGTCCTAGAACCAATTCTGCTGCTCAGAGAATTCTGTGAACCAGAAGAGGGACCCCATCCTCACACCCAGACTTGGGAGTGTGGGTTAAGCATAACTGAGGTCACTTGGTAGTATGTAGTTTGGGCCAAGGCTGAGGCTGCACTGAGTCCATGTCATCAACCTCCTGAGGAAAACCAGTTACTCCAACCAGAAAATGGTGGCCAGAGAATCCAAGAGACGGTGCTTCTGGGCCAGCCCTGTTCCCCAGCACAGCACTGCTGTCACCCTTGTCCTCGCTCTGGAGGCCAGTGCAGGCTCAGATTTGAGAAACAGAAGTGGACTTAGGAGAGGAGCTGGAGAAGTTTATGTGTGGGTGTCAGGAAGGGGAGGAGGACAGAAAGGAGAATCAAGCTCAAGTATGCCAGAGACACACCAATGCCCCTTGCAAATGGGGACAACTGTCCCCCAAGTCTTGCTCTTGGCAAAAGGGACCAGGCCCACAGTCAAGTGTGGGACACCTGGGAAGAGAGGTATTAGAAGTGACTTCTACCTCTCATCCCCCAGGGCAAAAAGTGAACAACCCAACTGGCTGTCCTCCTCCTTCCAACTAACAAGGACTGAGTTTCCTCTTTAATTCTGGGAAGGGAAGAAGAGGGGGTGGCGGAAACCCCAGAATGGGCTAAAGGTGTTAGCCACCACGTAGAATAGGACAGACCAGAAGTAAAAGAGCTTGAAATAGTCGTTCTATCCTCCTTAAAAAAGACCTAACATTGTAATAGTTTAGCAAAATTATTGTAATTTCTTTTAAATAACCCACAGACACCCATGACGCTTCCAAATTTACAGAACAAAAAGCACTCGAGAACTCAGTAGAAAATGATTTGTAGATGGTTCCTCCCGGGAGCTGGCCCCCAAGAGCTGGTTCAGTTCACCTCCAGGACCTCGGTCTCCGGGAGGCCGAATTTGGTTTTGTGCTTGTTGAAGAGCTTCACCAGGGCCTCCATGTACATGGCATGGTACAGGTCGATGTCTTGCTGGGTTGGGTGCTCCAGCCTGGGGATGGTGATGGGCTCACCCACTGTAGGGATGGGGCGAAGGACACAGGTTAGTCTCCAGCATTCAGTGTCCCTGTCCCCAGGTGCCCAATGCACTGTTGATGGCGGCGACCCTGTGCTACGTGCCTACCCTGTGTGCCAGGAACTGTACTAAATGCCTTAAGCATTTCATCTCAGGTTTCTCTTTGCAGATGAGAAGTCTGAGGCCCAGGTGAGAACCCAGACTGGCTAATCTGGTACCCTTACCCAGTGCACTCTGCTGGGGGTTCCTGTGAGAGTTGTGGGATCAAGTAACGGCTTTTTTTGCCCTGCTCTGGGTGAGTCACTGCACCTCTCTGAACCTCTGTTTCCTCATTTCTCACATGGAGATCCTTCCTCCTAAGGCTCTTCTGAGGATTCCATGAAATAACCTAACATACTTTGAAAAGTGTTGTTTTAAGGGTGGGAGAAGGAGGAAGAGACCCACGTTTGTACATCTGTGCATTGTTTTATTTTCTTATCCTGTTTCTTTTTCATACCTAATCCATCCCTAAATCCTGTAATGCCATTTCCAACATTTCTCTCAAATGCATCCACTTCACTCCCATCTCCACTGCCACCTCTTCAGTCCAAGCCACCTTTTACCAGAGAAGCTTCCTTAACTGTTTTTCTGGTTTCCATTCTTGCCCACTTCTAAACCATTTTCTACACAGCAGCCCCAGGGGTCAATTTAAAATGCAAATCTGAACTTCCTCCCCAAAACACACTCTAGGAGCTCTCCTTTCTTAAAGTAAAGAGGAAACTGCTTAACACTGCCCTCAGGACCCTGCCCCTCTCCAGCTACAGGGAAATACCCCTGCTGCCTCACCGACTTCAGACCCAGCCTGGGATTAGTGTATAATCACAGTCAAGGGGGAGTCTGTGGTCATGTGACCTAAAAGGCTGGCTGGCTGTCTCCATCTAGAAGTACAAAGCAAAACACCTGGCGCTGATAACAGACCGTGCCTATGTGAGCTTTGGCCCGAGTCCACTGCTTGTGGCTCACCCTCCCGACATGATCTCTAGCTAGTGAACCGTTAACACGCACACGCACACACACTATAGTAGGCAATTCTTTGGCATCTTCTCAAGGAAGGGTATTTCCTAACTGCCCCAACAAACCCAAAACAACACAGCTGACCAAGTGCAACTAGTTTTTTGCTACACTTTTTATAGGTTTCTGCTCCAGTCGAGGTGATTGTTTCTTTTTCTGTCACTCAAAAAATCTAGACAATCTGACTGTTGGAACTTCACTTAGGCTATTGATTCTGACAGAAACTGTTTTTCTTCCCTCCTGTCCTGGCTAATAGTCCTTTTCTGCCAGCAGTTGTCTCCTCCCTGGGGTCCACTCTGACCCCCAAGGCACCCAGCACCCCCTCATATCACCCATTGGTCTTTGCTGTAATACAGTATTCTCTGACAGATGTGGAGTCTGCACACCCAGTAACTGCTAGGAGTTATTTTCTTACCCATCAGAGTGCTTGGCTCCCAGTAATGGAACCATCACACACACACACACACACCCCACTCCTGCCCCATCCTTTCCACACCCACCTCACCTCTGCTGATCATTACTATCAGTGCCCAAGTGTGCTGAAATCCTCCTTATGGTTAAGAGCATCAACAAGAGAGCCAGGTGGCTGGATTTGAATCCTAGCTCTACCACTAACTAGCTGGGAGCCTTAGGCAAGTTATTTAACTTCTCTGTGACGTGAGTTCCTGGTATTTGTGAGTACCAAGTAAAGTAACAGAACAGCACCTGGCACAGAGTAAACGCATGTAGCTGATATCATCTTAAAAAAGAAAAACCTCTTGACTCCACAACCCCCTCCAACTATGGCCCCAGTTCTTTGCTCTCTACAGAGCAAAACTCAAAAGTGGATCTTTCTCACTGTCTCCACTTCCTCACTTCTGTTCTTTCCCTGGCCTACTAATGCTAGCTGGAGTGTCCCCACCAGTCACTGACACAGTCCTTGTCAAGGTTACCACAAGCTCCAAGTTGCCAAATCCAGTGGCCAGTACTCAGCCCTCATCATCCCCCACCTTGCAGTGATGGCATAGTGATCACCTCCTCCTTCTTGCAAAACTTTCTCCTCTGGGCTTCTGGAAAGCACCTCACTTTCCTGGTTCTCTTCCTCATGCTGGCTGCTCCTTCTTAGATTTTTTTGTTGGCACCACCTCAATTCTCTGCCCGAGGTTTGGCCCTCAACTCTCTGTCATGTCCACCTAGGTGGTCTCACCCCGTCCCATGGCTTGAAATACCATCTGTGTGCTGTTGAAAACAACTTTATACTCCAGCCTGACCTCTCCCAGAGCTCCAGACTCATACATCCAACACCTCCTCGCTGTCTCCACTACAGGCACCTCAACCGTAACCCATCTAAAATGGAACACTTGATTCCCGTACCCAAACCTGCACCTGCCCGCCTTCTCTAGCTCATTAAATGGCACCACCCTTTCCTTACTGTGTAGTCCAGAAGCCCTCAGAGTCATCCTTGACTCCCTTCTTTCCTTCATATCCAACATCAAGTTCATCAGCAAGACCCACCAAGCCTTTAATTATCTTGAATCTAACCACTCCCCTCTGCCTCATCTGTTGTCATCCTACTCTGAGCCACCATCCTCTCTCACCAACACTGCTATAATACTCTTGCCTTTCCACACATTTCAAGACGTAAAAAGATAAATGAGATTGCACTATTCCCTGCTCAAAACCCTCCAGAGGCTTCTTAACATGCACAGACTCCAATCCCAACTCCTCGCACTGCACACTCTTGGCCTCCCCCTGCCCCCCCCCCCACTCACTGTCATCATCTCCTACACCTCTCTCCCAGAACTCACTCTTTTCTCTATGCCACACTTGACTTTTTTCTGTTTTCTGGATACACTAAGTTCACTCCTGCCTCGGGGTCATAGCACATGCTGTTTTCCCTGCCTAGACGCTATTCCCTGCTACTTTCACAGGGCTGGATCCCTCCTTTAATCCAGATCTTTGCTTAGGCCTTTCTGAATCACTTTACTGAGGCCTTACTGGATCACTTATCCTCTCACCCTGCTTTATCTTTCATCATAACACTCCTTTAAATGCAGTTATGTGTTCTGTTTCCTCCATTAGGATAATAAGCTCAAGGAGGATAAAGACATACTTAATCTCATTGCACTACCGTTGCCTAGAGCGGTACCTGAGATATGGTAGGCAAGTGATAAATTAAAAAGTTAAATTCCTCTCTATTCTGTGCCAAATATTTTCCTTGCCCTGCCATGTAGGCCAACTCCCTTTCCAACAGCCAGATCTGAAGAGAGGTGGCACCCTGCACTCAAGACAACCCTGAACCTTCAGGCTGGGGAGCTCACCAACAGTGGTGATGGGCTTGGAATAGGGCACTAGCCCCCAGGTATCAGAGGAGAAGAGGCCTCGGCCATGGAAGATGCACGGGGCAAAGCCGATGTACTTCTGGAACGTCTTCTGGACCCATCGGCCCCAGGAACCCTCCTCGAAGATCACCTGCTTGTACACCTCATTTTCCCCAAAGGAATATGTGGGAACCAGGTCAGCTCTGGAAGAAAGAGGTAGAGTCTGACACACCCCGGTCACCAGCTTCAGTTCCTACTCTCAGTCTTAGAAGCACTGACAATAGCAAAGTTCCTCCCCACCCCCCGGCTGGGTGTACCAGAATACCAGATTGACATGGGCCCTCTGTACACTTCTGTTAGTGACCAGGGAGCATGTCAGGGCTTTGGGACCACTAGGCAAGAAAGGTTGAAAGCCCTGCTGTAGAATGCCTGCTGCTCTACTCCCTTGTCCTCCAGACCCTGCCTCCCCTGGAAAGCCCCCGTCAAAGAGAAGCTAAGTCAGGCTTTTCTAAACCCCATACTCTCCTCCATGTCACAGCCCTCAGCACACTGTGCTGTCACTGTCACTGGTCTGTCCCTGTCCCCCACCCCAAATGGAGCTCCCTGAAGGCAGGGACTGGGTCTGATCTGATTGTATCTCCAGGTCCTGAGGTAAGGTCCTGAGAAGACAGAAAGGAGGGCTTCTGTTACCCTGAGCACACTCCAGGCTGGATGGGGCCTAGAAGGTGTGGTTAATGCCATCTCTAAGTTGTGACTATAGGTCACACCCTCTCCTGCTCTGGCTTATGTCACTGACAGAGGTCTAACACCTGAGGGCCCATCTCCTGGGGTCTCCCAGAGCCCAGACATGGGAGAAAATCTGTGGACCTGGAGTCCAAAGAGCTCAACTCTGCATCTTACAACTTGTCTCAGACCAGGTCACTTAGCCTCACTCAGTTTTCTCAAGTGGAAAATGGGGGATGTCATTACCTGCAGGATTGGAAGGGAATCAAAGGAGATGGTAGAAGTGAAAGTACTTCGTAAAATGAAATGTGCTGAACGGGTGACTACACAAAATGCACATCTGCTTTTAAGTCTAGGCTGCCAAGCTCCTCTCTGTGTGCCCTCAGCGTCACCATCTCCAAGAAGCCTTCCCTGACATTTCCAGCTCTATCAGCCTCCTCTTGCTCTCCTAGCAGGATTTTGTTTTCAGGTGGTAAGTCTTCTCACAGACCCATTCTGACGCTTACCTACAAATGATTCTGGAATCTCAGCTGACCTGCCAAGGCCCAGAGGACACAGGCTGCATCTTTGCCCCAGACAGACATCCAGCCTACAGTTGGGCAAACTTGGCCCAAACCTTACAGTCTGCATGCCAACCTCCCCTTCCCACAGGATGGTGAACTCCCTCTTATGCATTCCCAGGCCCTGCCTTCAGGGGCCAAGGAGCCTGCTGCCCTGGGCCTGGAAAAGTATGTGTGTTTGTGTTTGTGTGTGTGTGTGTAGGGAGGCACTTACCCATGGCGCAGGGCCAGTTTCACAAAGCCCTTGCGGTTGCGCAGGGTGACCGCGTTCTTGCCAGGCCTGGAGCTTAGGGACTCGGCCGCGCCCCCCACTACAATGATGATGGCATTGCCGCTCCCATTCTTGGAAAGCAGGTAGTCTATGGTGTCCCGGTTGACAGGGCAGATGCCTGGGGTGGGAGTTGGGGAGGAGGACATTCAGTCAGGGCTGCTAACTGATGCTCTCCTCACCCCCTGCACACAATCAAGAAGTCTGGACTTGGGTCCCAGACCTAATCCAGCCACTTAGAAGTTGTATGGTCCTGGGTAAGTGATTCACTTCTCTGAGCCTCGGCTTACTTACCTGTAAAATGGGGATAATGTTACAGTGTTGTTTTGGGATTCATTCATTTGGCAAACACTCCCTGAAGTCCTAACTGTGCCAGGCTGATGAATCAGGCTGGACGGGGTGACAGGCAGGCGGGCAATGACAGCACCATGGACAATGATCAGGTTGTGCAGAGGGCAGCACAGGGGCTGAGGGTACCCAGAGAAGTGGGTCAGAGAAAGCTTCCTAGGGAGATGTTATCCCAGTTGAGCCTTGAAGACTGAAATGGCACAGCATATATGAAAGGACTGGGCGAGGGAGTGGCATGTAAAGGATTCTTTGCACACCTCCTCCGCTTTCATTCAGTTCTTTCGAGCAGGGCCCAAGAGGGAGGGTCAGCAGCTCTGCTCTTGAGCTTCCCCCTCCTCTTTCTTGTTGCCTAGATCCTCCTCTGCTTATTCTCTCTCACTTCCTAGCCCTTCAGAGGGAGGGCTCACAAGTCAATGGAGGTGCCAACTCTCAGACTGAAGAGACCCATGAGCTGCTGCTATGGCCAGGCACCTGGATACTGGCATCTTGGACAACTGCACTCCAGATGCTAAGGTGGGTCAGGGCTGGCAACATCAGAGGGCTGGGTGGGGCACCAGGGAGCCCTGGGGAGGATCATGGGCAGAGGAAGCTGCCAGGAAAGTACAGGGAGGGATGGGCCAAGCCAAACTGGCTAGATAGGCTTAACATGGGCTCAGAGGGGCATAAAAGGTCAGATACTTTTACAGGTGAGAAAACAGCTCAGAGAGGGTAAGTAACTTTTCCAAAGTCATATAGCTAGAAATGGTCACTCTGTTTCTGGAGCCTCTTTATACATAGGCAGAGACCAGGAATCAGGCCAAAGGTAGAGACAGAAGAAAGGTTAGGCTGAGATTCAGGGGAGCCCAGGCTCAGCTCTGGCTTCAGCAACACTGCCTTTCCACAGCCAAGCCCAGCAGTCAGGGGCCGACCCAGCAGCCAGCAGGGCCATGGAGATGGCAGAGGTAGAAGTCACTAAGGTCTAACACCAGCTTCATGTGTTCTACCCATGACTCTCATCTTCTGGCCAAATCACTGCTCTAATTTCTTCCTAAGAAATGAGTCCACCTTCACCAAACCCTCAGGGAGAACCCATGTCCAAGGCAGCTTCCCTCAGTCCCTCATCACAGGATGATACCCAGCTGCCCTTTCCTTCTATCTATCAAAAGCCTTTCCTATATTCAGCCTTCAAGGCTGCTTGAAAAGTCTTCCATCCAAGCCAGAATGAGTCCCTCTGTGCTGTGGAGTCACAGAGAACATGCCCACATCTGTGTCAATCTCTCTCCTGCTCAGCCCTGATCCACCCATGTCTGTGGCACCTTACAACTCCTAGCACAGGGCCAGCCACAGGCAATGGTGCATTGGCCCCTTGGCTGACCACCCTGCTTGGTGGGGAGACTCATGCCTTGGCAATGGAGCCCAGGAGGGGAAGGGACAGGAGGCGTCTCACCTCCAGACATCAGGTACTCCCTCAACACTGGCATCCGGAAGTTGCCGGCCAGCGTGGCCAGGTAGGGCCTTATGCCGGGGAACTTCTTGCTCACTTCTGTGGCCTCTGTGCTGAAGTTGCAGAAGGCACCCAGGCCCATGATGCCGTGGGGGTGGTATCCAAAGATATAGTTCCTGGTAGTCAGCAGGTTATGTGTCTTCACCAGCTGCAGAGGAAGCCTTGGGTCAGAGGAAAACAACCAGGAGAGGGGTACTGGGGCATGCTCAATGGTAGGGAGGGACTGGACGTGCTGTGGCCCCGGAACTGTGGGGGTCTGAGGTACTGGCTTGACTCACCACACCTGACCTCAGGCTCCCATCACAGGAGCCACAGTGCCAGGTGCTTGGCAGTCCCCATTTGAACTGGGAGTCCCTGAGAAGGGGGGTGAGAAACTTTCTCCCTCATTCCCCTATTCCTCCAAACACACTAGGTACTCTTATTTGCAGGCTCCTGCATTCCTTCCCTCTGGGCCTCACAACAGCCAGAGTGATTGTTCTAAAACACAAATCCAATCCCATCACTCTCAGACTAAAAAGGATGTCCAGCTTCCATCAGGGTAAAGTCCAGTCCCTCAGTTTGGTGATCAGGGCCTTGGCTGCAAGCTCTGCCCCTACTGTCATACTGCAAGCTCCTTGGAGGCAGGGTCCTTCTGGCCCCTGGTCCCTAAGGGTTCACAGAATGAACTGTTCACAGAATGAATTGTTCACAGAATGAACTGACCAGCCCGGTGCAGCGGACTAAATGGAAAGTTCCTACCAGGCAGCCAGGCTCACCTTAGGCTCTGGAGCAGGAAGGAGAGGACAGGCCAAGCAGCAAGTGCCAGCACTGTGGGGGTGGGGGAGGGCAGGGTGGGAAGGTTGGTGGCAGCAGCTGACAGACCTGTGGTACTATCAGAAAAGCTGTCCTTGGATGCTCCAAAGAATAATTGGCTTCCTCAGAGCCCACCATCTGCCCTGGAGCTGGTGGCTTGGAGGAAGGAGTGGTGCAAAGTTTCCCTAAACTGAGCCATGAGAGACACAGAGCCTGGGATACCTACCTGGCAATACAAGGAACATGATGGGATAGAGCACACTGAGAGGGATGGAGAGTAAGGGGATTTTGTTCATAAAATATCACTTTTTCTGATTAAAAAAATAACAAATACCCAGAGATTTTTTTTTAAATATAGAAAAGTAAAAAGAAAATTAGATCTCACTGCAATACCTCCACCCACAGAAACCACTCCAACACACTGAGGCTTTCATTTTCCTACTCACATAAACATAGGCCTTTTAAAGAACCACAAAATTGAAAATTTGTTGATAACATTTTAATAACATTTCTCAAGACATATAATAGCTATTTTTCCTTATCAAACTTCCTTGGTAACATGCCTTCTCACAGCTACACTACATGTAATAAAATTGAATCAAACCTTGGTTGATGGACATTTAAAAAGCTTCCAAAATTTCCCTCTTGGAAATAATGCTTCAATAAATAACCTTATCTTTGTCCACATATCTGATTGTTTTCTTGGGAAAAACTTCTAGAACTACAATTCCTGGGTCAAAGCATATGAGCGTTTTGGTCTCTTGGGCTGCCCTGCCTTCACAGGTGTGTTACCAATCACATTCCACCTGCAGTGCCCACTTCCCTGCATGGATGCCAGCTGAAAGCAGCAGCACTGATCTGCAGAAGATCAAGACCTAGGTCTTCCGTAACTCCTGATTTGGGAAGCTCAAGGCTGAGGGAAGGAGAGAAGGTGCTGGGGGCTGGTCTCAGAAAACTGAAATCCACACCTTCACTCCCAGAAGGTGACAGATGCCTGAGGGGGCTGGAACAGAGGCAGGTAGCATTCCAAGGTCTGAGATGCCAGAATAGTTTTACCACTTATTGCCTGGAACTTTAGTATTCTTTTCCCACATTGCCTTTGCCACACAAATTAAAACTGCTTGAGAAAAACAACAAAACAAAACAAAACAACGCTGATTGAAAACCCAACTGTCAACTGCCCACCAAAAAAAAAAAACAGGGAACAGCAGAAGGTCTAATCCATGGCTAGTGAGGACTGGGAACAACAAGGCGATCTAAAAGGAGGCCAGTTCTACATGAACTTTGCAAGGTGGTGGTCCTGACATTTTGCATCCTAAAGAGCAAGGGTGTCCACCAAATTAGTTCTTAGTAGAGGCAGAAGTTTAAAAAGTGTCTGGTGTCAGTTTCCATGGAAAAGGAAGACATCGAGGTAAGAGGTGGGACAGCCAGTACTGGATTGAAAACTTGTTCTTGAGCTGATAGCCAGTCTCAGGCTTGTCCTGATAACCAGAGCAAAGAATGGGCTGAAAAGCCCTGAAGATCTAGGCCATTCCTTTAATTATAAAATGGAGACAGACTGGAGAAAGGAGTTGCTGCTTCCCCAAGGAGGTCACAGTGAATCATAATCCGTGTTCTGGACAAGGCCACACAACTGTGCTTTTTCCTGGGCTGCTGAGATGTAGATGTGTCACCTGATGGGACTCTAGCTGACTCGTTAAAGCATTCTCCCTCCCCCAAGTCTCTGTTTTATGGGACATTTGGCTAAATGAGGTGCCTTGGGGCACAGTGCAGGTTAATGGCCTTTGGTGCAGGACCTAGAAAAATGTAGGCATCTGATACAGTTTTGATTTGTACTCATGCCACACTCCCCTGCCCCCAGGGCTGGACAGTGTCCATTCTGGAGGAAGAAGGAAGGACACAGCTGTTGATGGCTCTCTTGACATACCCACTCTCATATACCCATGGCAAAGCCCCAGCCCAAGAGGTTGTCTAGGCCAGGCCTGGTGGCTTTTTTGAGCCTGGAACACAGTCCTGGCAAGCCACTCTTCACACCCTGCCCTCAGTCCACACAAGGTCATGGGATGCTCTCTGGAGGCAAAGAGCAAAGAGGCTCACTGAGAAGGGAGCAGGGAGGGGTGGGCAGGTACAGACGGAGATCCTCTTTACACAATTACTGGCAAGAGACCGGAAACAGGGAGTGGGACAGGAGGGCACACACAACCCACAGAGCTTCAGAGCTGTCCTAGCATCAGGTCGCCAAGACTAAACCCTCTCTGTACAGAAGGGGGGCCTGAGGCCCCAAGGGGCAGGGGCTTGGCCAAGGTCAACAGCAGGTAAGGGTAGAGCTAAGGCTCAGCACCTTAGCCTGCTTTGGGCGCAGCCTGGCATGGGTCCTGGTGCCCCACAACCCTCACAGGGCCAGCTCACATGTGCCCTGTGGCTCCCACACCCAGCTAACTTCTTGGAACAGGGATTTGTTTTGGTTCTTCTGGAAGGGTGGAAATCAGGTGGAGAAGGGGACCTTCTTGTCCCAGGTCTGACCAATGGTCAACAGGACACCTTGTTCTGGGTTAAGGGGCTATCAGCTTCAAGAAGCCCTGGGAGCACACTGAGCACTGAAGGGAGCCTGGCCCCCAAGGGAAGGGCCTGTGTAGAGAGAGCAGAATCCCTAATCTCACACACTCAACCAGAATGTGCCACTATTTACATATAATCAGTTCCATTTTGCAGATGAGGCAAATGAGGCTCAAGGGACTTGAGAAAGTTTCTTCCAGAGAAATAGGCAGTAGGAATTCCGTGGAAAAGGACTGGGGGCCTGGATTCAGCAAGCCTGAGTTCTAGTACTAGAATGCTGCCATGGACTTGCAACCTGGACAAGTCTTTGCCCCTTTGATGGACTCAGTTTCCTCACCTCCAAAATGAGAGGGCTGGGTCCCATGATGCAACATCGTCTGAGCAACAGACTTGGAATTTTTGCAGAAAGAGAGATGGGGTCAGGGAAAGAGAGGGGTGGGAACCCTGACCCAAGGAGCAGGGAGCTCCTGGGAAGACTGGGCTTAGGCTGGGATGGGCAGAGGGAGCCGACCCTGGGACCACCCCCACAATACTGAGTGCCGTGCCGTGAAAGGATGTAGGACTCCCGACCACCTCCCTCAGGCAGCATGCCAGGTGTCTTAGTCGCTGACTCACAACAAATGGACACCACCCTACACTGTGCACAAAACACTGCCACACTTGCATGCTGCCTCTGGTCTTCAGAACCAACCGCCTTCTGCTGGGTTACCTCAGCAGCTAGGGTGTGCCGGGCCTGGGCTGATGAGTGAGCTGGCCAGACAGGTCTTTCTCCTTGAGGAAAAACCTTCAGGATTCTGCTAGAGTTATCCACAAGCCACCAGCACTACCCACCTGCACTGGGGCCCCAGATGCCTTTTCCTACCTTCCCAGATTGCAGACCACAGGCAGAGGGCCAGAAGGAAATGAAACAGAAAACCAGACTGGGCCACCATTTATCCCATCAGGACACTGAGGTCAGCCTGGAGAAGACCAGTGTGGGACCCAGAGTGGCCAATGGTGGGGCAGGAAGGAAACCGAGGGAACAGCTGGTCTAAATTTGCCTCCTATGGGGAGACTGTGCTCTGGAAGGACCCCTACCTCACCTGGGGTCATACTGGGCCTTTCCTGACTCCATCCTCCAAGCCTGTGAGAAGCATATTCCCCATAGCTCTGCTGCACAGGGAGGGTGCGGTGGGAAGAGTCCAGGCTTTGAGGTAGGACAACAATTGGAATTTCATCTCAACCCCTCTCACCAGCCTCACACAGTTTTGCTATCTTGCACCCTCTTCTATAAAAGGGGGAAAGTTGATGCCTGCCCTACAGGGTGGAGGACTCTCCATGGAAAGGTGCTGGCTCCTAGCAGGCTCTCAGTAAACAGAGATCATCCTTCACGCCCTGTCCTCACCATCTCCCACACTCCAATCTGATTCTCAAACTCAGGTGCCCATGTGCTCAGTTTCCCTGCCTCCTCTTCATGCTATATATCCTTTAAGGTGGAGTTCTAGGAGCACCTCTTCCAGAAGCCTTCCCCAACTACTTCAGCAATCAGGGACTCACCCTTATTTCACTGTACATCAAACTTGCTATTCCCATGGCTATGATCCCTCAGCAACCCATTCAGTGCTATTTCTGTGAGACCTTTGGAAGACAGAACACTTTCCACCCCTGTTGCTTTAAGTTCTATCCTTGGTTAAGGCCAGATGAACTTGGACTACTTTAGTATTACCCTTGATAAATCACCTCCATATTAAGTTATATCCTTAATATTTGGCAGAACAAGGAATGGCTGTTATACTTGCTCCTTACACCATTCAGGATCGCAGTGTATAAAACATCTTTGGATCTAAATGCTAGAGAATGGCTTGTTTCTACAAGGAATCAGCAAGCTTCTTTCTTTTGCAAACCAAGAAGCAGATGACTGATCATGTTTCCCTTTTTACCTTGGTTGCCAGGAAGTTCAGCGCTGATTGTGAAGCTCAACCATAGCAAATCTGTTGACCCTTATGGCTGAAATATTATTTTTTCTTCAAGTCTTGATTTTCTCTCTATACTGTATGGCATTATATGTGTCCTAAGTTGCCTCAAATCCTGCATAAAGTGGGGTAGAGTATGAACAGACACTCACAGTGGGAGAGGCCACATGTTCAACTAGGCATGTGTGTTCACTGTGGACAGGTGGGTTAAGGCCTGAGTTAGGATTTCCCATCATCCCAAGATAACACCCACAAGGCTTTACCTGGATGGGAAAGTAGTCTCGAAAGTACCGCCACACAGCCCAGTTTCGGACCCACTGTGACCTCCTGCCACCTTCCAGGGAACAAAAGACAGTGTTGGAAAGGAATTGGGGGTGGGTGACTTGGGCAAGGTAGACAAGACAGAGGAGCTGAAAACTGCCATAAGGACCCACAAGAAACTGGGAATACGGCATTCCAGGTTGAAACTCTGAGGTCTGTGACTATTTCCCCATGCTGTACCTGCCCGTCTTTCCACCAGGCCCCATTCCCCATTCCCTCCCTCATGTTATCCAAACCCTTGATTGAGTGGAAACTCCAAGGAGGGCCAGGATGGTGCCCTCTGAGGAACTTTTAACCCTAACTCCCAAACCACACTCTGTAGGTGTTAAATCAGAAGGGTCAGCACCCACAACGAGGAACTTCAGCTTGCACAGGAGGGAGACAGTCCCGGGGCCAGGGAGGTCACCTGTGTGCTTACCTTTCTTGGGTGTATTCCAGTCAAACGCCAGCCAGGTGAAGTAGAGCACAGCGATGAGCCAGCAGTCAGTCCAGAATGTGTACATGAGGATGACACTGCAGGTCACTCCTGTGGGGAGGCAGATAGCCACAGGTCAGGCCCTGTTCCTCCTGGCCAGAACTCAGTCTCCCCAGTGGGCAACCGCAGTCTGAGGCCCCGAATCCAGACCCCCTGAATGACCGAGTGAGCATTCACTGTGGTGCTAAGCTAGGCACAGCCATGACAGAGGGGATCTGAGACCACATCACGTGAGAAGTGGCTGGGGAATGTTCAGCCTTGAGAGCAGCAGGCTCAAGGGGACACAGGCCTCACTGCCCAGGCTCTGATGGGCTGTCCTGGAGTTAAGGGGCACATGGGCTCCATGTTGCCTGGGCAGTAGCACTGGAGGAGGTGCACTTCAACTACCCGGGAAGCTGTTCTTGGAGCTGTTCTTTCTGTCCCTTCCTTGCATGTTCCCCGTGACCCCAGGGCCCAGTACAAGATTAGTGTAGGCAAGAAAAGAAAGCCTACCAAGTGCCACTACAGACTTGGGCTGAGCCACTGTTTCAAATGTAAGGCAGTGTGATTTTTACACTATTTATTTTAGAGATGAGAACGCTGAGGCTCAAAGGGGAGGTAACTTGCCTAAGGACAATGCAAGAGACAGGATTCAAACCCAGATCTCACTATTAAAGGCCATACTCTGTGCATCAGGCTTCAGAAGTCTGCCAAAAATTATATGCCCCAAACTGTCACTAGAGGGACCTGAGAGAGGGGTTTCCTGCTAGCCCCCCACCCAACTTGAGAGAGTGTCAAGTAGTCCCACGCAAAAAGAGCTTACACCTGGGGACAGGGGGAGATGGATAGAGCCCACCAGCTTCCTTCTCCTTGAAAACCCTAACAGTGTGCTCAGAAGGCTCTCCTGGGGGGTTCCATCTGGTCACTCTTCTGGGTCTGCCAGCCACAAGGTTGAATAACTTGGCACAGAAGGAAAGCTGATGCCAAGCCTGGTTTATTTTGCGACTCATCCCTAGATAGATGCCCTTACCAGGGCTTCTCTCTTTCTAATGTTTACCCAGACTTCAAGGCATGGTTCAGACCTTATCTCTTCAAGAAGTTCCCCAATATCATATTACCTCACATGAATCTCTCCCCTCAGAACTTCCCACGCTAGGGAGGCCACAACTTCTTTGCCCCGGCACCCAGCAAAGGGCCAGGAGGCAGCAAGTGCTCACTCTTGGTAGCAGCAGCATGGCCTCCTTCCAGCACCCTCTCCACTGCCCAGGGAGGAAAGCCAGCCTTTGCTTTGTGCACACCATGTGCTGGGCACTGAGCTGGTCAGGTGTGCTCCAGGGCCACCTGACTCTGGAGCTCACGCTCTCTTCTTCCTAGCGAGCTGAGCCCCCTCTAGATTCCGAAGGGGGAGGGTAGGGCCAGACACAGACTCTTCAGGAGCCTAAGAGTTCCTGAAGGGCAGGGAAACCGTGGCTCCCTCCTCTCCCCAAACCAGTCCTGTTCTAGACTCTCAGGCCAACCTCTCCCCAGGACAGCTAAAAATAGGGTGCAGCTACTTTGGAAGGGGCAGTGAACACATAGTCACCAGGCGTCCAGTTTTTCAGAACCAGCTTAAGTACTTACATCACAGATGGGAAGTTGAGTCTTTAGGGAAGCATTTGCAACCTAGGAGACTCTGATAAAGGTAAACCCTGAAGTACTTGAGGCAGCTTGGTGAATGGCTATGTTTAAGATACGGCCACTTACAAAGTCACTCACACTGTTCAGCACTTTGCCTCTGGTTCCCTTCTTAGGCCTGGAAAAAGGGCCATTCTAGCCTCCTGGGCTCCACAGGTATTTAAGCTTCTTTAGAGGCTGGATGGATGTTCCATGTGGGCCTGGGCAGGTCTGGTGGGGTTCAGGTGAGGGTCTGAGCAGCACAGAAGCATAGCTGCCAACAAACCCCTAATTCTCCTGAGGGGTAGAGGGACCAGAGGGGGCTGAGCCCCAGACCTCACAGCTGAGCCCCAGACCTGAGAAGGAGCATATCCCTACCCAAATCCTCACTTGGTGCTAAGGCAGCATGGATGGAAGAGAACTGAGAGGGAGTCCAGAGATTCTTGTCCTGGATTTTCTTGGCTTGGGCGGGGGGGATGACTCTTCCCAACCCCTGTGTGTCCCCAGCCCCACTCTACAGCACTCATCATCTGTCTCACCATTATCTGCCTCCCCCATTCAACTACCTCTGACAGACAGCCCATTGCCCACTAGGTCCTTGGGAGCTGGAACCAGGTCAGATTAATTTTTCCAGCCCTAGCAAATGAATGACCTTTGTTTCTCAGAGCCTAATCGCTGTCCTCTGAACGATGGGCCAGTTGCCCCTGCTCTACCTCCTAGGTTGTGGGGCTGCAGCAGGAATCAATGCCATTGGGTCAATGAGATGTAAACAGTGTGCTTGAAACACCCTACCTGCTCCACATGTGGTAGGCTCCAGACCACATCACATATCATCCTTTCCCCCCACACTGTGGCAGCCAAGAAGCTCATGACACAAAACCCCCAAGGCCTGTGGTGCAGGCAACCTGTGGATACTCAGTGGCAGGGGTGGCAGCAGCATGGCCCAGTGAGGAGTACAGACTCTGGGACCAAGCAAACCTGGAGCCCTGACCCTGCCCCTTACTTGGCCATGGCCTGTCCCTGAGCCTCAACACCCTTACAGAGTCTTGAGAAGATTAAATGAGATAATGTTTGCAGAGTGCTTAACCCAGAGCCTGGTAGACAGTAAGCATCCAATATGGAGGAGATCTGGACACGGGTGGGGGAAAATGGCATCTTTATTTTTGTCTTTATTATAGAAAAAGTGAAGCATTTCCTTCACCTATGAATGCTAGTAACAAACCACGGTGTGTTAGCAATACCTGTTCACAGTGACATCAACAGAAAACAAAGGTAAACATGTATCACATTACAGTAGCAGGTATCTTGAAATATCATTTATTCCCATCACTACTTAAGACCTAGTAATTACTACACTTGCTGCTAGAGCTTCTTACTTAATTTAATAAAAAAGTACATACACTACTATATGCCAATTTGGTTTTTTAATGTGTGGATATTTAGATTTCCTGTGAAATCAAATGCCCTTTATATTATACATTTGAAACACTGAGAAAGTGTCCATAGTCTTCGGATTGCCAGAGGGGTGCATGACACAAAACTGGGGAAAAACTTCTGACAGAGGGAGGCTGATGGGGCCACAATAGCCTTTGCAACCCCAGGCAAGCCTCAGCCAGCGATTTTGGGTGGCAGCAGGAAGGAGTGGCTGGGGCTGCTCAGGGCAGTAATTAGTAGCAGCTCAGCAGACCTACCCACCCACCAGGTCTAGCTCCCACCAATGGGGGCACTGGGAAGATGCTGGGCTGGTTTTAGGGCTGTGGTTGGTCATGATCAATTGGTAACCTACATCCTGGAGCCAATCCCCATTGCATGTTGTGTGGGTTGGGGTTCTACCAGCTACTAGACTCCTCACCAGCCTAGCTCTGACCCACTAAGACAGGAATGGTGGTGGCTTTTTGGGTATAACTGGAGGTTAAGGGAGCTAGTGCAGAAGGTTAGGCAGGGGTCTGGGAGGCTGAAGTCCCCTGGTTCTTGTACTGGTCCCACTATCTCCTTCTCATGTGACCTTGGGCAAGGCTCTGCCCCAGCTGGGCCCCTGCTACCTTTCCATACAAGGAGGGGGTTACACTGTGCTCTCTACCAAGGATTTTAATAAGGGGCCAAACACAGGCCATGCTGGGGATTCGTGCTCCGAGGGAGTCAGTTTAATTTGTTCTGTTCCCCAGACCAGTGTGTGTTTCTTTATTGTTTGGAGATCATATGTCCCTGTATGAATCTGAGGACAGCTATGGTCCTTCTCTCCAAAAAAATGTACATATATTCTCACATATAATTTTATATCTAATTTTAGGGGTTCATGGTCTCCTCCTTAAAGCCTCCTCTTGGGCCTAAAGGTGAAACTGGCTGTTTTAGACCAGAACCACTAATCCTAGCTCCCTGGCAAAGTCCGTGCACTGAGCTTCTGCTCAAATCTCAATTCTGCCATTTAATGAGCTTCACAGTCTCAAAGAATCCCTTAGAGATTCCATTTCTTCACCTGTGAAGTGGGGATTCAAAGAAAGACACATGCAGTGCCTGGCACATTGTGGGGACATGATAAATAGCACTACTCTCCCCATCCCTCTGCCCTGGAAAGAAGGGCAGGGCAGCATGGAAATGCCCTGCAAGTGTGGTATTAGAGACCCCCTTCTTACTGGAAGCTCAGCATGGACAATCTGCCAGTAGCCTGGACAATCCTGACGAGTGGGTGGCTCAGAGGGACTCACTCACAGGCTGTGGAATGTATTGTATGATGCTTTGCATCAGTTTTGTCTGCCCTGATGTGCTGGGGAAGCTACTTTTTATGCTGAGGACACAGGGACCTGAGAGAGGGAGAAGAGGCTTCTAGGAGGGCAGGGTCCCTCCTACCAGACAATCCATGATGGCCTGGATAGCCACCCAGGGAGTGAGGGCACTACCCCCAGACACACAGAGGGAGCAACCCAAACACTGAGATGGGAGGTGTTGACACAGAAGGGAGCCAGCATTAAACGGGCCAAGGGAAGCAGCTAGGCCAGTAGAGGGTGGAAGGGTTGGGGGTGGGGTGCCAGGTGCTCTCATTCCTTATTTCTAATCCCCACAAAAGCCAGAAAGGCAGCATTTTCCTCACATTCTAAATGAGGAAACTAACAGAAAGCTTAAGTGACTTGTGGAAAGTCACAGAACTTGTTTGTGGTAAAGCCAGGACTTAAATACAGCAGCATACCACCTTAAAGCAAAGCAACAGATCTGCTGGAAAATGTTTATTAGTAGGCACGGTTGCACCATGAGAAATGCACAGGCTTTAGGGGTCCTACAGGCGTAGATTCAAATATGAGTGACTTTGGGCAAGATACCTACCTTCTCTGAGACTTGGGTTTCCCATCTGTAAAATGGGAACCATACCACCACCTCCCATTGAATCTTACTGAGGACTCACATATGCCTAGGCGTAGAGCACTTGACCTGGGACCCAAAAGGTGGTAAGTAAGTGGGAGGATGTTCTTGGGGGCTGCTTGTGGCGCTCACCCCTTACCCCTCACCCCTGCAGAGCAGAGCTCTTGCTCTAACCTCTGTTGGGGAGGTGGCCCCTGCTTGCCTGCTCACCCGCCCTCAAAACCCCAGCTTACCCAGCACGAGGAAGGACAGGACCCATTGCAGCACTGAAATGACCTGCAGCTGCTTCTCCACCTTGGACCTGTTGAGCCAGGTGATAGAGAAGAGGTCCTGGAGGGCTGAGAGGATGCTGGAGCCAGTGCCTGCAACAAAGGGGAGATGTCAGGTTGCCACCATGCTTCCCTAGAACTCAGAGTCCCACCCCCAACCCACCTCCTGCATCTACCTTCTTACATGTGAGAGGAGCATGGGCCAGAGAATGAGAGAGACCTGGGTTCAAATCCTGGTCCTACTCCCCAACAGCTTTGTAACTCAGGGCTGTTCACAATGCTTCCCACAGCACATAGTAGGTGCTCAGTAGCATCTAGTACTCTACATGTTCTACATGTCCCATTTCTTTATGAACACAATGGAAATGGTACCTTCCCCCTCATAGGGTCGTTTTGAAAACCAAATGAGGTATCTAAAGAGGCTAGCTCAGGGACTTTGGGGAGGCTCTCCATAATTGTCAGTTCTCTTCCCTCCCCCTGCCCCAGTCAAACTATTGTTCCCTATCCTTTCTCTGGATCTAGTACAAATATTTAATCTTTGCTATCTGTCTGTGAGGCCAAGGACACAGGTTCAACATCCAATTGGCAATGTTTTTTCTCCAAGTGTACTTTGAGCACCCCCAATCCCTGCTCCGCCCCCCTCATGCCCAGGGCTGAGCTCTCTTACCCCCCTCCCAACACTGCCAATCCCACCACTACAGACACAAACACTGGTCCTGGATCTTCAGAGGGTATGATACTTTTGGCTTCATCTCAGTGCCTAAGGTTGGGGTCTAGAGAGGAGTCAGGTGGGAGCCTTTGTTTCCCCATAAAGACGCTAGTGGTGAGTAAGCTGTCGGCAGCCTGGAGGACCCTGAGGGCTGTAATTATGTTCACTACCAAGCAAGTGCCAAGCCAGGGAATTAGGACAAGATGTGCCCACTTAATTGGCTCCATGGCTGTACCTCCAGGATGATGCCCTCAATTCCAGCAGGTGATGGGCAGTGGGGCCAGGAAGCCTACTAATTCTGGGAGAGGCAGCACTGGGGAAGAGGATGGGAGATGTTCCTAATGCATTTCCCATTCACTGCAGCAGCTAGACCAAAGGAGTGGGCCACTTCAATCTCCCACTTCTGCTGAGCCCCAAATTCATGCCTTTTGCTCAACACATCCTCACTGAGTGCCTACTGTGTGCTGGTCAAACATTCCTTCACATCAATTTATGTAAGACCCTGTGCTGGGCCCAGAGCACAGATGAGATAGCTCCAATCTTGCCCTCGAGGGTCTCATGACCTCTCACCCTGGACTACATGCTGGGAGCAGGAAGGGACAGGTGTTTATAGGGGGCTTACACTCAAGCCCTTGCATTTCTTCAAAATCTGTAGAGCAGCAAGTTCTCAGGAGAGTTTAGAAAGGTATATAGCCCAATTCAGCTGAAAGTTAATTGCCTTGGCTTTTAGGAGGCATGTAGGAAACACTAGGCCTCAAGGTGAACACACCAGCCCTGTTCCCTTTATTCGAACCTTATGGATCAGAGGAAGGGGGCTTGGTATAGCAAGAAGAGTCAGACCCTGGTTCAAACATTGAATCCATTCACTATGTAACCCCATACAAGTCCATGAGGGCTCACTGCCAAACCCCAGTGCACAGCACATAGTAGGTGCTCAGTAGCATCCAGTACTCTACATGTGTAATTAGGTGGATTTGGCAGTATGCTAATTCACAGAAGCAAATAGAGAGGCTGGGCCACAGAGCCTTTCCAGGAGTTTGGCTGATAAATGCTCCTTCACCTGCCCCCCTCTCCTATCATCACAGGTTCTTCCCACCCTCCAAACTCTCCCCCAAACCCATCCTGGAGCCCTCTGGAGTCATCGAGATAGCTGGGAAGAATGAGGCCCAGAGAGGAGCAAAGCTGGAGCTGGGACCCAAGATCCCTGCCTCCTGCTTAAGGCATCACCCCTTCTCCCACAACAGCTGCCAAAAACAAAGGGCTCTGCCAATAAGACACAAAAATTCCAAAGATGGGCCATGCATAGGGCTTGGTAAACCTGTCCAGCAGTGGGGAGAGACCTGGGTGAAAGAGCATATATATGCACATGGGGGAGAGAGTGAGGCCCCAGCACAGGCCTGAACCCCAGATCCAAAGGCTGGTCTGCCAAGTCAGCCTCCAGCAGCTGAGGAATGGAGTAAAACAGGAGCTGTGGCTACTAGGGGATAGGCCAAGGGCTAGGCAAGTCCCTGCTCTGGGTCTGGGGCAGGCTGGGACCCTGGCTGGAGAGAAGACAGAATGTACCCTAGCACCTTCCTACTCAAAAGCAAGGTCTGGAAATGACAGCATTACCTGGGAGCTAGTCAGAAATGCAAGATCTTAGTCCCCAGCCTGGATCTACTGAATCAGAATCTACATTTTAAAAAGATCCTCAGGTGACTAAAGTTTGAGAAACATTATTGGAAGAGCCTCAGTCCAGTCTTAGGTAGGGCAAGTTTTAGGATGGAGGGAGGCTAAAGGCCACTGTCTCCCTCTGGACATGAACAAGCGGCAATGGAGAGGAGGTGCTTGGTGGTTACTCAGATGTCTCCTCATGACTGACTGCTTCCTAGTGCAGAGAGGACCCCAAGGCCAATGGCCTGAGGCATGCTTAAGGAAAGGACTCCCAGGGAGACACTTTGTCCAGCTCCCACCTTTGCATCAGGGCCAAATAACTATGGCTAATGCAGCTCTCTTGCTTGGGGTGAGGGGTTAGAAATTCCACACTGGTGACATATCCCCAAATGAAACAACCAGAAGAGCTAAAAATTCTTCATCAGGCCTAATCCGAATCCCTCTACTAGGTCTCTTAAAACGATAAGATTAGAGTGCAAGAACCATCTTCTTCAACTCTTACACCATTATACAGACCAGACTCTCAAAGGTCTCACAGCAGTGGATAGTTCATAATAAGCTCCAAAAGCTAAATAATTTTTTTGAATTCTATAATCATCAAAATATGCATATTATTGAGGAGTACTTAAAAACTGTATTCATATGATATATTATATAAATGTATTAATGAAGGGGTTAATATATCAATGAACATATTAATATTTGAAAATTACTATGTGAAGAAAAGCATTGTTACAGCATTTTCATTCATTTTTATGCTAAAAAACATTGTGAATTAATTTTAAGGTAGCAATGACCCTTCTGTATATTTGGCAGTCTTTTCCGGAATTTCAAAATCTAGTCTTGGGCTCCAAGTAAATCGTCCAAAAGCAGACTAGTTAAAAACAAATATTTCCACAAATCAGATTGTGAATTAATAAAATTTGTACAACCTGGGTGATACCTGCTCTGCCAACAAAGTGGGAAATGCTCATAAATTCTACTGAGGATTAAGGATGAGTGTTTCTGTGGGAATTTGAGTGAGAGGCTGCCTGAAGAGGGAGGGCAGGGGTGAGGGCTGCAATTCCACACTCCTCAGGCCTGGACCCACTTGGTTGCCTCCTGGCTAGACATTTCCAACCTGGATACAGGCCACAGAGCCCTGCCTGGGAGCCAGCCTGACCACGGATGCTGAATGCCAGGCCCCGGTATGAACCTAGGAAACATCAGATAGGTGCTCCTTCTGCCTAGAAGGCTCCTCCCTGCCTTGCCTACTCGATGATGACCCTTAGCAATTAGATCCGGCAGCCTGCCCTTCTAACTAGTTAGGGCAGCACATCCTCCAGGAAGCCTTTCCTGGGCCCTTCTCTCTGGGCTCCCTCAGTCCTTCACTTTGTACTAACTGCTGATTGTAAGTCCATTCTCCCACTAGGCTAGGAGATCCCGGAGGGCTGGCCTGAATCTGATCCTCATCTGTGTCCCCAGTGTCTGGCCTAGAGTGGGCACTCAGAAAGGTCTGCTGAGTCCAAGGAAGAGCAGGTCTCTGCTCGGGCCATTCCTCAGGCTCCTGGCTCCCTCCCTGCAGGGCTGGGTGGCAGGTAAGATTCACAACAAGCCTACAAAACTTTGGGGCCTCCAAAACACCTCTAGGCACTCTGACTCTTCAACAGCTCTGTAAGTTTGGCAATTTCAACCCCATTTTGATGGTGATGAAAAAGGCTCAGAGAAGTAACATGGCCAAGGTGACTTAGCAGAGAGTGGCAGAGCTGAATTTAATTCAGGCCCAACTTCCAGGCCTGTGCACTGCACACCTATACTGCAGGATCCCCCTCTCTTCTCCCCACAGCTATGCTGGGAGGTGGGGGAGGGGAAGGGGGACTAGGAATGATCTGTTTTCCTTCAGAGGACGAACCAGGAGGAGACATCTTTGCAGTAAAGTGGCAGCAGGTCTTAGGATTCCAGGCTCGGCTCTGCCAGTGACTCCCATGTAACCTTGGCCAAAATACTTCACCTCTCTGCACCTCAGTTTCCCCATCTATAAAATGGGGAGGGGGGAATGAACTCTGATTTCTTAACTGCTCTGACTGTACTATCTACCCTCCTGAGGACCCCCTGGGCCAGGTATTTGGGACCTAGAGGCTTGCTACCTTGCAGCAGCCCTGATGCAGTTGTCCAGGCAGATGGCAAGTGAGGGTTCGTTTAGGCACCCCCAGGTCATTGCCAGCCCTTGCCACCCAGCTGTTAGCACTTCTTCTGCCTCAGCTGTGGTTGGGAGGGGTCCAGCAGAGGCTAGTGTGGATGTCAATGCTGCAATCAGATGCCACTACTGCCTCTACCTCCACACCTAGCCTGACTGTCCCCAATTCCTGGGCGGGGCTAGCAGGGTGCTTCAGTATCCAGCTAAGTCCCAGCCCAAATTTGCTCCTCACCCGCCAGCCTCTCTTGGCACACACACACTTCCTCTGCTCACTCTTACAGCACCAGTCATGCTGCATTGTGTTGATTTACTTGGTCATCCCTCTCTGCTAGTGACTCCTGGTTGCCAGAGCTGGTACTTAATTTATCAGTTGCGCCTAGAACCCTGCACGGGGACTGGTTAGAGAAGGAATTGGTAGAGGTTTGCTGTATGTGTGAACAAATCCGTAAGTCCCAGAGGAAGTCAAAGGTCTGGGTCCCCAAGTTAGACTGGACTGCCCAGAAGGAAAGCCAAGCCAGCCCCACCACTGAGGACCCTAGAGATGGTAAGCAAGCCTCTCCCACTCTCCATGAATTCCAGTTTTCTCACTTGTGATGGAAACAGAACTTTGTGTCTATAGATTTATTTTTTTCAGGGGGCAAGATGGGAAAAGCCATAGTATAAGTTGACTGGTCCCAAGACAAAAAGGTTCCCAATAACCAAATCAAAGAGTTTCTCCCAGGCACATGTCACCATTTATTCACACAGCCCATTTGCTCCTAGATTTGGGGAAGGCAGAGGGAGAACAACTGCCAGAGAAGCCCGGAGCAGCTTTCCTACTACCCAGAATGGAATCCCCTCTCCCCACGTACTGTCCCACAAAACTCCCTGGGAATGTAGGTGGGAGGCAAGGCAGGGAAAACTGAGGTGAAGTGAAACCATAAGAGGTTAAACCACCTGCTGGAGGTCAGGAGGTAGGGGAGCCAAGACTCAAGGCAGGTATTTGGGCTCCGAGTCCCTCATCATTTCCACAATGCCATGCTGTGGGTGGCTGGTCCCTACTAAACAAGCCAGTCTATACCCAGACTTCCGAAACACACCCTTCAAAAAGGAGGACTACCTGCCCTGCCCCAAACCAGAGCTGCCCACGGCAGTGAGGCCAAACACCCCTCAGTGTGTAAACACTTCCTTGCCTAATATCTGACATCAGTGACCAAGGAGGCCACACCCCAGGGCTGATGAAACCATGGTTTCCAGGGCTTCCTCCTACACATGCCTTCTCCCTCTGCCTAGCTCTGTGACCTCAGAAAAGTCACTTTAACCTCTCTAGCTTCAGTTTTCTCATCTGTGAAAATAATAATCCCCAACTCACAGAGTGGTTGGAAAGATTAAATGACAAAAATGTACAAAAAGAGCATTTGGCATTTATTAGGTGATTAAATGGTAGCCACTGTCATTATTTCTATCACCTATGGGAGTAGAAAGGGGCATAAATAATGAGAAAATACAAAGTTTTTCAAGAGGTGCACAGCCACAAGGCTATGAGTTGTGAGAAGAGAGAGCAGAGTAAAGGTAATGGCAGGGGAGACTCTGAAGAAGTGATAAGGCCTTGGCATGGCCCTGAAGATGAGATCCAGAGAGGCAAAGAGGAAAGTAGGCACTGTGGCTTGGGAAAACTGCGGGAACAAAGATTCAGAGGGAGGTATAAGGAGGGAGACCCAAATACAGAATGCTCAACAGCCCAGAAAAGGGGATTCATATTTACACAAAACACAAGATGAGAACAGAGAAGTTGGAAAAGACTTGAGTAGTCAAAAGTGGCTTCCTGGAAGAGGTGCTGAGGACAGAGACAAAACCTGAAGACAAGACCTGAAGCGTAAGTAGCTATGAGGTGCCAAGCACTATTGCAGGCACTGGGAAAATAACAGTAAACACAGCAGATGAAGTTAAAGCTGTCAGGGAGCTTAAATTCTGATGAGGGAGAACACACACCTACACATAAATGCATGATGTCACATTAGGCAGTAATGAGAGCCATGAAGAAGAGTAATTGGGGGCAATGATAGAGAGAAGGGCAAGCAGATCCTCTGATCTGTGGAGCAGAAGGCACTAAGCAAGTCCAGCCTCCATAGGGAGGCAGAAGAACCTGGGGGAATGCCAGAAGTACTGCCATGTATGCATGAGATGGACAGGTCAAACCTCTGGATAACTCACACTGCTTCTTCCATCCACCTGCACTACTGGCATCTGGGGAGGGGTCATGCCAGCCTGGAGATGGTGCCGGGAACAGAAGGCTGGGAGTCAGAAGAACCTGGCCCCTCTCTCACAAGAAGTGTGGCCTTGGTGAATCACTTCCTGTACAAGCCTCAGTTTCCTCATCTGTACAGCAGGGATAATGCCTACCTTGCAAGATTATTGTGAGAATTAAATGAGATAATGTATAGGCAAGGGCTTCATAAAAAGTAAAGAGCTGCATGAATGCCAGTTAATTATCAAGGAAGCCCTGGTGTCTTCTCCTGCTTACTGGATAAAACCACCCATGCCCTGACTTGGAGCAGAGGCTTTGGCATCAAAACTGACTTGGGAGTTGTTCTAGTTTGCTAATGCTGCAGAATGCAAAACACCAGAGATGGACTGGCTTCTATAAAAACGGGGTTTGTTTGGCTACACAGTTACAGTCTTAAGGCCATAAAGTGTCCAAGGTAACACATCAGTAATCAGGTACCTTCACTGGAGGATGGCCAATGGCATCCGGAAAACCTCTGTTAGCTGGGAAGGCACGTGGCTGGCGTCTGCTCCAAAGTTCTGGTTTCAAAATGGCTTTCTCCCAGGACGTTCCTCTCTAGCAAGCTTGCTCCTCTTCAAAAGGTCACTCACAGCTGCACTGAGTTCCTTCTCTTTGAGTCACCTCATTTATATGGCTCCACTGATCAAGGCCCACCCTGAATGGGTGGGGCCATGCCTCCATGGGAATAGCTCATCAGAGTCATCACCCACAGCTGGGTGGGGCATAGTCCAAGCAAATCTAATCAGCACCAAAACGTCTGCCCCACAAAACTACATCAAAGATAATGGCGTTTGGGGGACACAATACATTCAAACTGGCACAGGAGTCAAATCCTGTTTCTGACTCTGACCTGCTGTGTAACCTTGAAGGTCACTTCCCTACTCTGAGACTCGGTTTCCTCCTTAGTCATGATCCAGGATGGTTGTAAGGAGTCTAAATAACTTAAGGCAAAGGGCCAAACAGAGTGACTAGTCCTCCGTTAGAGTGAGAAAGATGCCAGTGAGGCAGCACAGATGTGAACACCTCTAGGGCTCCTCGACTAGGGAGTCATCCTGCTCACATCCCCAGCCCCAAGGATCCCACACCTGGGCCCATCTGGCCCTAAGCTGACTGCTTTCTGCTGACCCAGAGATCTGTCTGGGGCCAAGTGGACAGTGAGGAAGATACCCTCAAGCTACTCCAAAGGGCTGGGTACAAACCTGCATAGAGGCAGAGGGCTGGACATACTGAGCCCTGGCAGAACTTTCCAACCCCAGGAAGGCCCAAGAAGCTAGGCCAGGAGCCAAGGAGATATTGCTTCTTAAAGGCCAGTGATGAACTCTTTTTCAGGCTCCCCCCAGGCACCTTTCAGCAGGAACCCACATGTATGATTATGAGAGGGTCAGGCAAGACAAAGCTGTCAGCTCTGAAGGACTCGGCACACTGTTTTTAAGGAGTCCCAGTCCAGGACTGGGCTCTCACGAACCTCACACATAAAGGTGTCCCCATTTTATGCCTTACCACATGCTCAGCCAGAGACTCCTTCCCTTCAGTAAGTTTCCCCACACCCTTGGCCCTGCCTGCAATCCCCACAGGTAGTCTGCCATCCCCAAGCCTAGTTTGGTCAATCGCACTGCACATACTTACCAGGCCCCTACTGGCACTGAGTGCCGACCCTCTGGAGACCGGGCTTCGACTCTTCCTCTGGGAAACCTTCCTTTCCCTCCCAGGTTGAACTGACTACACACGACCCCATCACATTCCTATCCTCAGCCTTTCTCACGTAGGAAAGGGTGCATGCTTGTTTTCAGGGATCATGGCTGATTCCGAGGTCCAGCATGGTGTCAGGCACAGAACAGATGCTTGGTCAATGTTCGCTGAACGACTGAATGCTCAAAGGGGACTGAGATGAATAAAAAGGGCCTGGACAAGATCAGAGATAAGCCCAGTCCATGGCATACTGACCTGTGCCATCACAGAAGGCCAAATAGAGCTTTCTAGGGAAGGAAAAGTCTAATCCAGCTGGAGAAGGCAGGGTTAAAGGCTGGGGCAGCAATGGAAGGCTCCGGAGGGGCAGAGGAATGGAGCCCAAATGTTAACCTTCATTCAACAAGTGCTTTCTTTATATCCAGGCTCCCCGCTTGGATGGGAGCTCCAAGACCCTACCTCTTCTCTGCTTCTTGGGCATCTGTTGGAGACTGATCTCTGCTCCTGGATACCCCACCCAAGATATGGTGGGGGAGACAGGGCTGTGAACGATTATGCACAGAGGGTAAGTCAGAGCTACGGAATCCAGGGGGGAAGCCCCTAAGCCAGACTAGGGGGTGTTCTCAGGAATGCCTTCCTGAAGGAAGTGATAGCTCAGGTGAGATGTAAAGGATGATTAAGTTTGCCAGAAGAAGAAGAAGAAAAAAAAGAGTTTGCCAGGCTGATAGGAGGGGGACCCCAGGTAGTGAGAACAGCATTTGCAAAGTCTTGGAGGGGAGAGAGTATACAAGTTTGAAGAACTACCTACAGATATCAGTAAGGTTGGAGCACAGACTCTGTGAATCTAGTTGAGAAAGTAGAAGACAGAAGCATGAAGGGCCTGGAATGTCAGGCCAAGGAGTCTTGGACTCCACCCTGAAGGCCAGGAAGAACCACCCAATCCCTTCCACTCCAAGTTCATACTGTGCTCAAGGGCCCTGAGGCAGCCTGCCAGCCACTCAGCTGGTCCCTACACACAGGCGAGTTTTTTCTGGAAGGGCTAATGATCCCTTTCAAAGACTCTGTTTCATAAATCAGTTCTCCTTAAAGCCAGGCCACCAGAACATCTTCCTCAAAGGAGAAGTCATACCATTGTAAAATCAACACATAACAATGGCTGGTGCACTGGGTGGGAAGGACGTGGCCTGGCCCTCAGAACCCCTACACCGGCTTATCGGATTCCTGCTTGTCTGTCCTCAGGGCGGGATCGGCAAAAGGTCCTGGCAGTAAGCCAGGCCTCCTGGGCATCCACAGGCTTTCTGGGACTCTGGGATTCTTCCTCCCCTCTCTAGGTCTCAGTTTCCCAATTGGCACATTAGGGGACTGGCGTAGCTCAGATGAAGTCTGGGATCCTGCCAACTTGGGCCTTCTGTGCCCTGCTGGAATCCAGTAGTGAATTTTTTATCCACAAAAGTTCCCCCAAAAGGAATATAAGCTTCTCCTTGGGCTACTCCAAAGGCCTGGAATTTCACATATTTGGTTTTCATGAAAAAGAGCTGAGTCCTAGGAGGTAAAGCCAAGGAAGTAGGCTCTCAGGACACATGTCCCCGATATGCTGGGGCTGCATCCAGGACCATGGATGTTGACTGCTGAGGACACCACTAGCCTGCTTTCCCCACTCCCACCCTCTGACCTAGCACATCAGAAAAACAGCTGAAGTGGGAGGAGTTACCATGGCAACACCACCAGCTTGCGGGTGCATCACCAAGGAGTCCCCAAAATAGGCCTCTATCACAATACATATCACAGGTGAGCATAGGGAGAGAGATTCTGCTGGGGCACTTACCTGGGCCCCAAGCAGGATGTGAGCCCTATTTTCACAAGAACTTGAGGACAAGAATGAGGAGGAGGTAGACTCGAGAACCCCACAGAAGTCAGGGGGCATCGCTGGAATAAAATTTTTCCAGGAAAACTGGAAGGAGCTGGAGAGGGTTGTTTCTCCCAGCATTTCTCACTGTACAGATGATCAGGAAGGGGTAGTGGTTTGCTTAGGTTGCACAGTGGTTCTGTGGGGGAGCAAGGCTCAAAAGATCCAAAGCCTGACTCCGAGCACCAGCCCTTGACCCTGGACCTTCAAATATGCCCCAATAGCTCCATACCCAGGAGGCCTCAGAAGTACTAGAGGCCAAGAAACTCTGTACCAAGCTCCTTTCCCAAGAGCTCTCAAACCTTCCTACCCTATGGGCCTGGCTGAGCTCCCTCAGGCTGGGATACAACATCCTCTCTGTCTCCATTGTCTCTGCCTCTCAGTACACCAGGCCCTCAGAAGATTGCTCAGGGGCCCTCAAATCTCATGCCTCTGTTTATGCTGTTCCCTCTGCCTGAATGTCTTTGCCTGCTTTGCAAATCCAGACAGAAATTCACCTCTTCCAGGAAGCCTCCTCTGATCTCAGGATGATTTAATGTCCCACGCTCACTTTGCGCCTCCACAGTTCTGCGTGCTTCCTACCCTAACATGGCATGGATCACTGCACTGTCATCTTGTGGACATTCCCAGTGGTCTTGCTGCCTCAGAGACAGGGACCACGATGGATCCATCCGTGTGTGCAATACAGGGTCTGATGTGAGAGATGCTCAACCAATAAACCAAAAGGCCCATACCCACAGTCCCCACCTTGGTGAAACCTTTCTAGATGCCCTGGAGTGGAGTTCACCGCTCTCCATAGTGTGGGGGACCTATTGCACATGTCACACAGGACAAATAACAAGGACTAACATGAGCATCACAGTTAGTTTCTACAGCACTTTCTACTCATCTTAACTCCAATCCTTGAGAGTCTGAGATTTCTGATGCTATTTTCCAGAGAGGTAGAATGAGGCTGCCAGAGGGAAAGTGAGCCACCCAGCCGTGTTCCAGAGAGAAGCTAGGGCTGGAATCCTGGCCGTCTGGTTCCCAAGCCCAGGATGCATTGAGGGAAACAGTGGTGAGCATGGGCCAGTCCCACCTACTTGGGCTTCAGGCCCGGAGTTGGCTCCTCACCAGACTGCAAGTGTCTCCAGGGCAGGGAAAAGCTGCAGCCCCAGCACCCAGCACAGGTGGGCACAGAAAGGACCTGAGGAAGGCTCGTGGAATCACACTGAAGCTAAGAGCAAGGCCTCCTACCAAAAAAATGGGGCAGCTCTCAGAGCCTTTGTCCCATCAAGCAGCCATTCATTCAACAAATATTTACTGAGCACCTATTACATGCCAGGCACTGTACTAGATGGGCCGGGATTATAACACTGAGCAAGACAGACAAAGTCCCTGTTCCTATGGGGCTGACATTCTTGTGGGGAGACAATCACCTAAACACATGATAACATGGATAAAGATAAGGGCTATAAGGTGAAATCACTGCCCTCCCCACTACGTGGGACCAGACACCCAGGGGAGTGAATCTCCCTGGCAACGTGGAATATGACTCCCGGAGAGGAATGCAGACCCAGCATCGTGGGATGGAGAACATCTTCTTGACCAAAAGGGGGATGTGAAAGGAAATGAAATAAGCTTCAGTGGCAGAGAGATTCCAAAACGAGCCGAGAGATCACTCTGGTGGGCACTCTTACGCACACTTTAGACAACCTTTTTTAGGTTCTAAAGAATTGGGGTAGCTGGTGGTGGATACCTGAAACTATTAAACTACAACCCAGAACCCATGAATCTCGAAGACAGTTGTATAAAAATGTAGCTTATGAGGGGTGACAATGGGATTGGGAATGCCATAAGGACCAAACTCCACTTTGTCTAGTTTATGGATGGATGTGTAGAAAAGTAGGGGAAGGAAACAAACAGACAAAGGTACCCAGTGTTCTTTTTTACTTCAATTGCTCTTTTTCACTCTAATTATTATTCTTGTTATTTTTGTGTGTGTGCTAATGAAGGTGTCAGGGATTGATATAGGTGATGAATGTACAACTATGTAATGGTACTGTAAACAATCGAAAGTACAATTTGTTTTGTATGACTGCGTGGTATGTGAATATATCTCAATAAAATGATGATAAAAAAAAAAAAGATAAGGGCTATAAAAAAGAAAACAAAATGTGATGATGAGGAGGTAGGCAGCGGCTCTCCAAAAAAGGTGGTCAGGGACCACTTTAATGACTGTCACTCATTGAGCAAACCACTGGGCACTACAATGCACAGAGCCTCACCACACTTATCATCAAGATCTTGATTTAAGGGGGCAAGTCACAGACTGGTAGTTAGATCTGGGTTTGAACCCTGGCTCTGATAACCCTGGGTGAGTCCATTCTCCTCTGGGGGTCCTCAGTGTAAAATGAGGATGGAGTCAGATGCTTGCTAAAGGGCCCATTCAGCACTATCAGGCGTCTCGGATTCAATGACTCAAGTACTTGCTACTGAATTTGTGGGGTAGGAGGGGGTGAGAGCAGGGCATGATCTCCACATTGGCCATTGAGTAACCCAGTCCAATAATAAAATATTACTCTTGGCCCTCCCTTCCTAGCCCAGACAAGCCCCCAGTAGCAGATATAACTATGTGGGCTCTGTGTAGCTGAGGGAGTGGTGTAGGGGATGGGGAAAGCAACACAGAATTGAGGGAGAGGGGGACATGAAAGTAATGCTGTTATCCCATGATTTAAGACCAGGTTAGTCTTACTGAGTCACCCTCAATAATCTAGCCACTTAGTCTCGCCCCCTACTAAGCCCCTGTTTGCATGCCCCCAGTGATGGGCAACTCCATCTCCAGCTACCCCCAGCCTGTTTCAGTCCTAGAGATCTGTCAGAAAGCATTCCTCCACTGCATCAAAACCTGGCGCCCATAATACTACCCCTGTTCCTTGCCTTTCTCTTTGGAACCACAGAATAAATCAGCTCAGAACTTTCTTGGGGCTGCCACCATCGACTGCTGGGTCCTGTGGGGATACGGGCAGGTATCAGAGGGCTCCGACCTGAAGGGTCCCCTGTCCGGGGCAAAGGCAGGCATGCAAGTGCAATTAAGTCTGCAGCCTCCACATCTGGCACAGGACAGTCCTTCAGAGGCCTACACAGACGGTCCCCCCACCCTGCCTCCCACCTCCTCCTGCCCGAGACACACGCACACACACCCAAGCACGCTCTCACAGCTGGGCCTTTTCGCCAATGAACTAGACATTAAGGAATCTATGACAATCTCTCACCCAACACAGGACTTCCCTTCACAGAATCCATGGTGTCTCCTTGAATACTGCCACTGACAGCGTGTTCAACAGTGGAACCTTATCCACAGAGGCAAACTAGGCCACTGGGGAGTGTCTGCAAGGACCAAGGATGTAGAAAGCAGATCTAATAGGATGACCAGATAACAAAAAATTTGCTTCAGCACCCTCCTCTACTCCACCTAGTCTTTCATCAAAGCAGATTCCAGAGAACTAAATTGACTGGTTTGCATTTCATACCAGCCCTTGCTACATCCCGTGATGCAATTCCTTGCAGCCAGAAAAAAAAAGGGGGGGGGGGTCATCTTTTCAAGATCTGGTAACAAGGGGGAAATGCTCCTCGTATTTTTTTTTATTAGAGTTGTAGGTTTACAGAGAAATCACGCAAAAAAATAGAGTTCCTATATACAACCCCCTCCATTGTTAACACTTTGCATTAATGTGGTGCATTTGTTACAACTGATGAAAGAATATTATTATAATTGTCCATGGTTGATAAATATTAAGTGGCCTACACAAAACCATTCACTAGAGTAGAAGTCCTCCTGAATAACCAGGAGGACCTAGGTCAAAAAAGGGAAAAAGGGAGAGCCAGGGTCACTGAAAAGCAGAGCCATCATTGTGAGTGCCCCTACCCCATTACCTCAAGACAAAAATATTTCTAAAAGCATGAACATGGGCAAGTCACTTCCTTCCCCTGTTTTGGGCATCCAAGGGCACAGTGACAGGAAAAGTCCTCTTAAGTGAGAGGAGGGGTTGTCAGCGGCTATTGGGAAGGGTACATGAGGTAGCTCAGGCTGTTTGCCCCTAAGACAGAGGCTGCTGCTTGGAACCTCTCCAAGGGTAAGGAGCAGCACCCAGACCCACAGGGGCAGACCAAGACCAGCACCACAGTGTTAATCACAACTGGGAACAAAGCCAATGTCCAGGACACAGTTAAATTGTGATTTGGCTCCAGGGTGGGTTACCTTGCAGCCTCTGGAATGCTATGATTCTGAGAAAGTGAAGGAAATGCTCATGATGTAACATTAAAAGGGAGAAAAAAGGATTCAGGACCCTATCTACAGCATGTCCTCAACTTCATCTGTATGATGTGTATAAATAAAATTAAATTATAAAATGCTAATAGGAAGTTATCTTTGGATAGTCGATTTACCTGCAATTTTCAATTTTTTGTCTATATTTCTCAAAATTTTAAATATTAGTTTTATTTTTATAAGGAAGGTGGAAGAAGAGTAGGCAATTGTTAATTACTAAAGAAAAATCTAAGTTCAGCAAGCAGAATAAAGACTTAACAGGGAAGGAGGTTTCAAATGAGGCAGACATGCAGACCAGGACAGTTGTGATGGCTTCTCAGGGTCTTCCTGGCCAAGCATCTGTTAAGGAAACCTTGGGCAGACCACCCACGCCCTCACCCAGTTTTTCTAACTATAAGGTTGGGGGTGGTGGTGATGGAAAGGATGCTCTACCTTGAGTGGGAAACACTCTGAAGTCTGATCTCAACTCTGCCCCTAATTCCCTGAGGGCCTTAGTTCCATATTGGTAGCAAGCACAGGGGCACGGGCCAGACTGGAGGACACCCAGAGTCTGCCCACGTTCTAAGTGGGCCAGGCTTAGAGCTGCTGCCTAGAGTGATCCAGAGCGTGGGCTGGAGGATGGGCATGGAACAGAAGACAGAACAGGCACACCTGTCCCAGCCAGGTGCATTCCCTGTCTGGTGGCTGTTTCAGGGGATTGCAAAATCCCTGCCACTCTGCACCATGCAGTCTCACACTGCCAAGGCTTGCTCCACCTGGCCAGGCCAGAGGGGAGAAAACTGTCAGGGGCCACAGATGGTGCTGGGGCTGGACAGAAGTTCTCTAACATCGCTAATAACTGAGAAAGGTGGGTGGTATCACACCCGTCTCAGATAAGGAAAGCAAACCCAAAAGAAAGGAAATGATGTAACAGTGGTTGCAAGGATTGATGAGAGTCAGAGTGGAGAGTGGAACCCAGACTTTACTACAATGTCAAGCTGCTTGGACCAGACTAGGTAACGATTATTCTCCCCTCATCTCAGACCCAGATAATCTAAGGGGAGGAGGAGCAAACTTCCTCAAAAGAAAAGGAAGGAAATGGGACCTCGACCTGCAGTGGCCGGCCAGTCCTCAGCAACGTGCCCTCATCATAAGACTACACGCGCGCCTGCCTTACAACCCTTCGTTACATCCTCTCCCGAAAAATCTTCCTTCAATTTCATTATCCCAGGATGAAAGCCCCAGCGCCCTGCAGACCCCTTTGGCTCTGACAGCCCATCCCCCCAGATCCCTCACGTGATAGCACAGGTCCTCCAGGAGAGCGCTCACTCCGAACAGCCTCGGCCGGCTGCTCACCTCGCAGGACCCCGGAATAGGCAGCTATGAGGGTCTTCATGCTGAAGCCGGTGCAGGTCACGGCCCTGCGGAAAGCCGCCTCACCCCGCGCCCCTGGCCCATGCGCCGGCCGCCAGGGCCAGGGCTACGCGCAGAGGACCGGAGCCCCGCAGCGGCGCCGAAGCGCGGGCGGCTACAGCACAGGGAGCTGAGGGCCACCAGCCCTGGTGGCCGGAGGAGCTCGCCAAGAAAGAGCCAAGCCCGCCGCCACAAGGCCAGCCGCTCGGAGCGCGGCGCTTTATAACCTCACAGACGGGGCGGGTCGCGACGCGGTCTGGGGGCGGGGCGGGGAGTTCCAACCCGCGGACCGCACCATTGCTGCACGGAGGGGAGAGCTTCTGGGTCTCGGCTCGGCGTGGGCGACGCGTAGCCCTGAGGACTCTCTCTTGCTCAGGTTACACGGATTAGGGGTGAGGTGTGGAACGTGAGGCCTTATTCCAACAAGTGCACCTGGTATTCCAGTTGTTCTCTGCCGGCCCCTTTCTCTCCCCCGCGGAGATTGGTATGGCCCGGCACCTGGAACGTGGGCCTGGAAAGCAGAGCACGTGCAAGGCGCTCCGAGGGCGAGAGGGTGGCAGGGTTTTTCTGGTTTGGGCTGGGTCTTACCTGGCCTGCGGCAGCAAGGTGCCACTTCTGGTTGGTGGTATTGGGATTAGTTAGGTTCTGGCTGAGCTCCTAGACCACCCAAGCTGCCTTTGCATTTCCATCTGTTTATCAAGAAACCTCACAGAGCGTTTATACCGGCTGGATGCTGGGGACCCAGACGCTGAGCTCAGCCCGACTCTGCCTTTGGGGAGCTCACGTAGGCGAGGGTGGAGACAGCCGCACACAGATGCCAACAAGATGCGCTTCCCAGAGATGTGCTTTGGAATCAGATGGACCCGGAGTCTGGTTGAGGCCCTTCCTCCCTTCCTTCCTTCTTTCCTTCCTTCCTTCTTCCCTTCCTCCCTTCCTCCCTCCCTTCCTTTTTAGATATTTCCTCCTAGCTATTCCAATACATAAAAGACTAAAAAGGGGTTCCTATATAGCACACTTCCGGAGTGACCTCTTGACTCTATTTGAAGTCTGTCAGCCATTGAAACTTTATTTTGCTTCCCCCTTTTGGTCCAGAAGATTTTCTCAATCCCACAATGCCAGCTCCAGGAGATTTACACTCCTGGGAGCCATGTCCCACGTGGGGGGAAGGCAGTGGGTTTACCTGCCCAGTGGGCTTAGAGAGAGAGAAGACCCTGCTTTTCTGGAACTTCAGTTTGCATATTGGTAAAATGGGAATAATAATTATTTTGTGAGGTGCTGTGGAAAACTAAATGAAGTAAGGTTTGGAAGAGCCTAGCATAGTGCCTGGCACATAGAAGGTGTTCCAAAATTATTTTCATTGCCCAAAGACACTAGGAGTTTTGCATACGGGGGTTGTGTGGAGGTTGGTAGGAGGGGCAAGGCAGAAAGTCTGAGAAATCTGAGGGAGAAACCAGCATGTTTGTGGCAGAGATAGGAGGCCTGAAGTGGCTGGAGCCCAGGCAACTGTGGGAAATGAGACTGAAGCAAAAGGAGGATTGGGGCCTGATTTTATGAAGTTTCCTTTTTTTTTTTTTTAAAATTTAATTTTATTTTGAAATAAATTCAATTTACCGTGATCCACCACCTTTAACATCCTGTCACACCACCGTTTCTTTCTTTCCCTCTCTCTCTCCCTCCCGCCCTCCCTCACTATCTATCATCCATCATCTATTGCGCTGTCCTCTGAACATATGGGAGCAAGCTGCACATATCTTTGAACAAACAATATAATTCACATATACCTTTCCCATGGACAAGAACATTCTTTTATGCAATCTCATTAAGCGCAGCTAAGAAGTTCAAGAAATTCAACATTGATATAAAGCTTACATTCTATATTTCCTTTATTTTTTCTTGTGTCCCATCTGTGTCCCTTTGAGCCTCCTCTCCTCCATCCTCAGATCCCATCCAGGATCATCCTTGGCATTTAATTGTCATCTATTTAGACTGTCTTTTTTTTTTTTTTTTTTTTTTTCAATTGTGGAAACATATATATAGCCTAAATCTTCCCATTCCACCCCCTCCCTAGCATTCCATTAGTGGGATTAATCACATTTAGAATGTTGCAATGCTATCACCTTCCCACCATCCATTTCTAGAAGTTTCCCTTCACTCCAAACAGAAACCCTACTCTCATTTCTTAACTCCCCATTGCCCTTTCCCCCACTTCTCAGAACCCCTAGTCTACTTTTCATCTCTGTGGTCATATTCTCTGATACTTTCTTTGTGTTTACCGTGGGGCTTAAATTTAACATCTTAAATCTATAACAATCTTGTTTTTCTTTGATACCAACTTAACTTCAATATGACACAAACTATGTTCCTATACTCCATCATTCTTGTCAAAAATTACGTATTTTACATTGAGTCCAAAACCACTGATTTATCATTACAGTTTATGTATTTTAGATCCTGTAGGAAGTAAATAGTGGAGTTATAAATCAAAAATACAGTAGTATTGGTATTGATATTTACCATGTGATCTTTACTGGAAATCTTTATTTCTTCATGTAGTTTCAGTCAATTGTTTAGTGTCCCTTCCTTTCAGCCTGCTCAACTCCCTTTAGCATTTCTTATAGGACTGATTACTGGGGATGAAGTCCCTCAGCTTTTGATTATCCATGAATGTTTTCATCTCCCCCTCATTTTTATCTTCCAGGTGTTTGTGAATTCTCCAAGTCTCTGATGGTTATTGACTTCTATTTGTATTCCATTGTGGTCAGAGAATGTGCTTTGAACAAATTCATTTTTTTTTTAAATTTTATTGAGGCTTATTTTTATGTCCCAGCATACGGTCCATTCTGGAGAAATATCTGTGATCACTGGAAAAGAATGTGTGTCCCAGTGACCTGGGATGTAATATTCAATATATGTCTGTTAAAATTTTCTATATCTCTCTCTCCTTTCTTTGTTTCTCTGTCAGTAGGGCTCCCTTTAGTATCTGAAGTAGGGCAGGCTTTTATTAGCAAAATCTCTCATCATTTGTTTGTCTGTGAAAAATTTAAGCTCTCCCTCAAATTTGAAGGAGAGTTTTGCTAGACAAAGTATTCTTGGTTGGAAATTTTTCTCTCTCAGAATTTTAAATATGTCATGCCACCACCTTCTTGCCTCCCTGGTGGCCGCTGAGTAGTCACTACTTAGTCTTATGTTTCCTTTGTGTGTGGTGAATTGCTTTTCTCTTGCTGCTTTCAGAACTTGCTCCCTTTCTTCAGTACTTGACAGTCTGATCAGAATATGTCTTGGAGTGGGTTTATTTGGATTTATTCTATTTGGAGTTCACTGGGCATTTATGCTTTGTGTATTTATATTGTGTAGAAGGTTTGGGAAGTTTTCCCCAACAATTTCTTTGAATACTCTTTCTAGACCTTTCCCCTTATCTTCCCCTTCTGGGACACCAATGAGTTTTAAATTTGGATGTTTTATTTTATCCATCATATCCCTGAGATCCATTTCAATTTTTTCAATTTTTTTCCTATTCTTTCTTTTGTTCTTTCATTTTCTGTTCTGTGGTCCTCGAGGAGACTGAGTTGTTGTTCAGCTTCCTCTAATCTTGTATTATGAGTATCCAGAGTCTTCTTAATTTGGCCAATAGTTTCTTTTATTTCCATAAGATCTTCTATTTTTTTATTTACTCTTGCAATTTCTTCTTTATGCTCTTCTAGGCTCTTCTTTATGTCTTTTATATCCTGTGCCATGTTCTTCTTCATGTCCTTTATATCCTGTGCCATGCTCTCATTGCCTGTCTGTAGTTCTTTGATTAATTGTGCCAAGTACTGTGTGTCTTCTGATCTTTTGATTTGGGTGTTTTGGTTTGGGTTCTCCATATCTTCTGGTTTTATCGTATGCTTTAAGATTTTCTGTTGTTTTTGGCCTCTTGGCATTTGCTTTACTTGATCTGTAATTTGTCAGAACTGCAGCTTGGTGGCGTACACTTTCTCTAACTAACCAGCAGATGGCATCCGTGAGTCAGCTATTCCCCTCAAGTCAGTTCTCCCCAACTTTGTCTTTGTGGTTTGTGGGGATCTGATTCTTGTGGGATCCAATTGGTACACTTAATTTGGGTGTGTTGTCGGTGCTGTCTGCCCTGAATGAGGGGCGTGTGTCTGAGTGGTTAGAGAGGAAGGGCAGCTTTAATAATCAGACCTCCCAGGTGTTCCCAGAGATTTAAGGCTGTTCCCTGCTGCTGACCCAAAAGTCCTTGGTATTGGCAAGGGTTCCCTGGGATTTCTGAGTGGTTCCCCCTTCCCTGCTGTGCTCTTCCAGGACCTCTGCTGAGATAGGGAGGGCCACGCCACGTCACAAGTGCTTGCCAGACTCCAGGGAAGCCCTGGGATGCCAGGCCGTGCAGGGGCATTCCCAGACCACTTCAAAGATGGTTGAATGGGACATGTTAACTTCCCCCTTTCCGCACAGCTTCACCCTCCCAGCTCCAGGACAATCAGCCATGGGTGTATTAAAGGCCACTGTCCATGGTGGATATTGTGACATGTGCATGGTGCTGTGGGAAAGACTCCCTGTCACACTGGGTTTCTTGGCACGGCTCTGTGCTGTGGGTTCAGCCCCGGGCAGGAGTGCCCCTGCCCGCCAGGGAGATGGCTGCAAATTGTGCATTTTTTTCTCCTTTTGGCCCCTCTTTGCTCCCCTGGGCCCAAGACAATCAGCAGTGGGTGTGGGAAGGGGTATCCTCCACACCAGACACTGAGGTTTTAGCCCAGCCTGCTCCCATTGTATCTGCAGCTGCTCCCAGTCTTTTTTTTTTTTTTTTTTTTTTTTAAGAATTAGTTCATTTCCAAACACCAACCCCACCATTTTCCCACATCGCAGCATGGCCGAGGGACTTTCAGCCGACTCACTCACTCGTTTCAGAATGCAGACTCCTGGTTTCACCAAATGCATGGTCCCTGTAGATTCAGCAGACCTTGTCTGGCTGGTCCTACTCTGGAAGTGGAGCTCTGGGTCACTTTCTGGTTTTTATCTAGTGTTTTTCACAAAGGTGTTTTTTTGCCCTGTCTCACCTAGGCACCATCTTAGGTTCTTCTTATGAAGGTTCTTGAGTGTCATTTTTAAGATATTATTGAGAGGGTGGTGGGGGTTCTTGGGAGAGCTGTAAGTAAAGGAATGACAGTGATCAGATTACTTTTTAGAGCCCTGCAGCCACAGTGTGGGAATGGATAGGAGAGACTGGAGGGCAGGAGGGCAGTCAGAAGGCTGTGGTAGGGACTCAGGAGGGAGAGGCTGAGCCCTGAGCTAGAGCAGTGGGGAGGGAATGGAGAGAAGACCTGGGCTAGAGAAAAGCATCCGAGGAGGTGAGTTCTGCCAGAATGTGGTAGTGACTTATTGTATGTGGAGGGTGAGGGAAAGGGTGGGGACAAGAAACATGTCAATAGAAAGATTTCTTGGGCACAGCTTGAGCAAGCTGGATGTGGCATCACTGTAGAAGAGGAAGGGAAGTCTCTGCTTCTGAGGTGTTTACCATCTCTTTAGGGAGAAATGACATAAGTCACAGTGCCAGGACAGTGTGTGACAAATGCCTTTGGTGGGACCTAAAACACTTCCAGATGTTCATCTCCTCTCAGAAAGCCATGATGTCAGCTACCATGGATGAGGAAACTGAGGATCAGAGAAGTTGATTAAATCCCCAGGAAAAGGGTGGAGGGAGTCAGAGATAAACCTCATTGAGGAAATGTCACTGAGCCCTGAGGCAGGAGTTGCCAAAGATTAGAAGAAGAGTGCTCCAGGCAGAGGGACCAGCCAGGATGATGAAATGGGCTTTTGTCTTACTGACCTCACATGGGTATCTGAAGATTAAATTAAAATACATGTAACAGGAAATTAGCACCTTGCTAATTTCCTTGCTATGAAAAGTAAGATATCACCTTACATGGCTTCCCAAGACTCCAGGTCACCAAAGCACCAAGGAAAGAGTTTGATGCCTTCAAGAAACTGAGGGAAAATCAGTGGCATACCAGGCGAGTAGAGAGACATCAGAACAAGCTTATGGAAAGGCTGGGAGGTAGGAATGAATGTGGTATGTTTCTGGGCAAGGAGGAGTGCAGCCAGGTGGCTGCTGAGGATGCCAGTGAATTCTTGCAATCCCTCTCTGTGGGTGTTTTGTGTCCTCTTGAGGGCAATACTCCTGCTGTCCTGGAAGGACTCCAGATCAATGTGTGGTTTGTGCCTGCTCCAGAAGGATCTTCTGTGGAGGAGGCCGTGGGCTGGAACCCATAGCTCACCCACTCATTTCACTGTAAGATACAAGGGACAGAGCTTGGATTGGGAGGCAAGAGGGCTGGGTCTGGCCTCACCAATGCACTGACTTGCCAAGTGTCCCACTCTGTTTCCATTTCAGGATGATGAAATGGGCTTTTGTCTTACTAACCTCTCATGGGTATCTGAAGATTAAATGAAAATACATGTAACAGGAAATTAGCACCTTGCTATGAAAAGTAAGATATCATCTTACATGGCTTCCCAAGACTCCGGGTCACCAAGGCCTCTTTGAGACATTTAGATCCCTCATTAATCTAATTCAGCACATTCTTCCTAAGGACCTGATTAGTACAGGGGGGAATCAGACCAGTCCCTGGCATCAAAGAGAACCAAATCGAGTGGGGGGGATGATGTTCCAAAGTCAATGATCGCAAGACAGCCAGGCTGCTATAGGGAAATGTGGGAGGCTTTGCGAAGTTTAGCCCTTCCCTCCTGTGCAGTCACTGTCTGGCCACAGTGTCTGCCTCTCCACTCAGCCAGGAGCTCCCCAAGAGCAGGAACCTCATCACACTGTGCCCCAAAATGGGGCCTAGCTCACCATAGCTGCTCCATTTACAGTGGACTGACTAAGGAATGAGTACAGTAGAGTCATAGACAAAGCGATGGGAGCACCAAGGAGGGAATGGTACATTTGGAAGGTTGAGAGATGACATTGCTGCTGAACTTGGGGTGATGAGTCTGATTCTGCAGTCCAGGCAGAAGTTACAGCCTGAACAAAGGCCTGGAAGTGGCTGGTGTACCCTGGTATGACTGGAAGAGGGGATACAGGCAGGGTAGGGGTAGGAGATGAGGATAGAGAGGTCAATACCAGATCTGAAGGTCCTTGAAATTGTGCCAAGAAGCTTGGAGTTTGTCCTGTGGGTGATAGACAACCAAGGGAGGGTCATGAGCAGCAGAGGCACTTTGATCACATTGGGAGGTTAAAAAGATCACCGGTTTTGGTAGTGTGGAGGTGGGAGCCTGGGGAATGGGGTGATGCAATCTGGCCCCTAATTTGGATCCTTCACACGAGGGAACATCTACTAAAGTATGAAGAAGTAGGTCTAGGACTAAGAAGGTGTTTCACTTCTGGGCTACCTGACACAGCAAGTAGTCAGTGGCACCCTGACTTCCAGAACATTCCTTCCCCCTGGTCTCCAGCTGCCATACCCAAGGCTAATGCAGCTCAGGTTGGGTTAAATTTGGATGGAAAATCAACCCAGAGTTAGAGTAACCCAGAGAAGAAGTTTCTTGGGGGCTTGGGTTGGAAGGCAATCCAAGTCTCTGTGTCCTAGGACTGTTCTCCCCTGTGTGAGGTGGGGTGGGGGACTTGCACCAAGCACTGGCTCCCTCCCCCCACATCCCAGCATCCCTGCATCACTTGTCTGTAATGGCTTGTCCTGCCCCTTCTCCAGGCATGGGGCAGGATGCCTATGAGAATGTGCTACAAGGACCTGAGTCACTTACTTTCTCCAGCCCCTGGGTGCTTTGGCCAAACCAGAAGACAGAGAGGTCAAGTTAAGCCTACATGGAGGGCTTGGTCAGGGTGGGCTTTGGAAGGCACTATGTCCTACCACCCTCTTCAGTCACTAGTGTTGTGCTGCCGATCCTGTGGGTGTGAATCCATTTGTAAACAGGAACTTTGACAGAGCTGTGGCCTTCGTTGAAGGACAGAGCTAACCCACAGTGACCTGGCAAGTTAACTCCCATCCCCGCTTCCTCCAGTCTTCTACCAGAGCTTCTCACTGGCCGGAGGGTAAGGGAGCCCATCGATGCAGTCACATTGAACATCCATGGCATAGTGCAGGGTGGAGAAGGTAGGGAGTCCTAGAAGGACCCTCTCCCACTACTGTGTCCCCAATCAGACTCCTACCTCCTCTCCTTCAGAGCAACTATAACTTTTAATGTTTACGTACCTGTTTCCCCCAAGAGATAAGGGCTTCTCGAGGGGAAAGTGGAATCACAGTCCTCTCTATGTCCCAGTGTCCAATGTTGGAAGGAAGGAAGAAAGGAAGGAAGGGAAGGAGGGAGGGAGAGAAGGAAGGAGAGACAGAGATGATGATTGTACAGCCTGAACTAAAGTTGTGGCAGGAAAATGAAAGAAGGATGGTTTTGAGAGACGCTGAGGCCTTAGAATCTCTAGGTCTTGGTGGCATGAACATGGAGCAGAAGGCAAGGAAAGGGGCAGTTGAAGATGACTCTAGATTTCAGAGTCAGAACCAAAGAGCACTACCAGCTCTAAGCCAGGCCTGAGGGGCTTGGCAATGGCTTTGGCTGTGTGTGTGTGTGTGTGTGTGTGTGTGTGTAAAACTTTTTTATTTTGAAATACTTTCAAACTTACACGAAAGTTATAAAAATAATACAAATCCCAAACAGAGAACTCCAACATACCCCTATCCCCTCCCCCAGATACCCAGATCTACCAGTTTGAACATTTTACCACGTTTGCTGTATCATTCTATAAATCCACCTCTCTCTCTCTCTGTTCATCTGTCTGTTCATCAATCATTTTCTGAACACTTGAATGTAGGTTATATACATCATGTTCCTTGAACATTTATTACTGCCATATACATTTCCTAAGAACAAGGATGTTTATTTATGTAACCTTCTTAAGTGTGGTTATCAAGTTCAAGAAATTTAACATTGATATAAAGCTTATGTCTATATTCCAATTTTTCATATGTCTTAATAATATCCCTTCGAGCCTTTTCTCCTCCCGTGTTAGAGCCCACCCAGAATCATTTACTGCATTTAATTGTGGTTGATTTTGTTACTCTTCTTCCTTTTTTTTTTATTGTGGGAACTTATATACAATATAAACTTTCCCATTTCATCCATTTCCAAGCATATGATTCAATGGGATTAATCACATTCACAATATTGCAATTTCCATTACTAAAACTTTCTCATCTGCCAAACAGAAACTCTACACTCATTATGCATTAACTCCCCATTCCCCCCATTCCCTAGCAATTTCTATCTGTATGAGCTGCATATTCTTTGTGGTAACTATGGGGCTTAAATTTAACATTCTATATCTGTAACAATCTCATTTGCATTTTTATTAATAATATTTTTGTTAGAGAAGTTTTAGGGTTATGGAAATACCATGCATAAAATATAGAAAATGCAGTGTTCCTATATGCCACCCTATTATTAACACCTTGCATTAGTGAGGTACATTTGTTATAATTCATGGAAACACATTTTTATAAATGTACCATTAGCTATAGTCCATCAGTTACAATAAGATTCATTGTGTTGTACAGTCCTATGTTGTTTTCTTTTAATTTTTATTTTAGTAACATATATACAACCTAAAATTTCCCCTTTAACCACCTTCACATATATAATTCAGGGCTGCTAATTATGTTCACAATGTTGTGCTACCATCAACACCATCCATTACCAAAACTTTATAATCTACCCCAAAAGAAATTCTGTACAATTTAAGCACTAACCCCCCATTCTCTACCCCCAACCCAGCCCCTCATAACGTATATTCTAGATTCTGACTTCATGAGTTTGCTTATTCTAATTACTTCATATCACTGAGATCATACAATATTTGTCCTTTTGTGTCTGACTTTTATCACTCAACATGATTTCTTCATTCATTCATGTTGTTGCATGTATCAGAACGTCATTCCTTTTTACCTCATTTTGTTTATCCATTCATTTGTTGATGGGCATTCGGGTTGCTTCCTTCTTTTGGCAATTGTCAATAATGCCACTACAAACTTGGTATGCAAATACCTGTTTGAATTCCTGCTTTCAGTTCTTGTGGGTATATACAGTAGGATTGCCAGCTCATATGGTAATTCTATATTTAACTTTCTGAGGAACTTCCAAATGTTTTCCACAGCAGCTGCACCATTTTACATTCCCACCAGTAATGAATGAGTCTTCCTATTTCTCCAATCCCTTCCAATACTTGTGATTTTCTGTTTTTTTTTTTAATAGTAGCAATTTATAGTGGGTGTCAAATGGTATCTCACTGTGGTTTTGATATGCATTTCCCTAATAGCTAATGATGTTGAGCATCTTTTCAAGCACTTTTTAGCCATTTATATATTCTCTTTGGAGAAATGTTATTCAAGTTTTTAATGTTATTCAAGCCCATTTTTAAATTGGGTTGTTTGTCTTTTTATTGTTAGGTTGTAGGATTTCTTTATATATGGATTTGTGGTTTCTAGGTATTTTCTCCTATTGAGTAGCTTGTCTTTTCACTTTTTTGATAAAATCCTTTGATGCACAAAATTTGTTAATTATGATGAGGGCCCATTTGTCTAATATTTTTTTGTTGCTTGTGCTTTGGTATAAAGTCTAAGAAACCATTGCCTTACACAAGATCCTAAAGATGCTTCCCTAGGTTTTCTTCTAGAAGTGTTATACTCCTAGTTCTTATATGTAGGTCTTTGAGCCATTTTGAGTTAATTTTTGTATATGGTGTGAGATAGGGGTCCTCCTTCATTTTTTGCATGTGATATCCAGTTCTCCCAGCACCATTTGTTGAAGAGACTTTTCTTTCCCAATTGAATGGACTTGGCAGCTTTGTCAAAAATCAATTTGCCATAGATGTGAGGGTCTATTTCTGAACTCTCAATTCTATTCCATTGGTCTATATATCTTTCCTTGTGCCTGAACCATGCTGTTTTGACCACTGTAGCTTTGTAATAAATTTTAAAGTGAGAAGTATAAGTCCTTCAATTTGTTCTTCTTTTTCAAGATGGTTTTGGCTATTTTGGGACCCCTTGCCCTTCCAGATAAATTTGATGGTTGGCTTTTCCATTTCTTCCAAAGCAGGCTGTTGGAATTTTGACTGAGATTGAGTTGAATTTGTAAATAATTTTTGATAGAATTGACATCTTGACAATATTTTCCAATCCATGAACATGGAATGTCCTTCCATTTATTTATATCTTCTTTGATTTCTTTTAGTAGTGTTTTGTTGTTTTCCATGTAAAAATCCTTTACATTCTTGGTTAAATTTATTCCTAGATATTTGATTCTTTTAGTTTCTATTGTAAATGGATTTTTTTTCTTTATTTCCTCTTCAGATTGCTCATTGCTAGTGTACATAAACACTACTGATCTTTGCTTGTTGATCTTGTACCCTGCCACTTGGCTGAATTCATTTATTAGCTCTAGTAGCTTTGTTGTAGATTGTTTAGAACTTTCTATATACAGGATCATATCATCTGAAAACAGTGAGTTTTGCTTCTTCCTTTCCAATTTGGAGCCTTTTCTTTCTTTTTCTTGCCTAATTCTGGCTAGAACTTCCAGTATGTATAATGTTGAATAACAGCGGTGACAGTGGGTATCCTTGTCTTGTGCCAAATCTTAGAGGGAAAGCTTTCAGTCTTTCACCATTGAGTATGATGTTAGCTGTGTGTTTTCATATATGCCCTTTATCATGCTGAGGAATTTTCCTTCTACGTCCATTTTTTCTAGGGACTTTTATCAAGAAAGGATGCTGAATTTTGTCAAATGCCTTTTCTGCATCAGTTGAGAAGAACATGTGATTTTCTCCCCTTCATGTTGTTAATGTGGTGCATTACATTAATTGATTTTCTTAGGTTAGATCACCCTTGCATACCAGGGATAAATCACACTTGATCATAGTGATTTGATTTGCTAAGATTTTTTTTAAGGATTTTTGCATCTATATTCATAAGAGAAATTGGTCCATAATTTTCTTTTCTTGTAGTATTTTATGGCTTTGGTATTAGGGTGATATTAGCTTCATAGAATGAGTTAGGTAGTTCATTCTATGAAGAATGAGTTAGAACATTCTTCATAGAATGTTCAATGTTTTGGAAGAGTTTGAGCAGGATTGGTATGAATTCTTGGAATGTTTGGTAGAATTCACCTGTGAAGCCATCAGATCCTGGGCTTTCTTTGTTGGGAGGTTTTTCCTGACTGATTCAGTCTTTACTTCTAATTGGCCTGTTGAGATCTTCTATTTCTTTTAGAGTCTGTGTAGGTTGTTCATGTGTTTCTAGGAATTTCCATTTCATTTAGATTGTCTAATTTGTTGGCATACAGTTGTTATAGTATCCTCTTATGATCCATTTTATTTCTGTGGGATGAGTAAGAATGTCTTCCTCCCTTTCTAATTTCTGATTTTTATTTGGTTCTTCTTTTTTTCCTTTGTCAGTCTGGCTAAAGATTTGTGAATTTTATTGATCTTTTCAGAGAATCAGATTTTGGTTTTGTTAATGCTCTCTATTCTTTTTCTATTCTCTATTTCATTTATTTCTGCTTTAATGTTTCTTTCTTTCTGCTAGCTTGGGTTTACTTTGCTGTTCTTTTTTTTAGTTCCTCCAGGTGTGCTGTTAGGTCTTTGATTTTAATTCTTTCTTCTTTTTTAATGTATGTATTTAGAGCTATAGATTTCCCTCTCAGCACTACCTTTGCTACAACCCATAAGTTTTGATATGCTGTGTTCTCATTTTCATTCATCTCAAGATATCTACTGATCTTCTCTTCTCTGTAATTTCTTTCCTTTTTTTTTGACCCATTGATTGTTTAAGGATGTGTTATTTAACTTCCATATATTTGCTGATTTTCCATTTCTCTGCCTGTTATTGATTTCCAGCATCATTCCATTGTGGTCAGAGAAGATGTTTTGCATAATTTCAATCTTTTAAAATTATTGAGATTTGTTTTGTGACCCAACATGTGATCTATGCTGGAGAACTAGCCATATGCACTTGAAATGTTTATCCTGCTGTTTGGGGGTGCAATGTTCTGTATATATCTGTTGGGTCTGGTTCATTTATCATATTATTCAAGTTCTCTGTTTCCCTATTGATCTTTGGTCTACATGTTCTATCTATTGATAAGAGTCAATTGTCTCTGACAATTATTGTAGAGGTGCCTTTCTCTCCCTTCAGTTTTGTCAATTTTTGCCACATGTATTTTGGGGAACCATGGTTTGGTGCATTAATACTTATTGTTATTTCTTCTTGGTGGATTATTGTTAGAAGTACATCCAAGAAGGAATAACAAGAAGGAATATGTTATTCCTTCTTTGACTCTTATAACAGCTTTTGACTTAAAGTTTATTTTGTCCAATATTAGTTTAGCTATGCCAGGGCTCTTTTGTGGTTACTATTTGCATGGATTCTCTTTTTCCATCCTTTCACTTTCAACCTATTTGTGTCCTTGAGTCTAAGGTGAGTCTCTTATAAACAACATGTAGTTGAATCATGCTTTTTTATCCATTTTGCCAATCTGTGTATTTTGATTGGGAGTTTAATCCATTAACATTCAGTGTTATTACTGTAAAGGCAGTATTTTATTCAGCCATTTTGTCCTTTTGCTTTTATATAGCATAGCTTTTTTGGACTCTCTTTACCTTTATTGCAGCCTCCTTTTCTGTATAGTTGATCTTTTGTGATGTATCTGTTTGATCTCTTTCTCATTTCTATGTATTTTAAAAACACTTTCTTTGTGCTTACCCTGGAGTTTGTATTTCACAACCTATGTCTATAACCTACTAATTTGAAAAGATACCAATTTAGCTTCAATAGCATACACGTTTTCTGCTCCCATATCCATCTCTATTTCCCCTCTTGTTTTGTCCCACATTACCTTTTTATATTTTGCATGTCCTTTATCAGGAAATATTATTTTTCCTTTGTTCAATTGTATTCTGACTTAAAAAAATTAAAGAATACAGTTATATATTGAAGGTACAGAATTACTGATAAGTCCAGCCTCCTCAAAGAAAACAAAAAGATAAAAACTCCCATGAACTGAAGTCAAACAGCTAAACTGAGACTTTCCTGAACTGATAGCAAGAAGCCAAATCAAACTCCTCCTCCTTCTTGCATGTTCCCGCGCGCATGAACCTGCCTATATAGTCAGTCCCTTTTCCCTGCAACCGCTGGCGCAGACGCCATTTTGTGCGCTGCCCCGGGGGGGGGGGGTCCCTGTCTCTGCAAATAAACTTCTGCCTGAAATCAGTCTCTTCTCTGGTGGTTGATTCCTCACATCTGATGCCAAAACCCGGGAGCCCGGAGTGGCGGGACCCCTGGTCCGGGAAACGTGATTCCTACCCCTGCCGGCTTGCAACGGGGCAGCAGTGGGCTGCGGCAGCGCGCCTGGGCTGACTCCTCTATCCCGGCCACCGGGGCTGGGTCACCGTCTCCCACCCGGGCTCTCTCCGGCTGGAGCCTCCACCACCGACCAACTCCCGCCCGAAATACACTGGAACGTCACCCCGCCCCGCTGCTCTAGAAAACACTGTAAGTACTCCCCGGCGTCCTGGTTGGCTGTAAAATCCTCTCAGTCCTTTTCGCCCATCGGCCATCTCTTACAATCCAAAAGCTCCGGCACTGGCTCCAGCGTGGCTCCGGCAAACCCCCTCTCGGAGCAGGGGCAGTCCTCAGTTTCCAGACCAAACCCGGGATGCCGGTTTCCCTCTGAGAAAACTCTCTTTCGTTTCAGTTCCTCACGAGGTTCAGGGACGCCTGACCCTCCAAAGGAACTCACTCTCGCCTCTTAACCCACCATTTTGCATCCAACATGGGCTCCGGGCAGTCAGTACCTTCTACTGCTGTACCACTTGGGTGTCTGCTCAGACGATATAAGAATTTAGGCTTCCAGAAAGAAATTCGACCCAAACGGCTCATATTCTATTGTAACACAGCCTGGCCACAACACTAATTAGATAATAGGTCACAGTGGCCAGAAAATGGTACTTTTCATTTTAATATCCTCCGGGATCTTGATAATTTTATCCGTTGCACTGGAAAGTGGGGTGAGTTTCCATACGTTCAGGCCTTCTTCTCTCTCCACTCCCATCCTTCTCTCTGTAAATGCTGTTCCATTTAATCTGGGTAGCCAACCGCCCCCCCCCCACTGCCCCTCTTCCCCCTCTCTCAAACTAGTTTCCGCCTCCTTACCCTAATCCCTCCAATGACTTCGTTATAGTTTACCAAACTCCACCAATTAGAACAGCCCCTCCTCCCGTCCCAAACCAACTACCCCCAGCCGTGCCAATTAATTCCGATTGCAACCCAGCAGAGCTACACCCCTCCCAACCAGATCAAGCCGACAAACCCCTGTCCTCAGGACCTTCCCCCACTCCCTCTCAAACCTGTTCTAGAACCTGCCACCACCTTCACCACATCCCCAAAACTCACTCCCCTCAACCTCTCCTACCCCTATGCAAAGTTGCTGGTGCAGAAGGTATTGTTAGAGTACATGTCCCCGTCTCCCTAGGCGACATGTCCCAAGTAGAACAAAGGTTAGGCCCTTTTTCCACCAACCCCTCTGACTATATCAAGCAGTTTATCTACCTCCTCCAGTCCTATGACATTACCTGGCAAGATCTTTTTATGATCCTTAACTCCACCCTACTTCCTGAGGAGAGAGAGAGGGTCTGGCAAGCGGTCAGGCAACATGCAGACACTATACACACCACAGACAACACCGAGCCCCCAGGAGAACAGGCAGTCCCCCAGGTAAACCTGGGATGGGACTACCAACCAAATCATCCCGACTTACAAAAACACAACCACTTCCAAACCTGCATTATAGGTGGCTTGGAAAAAGCATCACTCAAAACTACCAATTTTGATAAACCTAAAGAAATCTTTCAGGAACCTACCAAAAGCCCTGCCCAGTTGGTGGCCCGGCTCACAGAAGCTTTGCTGGCCCACACCTGCCTTACCCCAGACAGCCCTGAAGGCCATCTTTGGCTCAACTCATGCTTCATCTCCCAAGCTACGTCCAACATCAGACACAAACTAAACAAGGAGGGTCCCCTCACCCCCCAGCAAAACCTAATTGCAGCTCCCTTCAAAGTATTTAAAAATAGAGCAGACAGTGAAAGAAAAAGAAGAAAAAAAGAGCCAATCTCCAAATGATTGCAATCACCATTTTGGGCAGTCAGGAAGCAAAAACGCTAGCTAAACAAGCCACCTGTGTCTCGCCCGGTCCCTGCTTCAGATGTAACACCATGGGCCACTGGGCTAAACGGTGCCCAAACCCTCAGCCACCCACCAAGCCCTGCCCTCTATGCGGTCAGCAGGGCCGCTGGAAAATGGACTGTCCCCGAACCCCTGTAGGCTCACAGATATCCAGCCAAACAGCCACTGCAGCTGACCTCCTCGGCATTCTCAGTGAAGACTGATGGGGCCCGAGGCCACCACCGGCCCCCATTTACATTGAAAATCAGGAACCTCAAGTAACTCGTCTAATCAAAGGTAAGCCTCTTACCTTTCTGTTGGACATGGGGGCCACTTACTCCACTCTAAATTCCTATTCAGGGCCCATCGAAGGCTCTGCCATTCAGGTCATGGGGGTTGAGGGAACCTCCTTCATACCCAGATGCACCCCTCCCCTAACCTGCCAATACGAAGACCTGGTCTTCACGCTCTCATTTCTAGTCATTCCGCACTGTTCCATCCTTCTCCTAGGTAGGGACTTCCTAAGCACCCTCAACACCACTGTCAGTTTACAATTACCACACAGCAGGCTGTCTGACAGTATCTTCCTCCTCTCCCTATCCATCCCTAAAACCCCACCAGAACTCCTGCTCCTCCCAAACATTAACCCTCTGGTGTGGGATACAGACAACCCATCCATTGCTCACCACCACTCACCTGTATTGATTGAATTAAAAAACAAAATTTCTTCCCCTCTGTCCCCCAATACCTCATCTCTCCAGTCCACCTCTGCAGACTAAAATCCATTATTAATAAGCTGCTTTCAAAAAACCTACTTCTACCTACCAATTCCCCCTGCAACACCTCCATCCTGCCTGTAAAAGAGCCCAATGGCTCCTACCGCCCAGTCCAGGACCTCTGTGCCATAAACCAAGCAGTTATTCCCATTCACCCAATAGTACCCAACCCTTACACCCTTGTCGCTCGCATTCCCTCTAACACCTCCTGTTTCTCTGTGCTAGACCTTAAAGATTACTTTTTTACAATCCCCCTACACCCAGCATCTCAAAAACTCTTTGCCTCCACCTGGACCAACCCCAATACCAATCATTCCTTCCAGCTTATTTGGATAGTCCTTCCCCAGGGATTCTGAGACTCCCCTTACCTCTTCAGCCAAGCCCTAGCCAAAGACCTTCTAGAGTTTAAAAAGGCCATTTCAACCATTCTACAATATTTAGACAACCTCCTTATCTGTAGTCCCACCAAAGTAGTCTACCTCAAATCCACTGCATCCCTCCTTAACTTTCTTGCTTCCAAGGGGTACCACCTCTCACAACCCAAAGCCCAAGTAGCACAGCCACAAGTTACTTGTATAGACTTAACCCTCACACCCTCCTCCCAGTCCATCACATTTAGCTGTAAATCTCTCATATCCAATATGCCTTGTCCAAGTACAAAACAAGAAGTCCTATACTTCCTAGGCATAGCTGGTTTCTCCTGCATATGGATCCCCAGCTTTGCCCTTTTAGTCCGCCACCTGTACCAAGCCACCAAAGGAGACCTTACTGAACCCCTCAACCCCTCCACTCCTGTCAACAAGCCCTTCTAAACTCTAAAACAAGTGCTAACCTCAGCACCTGCTCTCTCCCTTCCAAATTTCAACCTTCCCCTCCATCTCTATACTGCAGAATCACACAACACTGTTCTCGACCTTCTCACCCAACTTGTAAATAATAAACCTCAACCTATTGACCACCTCTCAAAACAGCTAACCCCTGCCACAAAGGGATGGCCCCACTTGCCTCAAAGCATTAGCTGCAGCAGCCACTCTTACCCAAGAAGCCAACAAACTCATCCTTCAAGCCCCACTCACTATACATGCTTCTCACTATCTAGGCAACCTTACCTCCCCGCAAAAACTCAACCTCTTCTCACCATCAAAAGCCCAAGAATTCCACCTCACCCTCATTACCCGACCCTGTCTCACCCTAGGAGCTCCTACCAAGCTCAACCCTGCCACACTCCTACCCTTACCCCATCCTATTACATACAACTGCACTGAATCCATTCAAATGACCCAACACCCCTACCCTAACATTTCCCTTCATGCACTCCCACACCTGCCTGAAATTGGTTTATAGATGGAAGCTCATACCTACATCAAGGAAAACACATAGCAATCGTCCAACCACCCAACACGGTCATTGAAAAAGCCAGTCTCCCCCACAACACCTCTTCACAAAAGGCAGAGCTCACTGCCCTTACCCATGCTCTCCCACCAATATATACACTGACTCAAAGTACGCCTACCACATCATACACAATTATGCCGCTACCTGGAATGAACGAGGATTTCTTAATGCAAATGGCACCCCTAAAACCAATGAGCCCCTCATTAAAAAACTCCTCGATGTAGCCCCCCTTCCCAAAACAGTCTCCTTAATCCACTGCAAGGGACACCAATCACTTCTCCCATTACTGATGGAAACAACTCAGCAGATAAACATGCAAAGGCTGTGGCCCTACTACCCCTGCCCACCCACTTACTAGCCCCCTTGTTTCCCAACATCTCCCCCTCCTATTCCACCAGCAAAATTCAACAATACTCCAAAAACAATTACCCCCTTTCCCATGGATGGTACTCCCTCAATGGAAAAAATCATCCTCCCTCTTTCCCAGGAAGAACATATCCTGACTCTCCTACACAACCTCTTCCACATAGGCCCCAAGCCCCTCGACATCTTCCTGTAACCTGTAATCTACTGCCCCCAACTCTTTTCCATCTTAAGCCAAGTTACTACAACCTGCTGAATCTGCTCCACTGCCTCCTCTCAAGTAGCCTTAGCCCCAATAAAAGGAAAAGTACATCAAGCCCGTGGCCACCTCCCTGGGCAAAACTGGAGAAAAAAATCCTCCTCACACTAGTCGACACTTTCTCTGGGTGGATAGAAGCCTTCTCTGTCTCCTCCGAAAAAGCCAAAGACACAGTCTCCATACTGCTATCCAGCATCATCCCTCAGTTCAGAATCCCCCAGTCCATTCAGTCTGACAATGGCCCCGCCTTCATATCTCAACTAACTCAAGGTGTTTCCCAAGCCCTAGGAATCACCTGGAAGCTCCACATCCCCATTCGCCCCCAATCCTCAGGAAAAGTAGAAAAAGCCAATCGTTTATTAAAGATACAACTCACCAAACCTACAGCAGAGCTCCATATCCCCTGGACCCAGCTTTTACCCCTTGCACTTACCCGACTGTGCCGGTTTGAATGTATTATGTCCCCCAGAAAAAGCCATATTCTTTGATGCAATCTTGTGGGGCAGACATATTAGTGGGGATTAAGTTGGAACGTTTGGATTAGGTTGTTTGCATGGAGATGCACCCCACCCAACTGTAGATGATAACTGATGGGATATTTCCATTGAGGCGTGGCCCCACCCATTCAGGGTGGGCCTTGATCAGTGGAGCCATATAAATGAGCTGACTCAAAGAAAAGGAACTCAGTGCAGCTGTGAGTGACATTTTGGAAGAGGGCAAGCTTGCTAGAAAGGAGCGTCCTGGGAAAAAGCCATTTTGAAACCAGAACTTTGGAGCAGACTCCAGCCACATGCCTTCCCAGCTAACAGAGGTTTTCCGGATGCCATTGGCCATCTTCCAGTGAAGGTACCCGTTTACTGATGTGTTACCTTGGACACTTTATGGCCTTAAGACTGTAACTGTGTAGCCAAATAAACCCCTTTTTATAAAAGCCAATCCATCTCTGGTGTTTTGCATTCCGCAGCATTAGCAAACTAGAACACCGACTAAGAGCAATTCCCAGACAACCCTCCCTCCTCAGCCCATTTGAGCTAATGTATGGAAGACTCTTCCACCTAGGAAATCTCCACCAGCCACTTCACCTGAAGAGACTACTTCCCAACCCTGTGCGAACTCAGGACCCTCCTCCAACAACATGCAGACTCCCTACTTCCAAGCCCCATCCCCTCCACAGCATCAGAAGTCCAACCTGGAGATCTAATCCTACTTAAGACATAACCACAAAAACAACCCCTCTAACCAACATGGGAAGGACCCTACATGGTCACCCTAACCACTCCCTCAGCGGTCAAACTAGCAGAGGAGACCAGCAGTTGGTGTCACCTCAGTAAAATAAAAATCTTCCACCCCCCTTCCCAAAAAAACCATGCCCTCATTACCAATCCACACCCACAGGTCCAACCTCTCTCAAGCTCTCCAAGATACCTATACCTGCCAATGGATCTCCAACCTCAAACCCCACTCTGGCTAATTACTGAAATCATCTCTCTGCTTCCACAACTTCCAGAACCCCTGAAGTACTTCATCCTCAACTTCCTTAAGAACAATTTTCTTCAAAGCTCCTTCCACAAGTTCCAGTGCGAAGAAATCCACAGCCTGTTCTACCCCCTCCCACACCTTCCAAATGCACCCGCCTAACACCCTCGCCTTTATCTTGATCTCCTTAACCCTCCCCCCAGTCTTTAGCTCGCACCCTCATCTTATATTAACTCAAGGCTCTCCCTAGCTTGGCAACTCTTAAACCAAGCCAACTCTGCTCTCGCTAGTGGATGCTGGCTCTGCCCACAAGTATCCACCTTTCCTCCACTGCCATCCTCGCTCCACTTCATCTATGTATGGGTAACCACAAAAGGCCTACTCCAGATCAAACAAAATAATTCTAGGGCCAGGGTTCTTTGATGGCCCCCACAGTCCATTCACCACCCTAGCAAAAAAACTCCTTTCCAAATATTCCACCCAACTAACCCAATGAGACATCACCCCCACTTCCCCTCTAACTCGGGGTTGCATCTCCCACAATCTCCCCCTTACTTCCCAAGCCCCACTCTGTATATTCCTACCATTGTTTCCTAGCTCCACCCAAGTGGATTCACTCTGTCCCAACCTTTGCAATGCCACTATCACCCTCGCTGCCCCCATCAGCACAATTAGCTAGAAGCCTAGAAGAAATCGTGCGACAACTAGACAACATACAAGACCAGGTAAACTCCCTAGCAGCAGTAGTTCTGCAAAACAGATGAGCGGTCGACTTACTCATTGCCACGCAGGGAAGCACCTGTGTTTTTCTACAAACGCTTGCTGCTTTTATGCAAACAAATCTGGCCTAGTATGCGAAGCAGCCAAGCTACTCAGAGATCAAGTAAAACAACTATACAAGCACTCTCCTAACCTTACCTTCCCATGAAAACAATGGGTCCTCCCCTTGCTCACCCCATTCCTACTCCTACTTCTTACTGCACTATTCGCCCCTTGCTTCTTAAAGTTACTAATCTCATTTAAAAAGTCTCAAAAACATCTCCACCTCTGTAGCCACCCAGCTTCTGCTGCTTCCCCCAAATTCCCCATATCAACCCCTACTCCCCACTTCGAACAACTACAGCTCTTCTCAGCAGGAAGTCATTACAGAAGCTTGACCACTGCCCCTCAACCTCCCCCCACCCCAAAGAGCAGAATGATAAGCCCACCCTCCTCAAAGAAAACAAAAAGGTAACAACTCCCAGGAACTGACATCAAACAGCTAAACCGAGACCTTCCTGAACTGATAACAAGAAGCCAAATCAAACTCCTCCTCCTCCTTGCACGTTCCTGTGTGCATGAAGCTGCCTATATAGTCCCTTCTCCCTGCATCGGCTGGCATGGATGCCATTTTGGGTGCCGCCCAGGCAGTTCCCTGTCTCTGCAAATAAACTTTGGCCTGAACTCAGTCTTGTCTCTGGTGGTCAGTTCCTCACAATTAGTGGGTTTTGCATTTATCCTTTATTTACCTTTATTGAAGATCTTCACTTCTTCACACTACTCCATACCACTCTTTCCTGTCTTTTCTTTCAACCTGAAGCATTCCCTTTAGTAATTCTTGTAAGGCAGGTTCTCTTAGTTTCTGTGTATCTGTGAATGTTTAAAACTCTCTCATTTTTTATTTTTTTATTTTTAAAACATTTTTATTGTGAAATATATATACAGAAAAGTGATAAATTTCAAAATACTGTTTAACAGATAGTTATAGAGCAAATTTCAAAGTATAGTGTGGGTTACAGTTCCACAATTTCAGGTATTTCCTTCTGGTTATTCTAATACACTAGAAAATAAAAAGAAATATCTTTATAATGATTCAGTAGTCATAATTTGTTAAATCCTAACTTCTCTGTTACAACTCCTCCCTCTCATTTGATCATTTTCTCAGTCTTCAGGGATATTTGGGCAATGATCCTTCATGTTGAAAAGGGGTGTCAATATTATGGGGTAGGGGGATACAACTGCTTGATGTTCTGGGAGAGACTGGAGCCTCTAAGTTTCAGGGTTTATCTGGCATAGGAACACTCTGGAGGTTTTAAGTTTCTAGAAAATAAACTTAATAAATAAAGCTTTTATAGAGCCTTATATAGAGCCCTGGGTTTTCTTTAGGGCTTTCAGGAATGCTGTTGGTTGTATTCCCTCATGTTTTAAGGTGAGTTTTGCAGGATAAAGAATTTGGGGCTTTTTTCTTTCAGTACCTTAAGTATATCATACCACTGCCCTCTCGACTCTGAGGTTTCTGATGAGAAATTGGCACTTAGTCTTATTGAGGATCCCTTGTATATGCCAAATTGCTTTTCTCTTGCTGCTTTCAGAATTCTCTCTTTATCTTTGGCATTTGACATTCTGATTGGCATGTGAGTCAGAGTAGGTCTATTAGGATTAATTCTGTATGGAGAACATTTCCCTTCTTGGACATGTGTTTTATGTCTGTCATAAGAATTGGGAAATTTTGGGCCACTATTTCCTCAAATATTCTTTCTGCCCCTTTTTCTTTCTCTTCTCCTTCTGGGACACCCATGATGCATATGTTTGCACACTTCATGCTGTCACTCAGATTCCTGAGGGACTGCTCAATTTTTTCTATTCTTTTCTCTATCAGTTCTGACTGTATGATTTCAATTGTCCTGTCTTCTAGTTTGCTGGTTCTTTCTTCTGCCTGTTCAAATCTGCTGTTGTATGCCTCCAGTGTGTTTTTAATCTCTATATCATGCCTTTCATCCTCATATTTTATTATGTATCTATTTAAACTTTTGAATTCTTCTTTATGCTCATACACTGTCTTCTTAATATCCTTTAGCTCTGTGTCCACCATTACTTTATTTCCATCCATATTTTCCTTCTTTTCCTTGAATTGATTTAGGTGATTTGTTTGAACTTCAGTAGGACTGTACTCTGCTCTCAAGGAACTTGCAATCTTGTACTTCTGGGCACAAATGACCATAATACAAGAAGAAAGTTAGAAGAGGAATCAGAGAATACTTCATGGAGGGCTGCATCTACCTAAATAAATCAATACATTATACTAAACTGCAATGGTTCCAAACTTCAGCATGCATCAGAATCACCTGGAGGGCTTGTCAAAACACAAATTCCTGGGCACCACCCTCAAAGTTTCTGTTTCATTAGTTCTAGGGTAGGGCCTGAGAATTTGCATTTTTAACTTAAAGTTCCCAGGAGATGTTGATGCTGTTGGTTTGAAGGCCACATTTTGAGAATCACTGGTCTATTGCTTTGTTGTGGGGAGATTACAGTTGAGTGTGGGTATGCATCTCAGAGAACCTGCAGGTGAAATCTGTAATCTTTGGAGAATAGTGTTCAGATGGAGAAATCTTGGGATACTAGAGGTAGCCTAGTGCATTTGTGATTTTTCCTAGAGGAGAAACAGCAGGTTTCATGTCCACAGCAGAATACTTTACATGGATGGATTTATTTAAGCCTCACAACACTATGAAGTAGATACTATAATTAGTCCCATTTTACAGATGAAGAAATTGAGGCTTGGAGAGGTTAAATAACTTGCCCAGGGTCACACAGCTCATAAATGGCAGCTAGTATTTAAATCTAATGGACTGACTCCAGCACTCATGCTCTATAACAGCTGCAAAATCCTGGCCAGGTTCTGAGGTCCAGGGTATAAACTGTTTACTATAGAAGATGTTCTCTGGCCCTTGAGAGAAGGAAGCATTGCTTATCAGGAGCTGGGGTTGAGTCACCAAGAAGGTATCTGTGTCAATTCCTTATCAGACAGCATATCTTTATTCTCAAACTGCCCTGGGCCTAACCCCATGGGTCTCAGCATAGTTCTTGAGCATGGAGGATAACCAGCTGGCCTAGAAGGAGCCTGTCAGGGAGAAATATCTTCCTCAAATAAGAGCTAATCCTAGAGTGGAGTTCTCTTGGTTGCTCAAGGCTCCACCCTCATCCTGGCCTTGTGAGTTTGTTGTGTTTTGTTTTGTTATCCTGCACAAGGATAGTGAGACAGAGCTTGCAGGAAATACAAAGCAGGGTGAGAAAGTACATATTTTGGAAGAGAGAACCAGGATCAGAAGACCCTGAAAGCCTGCAGAAGAGTGTTCAGTCTGACAGGATAATGTTAAAGAGGAAGAAATATAGTCAGGCTTTGACTGAATGTCTCTTGCCCTCACCCAAGCTTTTGAGTATGGTGGGTCATGAAACCGAATAGAGTTGGTATTTTTGATTACGCTGACCTTTTGTGGAAGGATGCATGTATGCACAGGCATACACAGAAACACATACACTGACATCTCCATCACTAACATCCTGGAAACAGTTCTCTCCACCCCTACTGCCCTAGGCCATGTCTCCTTTTCTTGCATACACAGATACACTAGCCTCTTCCTTGACCCCGTCTCCAGCCTTGGCTTCACACTGACCTCAGAATGATCCTTGTGACACAAAAACCAGCCACATTCCCCTCTTTGCTCCCCATAGCTCTTGGGATGAGGCCCAAGCTCTTAACTTGGCACCAAACCTCACATGATCTTGCCCCTGCCACCCTCTCAGCGTCCCTCCTCTCCTTTCCTCACCTCCTTTCTCTGATATGGATCCAGCTCTCAGATCACATCAGGTCACTTGCTGTACCCCTGAATGTGCTTTTCCAACTCTGGGCCTTTGCTCACAGTGTGCTCTTGCCTTTCTCTCAGCTTCCCCTTTTTTATGCCCTGCCTTTCCCTCCTAGCTTAATGCATCTTCCTTTATATCAATTCTTTATTATATTATTAATTATTTATTTTTAATTTCACTTTAGCTTTAATGCTGGGACCTGGGCTGGGAATTTGGAGGTATATAGGACAGAGTCCCTGCCTTCTGGAAGTTCACAGCTTAGAGAAGCAAACAATTTATTCACAGTTTATCTGTCTGCATGCATCTCTTCCCACCTGACTGTGGGCAGGGATAGGGCTGATTCATCTGAGGGATTCCAGTGCCCAGCATGAGACCAAACACAGGGAAGACATCAAAAAAAATTTACAAAACTCTTCAAGGGAAGGACTGGATCTTATTCATCTCATTGACTACCTTTCATCCCTTCCATTCATATGCATTCTAGGGACTTGGAAAATACAGTGTGGAATCCAGTGTTAAATCTCACAGTGCCTAGAATAACTATTGTCATTTATCACCCATTTATTCATTCATTCACTCATTCAAACATTTATCATTACATTCTCTTTGCCAAGGCCTATGTAGATCCTGGGAATACAATGGTGAAGAGAAAACAGATCCAGTCCTTGCCCTTTTAGAGCTTCTGAAGGTCAAATTGAAAAGAGGGAGTACAGTCAGCACTGGAGTTTTCAGGGATGGTGTGCTTCAGGGAAGAGATCGAGGACTGATATAAATCTAGCCCTGACTTTTTGCATAACACTGTATATGAATCTTATTTAATCTTCAAAGTACTCCTTGAGTAGGCGTAAGCTCTATTTCTAAACATCTAGATTAGAGATTAAAAATCCCTAGATTAAGAAATTGAGGCTTAGAGAGGTGATAGCTATTTAGAGGCAGAGCTGAGACTTGAATCCTGGTTAGTATGATGTGATGGAAGTGTGGGTCTTGGCTAAGTGGAGAGAGGCAGGGCAGCAGCAGGCTAATCTCTGGTTTAGTCCCAGAATGAGATGGTGCTGTGGAGGTGGCTTGGGCAGAAAGCATATGTCTAGGGGTTTTCCATCACTACCACTGGGCAATCCCTAGAGTTGAGTCCATGGCTACCACTACTTCTCTATCTGATACTGAGAAAGAGGCTCAGACCGGAGATAAACTTAGAATTTGAACCTAGTCAACTATCGCCAGTGTGGCCTCTGCCAGTCTAACTCCATCTCCTTTGGGGTGGGGGATTTGTTTGCTACAATAGTTTGGGCACTCTGTAGCCCACACTTCCTCTCTCATTTGCCCCCAGCTTCAGCATTAGACCAGACTCAGATAGGGAAGAAATGGCTTGGCCACTTCTGAAGGCCCTCCGTTAGGACATTTCAACTAAGATATCAAATATATTGACATAAAATTGTTTATAATATTCATTTATTAGCCTTTTAGTATCTGTAGGAGCTGTAGTGATGTCTCTTTTTCATTCATCATGTTGGTAATTTGTGTCTGCTTTTTTACTTGACCAGTCTGACTAGAGGTTTATCAATTTTATTGATTTTTTTTCAGTAACAATCTTTTGATTTCAGTGATTTTCTCTATTTTAAATTTCATTTATTTCTGCTCTTTATTGTTTCCTTCCTTCTGCTCACTTTGGATGTAATTTGCTTTTCTTTATCTTAAGCTTTGATTACTGATTCAAAACGTTTCTTGTTTTATAATATAAGCATTGAATGTTAAAATATCTCTCTAAAATTGCTCTATCTGTATCTCATCAATTTTGAAATGCTGTGTTTTCATTTTCACACAACTCAAAATAGTTTTAAATTTCCTTTGTGATTTTTTCTTTGACCCATTATTTATTTAGAAGTGTGGTTTTACAATTATTTGGGGATTTTTCAGATACCTTTAAAAATTGATTTCCAGTTTACTTCCATTGTGATTAGAGAACATACTTGATGTGACTTCAATTCTTTTAAGCTTGTTGAGGTTTGTTTCATGGACAGAATATGCTCTATCTTGGCAAATCTTTCACGCACATTTGAAAAGAATATTTACTCTGTTGTTCTTGGGCATAGTGTTCTATAAATGCAATTAGGTCAAGATATTTGATATTGTTGTTCAAGTCTTTAATATCCTTAGCAATTATTTGTCTACTTGTTCTATTGGTTACTGAGAGTGGAATTTTAAATCTCCAACTATAATTGTGGATTTGTTTATTTCTTCTTTCAATTCTATCAGGTTTTGTTTCATATATTTTGAAGACCTGTTAGGCTCTGTTTCAGATTCCTAGGCTTCTCCAAGTAAATACCATGAAATGGGTTGACTTAAACAATGGGAATTTATTAGTTTACCATTTTGAGGCTATGAAAGTGTCCAAATCAAGGCATCAGGGCAATGCTTTCTTCCTGAAGATTGGCTGCCCACAATCCTTGGCTCCTCTGGCACGTGGCAAGGCACATGGCAGCATCTCCTGATCTCTTCCTTCTCTTCTGGGTTCCCTTTCAGCTTCTTGCTTCCTGTGGCTTTCTTTTCTTAGTCTGCCTTTCATTCTCTTATAAAGGACCAGAATGGATCCAGGATTAAGACCCATTCTGAACCATGCCTTAACTGAAGTAGCCTCATCAAAAGTTCCTACTTACAATGGGTTCACACCCACCAGAATGCATTAAATTTAAGAACACAATTTTCTGGGGTACTTACAGCTTCAAACCACCACAGACTCTTTGTGTTTAGGATCATTATATCTTATTGATAAATTGACCCCTTTAATGTTATGTAATATCCCTCTTTATTCCTTGTAATATTCTTTATTATGAAATCCACTTTATCTGATACTAATATAGCCACCTTAGCTTTCTTTTGATTAGTGTTTGTGTGTTATAACTTATTTCATCCTTTTACTTTTAACCAATCTATTTCTTTATATCTAAAGTGAGTTTCTTATGGAACTTGATTTTTATCCAATCTAATTGGGTGTTAAGATCTTTCATCATTGATATAATTACTGATATGCCTGGATTTAAATCTGCCACCTTTATCAGCATTCCTCAACCTCTTCTCCATGACATCTATTTGCTACCTTATATCTGTGGTTGGTCTTGGGTGGAAAAGTGTTTCCAGCCCCTCTCCAATGGTAACAGACTTCTGCTTGCTGTCTGTGCAGAATCCTAGGACCAAGACAATTTCCTTCACCTCCACCAAGAGGAGAGGGTTTCTGTCTTTACCTGTGTCCTACAGTGAGTTTCTCATCCCTCTCTCAAAGCAAATGAATGTTGCTTCTACTCCTCCCCCAGAAGCCATGATTTTTGCCTGGGCCCTAAGAATGAGATGATTTTCTGCCCCTACCGTTTAGACTTAAGGCTGTTGTGTTGTAAAGAGAAGGGTCTAAGGAAGAGGGTGGGGTTTCTTTTCCTTTTTTCTTTTCTTTTTTTTTTTTTTGACATACAAAAAGACAAATCATGCTTATTTTACTCAAGTTTTCTTATAAGGAGTTGAACAAAATGATCCCTAATTGAAAACATTATAAAAAATGTTCTTAGCATTGTTTCATGTATCCCTTTGATGCCTAGAAGTAGAAAAAAACTTATCTAAATGAAAGAATAAAAATGACCATTCTTAGAGTGGACTTACTTAATATGTGAGAAAAAAAATCCATATGGGTAAGATATAAAATAATAAATGAACCTATTAGTTTCCTGTGGGTGATGGGAATCCCACTGATGTGTGAAGTCTCCAAGACCTCTTAAGACCTGGGAATCACTTTTCAGCCATTATAAAACAGCCATAGGTACTCCCATAATTCACTGACCCCCTTTTCCCTCAGCTATTTTAACTGCTAAAAGAGGAGGAACCAAAATACAGTTTCCCCATGGCCAGGCTGCTTGACTGTCAGCACCAATAATTCCTTGGCCAATCAGAATTCCAAAGCATCCCCATCCCCCAACTGCTGTCTAAATGGGAAAACAGTAAAAATGGCTTTGGATGAAGCATTTAGGTGTTTTGTCTCCCAGAATCATAAAATACCTAGCTAGGAAGTAATCTGGTTCCTATAGAGGAAAACCAAATATTCCTTCCAGAGAACAAAAGAACAAAGTAGAACATCCATTGTGCCTTTCTCCCAGCCTCAATATGACCTCAAAAATAAGAGCACAGTGAGGAAATGACTTTACATCTACCATTACCCTGAACTCCAATTTCCTCAGAAAAACCAGGGCAGAGTGCCCTTCCACTATGGTGGAAGCATGTTGCCACTTTTGCCCAAACCTGTGGGGAGAAGGGATTTCTGATCTTCCCTCACAAAGAGCAGGAATTGCAAGTAGCATATCTTTTTTAATAAGAATGGGTAAATGTTCCCAGAGCTTGTGATATCAAGTGCCCAATTTCCTTACCAGTAATTTGAGTCTTTGTAGGTGTGAGGAGAGAAATGCTGCGGGGGTGGGAGGGGGGAGGGTGGTACGGACCTCTCATTTCCCATACTTCTTTAAATTTGGAAAAATTAGGAGGAATATATGGATATGTTGTGGGGATGAGTGAGAATGGAACCCTAGCATTTGCAAAAGATTAGCACAAACACAGCATCTTGGATGGATGATTATCATACAAGACAGAAAACTTACTTAATAACCATTTGTGGCAGTCAGAGAAAAGAGGATTCCCAGAGCCAATCTTGTAAAGAAAGAGAAAATGACTGAACTATTCTTTTTCCTCAAACAAACAGCAATTTTCTAAGTGAAGGTAGTATCTCATTTCTGTTTAGAAAACATGTAGAGAAACATTAAATGTGGAAAACCCTCAAACAATCGGGGACTCACTCAGAAGTTATAAATTATGCAAGCATTAGTCATTTTTCTCAGTCTACTCACACTTAACCTGAAATGCAAGTTATCCTTGCCTCTGTAGGTGTTCTGAGCAGAGTTATATCCTGATTTTCAATGAAAGGTGAAAGTTAGGCTACAATAAGGGGAGTGAGGGAGAGTGCAAAAGGGGAAATCAGGTGGGAGAGTTGAGGAATTGAAAGGTCTGGAAAATGATTGGTGGTAAGCACTGAGAGCCCTAACTGGAGTTCAGACTCTGTGAGGGGGATCATGTCTCATACCTGGGAGCCTGGCCAAGCTGGGCACATAGTAAATACATGATTTGAGTAGCTGAGGTAAAGAAAAAAATACATCACTAGAGACTGCATGGTTTAAACTTTAATACCCAATGAATCACTCTGACTCCTGACTCCACTGCTCTCAGAAGACTGCAATGGCTTTTGAAAGATCTTGGTAAAGAGGATGCCTCTGATTTTTCTGTAACTGTCATCATCTTGGCTTTGAAAGCAGGTAAAGTACTGCTGAAGGGGATGATGAGTCTGAACTATTATAATAGCCGTAGACATTACTCAATGGGATCCCCAAAAACCAGAATAGATTTTATCAATTTTGTTTGCTGGATGTTCTCTGTGATTCGGTTCGGCATTAGCATTTGCCACCCAAAATGAGTTCCCCCAAATAAAACTTGTTGGTGCTATTTGACAGAGAGAATACAAAGCAGGCATAGATCTCTTAGGAAGTTGCCACAACTCTCAATAATATTAACTCTACTATCATTATCACTTTTTGCTTTATCCCCTAGTTTGAGGCCTTCACATAGGAGTCTGCTTTTATAATTCAATGAGAATGACTCTACTCTTTTTCATTTTTCATTTTTCAGTGCACAACTCAACCTGAAGATCTGTGACTCGTACGAGCTGCCTATTTTAAATGGTCTAGTAGTTTCAGTTTCCATTTACTAAGTTCCCAGATAATAAATGGAGAATGGGATGAATCTTCACAAGGCCACATTGAAGGTAAAAGGAAATCATTCCCATCACTGAGAAGCTCTCTCCAGGTTTTCTATCAACACTGCAGACTCAGTTTCTTCTTTGGTTTGTTTTTCATAGATGCCATACTTCTTCCAGTGCAGAGTATCATCATTCTGGTCTCCCAACATTTCTTTAAAAATCTTGCCTGGCTCAGGAATGGGAGGAAATGTAATGACCTTGAGCCTTTTTAGGTGAAGCAGGAGGACTATGATTGCACCTGCAGCCGTGACTGGAATGATGAGTAATGTGATAATGCAGGGGGTGGAATTGACCTCATTGCCTGTACTCATTGCTTGACTCCAATTACTCCAGTTTGTCATCTTCATTGCAGAACTTTATTTGTTTTGACTCTTATTCTGACTGTGTTCAGAGTATCAGGAAGTACACCAGGGGCCATGAAGCAAATTTTATCCTGCAGGTTTCCCTTCATGTTCTGAGCTCTGACACATTTAGTTTTGGTATCTTCAACATACGTTGAAAACAACGTATGTCTCAGTTTGGCTGTTATTGACTTCTACATGGTAAGATTAGCATCTGCTAATAAAATTCTGTGGATTCTTCCATTCCATGTACAAGCCACCTTTTTTGGAAGGAAAGATTTAACATGTGGAGGATCAGGTTTCACACAGGAAGTTAAGGCACTGTATTGAAGGATGGTCTAATTTTTCCTGCATTATCCTTGACCATTATTTGGACACTGTGTTGTTAAAAACTGGAATCCTTCACTTTAGTAAGATAAAGGAACAACCAACGTGTTGACCTTCTCTATAGATGTTTTCACATTGAAGAATTTTTTCCAGGCTGCTGTATCAATTGTAGAGAGTGTAGTTAATGTCCGGATTTGTGTCTTGCCAGGGAGCCAAGAACAATTCCATTGCAGCTCAGTCACAGCAGACTCAGGATCACCCTCATGGGGTGAGATGCACTTTTCCATTAAAATGCTAGTGAAGTCATCTGGTCCTGGACTTTTCTTTGTTGGAAGATTGATTAGTGATTCAATGTCTTTACTTGTCATTCATCTGTTAAGATCTTCTACTGATTGCTTCTTGAATCAGTTTAGGTAATTTGTGTGTTTCTGTGAATTTGTCCATTTTATCTAAGTTATCTAATTTGTTGGCACACACTTGTTCATACTATTTTAACCCTTTTAATTTCTGTAAGGTCAGTAGCAATGTTCCCCCTTTCATTTCTGATTTTAGTTATTTGTGTCCTCTCCCTTTTTTCTTTGTCAGTCTGCAGGTTGTCAATTTCATTGATCTTTTCAAAGAATCCCCTTTTGGTATCACTGATTGTATTAGGGTTCTCCAGAGAAACAGAATTGGCAGGATAGATAGATAGATAGATAGATAGATAGATAGATAGATAGATAATTAGATATAGTAATTGGCTCATGTGACCATGGGATTGACAAGTGTGAATTCCATAGAGCAGACTGCAAGCTGGAAACTGCAAAGAAGCTGAAGTTGTATTCCCCAGGAGAAGATGGCTGGCAGAAATTCTTCTTTCTGGTTGCTAAAATCCTCAGTTCTCACTTTAAGGCCTCCAACTGATTTGATGAGGAGACTCCCCTCATTGCTGAAGGCAGTCTCCTTTCTTGATTGTAGCTGGATTCAGCCATACATGTAATCAGCTGACTAATGATGTAACTCCATCTATGTAATACCCTCACACTAGCAATTTGGCAGGTTCCTGTTTGACCAAACAATTGTACACCATAACCTAGCCGAGATGACACATAAAATTAACTGTCACATTGATTTTCTGCATTATTTTTCTATTTTCTGTTTCATATATCTCTGCTCTAATGTTTATTATTTCCTTTCTTCTACTCACCTTGGGTTTAATCTGCTCTTTTTTTTCTAGTTCTTTCAGGTATCATGATAAGCTACTGATTTGACACCCTTCTTTTCTAATGTAAGAGTTTACAACTATAAATTTATATCTGAGTACTGCCTTTGCTGCATCCTGTAAATTTTGGTATGTTGGTTATTTTTTTTTTTCATTCATCTCAAGATATTGCCTAATTTCCCTTGTGATTTCTTCTCTGACTCATTGGTTATTTAAGGATATATTGTTTAATTTCCACACATTTGTGAATTTTCCATATTTAACTGTTAGTGATTTCTAGCTTCATTCCATTGTGGTCAGAGAAGAGTTTGTATGATTATAGTATTTTTTAATTTGAGACATGTTTTGTGACCTAACATATGGTCTATCCTAGAGAATGATTCATGTGCACTTGGGAAATATGTGTATTCTGCTGTTTTGGGGTGAAGTGTTTCTGTACATCTTTTAGGTTTAGTTGGTTTATAGTATTGTTCAAGTCCTCTGTTTCCTTATGATCTCCTTTCTAGATGTTCTATCCATTATTGACGGTGGTGTGTTGACATCTCGTACTATTCATGTGGAATCATCTATTTCTCCCTTCAAATCTGTCAGTGTTTGCATTATATACTTTGGGGCTCTGTTGTTAGGTGCATATATTTTTATGATTGCTGTAACTTCTTGATAAATTTGCCCTCCTTTCAATATATTGTGTCCCTCTTGTCCCTTGTAACAATTTTTGACTTAAAGTCTGTTTTCTCTGATATTAGTATAGCCATTCCAGCTCTCTTTTGGTTATTCATGTGGATTTTTTTTCCCATCCTTTCTCTTTACACCTATTTGTGTCTTTGGTTTTTTTTTTTTTTTTTTAATTTTACAATTTTTTATTTATTGAGATTGTTCACATACCATACAATTATCCAAAGATCCAAAGTGTACAAACAATCAATTGCCTCTGGTACCATCATACAGCTGTGCATCCATCACCACACTTAATTTTTTTTTCAATTTTTAGAACATTTTCATTACTCCAGAAAAGAAATACAGACAAAAAAAAGGAAACTCAAATCCTCCCATACCCCTAACTACCCCCCCTCCATTGTTGACTCATAATATTGGTATAGTACACTTGTTACTGTTGATGAAAGAACATTAAAATACTACTAACTGTAATTGGTTTGCAATAGGTATAATTTTCCCTATATGCCCCCTATTATTTTTTTTTAAGTTTCAGAATAGTATTTAATTTTCAGATATTTATAGTCATCTTATTTGATATCACAAACTAGTGGCCGTGTTATAAATTTTACAGATGAGGATATTGTTGCACTATTCTCACCATACATAGGTTGCAGAATAAATTTGAATACAGATCAATACTTCCCCTTCTTCCTCCTTTGTATATTTACAAACATGCCTACATATAACCCTTGCTATTCAAATTATTTTTATCTGAACCAAGGAACTAAATGCATTGAGATAATTTTGTTTTGTTTATAGGAATTCTCACTGTAAACTATAGAAGCTTAGGGATCAGAGAGTAAATAGATTTTTTTTTTTTTTTTTGCCAAACCCTCTATCTGAACTCAGAAGCTAAAATTGTTCAGTATTTTCCTTTAACTATGCAATAAATAGCAAATCTTGGGTCCACAATTAATGTTCTTTTCTTTCAGCATATGAAATAGAAGTTAATAATTGCCACTTCAATTTAGTGGTTCAATGACTACCATAACAGATGTCTCTCCATATATAAATAGACATTTTCCCCAACACTGCTCTCTATATGCATTTTCTCTATATCCCATGCCTATCTCTAGACAATGGCATCTAATCTATACCAACCAATAAAATGTAATTGAGAATACACATTTTTCAATGGTCTCAAAAAGTGTAAGAGTCTTCCTTTGGATTTTCAAAAGAAGTCTTTATTTTCAGATGTCAATTTAATAGTTTTTAATTAATTTTAGTCTAATTCCTATTTTATCAATTAGGAAACTAAGAGTCATCTTACGAGTTAAGTGAGATGACCACATTTACAATCAGCGAGTCAGAAAAGTGAGGCAAGTATCTTCATCTTCTGACTTCTAGTGTTTCAGAAAGAATGCCATACCATAAGCCTGAGTTATCCATTTGCAATAGAGTGAAAGAAATGGTGGCATGGAATAGGATGTGATACCAAGTATGTTTTCTCCTTCATAATGTCACTATTCTGCAATGTCTGTTTATTCCTCTCTGAAATATGGAATTAAAAATAATTTAATATGAAAAAAAAAAGACAGTCTAAATAGATGACAATTGAATGCCACGGATGAACCTGGATGGGATTGGAGGATGGAGGACAGGAGGCTCAAAGGGTCACAGTTGAGACATAAGGAAAAGGAAATACAGAATGTAAGCCTTGTATCATTGTTGAATGTCTTGTACTTCTTAGCTGCGCTTAATGAGATTGCATAAAAGAATGTTCTTATTCATGGGAAGTGTATATGTGAATTATAGTGTTTGTTCAAGGGTGTGAGCAGCTAGCTCTCATATGTTCAGAAGACAGAGCAATAGATGATGGATGATAGGGAGGCAGGGAGGGAGGGAAAGAAATAGCGATGTGACAGCATGTTAAAGTTGGTGGATTGGGCTATCAGGGGAGGGGGGCCAGGGTATGATGGAATTCTGTGTATGGGGTTAGTATTGTTTTTGCAACTGTTCCTATAACTTTGAATTTATTTCAAAATAAAAAAATAAAAAAATAATTTAATATAGGGTTGTGTCTTATGATGACTATGATGATAATAAAGCCAAACTTATATTCAGTGGTCACTATATGGCTTAAAAAATGCATCTTCATCTAATATTACGGAAACTTCCTCCATCTCTCTCTCTCCTTTCTTTGTTTCTCTGTTAGTACGGCTCCTTTTAGAATCTCAAGTAGGGCAGGTCTTTTATTAGCAAAATATCTCAGCATTTGTTTGTTTGTGAAAAATTTAAGCTCTCCCTCAAATTTGAAGGAGAGCTTTGCTGAATAAATAATTCTTGGTTGGCAATTTTTCTCTCTCAGAACTTTAAATATGTCGTGCCACTGCCTTCTCGCTTCCATGGTGGCCGCAGAGTAGTCACAACCTAGTCTTATGCTGTTTCCTTTGTATGTGGTGAATTTCTTTTCTCTTGCTGCTTTCAGAACTTGCTCCTTCTCTTCAGTATTTGACATTCTGATCAGAATATGTATCGGAGTGGGCTATTTGGATTTATTCTATTTGGAGTTCACTGGGCATTTATGCTTTGTGTATTTATATTGTGTAGAAGGTTTGGGAAATTTTCCCCAACAATTTGTTTGAATACTCTTTCTAGACCTTTACCCTTCTCTTCCCCTTCTAGGACACCAGTGAGTCTTAAATTTGGAAATTTTATTTTATCTATCATATCCTTGAGGTCCATTTAGATTTTTTTGATTTTTTTCCCTCATTCTTTCTTTTGTTCTTTCATTTTCCATTTTGTCATACTCCAGGTCACTGATTCATTGTTCAGCTTCCTCTAGTCTTGTAATATGAGTATCCAGAATCTTTTTAAGTTGGTTGACAGTTTCTTTTATTTCCATAAGATCATCTATTTTTTTTATTTACTCTTGCAATTTCTTCTTTATGCTCTTCTAGGCTCTTCTTCATTTCTTCTATATCCTGTGCCATACTCTTCTTCATGTCCTTTATATCCTGTGCCATGGTCTCATTCTTTGTCTTTAGTTCTTTGATTAATTGCTTCAAGTACTGCATTACCTCTGATCTTTTGATTTGGTGTTGGATTTGGGTTATCCCTATCGTCTGATTTTTTCATATGCTTTAAAATTTTCTGTTGTTTTTGGCCTCTTGGTATTTGCTTAACTTGATAGGGTTCTTTTAGGATGTGTATGCTAATTCAAAGACTTCTCTCTAATTTGCAGATCTACAGCTTGGTGGGGTACACTTTCTCTAACTAACCATCAGGTGGCATCTGTGAGCCACCTATTCCCCTTACGCCAGTTCTCCCCAACTTTGTCTTTGTGGTGTGTGGGGGTCTGATTCTTGTGGAGTCCAATTGGTGCACCAGTTTTGCATGTGTAGTTGGTGCTGTCTGCCCTGAATGTGGGGCATGTGTCTGAGCAGTTAGGGAACGAGGGCAGCTTTAACAATCAAATCTCCCAGGTGTTCCTGGAGATTAAAGGCTGTTCCAAGAGTCTAAACCTTCAGTTCAGTCTCACCACAGATTGTCTCTGCTGCTGACCTACAAGTCCTTGGTATTGGCATATGGTCTCTGGGATTTACGAGTGGGTCCCTCTTCCAAGCCGTGCCCTTCTAGGGCCTCTGCTGAGGGAAGGCTGTGCTATGTCACAAGTGCGTGTTGACCCTCAAGAGAAGTTCTGGGCTGCAGGGCTGTGTAGGGGCGTTCCCAGCCTGCTGAAAGGATGGCTGAATGGGGCATGTTAATTTTCCCCTTTTCACACCTCTCTGCCTTCCTAGCTCGGGGACAATTAGCTGCGGGTTCGCAAAAGGCTATTGTCCACACCAGATATTGTAGCGTGTGTGCGCATTGCTGGAAACACTTCCTGTCACACTGGGTTTTTTGGTGCAGCTTTTGGCTGTGGCTCTGGTGCCAGGCAGGAGTGTTCCCAGCTCACCAGGAAGATGGCTGCAAGGGGTGTGGTTTTTTCCCCTTTTGGCTAACCTCTGCCTGACTTGCTCCAAAACACTTAGCAGTGGGTGCACAAAAGGCTGTCATCCATGCCAGATACTGAGGCACGCTCACAGGTTGTGGAGATGCTGTTCCTGCCACGCATCCCTGTGCAGTTCCTGCTGCCATATCGACAGCCGCTTTTGGGTTTTTAAAAAAGAACTAGTCTGACTCCAAACGCCAACCCATGGTTTCCCCACACTGCAGTGTGGCTGCTGGATATTCAGCAGACTCACTCACTTGCTTTGGAATGCAGACTCCCGGTTTCACCAAGTGCATGGTCTCTGTGGATTTAGCAGACCTTGTCCAGCTGGTGCATCGCTGGAACTGGGGTTCTGGGTGACTTTCTGGCTTTTATCTAGTATTTTTCATGGCGGTGTTTTTTTTGCCCTGTCTCTCCTAACCGCCATCTTCCGGAGGTCTCGATCCACAGTTTTTACTTACAGATTTTATGCTGTGATCTCAGGCATTCCTCCCAATTCAGGTCGGTGTATGATGAGTGGGTGGTCACGTTTGTCCCCCCACAGTTATTCCGGCTTATTTACTAGTTGTTTCTGGTTTTTTTTAGTTGTTCCAGGGGGACTACTTGGCTTCCACTCCTCTCTATGCCGCCATCTTAGATCTAGACCTGTCTTTGGTTTTAAGGTCAGTTTCTTGTAAACAGCATATAGTTAGGCCATGCTCTTTTTTTATCCATTCTGCCAATCTCTACCTTTAGCCTGGAGAGTTTCATCCATTTATATTTAAAGTAGTAACGCAAAACCTATTTCTGCCATTTTGCTCTTTAATTTTGTAAGTCTTATACCTTTTTTGTCCCTTAATTCTTCCATGCCTGCCTACCTTTGTATTTAATTGCTCCTTTGTAGTGAATGATTTAGAATCCTGTCTCATTTCCTTCTGTGTATATTTGTCAGTATTTTCTTTGTGGTAACCATAGAGTTTAAATTTATTGTCCTGAATATACAAAAATCTCATTTTATTTGCTACCAGCCTAACTTCAGTAGCACTCACAAACTATGTTCTTATTCCCTTCCACACCCCCAGTGTTATGTTGTTCTTGTCACATCTTTATACGTTTTGTGTCTAAAACCATAATTTATCATTACTTTTTATGCATCTGTATTTTAGACCCTATAAGAAGTAAAAAGTGGAGTAACAAATCAAAAATACAATAACATTGGCATTTATATTTACAAATGTAGTTACCATTGCAGGAGATCTTTTTTCTTCATGCAGCATTGACTTACTATCTAGTATCCTTTCCTTTCAACCTGAAAAATTCCCTAATATTAGTCTCTTGGGCAGGTTTAATGCGATGAACTCCTTCAGCCTTTCTTTATCAGAGAATGTCTTAATCTGTCCCTATTTTTGAAAGATAGCTTTTCTGGATATAGAATTTTTGGTTGGCAATTTTTTCCTTTCAGCACTTCAAATATGCCATCCTACTACATTTTTGCATCCATGGTTTCATATGAGAATTGGCACTTATCTTATTGGGGATCCCTTATTGAAAGATGTGTTGCTTCTCTCTTGCAGCTTTTAGGATTCTCTTTGTCTTTGGCGTTTGACATTTTGATAAAAATGTATGTCATTGTGAGTCCTGAGTTTATCCTTCTTGGAGTTCATTGAGCATCTTGGCTGTGTATAATCATGTCTTTCATTAAATGTGGGGAGTTTTCAGCCATTATTTTTTTGAATATTCTCTCTGTTCCTTTCTCTCTTTCTTCTCCTCTGGGAGGAGTCCCACAATGCATATATTGGTACACCTGGTAAAGTCTTTAGGTCTCTTAAGTTCTGGTAACTTTTCTCCATTCTTTTGTCTTTTTGCTTCTGAGATTGGATTATTTCAGTTGTTCTATCCTCAAGTTGACTGATTCTTTCTTATTCTAGTTCCCATCTTCTGATATACTCTTCTAGGGAATTTCTTTTTCAATTATTGTGGTCTTCAGCCCCAATATTTCTATTTGGTTCATTTTTGTGATTTATATATCTTTATTGAATTTCTCATTTTGTTTAGATATCATTTTTCTAATTTCCTTTAGTTCTTTGTCCATGTTTTCCTCTATCTCTTTGACAATATTTAAGATAGTTTTTTAAAAGTCTTTTTCTGGGATATCCAAAGTCTGAGTTTCTTCATTAATGGTTTCTGATATATTATTTCATTCATTCCTTGGAATGGGCCATCATTTTTGTTTCTTTGTATGCCTTGTCATTTTTGTTGCATACTGGATGTTTGATATTTTAATGGGTTAACTCTGGAATTTTGTCAGTGACGTGTCTCTTCCTTAAGCTTGTATACAGCTAGTTTATATTGTTATGACAGAGATTTCCTTTAATACCAGGACATAACCAAGAAAAAAAATGAAGAAGAAAAAAGAAGGAGAAAATGAATGTAAACTCCTTTCCCAGTCTTTGCAGATTTGCTGTGTGTGAGTGTTCTCCTTCAGAGCCTAGCCAATCTTACAGTGGGCCTAAAGGACAGCCCAAGGCAAAAGTATAGGGTCCTCTCCAGTCTTTTATGAGTATGTATCTTGTTCTGGGCATATGTGTGTGGCCTTATCAATTCCTCCAAATACATAGAAACTCCAAATGCCTCTCTTTCCCCAGGAAATTTGAAGTCTTTCCTCTGGATCCTAGGCACACTGTTGTATGTAGTAAAGATGGTAATCTTTTGCCCATGGCAGTTGAAGTTTGAGTGTTTTCTTACGTTTTAGCCTCCCTTTGAGCCGCTTCTATGTCCCAAGCAAGTTCTGGGACCAGCCAGCCAGAGATAAGCATCCTGGTTGAGTCTTTCAGGCTGCCTCTGGACGGATTAGTACAGACATGCATTAACCCAATATGAATATAAGGGTTACTCTGCTTCCTCTGGAACTGAGACCAAGTATCCACATTAGGAGCACAGGCTGGCTCCACAATGAGCTGGGAAGGGGTGGGGAAAGGGCCAGTGAAGGCACCATGAGATTTTCCTACTGTTTTTAAGTTGCCTTTTTCTTAATTTGGTTCTTGCCCAATTATTACAATCCTTTAACTGTTTTCCAGTGCTCTGAGAAAAAAGGTTCTGCCAGTTTTTGTTTCTTGTTCAGAAATTCTGTGAGGGGACAGAACCCTGGAACATCTCACTCCACCATCTTGGTGATCCCCACCCCAATCTTTCCAATGGGCAATTGGTGGAGGCCTGTGGCAAAGAAGTTGTGAGCATGAACCCCCCTTGTATCTGAGGCTCTTACTTTTTTCCAACTCCATGCTAACCCATACTTACCCTTTAAGAATTCATTGAAATTGTATCTGATTTCTTCCTACCCTTGTATGGCAGCTGCCTTTCTTTTGTGTTCTGGCAAAGGTGCCATACTTTATATGTCCTGTCTCTCACTGGAGGGCTTGTCATTTGTAATTCAGTTTACTTCATTACCTTGAGACTTCACCTTTCTGATGGGCTCAACCAAAGCTCTGATTCTTTAGATTATCTGGCTTTTTCTCCTTGTTTTCTGGCTTTTCCTCCTTGTTAGGATGAGAGAGACATTCTCTTTAAGTTTTCTACATCTTAAGCAGAGGCAGAATAACCCTCTACTAGGACTTGTTCCTTTCTCTCTACAGGGCCGACGGGGACCTGTGAGTCAAGGACTCCTCAGGTACAACCTGAGGGGATTTGGCTAAGCAGAGAAACATGGAGAGGGGAAGCCAAGATGGCTGGTGGTCATGCCTGCTTCTTTACCCTCCCAACAAACATGGGCCGGTGTCCTTCATTGCTGCTTCCCAGCCCCATGAGCCTGACAGGGTCAGGAACATTTTGTTGAATGAATGAATGAAAATTTTTCTCTTCCATTGAATCCTAAACCTTCAGTGTTAGTGAGTTCCTTCTGAGTTCCAGGCTTAGCACCAGTGCCAGGCACATAGAAAACCAGGAAACTATTAGTAAATATTTATTAACTATCTCATCCCTCCAAACCAAATTCTTACACAGATTAAATAATAAAAACAAAGCTAAACAAAAATGCTTTCTGAATGAAGGCTGGTGGGGAAGAGGGTAGAGGTAAAGATTAAGCTTGCATTATTTCTGTTTGCTTTATCAAATGGAAAGGAAACAAGGTTTGGCTGTTCTCTTCAGCTGATACTGTCACACACACACACACACACACACACACACACACACACACACACATCCCTGCCCAGAATAGCTCATCTGCCCTGGGTACCCACTGGGCACCCAGTCATGTGCCTGGAGCCACTGGGGAATCTGTTTCTTCTTTCTGAAGCCAGGGTCAGTGTTAGAGGCAGGATAGGTGGGACAGGGAGAAGGGAAGCTCCTTAAACTCTCCTTCCAAACAATCTCCTTTGTGCAATGTCCTTTGATTTTTGCAAAGCATGGGAGTTGTGTCAAGTCAGTGAGGCCATGGGAATAAGCTAGTTACACAACACTGGGACAGAACGAAACAAGGGCCAGAATAGCCATCCCCTCCCCAAGCTTACCATGTGTCAGATCTGCCAAGAGCCTTACGTGCATCACCCCATTTAATCCTCACATTAAATGCTGTGGTTGTCTACATTTGACAAATGAGGAAATGAAAGTGTAAATGGACAGAGCAACTGGCTTGTTCAGAGTGCCATGCCCGTCAGAAGTGGATTTGAGACTTGAATCTTCTGCTGTGAAACACTATGCTTCGCTGTGCTCCATTGCTGGCATTCCATAAATGGAGAAATTGAGTCCCTCGGGCCTTGGCTAAGTTATTCAGGCAGGTGATAGCAGGGTTGCTTCTGGGATCCAGGTCTCCCAATTCCAACAGCAGGGCCTTTCAGCCACACCAGGCCTTGTCTGAGAATGAGAAGGTCTGGATTTTGTCAGCTGCCTCCTAGTTGTTCACCCCGGAAGGCAGTGTGGTAAGGAGTATTGGCAGAAGAGATCTTGCCTTGCTGATGCCTGTCTTGAAAGATTTCTCTTTTCCTGCTTTCTTGCCCTGAGCACTTCATTTTCCAAGGTGAGCTGGGAATTTAAAGGGACACCCGCAGGGATAGAGGACCCAAGCAGGCTCAAGAAACCTTCCTAACCCAGGACTGTCGGGGATTGTTGCAGAAACGGCCTCGGGCCTGAGGTGGGGATGGTAGAAGGGGCAGCAGAGATGAAGGGTAGCATTACAGCATGCCAAAGGAGGCTCTGAAGACACACATGCCCCCTCTGGGTCTCACTTTCTTTGTCCAGTGGGGTTCAGGGGGAGATAGTCGGGCTAAGTTGTTTCTAAGCTCATCCTCCCTGTCTTCGTTTGGGTTCCCTGGAAGCAGACTCTGAGATGAGCATTTAGGAAATGTTCCCAGGAAAATTGGTGGGGGAGTGGGGGAGGCAGAACAGGGAAGAGAAAGAAGCTAGGCAAGGGTGTACTTTCCAGCCAAGTGCAGCCTCAGCCTGATCCTGAAGAGGGGCTCAAGTAAAAATTATGCCCCAGAGTTAGTTCCAGCTGGAAGCAAGGCAGCTGGGGCCTTCACCAGTCTTGACTAAGGTTCACCTGGATGGCATGGTGGGAGGAGATATAATATCCCAACTGTTTATCATTCTCTGCACAGGGGAACAGTGTCTTCAGTAGCCCAAGGGCAAGCCCTAGAGAGTTGCAGGTGTAGTTAGAAGGAAAAGCAGACAGAAGCTGGAGGAGGCACAGAAACGATAAAAGGGAATTTGGTGTGCACTGAGTATTCCTGTACCTCCCTCAGGATCCATCCTGTTCTTTCAGGATTCTGGGTCTCTCCCAATAGCAACAGTCTGATGAGAGATGGGGTGAGGGCACATAAACACTGGAAGCCAAGAGCAAGTGACTTGAGTGGGAGCTTCAGAGGGAGAATGGACGGTACAGTGTCAGGGGAGCCCCAAAGAAACAGAACTGTCATAGTTTGGCAGGGGTAAGGGAGCTTGACTCTGCTGCACTCGCTCAAGTTCTGCTGTGCATTTGAACATACAGGGGCACAAGAACACACTTGTGTGAATATGCATGTGGAAGCACACACACTAGTGCACACAAGAATACAAACTCAGGCACACGCATGTACACACTGTCACACAAGCTCATATACACACACAGAAACTTTTGCAGAAACAGATCTGTAGACATACACACTTGCTCTGGCTCTCAGGGGAGGGAAGGGTAGGAATAGTCAGACAGAGGCCAGCTGCAGCTGGCCTCTGAGAGTTGACTTTGGCTGGCATAGCCCAGATCATGCCGTTCCCAGAGCCCAGGCTCGTGTCTGTCTGGGTAAAAGTATCTAGAAGCTCAGCTGCCACACCCCCACCCCCGGGTCCCACTGCCACCTTTGATCCAGGCCATAGACTGTTGGCAGCCAGGGGTCCCCTGCTCCCATGGATGATGGCACTGCAGGCCAAGGAAGGCTAGGAACTGCTCGAGTCAGAACTGACACTTGTGGCTTCTGAACCCCAGTCCTGGCCTGCTTCCTCCCCAAATGACAAGAGCCAGCAGAAGCATTGCCTTTGGGAAGCAGGGACATCAATGTAGAATCAGACCAGCCCCTGCTCTCGAGGGGCTCCCTGTCTGGTGGAGGTCACAGGCATTTAAAAAGTAAGATCAGTGCTGGACTGGAAAGAATCAGGATTGTGGAAGCCCAGAGGTAGCATGTAACAGCCTGGAGGGCGGTGGGATTAGGGAAGACTTTCTGGAGAAGGTGATATCTGAAATGACTTTTGAAAGACAGAGTGAAATTTGGCTTGGGTTGGTAGAGAGTAGGGTAGAGGCATTTGGGGCACAAAACTCTGGAGGCTAGGAGAAGCAGGTGCACTGGGAAGCTGGAAGATGGTGAGCATGGAGGGAGAGGAGGAAGTGGCTGTGGGGGAGGCAGGAACCAGTTGTAAAGGGTCAGAAGCCAGCCAGGGTCTGGGTGGTGTGCCTAGGGTGCACTGAGAAGCCATTGGGAAATTTATTTTTATTTTTATTTTTTTTTTACTGAGAATACTTTATTTGCTGGTAGAAGTTGCTAAAAATGCACAAAACAAATACCAATAAAAAATGTACTGTATTTGAATCTCCCTAATCTATATAAAATGAATGGTATAACAGCATCTGCTGGAAAAATGCCTGTATGGACATTTCTTATTTTATGCCCCCTTATAAATAAAAATAAACCTTTTTATTCAAGAGTATATAAAATCTGGGAATTCATATCCATATCCACAGAGGGTGTATGGTTTTTGGCAGAGATGCACTGTGTCAGAATTTCATCTTAGCTTGTCAATGTTCTCCATATTTCTATGGTCCACAAGGTCAAACAAATCCAGTGAGCTCCGAAACACTCTTCGGCAATTAGGATGAGCTGCTTACTCATAGGTTTAATAAAAATGGTTAGCTCTTAAAACATAAAAAGGCAAAATGTTAAAACAGTTTTTAAATTGTATGACAGGTAAATAAAGTTAAAAATATTTTTTTCTTTACTCAATGCTGAGTTTTCATAAAACAGGTATATAACAGTGTTTATCTTCACAGCTGTTTTAAAAATTTAAAATGTCTTCCTCCCTCCAGAAAAACACACACACATCTGTGCTGAGATAAGTCCAATATTAGGACACACATGATTTTTCAGGTCAGTCTTTCTGAGGTGACATTCACCAACATTCTCTTGAATAATTTACATGCTCCTCTTCTCAGTCACTGCAAAAAAGGGATTGACCTCAATCATTGGATTAAAAAACAAATCAATCAAAAGTGTTTTTTCCCCATACAAGCTATCACAGTATATAGGCCTCTAGCTCTAAATAATAGAGTTCCAGATTTGTAAAATTTCTTCAGACTTCAGAACATAGGCATTCCAAATCCTGAATCGTCTTCTATGATAGCTGCAGAGTCAAAGAAGTCTGGCCTTAGCTCAGCTCTCTCTCGCTGATTTCTTGAAGGGGGCAGATCAATAACCATGGTGTCTTCGAATTCTTCATTCATATCTTCTAACTGGCTCCGGGATTACATCATCACATCTTCAAAAATGGGCTCAGCATCATCCTCCATCAGACCCCGAACAGCATGCCTTACTCCAGTTCTCACTTTCATGTAGTTCATTCCTGTTCTGTCCTTCTGATTTAAGTCTTCTAACTTTGGCTGGCCTAACCAAGAGATCTGCATCTGAGGATTGTGTAAAAAGTCTGGTTCAGAACCAGGTTCAGACTCAGGTTCCTGAATCTGCTCTCCCATGGGCTGGCTATTCTCCCGTAGTACAGTGGAAGTGAGCTGTGGTGCTGGCAGGGGTCCATGGGTCTGAATCGTGGTGTCAGTCCTATTTAGCCATGTGTTATCCAGACTTTCATGTTCCACTTGTTTTTTGTGAAGTGGGGCCGTCCTTTCTTATTTCTTACTGATGAGATTTTGCTGCTGCTAATTCCACTGTTCACAGACATTCTGTCGTCTTCACCACCAGTAATTAACGAATTTCTATAGGAGATGAGTGGAAGCCATACATCTTCCCTCCTTTTCATCATCTGCTCGGTGAGGAATTTCTCTAGGTATGAGTGAACAGTCTTTTTGTCCTGTCAAAGAAGTTTAGAAGAAAATTCACTTAGTACTTCAAGGAAAGCCAGATTAGGAGGTGGATATTCTTGTCCTTTCTGATTTTGGTATTTAAAAGCAAACTCTATGCCATCCTTGTGAAGCGTGGCAACTGCTTCTCGTGTCTTGATCTGCTCTAGTCCAAATGTAAGCACAAAGCGACGGGCCAGTTCTTTAATGCCACTGACATGGGCAGATGTCCTGTCCAGGTTGGGACTTGCTCTTGAACAAGTTCATTAAACAACTGTTGCAAACTGAGAATGAGGGTCTTGACACACTGAATTTTATCAATCTGCCTGGTTTTACTCAGCGTTTCCTTAATAATATCACCATAGTCATTGTAATACTTCGTGTAGTGTTTGAAGGTGTCTGTGGCTGCATGCATGTCAACAATGTCATAAATGATAAGTTTGCTGAAGGCAGCAAGCAGATTCCTTCTTTTATGTAAGGCCTCAATTTTATTAGCTTCATCTTCTTCATCTCCCTCCATGCTTTGATTCTCCTCATCTTGGTCAATGAAAACGTGATCCATCACAAAACTGAGGAGTTCAGACTGAAGTCCAGTATCTGGATTAAACACCAAAGGTTGAAGGCCCTCCCTGCCACCTGTCATTAATTGGTGGCTAAAAATCATTAAAAGGTCACAGAGCAACATGAAAGCCTGTTCTTTCACTGGACTATTAACATTAGATAGGCACTGTTGGCAAACAGCCAGAAAGGATTTCACTGTTTTTCTCAATACCAACAAATCCTCTTTGGAAGGAGAACCATCAGTAATTTTCACCAACTGCCAAAGAATTGAGTAATGGGACACTGTAGTGCCTGCACGACTATCTGTTCTGGCATAGCTCCATGCTCAATTCCAGTCTTCAATAATCTGTAGCAGTTACCAAACAGATCCCATTTTGTGAGATCATGAGCATTGTGAAAAGAAGTTAACCTCTTTAATGTAGAAAGAACATTGAAAATATCATCATCATCGGCTTCTTCTCCCTCTTGCAATAGATCTTCCACAGAATGATTGAATTGGTCTGCAAACTCATCAATCAGCTGGCTTCGAGCTATGTCAACTCTGTTCTGGATAGTATATTCTTCACTGCATAAGATGCTATAGGTTTTACTGCAGGCTTCTAGAACATCTGATTCTACATGTTGCTGCACAACAAACTTAATCTGCTTTAATGGAGCATCCAGACGCTTTTCCATTCTCCCTGTGCTGTAGATTTCTAAATCAAAATACTGTGGGATCTGTAGCAAGTTTGCTACCTTCTCTGCATCTGCAGAATACTTTGATGGCAACATAGGAAGTGTGATAATAAAATGTTCAGTCAATTTGTTTCTATCATCAGTTTGAGTTTTCCTTTCTTTGGCAGTTAGCACTCTCTTGCCAGTACCCCTTCATTGGGAAATTTTAATCAAAGTAATGACATGGTCAGTTGCTACGTTTGGGAAGATCCTTTGGTTGTGAAGTGGATTTGAGATTGTGACTGATTAAATGGCGGCAGGAAGAGGCTTTGCAGGCCAAGAGGCAAAATCGAGGATGTTATGTAGATACTTATTAACTTAAAGAGAGGAGACAAATTTCCACAAAATTTGAATTGGAAAATTTCAAAATTAATAATAATTGAATAAATTTTTTGTAATTCATGGCTGCTAATGTGAAGAATGAAATCCTTTTGTGGGGTATGGCATTTCATGTCATTGCAGTTCAAAGTTAGTGTTCCTCATCATCAAATCAATCATCTGTAAAAATCGTTCTTAGCTTACAGGTCATACAAACACAGGCTGTAGTTTGCTGACCCTTGGTCTAGACTAATGAGGCTCTGGCGAAGTGAGTGAGAAACAAAGGAGGCTCCCTACCATCCCACCGCTGCAGCAGCCACAGGATTGCAGAGGGCTCCAAAAATGCATCTTTGTTACAGTGAGGGACTGAGGTCTTTCAGCCAACATCCTGTAATCACAGCATCTCAGGGCAAGGAGGACCCCAGAAGTCCCTCTCCACCCCTCTCCCAGGGCAAGACTAACATGTATGTGCTCCTTGGAATCACACTGTATCCCAGATAGGGAAAGTGACTTGCTCAAGGTCACAATGCAATTTCCTGACTGAGTTGGGATTTGAACCCAGGTCTCCAGATCCCCAGCCCTGAGTTCCTTTGTCTGTACTACCATGTTCTCACCATGGACCCCAGCCTGCTTGGAGAGGAGGAGTATATAGGCAAGGGGTAGTGTCAAGACTCACCTGCCTAGGACAAGGTGCTTTTCAGGCTCCTCCCTTCCCCTCCTGGCAGTCCAGTGGCAGACCAGCCCACCTGATTTAGATACCTTTGCATATGTAACTTCCAGATAAGGAATCTGAGGCTCAGAGAGGATGCATAAATTATTTGGAATCTATGGCAGGCTGAAAAGGTATCTGTGCCCTAATCCCTGGCACCTAACTATAGCAGAAAGGAAAAAAAAGGTCTTTGCATAGAAGAGTAAGTTAAAGATGTTGAGATGGGGAGATAGTCCTGGATTATCTGGATGATCCCTAAATGCAATAGCTTATGTTATTAGAAGGAGGCAGAGAGAGACTTTTACTAGAATAGAAGGCAGAAGGTGATGTAATGATGGAAGCAGAGAGAGAAATTTGAAGATGCTATGCTGCTGGCTTTGAAGTTGGAGGAAGATGCTACAAGCCAAGGAATGTAGATCTAGAGGCTAAAAAAGTCAGGGAAATGGATTTTTCCCTTAGAACCTCTGGAGAAAATGTGGCCCTGCTGACACCTTGCTTTTGGCCTGTGAAACTAATTTTGGAGGTTTGGCCTCCAGAACTGTGGGATGATAAACTTCTGTTCTGTTAAGTGACCAAGTTTGTGGTAATTTGTTATGGTAATCACAGGGAACTCATACAACATCCCATAGCAGTTTTTTAATTTAAATAAGCTTTTAATTTTCGAATAGTTTTGGATTTACAGAAAAGTTACAAAGACAGTACAGAAAGATCCTGTATAACCTCATCCAGTTTCCCCATTGTTAATATCTTACATTACTACTGTACTTTTGTCACAACTAAAGAGCCAAGATTGGTACATTACTCTTAACTAACTCCACACTTCATTCAGATTTCACTTGTTTTTCCCTAATGACCTTTTCTGTTCCAAGACCCCATCCAGGACTCCATATTGCATTTAGTTGTCATGACTCCTCATCTCCTCTAGTCTGGGACAGTGTGCTGGATCAGTTATGTACCCCAGAAAAGGCTGTGTTCTTTTAATCCAATCTTGTGGGGGCAGACCTATTATGGGTAGAATCTTTTGGTTAGGTTGTTTCCACGGAGGTGTGACCCCGTTCTTTCAAGATGGGTCATAATCCCCTTTCTGGAGTCCTCTATGAGAGGAAAAAAGGCAGAGACATTTTGGGGAGGTCAGAGAAGTTAAGAGATGTAATCCAGAGTTTGCCCCCAGGAGAAGCTAAGAAAGAAGCTAAGACAGAAGCCCAGAGACCTTTTGGAGAAATCCACAGAAACCAGAAGCTAAACCTGGGAGAGAACCAGCAGACTCCAGCCATGTGCCTTGCTATCTGACAGAGGAATCCTGGATGCCAGCAGGCTGCCTTCGGAGTCCAGGTATCAACTCGATGCCTTAATTGGGACATTTTCCTGGCCTTAGAACTGTAAGTTTGTGAACTAATAAACCCTCATTGTAAAAGCCAATCCATTTGGGGTACATTGCATTCCAGCAGCTTTAGCAAACTGGATGGTTTCTCAGACTTTCCTTGTTTTTTGATGACCTTTAGTTTTGAGCTGTAACTGGTCAGGTATTTGGATTTATCTGATGTGTTTCTCCTGATTAGATGGGGGCTAAGTGTGTTGGGGAGGAAGAGCACAGAAGTGACGTTCCGAGCTCAGCACATCAAAGCAAAGGCACGTACTGTCACCCCGACTTATCACTGATGTTACTAATCTTCGTCACCTGGCTGAGGGAGTGTTTGCCAGGTTTCCCTTCTGTAAAGTTACTCCTTCTCCCCCTTCTGGTTACCCCTCCCCCATTCACAATATCCTTTCTCTACTTCGGATTCTTCTATACAGGAGATTTGTGTCACCTCTCCCATTTATCTATTATTCAGTCATGTACTTTTATCAGTAGATACTCATGGATATTTATTTTATATTTTGGATTATAATCCAATACTATATGATCTATTTTATTGCTCAAATTGTTCCAGCCATGGCTTTTGGGGACCCTTTCAGGCTGGCTCCTGTGTTCCTTTGGCACCCCCCTCCCCACCCATCTTTGTTTTTTGAGTACTCTCTTACTTTCTGGCACAGCAAGATGCTTTAGGTTCATCTTGTACTTTCGCTACCCCAGCCCTAGAATCAGCCATTTCTCCAAGGATCCCTGACTCTTTTTCAGTAGTGAATGGTTTTAGAAACCAAGATCTGGGCCCTAGATATGCTTGTTGCTAGTGGGGTGCCATTGCTTCTAGGCCCTTTGAGCAGACAGCTAGGAGATATATATGTGTATACTAACCCTTGAATACATGCATATAATGATTTCTGCATCTTTTTTAAGCTAAACGTGAGTTCACACTGATGTCTCCCACTCTAATTTCTTACCGTGTATTCATTCCCCCCTCCTTCCTTTACCATTTGAAATTTCCAACAGTGAGACAACTGGCTCCCACCATCCACCACTGTTTACTTATTTGTTCAGTCTCAGTGTACATTGCAGCAGTTTCAGAATTGTTAATCTGTGTCCTCATGAGAAATAACTTTACCAACTAGAGTGCAGTGTTTGTATACAGTTCATTTTGTCATTAGTCTTACAATTTCCAGTCAAAACATTCTTTACCAAAATTTCTTAGTTCAGTTTCCCCTCATACCCTTCAGTGAGGTTTTCTCATACATCTGTAATACAGATAGATTCTTTTGACACAGTTTGTATTCCATTCTGGGAACACCCAACCTCCTGGCTGATTTTTAAATTTAATTTGTTTACATTAAGGTTCACTCTTTGTGCTATGAACTTCCGTGGGTTTTGACAAATGCATAGCATCATGTTTTCACCATTACAGTACCATTCAGATTGGTTCCACCACCCTCAAAAATTCCCTGTGCTTGCCCTTGTCAAACACTCCTCCCTTCCCCTGACAACCACTGACCTGTTTTCCATCCCTATATTTTTGTCATATGTCATATGAATGGAATCACACAGTATGTAGCCTTTTTGGTCCGGCTTCTTTCACTTAGCAAAGTGCATTTAAGATTCAGAGCAGTGAAATAAACAAGGCACATAGGGACAAATGTTGTATGATGTCACTCATGTGACATTCCAGATTTAGCAGATTCGCAGAGGGAGAAAGTAGATTAGAGGTTACCAGAGATTAAGAGGGGAAGGGGAATTTTTTGTTTGATGGATATAGAGTGTTTGTAAATAATAATTTATTTTAAAGAAGATTCATCCATGTTGTGTGAATTAATGTCTTGTTCCTTTTCATTTCTGAATAGTATTCCATTATATGGCTCACCACAGTTTGTTTATCCATCTACTTACTGAAGGACATCTCGGTTGCTTCCAGTTTTTGATAATTATTAATAAAGATGATATAAACATTCATTTGGACATGCATTTTCAAGTCAGTTGGGCAAATACCTAGGAGCACAATTGCTGGCTTATTTAGTAAGTTTATATTCAACTTCATATGAAACTGCCAAACTGTCTTCCAAAGAGGCTGTGCCATTTTGAATGAATGAGAGTTATTTTAAATTACAGCACTTAAGTCCAACTCTTCTGGTCCTTTCCTTTGTTTCCCAGGCTGGCAGTCAGGAGGTCACACCTTACAAGACAGTACAGGCTTTGCAGTCAGACAGATTTGAGTTCAGATTCCACCTCCACCACATAAAAACCATGTGACTTTCAACAGGTTAGTTAACTTCTCTGAACCTTATATTGGGGTTTAACTCTCCGTATATGCATAATGTCATGGGTTGGGTCCTGCAGGAAGCAGATTTTGAAGTGGAGTTTACCCTGCAGGATGTTTACTAGAGACAGCCTTTGGGGGCAACACCTGTAGAAGGAAAGGAAGGCAGGAGGGTTGAGCAAAGAGAGAGAAGTCGATCTGCAGTGGCCCATCAGAGGCGTTCTGATTTGGGCAGAAGTGGTCAAGCCTTTAAGCCCTATCTAGATCAGTCATTGGCTATGGGCCACTTAGGGATAGGTGTGCCCTTGGGTGAGGGGCAGCTGAAGTGACCTCAGAAGGGACTGACAGCATCTTCTGCAGCTGGGGACAAGGAGTCCTTCCTTGAAGGAGCGTGTGAGTGGCACAAACCAGCACTCACCATAAAAAGCAGAGTGGAAAGAGTACTGGATGAGAGCCGGAAGACCAGTCCTGCCACTTACCCACTGTGTGACTTCAGGAAGGTCTGTAGTGGTTTGAAGTGGTATGTACCCCAGAGAGGTATGGTCTTGAAGTCAATCCATATCTGTGGGTGTGGACCCATTGTAAGTAGGATCTTTTGGTGAGGCTACTTCAGTTATGGAGTGACCACCTCATTCAGGGTGGGTCTTAATCCTCTCACTGGAGTCCTTTATAAGAGAATGAAATGCAGACAAGGGGAGAAAACCACTAAAGCAAGAAGCTATAATTCACAAACTGGGAAGAGAAGGGAGAGCCCAGCAGATGCTGCCATGTGCCTTTCCATGTGACAGAGGGGTCCCGGATCACCAGCAGCCGGTCTTCAGGAAGAAGGTATCATCTTGATGATGCCTTGATTTGGACATTTTCACAGCCTCAAAACTGTAAACTTGTAAGTTACTAAATCCCAATTGCTAAAATCCAACCCATTTTATGGTATCTGCTTTTGTAACCACAGGTTAAGAATTAACAGATGATTATGATTACTGAACTAGTCGCAGCCTTGTTTTTGCTTGTTATTATAATGATAACAACTCCATCTCCACATGTTTGAATCTGTAAAAACCTAGAACTCCTTAGACTCTGGGAGACAGAATTTTGGGCTGATAAGCATCTGATCTCCTGCTTCAAGCTTAGCAATAAACTCTTTCTTTGAAACCCTGGTGTCATAGATTGGCTGTTGTGCACATCAGGCAGAGAACCTCAGTATTGCTTTCAGTAGCCCAGCAAACTAGAACAAAGTCCTTCCCTTCTCTTCCCTTCCATTCCTCAGTTTACCCAGATGTAAGTGGGTAGAACAGCAGCCCCGACCAGTTCTTGTACAGCATTTTAGCAAGTAGTTTAGCAAGGAGTTTTATGTGCACTAACTCACAACTTTATGATAGTAGTGATAGCTACAAGTTCCAGGGCAGTGCTGCTCAAGTGTAATCGGAGGACCAGCACCAGCCTGCTCACTACATTACTGGTTCCTGATAAACTAAGTACAGGAATTGGGAGTAACTGTTTGGAAACATTTATAGCAATGTGGTAGGGTGAGTTGATGTCTTTTGACTCTAATAATAAAAAATGGGGGCCTGTGTTACATTTATCTTTGTTTTCTTAATTTGCTTTTCTTGTAATTCATTTATTTTGTATTTTATGAATGTATAGGTCCATGAAAGACTGGGGGAAAAAAAAGAACAAAACTGGCTGTTCATCACAGAAATTTCAAGGAGCACTCTTTGTGGGCATCAAAAGGCAGGCTTTTGATGATTTTTAGTTATTTTTTTTTAGTGAAAAGGCCTCTTTTAATCCTTTAAAAGAGGCTGCCAGAAAGGGTCTGCCTGCTCATCTATTTCCAGTCACTATCTCACGAAAGTTGGATCTGGATATAGGTAAACTCAGTAAATGGCTCAGGGTGCTGATGTGGGTCATTAAGACAAATGCCCGGTTCAGTTCAAGGCATCCTCTCCCTCCTGGCCCTTAACTCCATCTCAAAGACCTTCCCCAGCTCTTCCATGCCTCAGGGATAAATTCCCAAGTCCTTAGCTGGACAGTAGAGTTCTACCAGGCAGTCAGGGACCCTGTCTACCTTGTCCACCACTCTCTCAGCACCTGGCACATAGCAAGTGTTCTGAATAAAGCCTAAACCTCCAGCATCCTTTTCCCTAAACCTCACCCAGTACCCTGATTCACACCCATAATCATCACAGCACGTGCCCTGCACTTTCCCTCCTCTCCGCCTTTGCTCAACTCAGCAGCTGTCGTCTGGATGCCCTCTCCGCCTCTTTGCCTCCTTCTGAGCCCTAGTGAAGCACAGCCCCTGAAGCTGAGCCTTGCCCCACAGCACGTGGCTGCTGGCTTGCTGTGCTGTCTGACCCCTTACTCACCCTGCCACTCTTGGCCCCATCAGCCATAAAGTATTGTCAGACGGGGTGGGGCCCAGCAGGCCCTTTGTTTGCTGTGGGTGATGTCTGAGAACTTCTCAGGTCAAAGGGCAGCCTGAGTTCCAGAGGAGATGCCAACTCCCCTTCCCTTGGGGGCCTCTGACCCTCTCTATCCATGCTGGACGTATCCTGTGTCCTCTGGTCATGTTTCTGTGTACGTGTTGGGGTCAGGGGGAGACCATCTTCCCCACCCAATGGTGAGGCCCCCAGAGGTGGACGCGGGGGACCCCCAGAGGAGTTGTCAGGTGGGAGGTGCTAGCTTACTAACTGAACCTTTATGTGTGCAGCTCCTAGCACACTGTATCACTTGGGGATGCCAAGTGCTGTAACAGATACTCCCAAACACAGTGGATTGACTCAATAATAGGGCATTTTTTGCTCACACGAAGTCCACTGGGGGTGTTCCTGTTTGGGTGGCTGTCTTGGGCAGTCTTCCTCTCAGATTAGGGCTCTATCCTTCTTTCTTATGCTGCCAGTGTCTTCAACATGAGACTTCCAAAGTTGCTGCAAAAGAGGGACAGTCCTCTTCCCTCTGGCTCCTCAAGTATCCCCCACTCCCATTCCTCCATCTCCCACCCTGGCGCCTTCAAGTCTAATGACCACCTCATACTCCATCCCAGCCAGGCCAGGGGGTCATGCTCATCGTGCTTCCCCCCACCCATTTGGGTGCCCTCCTCATGGCTGCTCGGCCTCCATCCTTCAGGTTCCCTTGTGCACAGGGCGCAGCATCAGAGTAACCCAGTGTAGTCTGAGCGTTAGTCCTCTGTCTCCCCGTAGCCAGCCTCCGAGGTGGCCCCCAGTGATGCTCGCCTCCTGGTATCCACACCCTGTGCAATCCCTCCTGAGAGTGGGCTAGACTTACGGAGTTGCCTCTAAAAAACAGAATAGGGCAGAAGTGGTGGTATGTGACCCAGAAACTAAAGTTTAAAGGCAGTGTGGCCTCCCTCTCTTCCAGACTGCTTGCTCTAGAAGGAGCCATGTCACAAATGACCCTGTGGAAGGCCAATGTAGTGAGGAACAGACGCCTTCCCCCCACAGCCACGTGAGCCAGCTCAGAAATGGACCCTCCACCCCAGAGTTCCAAGACTGTAGCCCCCACCAACAGCTTGGCTGCAACTTCATGAGAAATCCTGAGCCAGAGCCACTCAGCTAAGCCACTCTCAGATTCCAGACCCTCAGACACTCTGTGAGATAGTGTTTATTTTTCAAGCTGCCCAGTTTTGGAGTAATTTGTTATACAGCAAAAGACAAGCCATACTTAGATACCCAGAAATAGGGTGCTGCTGTAAGAGAAACCTAAAATGAGGGAGTGGCTTCAGAACCAGGCAGTGGGCTTTGAGGGGAGCATGATGCCTGAAGAAACTGTTAGTAGAAGCCACATAGTCTTGATAAACCTTACTGGAAACTAGGGGACAGGAGATGCTTGTCACTAGTGGCAGACCGTTTCGTGGTACTGTCACCTGCAGTAATGCGGAAGGTAGAAAATGTCCTGAGTGATCTGGATACGGAGAACTCCTGGCCGAGTATTGAAGGTGCCACCTGGTTTAATCTTGCTGTTTGTAATAAAAGATTATAGTAAAATGAAGCAAAATGGAGCCAGGATTGCTGGTTTTGAAGATTCCCAGCCCCTCCAGATGGCAAACAATGCTAAAATTAAGAAACGCCTTCCAGACAAATTGGGGGCACTTCCAGGAAAGCACAGTACATAAACAAAACCAGGGGTATCACCGTAAAACCCATTGTTAAGATCACAGAACAATCAAAAGCAGGGCCTCAGAATACATGGAGCTCTGTTTAGAGTTGAAGGGTATGCCTTACAGACCTTCTCAAAGGGCAGATGACAAAGGGCCTTGCATGTCAGTCTGCGTGGGAGTCTCAGCATTAGTGTGTGGCCCAGGAGACCAGGTTTATTTGAGAGGGGACTCGTGGTGGGAAGGCTGGCGACACGGCACTGGAGGCAGGGACATCAGTGAATGTTACTTGCTCAACAGATGACCACCTGGGGTGTTGAGTCCCACAGCAGAGGCAGGGGCAGTCTGGAGGACCTGGGGGAGACCCCTGACTCAGCCAGGAGCACGGGGGAAGGCTTTCCTGATGAGTAGGACTGACGCAGACAAAGGGTGAGACTCCAGGGGAGGTGGTGCTCCAGGCAGAGGGAAGAGCGTGGGCAAAGGCCCTGAGGGGAGAGAGACCCTAGTGGATCCAAGGGACAGCAAATGGTTCAGTATAATGGGAACAAAGGGGTGAGGGAGGCAGAGAGATGAGGCTGGAAAGAGCGGGGGCCTGGTGTGGGGGTGGGGAGCAGTGAATGGCAGGCTAAGATGCTTGGGCTGTGAGGTGGGCATCTTCTGTCTTCCCAGACCCCTCCACATCCATTTTCCACTGTCTCCTCCGTGCTTTTTCCTGGGAGACCTGCCTGTGCAGAAGGCAGCCACAGACCCTCATACCCTCTGTATTAGTTAGGGTTCTCCCTGGAAACAGAATCAATGAGAGATGTCTCTTATTATCAAATTGTAAAAGTGACTCACGCAACTGCGGGAGTGCACGAGTCCAAATTCTGCAGAGCCGTCAACAAGCTGTCAACTCCAAGGAAGACGTCCGACGAACTCCTCGGGAAACGAACCGACAACTTTGACGAACTCCTCAGGAAACGAACCGGCAACTTTGAAGAACTCCTCAGGAAACGAACCGACAACTTTGACGAACTCCTCAGGAAACGAACTGGCAACTTCGACGAGCTCCCCAGGAAAAGCTTCACTGAGCAGCTGAAGAAGAAGTGAAGGTTCTCTAACCGTCCAGCTTATAAGCCTCCAACTGATCACCCGGACCAAATACAGCCAATTGCATTCTCTCACTGTGGAAGCACGCCCCTTGATGAGTCATCAGTCAGCTGCAGTCAATTGACTGATGATCCGACAAACCAACCAGCCTCAAATAGCCTCACAGGAATCGTCAGGCCAGTGCCCGCTTGACCAGACGGCTAGGCCACCTAGCCAAGTTGACACATGAACCCAACCATCATACCCTCTAACTTCCAACTGGGTTCAGGCAGTGGGGAGCCTTGACAGGAAATGAAGCGGAGGGAGGAGAGTGAGGTGGCAATGTCCATCACCCGTGGGGTCACCCAGCACTGTCTGTGCCCCTTGACCGGTGGTGGCCTCCTTCACAGGACTCTGCTGGGTTCAGGTCACCGTGGCCTCCACTTGTCTTCCCGGCTTCAGGGTGGCAGCAGTGGGCACAGCCCTGGGTTTCCGCACCACCCTTTGCGGTTTCCAACACCCTGCACACACCTCAGAAAATTGTTCCTTTGTTAAACCCTCTTCAAATTTTCCCAATCTGAACATATCGTCTGGTGCCTGCTGGGACCTAGACTCATACAGAGGGAGATTCCCAAGCACTAGCCTGCCCAGCCATCCCCTGCCCCCTTGCTGCCCACTGTCAAAGAGAAGGCCCTGGATGGTGGGGAGGGGGGCAGAGGCTATAGGAATGCATGTCCCAAACCCAAGAATCCAGAATTCTTCTAGTCAGGGCACTTGTCTCCATCTCACCTACCCTGAGGACACATGCAAACATTCAGACTTCTCATTTGGGACTGATGGATCATGAAGAGGTCAACATGGTCTTCTCTGGCTCAATCTGGTTCACCTTCCAGAGGATCGAGACAAGGCTGGGATGGAGCTCAAAGGTCAGGCTTTGACCAGCCTCCTTGGTTACAGAATGGGGAGGAAGGCAGGAGGGCCAAAATCCCTTCATTTATTACATTGACATTTATTGAGTTCCCTTTTTGTGGTGGTCAGGAGCTGAAGTTACAAAGGATGAGTAAGAAGTGCCCTCATGGAGTCATAGCTGAGAATCAGACGTCATCTTAGCCAGTAAATGAGGCTAAGAGGGAGGGGAGGAGGCTTGCTCAGACAGACAGTGATGGAGCTGAGTTCTCCTTACCCACCTTCTGGAACCCTCTGGCTGCCACTCTATAGTCTAAAGGACCCAGAAACTCAAACATACTTAGGGTGAGTGCAGGGAACTTAATGGCCACCCACTCCCATATAGCTTTGGGAGGGAGGATGGTTACAGGATGAGGGACTTGTAGGAGAGGGGACTGGGGCTGGTGGCATCTTTTGTGCTGTCACTCAAGGTTAGAGGAAGAAAAACCCAGTCACTGCTCTTTTCCCTGTCCATTGAGTGACATCACAACAGAGGACAGAGACCTCAAATCATTCTCTTCCAGCCCCCTCTCCCATTCCAAGGGGAGTAGACAGAGGCCAAGAGGAGGGAGAGATTTGTGAAAGTTTCATAGCAGGAGTGCAAATCACAGATGGCAGAGTCTGGTCTGCTCTCCCACATTGCCAGATCTGACTTGGGACCTGGCTTGGGTGGAATTTGCAGGAGTCTGGGAAAGCTCTGGAGATAATGTTCAACAAACATCTCCAGGAAGCCTTCTTAGATCACAGCAGCTCCAGCTAGGCTCTCTAATGCTCTCCATGGCTGCCAGCCCTGCACTTGGGGCAGCACCTCCTCCAGCTGGAGGTGCTCAGTGGAACTCCAAGTGCTGGTCAATGGGGACATTGTACTTGAGCTTGTGGGTCTCAAAGAGGTTGCACAGCTCCTCGATGTAGCGCTGGTGCAGCTGGTCCACTTCTTCCTTTGAGGGGTACAGCGTCTGCTGCACCTCAATGGGCTTCCCCACTGCAAGGCACAAAAGTAGGCAGCAGCTCAGAGTGGGAACCACCCAGGTCACGGAGGATCTTGGGACAGGTACCCAGCCCCATGGGCAGCCTTGCAGGAAAGTGCTCTTACTCCCATCCCTTTCCACCGTAATTTTGGGTGACCAGTTCTAAGATATGAGGGCTTGACTCCAAGATTCTGATGTAACAACAGCAACAGCAGACGTCATGATGAACCAAGATATGTACATCATCTGCTTAGTGCATTATCTCCTTTAAGCCTCATAACAATCCTGTGGGGATCAAATCTGTTATTATTCCTATTTGACAGGTAAGGCAATGAGGCTCGGAGAAATTAAATAACTTGCTCAAGGTCACAAGGTCAGGAAGAGTCAGCACTAGGTTTCAAATCCTGGAGGTGGCTCTTAATCCCTGGGTCCTATGGTGCTGGGAGTTTAAGATGCCACTATTGGAGATACTTGTATTTCTGAATGTGACAGGCCCAAAGACCAGGCATCTCTTCTTCCCACCCCTCCTTCCATACTACCTGTAGTGCTCTGCTCATCTGAGGGAGGACTCGTAACCTCCTTCCTCTGGCTGAGAAGGCAGCTCCCCTGCCCTCTCCTCTTGGGAATAGCTCTGGAAGTAGGAGCAGTATTAAAATTCATGTATTGCCACATGGCACAGGGATGGTCATGATATAGAGGTTCACCAAGTCTGTGCTGAACTAAGAGATAAGATGGGTGGGTGGAGACAAATGGGCCTCTCTCTACAGAGTTTGGCAGAGGAACCTATTAGGAATCCAAAAATAAAGCCAAGAGGCATCCAGACAGCTGAAAAAGGTGATGCTAAGTACATGCACTAAAGTTCATGCCATTACTCATAGGAAAATCCCTCAGGCTCTAATTCAGAACCCATTGATTGCTATTTTACACACAATTTTAACAAACTTGAATTCCCTTCCCTTTATTCCCCTTCTAGGATAAGCCTTATTAGATCCTCTGGGTCAGAACTAAACCCTCCTTCTCTGGCATGATAAAAACTCATAGCAATCATGATCCAAATCTCAATTTTGTTTTTCAGAAGCAGTGTTATCTTTTGGAGTTCCTTAACCTCTCTGAGCTTCAGTTTGCTATCAGTGATAAAATAATACCTGCCTCACATGTTGTTAGGATAAACTGAGACACTGTGGGGGCTTCTGGGAAGATGGTGGAATAGGAGAGGGAATGCAAACTTCTCCATGAAAGGGACTAGAGAAGGGGCAGATGGTGCCCAGAACAGCAGTTCCAGGGTGCGACCAGCTGGAGAGGGAACTCTACAACACATAGTGGGGACTTGGAAGGAGAGGCGGGGAGACTGTGCCTGAAAGGACAGAGTGAGTATGTTCAACCATGACTGAGCTGGAGGCTGGTAGCTGGAGCCAGATGCCAAGCACAGCAGGGAGCAGCTTTCCATTCCCCAGCACCCATTTCAGCACTTGGCTGGGGAGATAACCCTTCACAGCCTGCAGCCAGGAGCTCCTGTGAGGGAACTCAGGATTCAGTGGATGTGGTGTGACCACATTTACTCTTCCTCCATGGAAGCTGGCAGTGTGCATGCACAAGAGGCAGGGAGAGGTGAGAACACTGCATGGAAGCACCAGGAGTCCTTCTCCAATCCCAGAGGCTCACAGAAACATGGCGGACAGGGTCCAGGACACATTTGAGCTAGGAGCTGAGACATGCAGCTGGGCCTGGGCTCACTGCACCCTTATGCAGATGCCCTGCCAAACTGCACAGGGCCCAGCCCCCACCCCCAGGGCTGGCAGTCTACAGTGTACACAGAGAACTGGTGCACTGACTGGATTTCCACCTGATTTGGAACCCACACAGCACATAGGCAAAGTTGGGGGAAAGCTGGCTTAAGAGTAAGAAGTGGCTCAAGAGCGCCATCTGCTGGGAGGACAGGGAAAGTGCTCCCCAGCAAGCTGAAGCTCTGCCAAATTATACATAAATGCTCAAAATAATCCTGCATATCTCAAAATAACCTCATCAAGAGAAGCAAATGCCCCAAAGCCAACAAAATCACAAAGCATATGAAGACCCAAGTAGATATGGAGAAGCCAAATGACCAAATTAAAAATCCAGAAGAGACACAGAATCTGGAGTAATCAATCAAAGAAATACATACAAATCTCCAAAACAACTTCAGTGAGTTGGCTAAAGGCATAAAGGACATCAAGAAGACTCTAGAAGAGCATAAAGAAGAATTTGAAAGAGTAAATTAAAAAGCAGCAAATCTTATGAAATAAAGGGTGCTGTAGATCAAATTTAAAATATACTAGAGACACACAGTAGCAGATTTGAAGAGGTAGAAGAAAGAATAAGTGAATTAGAGGACAAAGCAATGAATGTGAACACACAAAAAAGAACTAATGGTGAAAAAAATTGAAAAATTTGAAATGGATCTCAGAGAAATGATGGACAACATGAAGTGTGTAAATATAAGAATCATTGATGCCCCAGAGGAGGAGAGAAGAGTAAAGGCTTAGGAAGTGTATTTGATGACATAGTTGGGGAGAACTTCCCAATCCTTCTAAATGGCATAAATATGCAAATAAAAGGAGCCCAGTGAACTCCAAACAGAATAAATCCAAATAGACCCACTCCAAGACATATACTAATCAGATTCTCAAATGTTGAAGAGAAGGAGAAAGTCTTGAAAGCAGCAAAAGAGAAGCGATCCACCACATACAAGGGAAAGCACATAAGACTAAGTACTGACTACTCAGAAGACACCATGGAGGTGAAAAGGCAGTGGTATGACATGTTTAGGATTCTAAAAGAGAAAAATTGCCAGCCTTTTATCCAGCAAAACTCTCCTTCAAAATTGAAGGAGAGGTTAAAATTTTCACAGACAAACAAATGCTGAGATAATTTGTTAACAAGAGACCTGTTCTGCAAAAAATAACTAAAGAGAGCTCTACCAGCTGAGAAAAAAAGAAAGGACAGAGAGGTCTGGAGAAGGACACAGAAATAAAGACTATTAGTAAGGGTAACTTAGAGGAAAAAAAGAAAGGGGGAGGAAATAGATATGACAATTAAAAACCAAAGGATAAGAGGGCTGGTTCAAGAACTGCCTTCACAGTAATAACTTTGAATGTAAATGGATTAAGCTCCCCAGTTAAAAGATATAGCCTGGAATAATGGATTGAATTTATGACCCATCGATATGCTATTTACAAGAGACTCATCTTAGACCCTGTGACACAAAGAGACTGAAAGTGAAAGGATGGAAAAATATTCTGTGCAAATTGCAACCAAAAGAAAGCTGGGGTAGCTAGACTAATATCAGACAAAAGAGACTAAAACCAAAGACCTAACTGAACAACTGAAGAGGCTATAGAATGATCAGCAAACTAACCCAAAAGCAAGTAGAAGAAAAGAAATAACAAATATTAAAGCTGAAATAAATGATATAGAGAACAAAAACAAAGATAGAGAGTATAAATAAAACCAAAAGTTGGTTCTTTGAGAAGATCAATAAGATTGACAAAACCCTTAGCTAGACTGACAAAGTCAAAAAGGGAGAAGACTCAAACAAAATCAGAAATGAGAGTGGGGTCATTACTATGAATCCTGAAAAAATTGAAAAAAGCATAAGAGGATACAATGAACAACTGTACATCAACAAATAGATAACCTAGAGGAAATGGACAATTTCCTGGAAACACATGAACAACCTAGACTGACCTGTGAAGAAACAGAAGACCTCAGCAAACCAATCACAAGCAAAGAGATCCAATCAGTCATCAAAAACCTACATATTGCAATGAGAGCATGGCACAGGATATAAAGGACATGAAGAAGAGCATGGCACAGGATATAAAAGACAAAAAGAAGACCCTAGAAGAGCATAAAGAAGAAATTGCAAGAGTAAATAAAAAAATAGAAGATCTTATGGAAATTAAAGAAACTGTATACCAAATTAAAAAGATGCTGGATACTCATAATACAAGACTACAGGAAGTTGAACAACAACTCAGCCTCCTCGAGGACCACAGAACAGAAAATGAAAGAACAAAAGAAAGAATGGGAAAAAAATTGAAAAAATCAAAATGGATCTCAGGGATATGATAGATAAAATGAAATGTCCAAATTTAAGACTCATTGGTGTCCCAGAAGAGGAAGAGAAGGGGAAAGGTCTAGAAAGAGTATTCAAAGAAATTGTTGGGGAAAACTTCCCAAACCTTCTACAGAACATAAATACACAAAGCATAAATGCCCAGCGAATTCCAAATAGAATAAATCCAAATAAACTCACTCCAAGACATATTCTGATCAGACTGTCAAATACTGAAGAAAAGGAGCAAGTTCTGAAAGCAGAAAGAGAAAAGCAATTCACCACATGCAAAGGAAACAACATAAGACTAAGTAGTGACTACTCAGCGGCCACCATGCAGGCGAGAAGGCAGTGGCATGACATATTTAAACTTCTGAGAGAGAAAAATTTCCAACCAAGAATACTTTATCCAGCAAAACTCTCCTTCAAATTTGAGGGAGAGCTTAAATTTTTCACAGACAAACAAATGCTGAGAGATTTTGCTAATAAAAGACCCGCCCTACTTCGGATACTAAAGGGAGCCCTACTGACAGAGAAACAAAGAAAGGAGAGAGAGATATAGAGAATTTTAACAGACATATATAGAACATTACATCCCAGGTCACTGGGACACACATTCTTCTTTAGTGATCACGGATCTTTCTCCAGAATGGACAGTATGATGGGACATAAAAACAAGCCTCAATAAATTAAAAAAAAAAAAAAGAATTTGTTCAAAGCACATTCTCTGACCACGATGGAATACAAATAGAAGTCAATAACCATCAGAAACTTGGAGAATTCACAAACACCTGGAGAAATGAGGGGGAGAAAAAAACATTCCCGTATAATCAAAAGTTGAGGGACTTCATCCCCACTAATCAGTCCTATAAGAAATGCTAAATGGAGTTGAGCAGGCTGAAAGGAAGGGACACTAAACCATTGACTGAAACTACATGAAGAAATAAAGGGTACCACTAAAGATCACATGGTAAATATAAATACCAATACTACTGTATTTTTGATTTATAACTCTACTATTTACTTCCTACAGGATCTAAAATACATAAACTGTAATGATAAATCAGTGGTTTTGGACTCAATGTAAAATATGTAATTTTTGGCAAGAACTACATAAAAGTGGGGGAATGAGGGAGTATAGGAACATAGTTTGTGTGTCATATTGAAGTTAAGTTGGTATCAAAGAAAAACAAGGTTGTTATAGATTTAAGATGTTAAATTTAAGCCCCACGGTAAATGCAAAGAAAGTATCAGACAATACGACCATAGAGATGAAAAGTAGAGTAGGGGTTCTGAGAAGTGGGGGAAGGGGCAATGGGGAGTTAAGAAATGAGAGTAGGGTTTCTGTTTGGGGTGAAGGGAAACTTCTAGAAGTGGATGGTGGGAAAGTGATAGCATTGCAACATTCTAAATGTGATTAATCCCACTAATGGAATGCTGGGTGGGGGGGAATGGGAAGATTTAGGCTACATACATGCTTCCACAATTGAAAACAAAATAAAGTCTAAATAGATGACAATTAAATGCCAAGGATGATCCTGGATGGGATCTGAGGATGGAGGAGAGGAGGCTCAAAGGGACACAGATGGGACACAAGAAAAAAAAAAGGAAATATAGAATGTAAGCTTTGTATCAATGTTGAATTTCTTGAACTTCTTAGCTGCACTTAATGAGATTGCACAAAAGAATGTTCTTGTCCACGGGAAAGATATATGTGAATTAGGTTTGTTCAAAGATATGTGCAGCTTGCTCTCATATGTTCAGAGGACAGAGCAATAGATGATGGATGATAGATAGGGAGGGAGGGAGAGAGGGAGGGAAAGAAAGAAATGGTGGTGTGACAGGATGTTAAAGGTGGTGGATCGGGGTATTAGGGAGGGGGGTCAGGGTATGAGGGAGTTCTAGGTATGGGGTTTGTACTGTTTTTGCAACTCATCCTGTAAGACTGAATTTATTTAAAAATAAAATTTATTAAATTAAAAAAAAAAAAACCTACGCACAAATAAAAGCCCAGGGCCAGATGACTTCACTGGGGAATTTTACAAACTTTCCAAAAAGAATTGACACTCTTCCTGCTCAAACTCTTTCCAAAAATTGAAGAAAAAAAGAACACTTTCTAAATCATTTTATGAAGCTTATATCACCCTAATACCAAAACCAGATAAAGATACTACAAATAAGGAAAACTACAAGCCAATCTCTCTAATGAATATAGATGAAAAAATTCTCAACAAGATACTTGCAAATCAAATACAAAGGCACATTAAAAGAATTATACACCACAACCAAGTTGGGTTCATTCCTGGCATGCAAGGGTGGTTCAACAAAAGAAAATCAATCAGTGTAATATAACACATTAATAAATTGAAAGGGAAAAATCAAATGATCACCTCAATAGATGGTGAAAAAGCATTTGACAAAATTCAGCATCCTTTTTTGGTAAAAACACTTCAAAAGGTAGGAATTGAAGAAAATTTCCTCAATATGATAAAGGGCATAAATGAAAAACCCACAGCAACATAGTATTCAATGGTGAGAGGCTGAAAGCCTTTCCCCTAAGATCAGAAATGAGACAAGGATACCCACCATTACTTTTATTCAACATTGTGCTAGACGTTCTAGCTAGAGCAATCTGGCAAAACAAAGAAATAAAAGGCATCCAAATTGGAAGGGAAGAAATGAAACTGTCATTAGTTGTAGATGATATGATCTTATATTTGGAAAATCCTGAGAAATTGACAACAAAGCTACTTGAGCTAATAAACAAATTCAGCAGAGTGGTAGGATACAAGATTAACGTACATAACTCAGTAATATTCCTATATCCTAGTATGACCTAACTGAAGAGGCAATCAAGAAATTCCATTCACAATAGCAACTAAAAAAATAAAGTACCTAGGAATAAACTTAACCAAGGATGTAAAAGACCTCTACACAGAAAATTATAAACTTTACTAAAAGAAATAGAAGGCGACCTAATGAGATGGAAAGATATTCTGTGTTCATGGATAGGAAGGCTAAATGTCATTAAGATGTCAATTCTACCCAAACTGATCTACAGATTCAACAAAATTCAATCAAAATTTCAACAACCTACTCTGCAGACTTGGAAAAGCTAATTGTCAAATTTATTTGGAAGAGAAATGGGCCTCAAATTGCCAAAAAACATTCTAAAAAAGAAGAACAAAGTGGGAGGACTTACACTTCCTGACTTTAAAGCCTGCTATAAAGCCACAGTGGTCAAAACAGCATGGTACTGGCACAAAGATAGAATTACTGGTCAATGGAATTGAATAGAGAGTTCAGAAATAGACCCTCAGATCCATGGTCAAAAATAGATCATTTTGATAATGCCCCCAAATCCACTGAAACTGGGACAGAACAGTCTCTTCAACAAATGGGGATGGGAGAACTGGATATCCATATCCAAAAGAATGAAAGAGGACCCCTACCTCACACCCTATACAAAAATTAACTCAAAGTGGATCAAAGACCTCAATATAAGACACAGTACCATAAAACTCTTAAAAGATAATATGGGGAAACACCTGAAGACCTAGTAATAGGAGGTAGCTTCTTAGACTTTACACCCAAAACACAAGCAATGAAAGAAAAACAGATAAATTGGTACTCCTCAAAATCAAAAGCTTCTATGATTGTATAAAAATGTAGCTTATGGATGGGAGCTAAGATGACAGCATAGAGAGGAGTGGAAGACTGTTAGTCTCCCCTGGAACAATTCATAAATGACCAAAAAACTAGTAAATAACCTGGAATAACTGCGGGGAGACAAACATGACTGCCCACTCATCATCCACCAACCTGAATTGGGAGGAATGCCCGAGATCGCAGCATAAAATCTGTAGATAAAACTGCGGACCGGCGCTGAGAGCTGAGAGCCCCTCCCTCATGGAAGCCTCGTGATGCTAGAGAGCAGCACTCTCTCAGCCCAGCTCCAACTGGGGTTTTAATGTTAACTGCTCAATACAGACAGCAAATCCTCAACAAGCAGACACAGGCTTTTGGTGACAACTGACCTTGGGAGAGTCAGGGGACATATCTGTCTCAGGATGGGGAGCCCAGAGGATTGGGTGCTATCTCTGGTTGACAGGTGAATCTGGGAGCTTTTCTGTCCCTTTCTCTCTCTGTGGAGAAAGCCTCAGCCGTTTTCAGCCCACAGTGCTTTGCAGTAAAGAAGGCCTCAGCCATTTTAAAATTGCAGCACTTTGATCAGCAGAGTCAGAGAAACAAAGTACTTATTGATATGCAGATGACTTCTCTGGAGGGGGCATAGCTTCCCAAGAGGAAACGGAGGGGCCCAGCTCTACTGCCCACCTTTCCAGAACCAGACCCCAAAGCCTTACACCAGCCAGTGATAGGCTGACAGGTGCACCTGCTGGGCAGAAAAGCACAGGGTGTGTCAATCCTTTAAGAAAAGACATCAGGGAAACTGGATACTGAATATTTCCTCCTTCTGTGACCTGAGCCTGTTCTCGTCTGAGATAACCTGATTGGGGTGGCCTAGGAGATCAGATGCCTAGACAACAGAAAAGTACAACCTACACTAAGAAAAACAAAGTTATGGCCCAGTCAAAGGAACAAATGTACACTTCAACTGAGATACAGGAATTTAAACAACTAATGCTAAGTCAATTCAAAAAGTTTAGAGAAGATTTGGCAAAAGAATTAAAGGCTATAAAGAAAACACTGGGCATACATAAGGCAGAAATCAAAAGTTCAAAAAAACAACTAGCAGAGAGGCAAGATGGCGGCATAGAGAGGAGTGGAAGCTAAGCAGTCCCCCTGGAACAACTACAAAAAACCAGAAAGAACTAGTAAATAATCCAGAATAACTGCGGGGGGACAAACGAGACCATCCACTCATCATACACCAACCTGAATTGGGAGGAATGCCCGAGAACACAGCATAAAATCTGTAAGTAAAACCTGTGGAACCAAGTTGTGAGACCCCCTCCCCCATAGCCCGAGCTGCGTGGTGCCACAGAGAAGCTCTCTCCCAGCAAGCAAATACAGCTCAGCTGAGCTCCAACTGGGGTTTTAAGTAGCGAGTGTGAACTGCTCACTACAGGTACGCAGCCCCCAAAAACAGACAGAGGCTTTGGGTGACGACTGACCTGGGAGAGCCGGAGGGTCGCCTTGACTGGGTCTGAAGGGGACTATCTGTTTCTTTTTCGGCTCAGTGGAGAAAGCCCCAGTCATTTTAAGTTTCCAGGGCTGTGACTTGGGGAAGGGCGGAGACACCACAAGCAGAGAGCAAGACCATTGAAATGCTAATGACCTCCACCTGAGGGGTCTGTCTTCTCTAGGAGGAAAGGGGTGGGGCCCTTTCCATTCAGAACCAGACCCCAGAGTCTGGGGGAACACGGCCATACCTCCTCACACCAGTCAAGGATTATAGGCTAACAGGCATCACCTGCTGAGCAGAAAAGCACAGTGACCGGAGGCATCAAAGGGTGGAGCAATTTTCTAAGACACACCCGCAGGGAAACCAGATACTGAATATTTCTTCCCTCTGTTCTGGTCTGGGAAAACCTGATTTGGATAAACAAGGAAACCATGACTAGACAACAGAAAATTACAACCTACACTAAGAAAAACAAAGTTATGGCCCAGTCAAAGGAACAAACGTACACTTCAACTGAGATACAGGAATTTAAACAACTAATGCTAAATCAATTCAAAAAGTTTAGAGAAGATATTGCAAAAGAGATAGAGGCTGTAAAGGAAGCACTGGACCTGTATACGGCAGAAATCAAAAGTTCAAAAAACCTACTGGTAGAATCTATGGAAATGAAAGGCACAACACAAGAGATGAAAGACACAATGGAAACATACAACAACAGATCTCAAGAGGCAGAAGAAAACACTCAGGAACGGGAGAACAAAACACCTGAAAGCCTACACGCAAAGGAGCAGATGGAGAAAAGAATGAAAAAATATGAGCAACGTCTCCGGGAACTCAAAGATGAAACAAAGTACAATAATGTACGTATCATTGGTGTCCCAGAAGGAGAAGAGAGGGGAAAGGGGGCAGAAGCAATAATAGAGGAAATAATTCGTGAAAATTTCCCATCTCTTAAGAAAGACATAAAATTACAGATCCAAGAAGCGCAGCGTACTCCAAACAGAAGAGATATGAATAGGCCTACGCCAAGACACTTAATAATCAGATTATCAAATGTCAAAGACAAAGAGAGAATCCTGAAAGCAGCAAGAGAAAAGCAATCCATTACATACAAAAGAAGCTTAATAAGACTATGTGCGGATCTCTCAGTAGAAACCATGGAGGCAAGAAGGAAGTGGTGTGATATGTTTAAGATACTGAAAGAGAAAAACCACCAACCAAGAATCCTGTATCCAGCAAAGCTGTCCTTCAAATATGAGGGAGAGCTCAAAATATTTTCTGACAAACAGACAATGAGAGACTTTGTGAACAAGATACCTGCCCTACAGGAAATACTAAAGGGAGCACTACAGGGTGATAGAAGACAGGAGTGTGTGGTTTGGAACACAATTTTGGGAGATGGTAGCACAACAATGTAAGTACACTGAACAAAGGTAACTATGAATACGGTTGAGAGAGGAAGATGGGGAGCACGTGAGACACCACAAGAAAGGAGGAAAGATAATGACTGGGACTGTGTAACTTGGTGAAATCTAGAGTATTCAACAATTGTGATAAAATGTACAAGTATGTTCTTTTACGAGGGAGAACAAGCAAATGTCAACCTTGCAAGGTGTTAAAAATGGGGAGGCATTGGGGGAGGGATGCAATCAGCATAAACTAGAGACTGTAACTAATAGAATCATTGTATTATGCTTCCTTTAATGTAACAAAGGTGATATACTAAGGTAAATGCAGATAAGAGGGGGGGATAGGAGAGGCATGTTAGACACTTGACATTGGTGGTATTGTCTGATTCTTAATGGTGGGTAATGTCCATGATCAACTGTACAAATACTAGAAATCACTTCATGAACCAGAACAAATGTATGACAATACAATTAGAAGTTAATAATAGAGGGGCATATAGGAAAGAACTATATACCTATTACAAACTATATACTACAGTTAGTAGTATTTCAACATTTTTTCATAAACAGTAACAAACGTACTATATCAATACTAGGAGTCAACAATTGAGGGGGGTTGGTTAGGGATAGGGGAGGATTAGAGTTTCCTTTTCTTTTTTTCTTTTTTCATCTTTCACTTTATTTCTTGTCTGGAGTAATGAAAAGTTTCTAAAAATTGAACAAAAATTAAGTGTGATGGATGCACAGCTGTATGAGGGTACCCAGGGGCAAGTGATTGTACACTTTGGATCTTTGGATAATTGTATGGTATCTGAACAATCTCAATAAAAATGAAAAAAAAAAAAAAAAAAAAACAAATAGCAGAATCTATGGAAATAAAAGGCACAAATACAAGAGACACAATGGTAACTTACAACAGCAGATCTCAAGAGGCAGAAGAAAACACTCAGGAACTGGAGGACAAAACCCATGAAAGCCTACACGCAAAGGAGCAGATGGAGAAAAGAATGAAAAAATATGAGCAACATCTCCAGGAACTTAAGGACTACACAAAGTACAAGAATGTAAGTATCATTGGTGTCCCAGAAGGAGAAGAGAAGGGAAGGGGCAGAAGCACTAACAGAGGAAATAATCAATGAAAATTTCCCATCTCTTATGAAAGACATAAAATTACATATCCAAGAAGTGCAGCATACTCCAAACAGAATAGATCTGAATAGGCTTATGACAAGACACTTAATAAACAGATTATCTAATGTCAAAGACAAAGAGAGAATCCTGAAAGCAGCAAGAGAAAAGCAATCCATTACATACAAAGGAAGCTTAATAAGACTATATGTGGATCTCTCAGCAGAAACCATGGAGGCAAGAAGGAAGTGGTGTGATATATTTAAGATACCGAAAGAGAAAAACTGCCAACCAAAAATCCTATATCCAGCAAAGCTGTCCTTCAAATATGAGGGAGAGCTCAAAATATTTTCCAACAAACAGACAATGAGAGACTGTTAACAAGACACCTGCCCTACAGGAAATACTAAAGGGAGCACTACAGAGTAATAGGAGAAGACAGGAGTGCGTGGTTTGGAACACAATTTTGGGAGACGGTAGCACAACAATGTAAGTACACTGAACAAAGGTAACTATGAATACAGTTGAGAGGGGAAGGTTGGGAGCATGTGAGACACCAGAAGAAAGGCGGAAAGATAAACACTGGGACTGTGTAACTTGTGGAAATCTAGAGTGTTCAACAATTGTGATAAAATTAAGGGAGGGACGAAATCAATGTAAACTAGAGACTGTAACTAACAGAACCATTGTATTACGCTTCCTTTATTGTAACAGAGGCGATATACCAAGGTAAATGCAGATAAGAGGGGAGGATAGGGGAGGTGTGTTAGACACTTGACATTGGTGGTGTTGTCTGACTCTTAATCTACTTTGATTTAAAGTTACTTTTCCTTTTTCTACTTCCTGGCTGTCATTTTTTTTCCTCTTTCTTTTGCCTCTCTACGTTCTTTGACTCTCCCTCCTGCCTTGTGGAAGAAATGTAGATGCCCTTATATAGATAGTGGAGAAGGTGGTGAACACATAAATATGTGACCATACAGAGAACCATCGATTGTTTACTTAGGATGGAATGTATGACATGTGAACAAAACCATCTAAAAAAAAAAATGGGTTGATGAAGAAACCTCGAGGGCAATATACTGAGTGAAATAAGCCAGACACATAAGGACAAATATTGCAGGGTCTCACTGATAGGAACTAATTATAATATGTAAACTCATAGACATGAAATACAAGGTACCAAGATATAGGACGAGGTTTAAGAATGGGCAGTGGTTGCTTAGTATGAGCAGAATGTTCAACTAGGATGAACTTAAATGTTTGGAAATGAACAGAGGTGTCGGTAGCAAGATGTGAGAATAACTAACAGCGCCGAATGGTGTGTGAATGAGGTGGAAAGGGGAAGCTCAGAGTCATATATGTCACCAGAAGGAAAGTTGGAGGTCAAAAGATGGGAATGTATAAAACTGAATCCTATGGTGGGCAATGTCCATGATCAACTGTACAACTATTAGAAATCGCTTCCATGAACCAGAACAAATGTATGACAATACAATTAGAAGTTAATAATAGAGGGGCATATAGGGAAGAACTATATACCTATTACAAACTATATACTACAGTTAGTAGCATTTCAATGTTCTTTCATAAACGTACTGTACCAATACTATGAGTCAACAATTGAGGGGGGTTGGTTAGGGATATAGGAAGATTCGAGTTTCCTTTTCTTTTTTTCTTTTTTAATCTCTTGCTTTATTTCTTGTCTGGAGTAATGAAAGGTTTCTAAAAACTGAACAAAAATTAAGTGTGGTGATGGATGCACAACTGTATGAGGGTACCAGGGGCAACTGATTGTAAACTTTGAATCTTTGGATAATTGTAAGTTTTGTGAACAATCTCAATAAAAAATTTTTTAAAAATGTAGCTTACGAGGGGTGACAATGTGATTGGGAAAGCTGGGGGAAGGAAAAAAATAAAGGGCACCCAGTGTTCTTTTTTACTTTAATTGTTCTTTTTCACTTTAATTTTTATTCTTATTATTTTTGTGCGTGTGGTAATGAAAATGTCAAAAATTAATTTTGGTGATGAATGTACAGCTATATAATGGTACTGTAAACAATTGAATGTACGCTTTGTTTTGTATGAATGCATGGTATGTGAATATATCGCAATAAAAATGAATTAAAAAAAATCAAAAGCTGCTGTGCCTCAAAAGACTTTGTCAAAAAGTGAAGAGGCAGCCAAATCAATGGGAGAAAATATTTGGAAGCCATAAATCTGATAAGAGACTGATATCCTGCACATATAAAGAAATACTACAACTCAATGACAATAGTACAAACAGCCCAATTATAAAATTGGCAAAAGATACAAAAAGACATTTTTCTGAAGAGGAATAAAATTGGCAAAAGATACAAAAAGACATTTTTCTGAAGAGGCTAAAAAACACATGAAAAAATGTTCAGCTTCACTAGCTATTAGGGAAATGCAAATCAAGACCACGAGATACCATCTCACACCAATAAGTATGGCTGCCATTAAACAAACAGGAAACTACAAATGCTGGAGAGGATGTGGAGAAATTGGAACTCTTATTCATTGCTGGTGGGAATGTATACTGATATAGCTGCTGTGGAAGACAGTTTGGCAGTTCCTCAGAAAACTAGATATTGAGTTATCCTGCAATATGGCAATTTCACTTCTCGGCATATACCCAGAAGATCTGAAAGCAGTGACATGAACAGACATTTATACGCTGATGTTCATAGTGGCATTGTTCACAACTGCCAAGAGATGGAAACAGTCCAAGTGTCCTTCAGCAGAAGAGTGGATAAGCAAAACGAGATACATACATACAATGGAATACCATGCAGCAGAAAGAAGGAACGAGGTCCTGAAACATATGGCAACATGGATGAATCTTGACAATATAATGCTGAGTGAAATAAGTCAGACACAAAAGGAGAGATATTGTATGTTACCACTCATGTGAACTCCATGAACAATGTAAAATCAGTGTCTTATAATGTAAAATATAGGGGACCTAGAGATAGACAGAAGCTAGTGAAGTGGGAATGACAACCTAATATGTTCAGATATGTTAATGAGGGTGAATTTAAAGGTATGGGAATGGATAGGGGTAATGATTTTTCGTTAATGGGATTATAAGTATCAGAGCTGTATTGAAGGTGAACATGACTGAAAGGGGTTGTTTAAAGGCATGTATCCCACAGATTAGCACTACAAATATAAATAAGTGCTTGCATGAGACACTTCTAAGCTATGACACTAGTACAAAGAGTTAACAATAGATCAGTATATGGGAAAAACTACCTATTGCATACTAGGGACTATAATTAATAGGAATACCTTACTAGTACCACAAAAATACTAGGAATAAATAAATAAGGTTATTAATAAATGATAAGAGCTTTGGGGTGTTTTGGGTCATGAGAATTGTTTAAAATGGAGGGTGATGATGATTGTACAACTAAGTGAAGATAATATGAGACATTGATTGTTTATCTTGGACAGAACATATGCTATGTGAAATTAGGAACCCCTAGTTAGTAAGTGAAGCCCTCAATCTTGAGGCTTGCTCTTGTGAAACTTATGGTTGTGAAGGGAAAGCTAAGCCCACCTATAATTATGCCTAGGAGTCACCTCCAGAGAACCTCTTTTGTTGCTCAAATGTGGACTTTCTCTAAGCCCAACTCTGCAAATAAATTCATCACCCTCCCCCCAACATGGGACATGATTACCAGGTGAGTGAGTCTCCCCAGCGACATGGGACACAGATCCCAGGAATGAGCCTGACCCTGGCATCAAGGGAATGAGAATGCCTTTTTGAACAAAAGGGGGAAAAGAAAGGCAACAAAATAAGATTTAAGTGGCTAAGAGATTTCAAATAGAGTCGAGAGGCTGTCCTGGAGGTAACTCCTATGCAAGCTTCAGCTAGATATGCCAAATGGCCACAGTATGACAAGCCCAACTCAACAGTGGTCCCCCAAACCCTAAAGAATACCCAGGTCCCTATCTGAGACTCTATAAAAGTTTCACTAAGTTTATTTTTCAGAAACTTAAATCCCCCAGAATGTTCCTATGCCAGATAAGTCCCAAATCCCAGAGGCAACAGCCTCTTCAAGAACACCAACCAATTGCATCCCCCTTTCCCATAACATCGACAGCCCTTTTCAACATGAACAAGTTAGGGTGGTCACTGCCTGGACATCCCTGAAGATTGGGAAAGTGATTAAACTAGAGGAAGGGGTAGCAACAGACAAGATAGAATTTAACAAGGGATTACGAATACTGAATCTTTATGTAGTTCTTTTTTTCTTAGTTGCTAGGATATTAGAATAGCTAGAAGGAAAGAACTGAAGTGGTAAACTGTAACCCATAACATTCTTTGAAATTTGCTCTATAGCTACTTGTTACATTGTAATTTGGAAGTTATCACATTTTGTATATATGTTATATTTTGCAATAAGGCAATAACTGAAATTGTGGAAATGTAACCCACAATATTCTTTGAAATTTGCTAACTACTTGTTAAATTGCACTTTGAAAGTTATCACTTTTAGTATATATGTTATATTTCATAGTAAAAAAATGAAGGGAAAGAAAACACAAGGAAAAAAACAACTGAGACACTGCATGTATGCCAGCCGGGGCCGGGCCTGGCACATAGCAGGTGCTCAGTAATCAGTAGTGACTATCTTTCTTTCTGTTTCTGTTAGGGTTCATACCCCAGGCTGCCTCCTCTTAGGGTTATCTGCTTGTGTGTTTGTTTCCCAGGCCAGAATGTGAGCTCCATGAGGACGGAGATGAGCCTGCCCATCTCCACGTCCCTTGCAGCCCCCAGCCCAAGCTCCTTCCTCTACACCTCCCTCCTCCCAGCCTGGGTCTGACTCACCCACGATGGTGATGGGCCGGCGGTGGGGCAGGAAGCCAAAGCTGTACTGGAAGATGCCACGGCCGTGGAAGAGCGGTAAGGAGATTCTCATGACCTTCTGCAGCTGGTTCTGGACAGAGCGCAACCAGGAGCCAGGGGAGTTCTTTACCTGGTCAAATACCTCATTTTCCCCAAAGGAGAAGGTGGGCACCAGCGCTGCCCTGGAGAAAGACAGAGGAGTGAAGGCACCAAAGCTTCCCTCGGGGCCCCAGCATCCAGGAATTGGGGCAGAGGACAGAGCCCTGGGCTGGAAACGGGAGATCTGGGCTCTGTCCCAGGCCTACCACAGCCTTGCCCATTGACCTTGGGCAGGTTTCTTCCCCTCTCAGGGCACCAAGACAGGTAGATCCTTCAGAGCCCTCCCAGATAAAAAACATCTGCAAACTTTCTAGAAAAATCTCCCCTAGTCCAGCTGGCTCCTAGTCCTCAAAGATGCTTACCCCAAGGTGGGAGAACAGCTCCCAACCCTCATTCTCCCTGATTCCATAGGTCTCAGATCTAGTGTCAGCTTTGGGGAACGTGTTCCTTCCTACCTAGTCCCTTTGATCACTGAATATCCTCTTGTGGAAGCCTTTCTGGGTGTGTGAAGATGATATAGTACATCTCCCACCAAAACACAATCTTCATTGTGAAGGGACTGAGAATCTCCCCACCAAAATATAATCTGTGTTAGTCTCTGGCTGTCTTCCCACCAAAATATAAGCCTTTGTAATCTCCAGCAGAACGCAGAGCCCTCTTCCTAAAGGCTTGATACCCGTGCATGAGGGCAAGCCTGACAAAGCCCTTGCGGTTCTGCAGCAACAGTGTGTAGGCTCCAGGTCTGGCATCTAGCGCCTCCCGAGCGCCCCCTATGATGATGCCCAGAAGGTTGCCGCCCTCCTTTTTGTTCAGCACGTAAGCAGCGCTCTCCTTGTCTGCGGTGATCAGCCCTGGGGAGAGAGGAAAGTGGGTCAGGAACGGGGCAAGGGGGCTGGGACTGTGAGGGCGGGTATGGTCCAGGAAAGAGGTCACCAGCAGTGCCCACAGGGGAGCTCCCCTGAGGACTAGGCCTGAATCTTCTCCCTCCTCCCAACTCTCTCACCAAGCTCACTGCCCAGCACAGGGCTGTGGGAAGTGCTTCCTTGGGTCTGGCCTTCTTCTCCCACTGCTCGTGCTCTTGGAAGCAATGCAGAACTGTTGGCAGCCCTCCCGAAAACCCCTCTTCCCGTATCTCCAGCCTCAACTTCCTGAGCTCCCCAGGGGTGAGAAGACTCACCTCCGGCCATGAGGTATTCCCTGAGGAAAGGGACCCGGAACCATAAATTCAGCATCATCACACGGGGACGGATGCCGGAGAAGAGCGAAGGGAAGCTCGTACTCTCGGTGCACAGGGTGGTAAAGACCCCAAAGGCCAGGATCCCGTGGGGGTGGAAGCCAGCCAGGTAGTTCTGGGAGGGATCCAGCTCAGCAGTCTTGACCAGCTGCAGGGACAGCCTGGTGAGCCGGGGCTGGCCCTGGGTGCCAGACCCGACCCTACCACTCACAGCTGTGTGGCCTTGGGCAAGTCGCTCCAAATCGCTTCCCACTCAGGCTGTAAACTGGGGTATCTGGACCTGTTCCACCCACCACCCACGGCTGCCCAGAGGCTCAGATGGAAGGTGCCCTGGAATCACCAAGGCTATGTTGCAGAGTATAATTTGAAGGCACCAGAATTGCCACACGGGGGCGCCACCATGCTGGGCCAGCCTCATGGTGATAAAACAATATAAGAAAAGTTGGTCTTTAAGACCTGTGAGTGAACATTGATAGCATATATCAAGAGTGATGCCCATTGGTTGAAAGCACATGCAGACCAGGAGGCTGGCTCTGGTCCTTTTCCTCCAGCCTGCAGTGCAAGTCTATTACCCTGGGGCCCTCTGCCTCCCTGCCCAGCCAGACCCTCACTACCCTGCCTCCACTCCCTTCCCTGGTTAAGGGGAGCTCCAGCACTGCGACTTGCCTGGTCTGGGCAGGCCTGCAGCCTGGAGGGGCTAGTGGGGTCCAGGCAGGCACTGAGTGGGGGGAGGAGAAAGGCTTAACATCAGCAGCTTCTAGCTAACAGACACTGCTCCCAGCAGCTGACCAGACAGGTTGCACTGTGGTTGAGTCTGCAAAGATTATTGCTATGGCTGGTGCTGGTGATTGTTAGGGAGATCATCCCAATCCCACTCAACCAGGAACTGCGGAGCCCACCCTTTACAGTGCCCTGCATTCTGGGAGCCACATCCATCAGAGTAGGAAGGGTCCCCAGGGCTCCAGCCCCAATCCCTAACCCCTGGGCAGGGAGCTCCCTGGTGGAAGTGCTCAGGCAATTTGCCATCCTTTCCACAATAGCTCAGCTTCACCAGGGTGAAAGTTCACTCTGCTGTAAAGCTGAAACTTTTAGCAAGTGATTTCCTGAGAGCCTGCAGGGACCTGGGAGATGGCAGTGGGGCCTTGGGTGCCCCATCCAGGCTTACCAGCCCAAGATCCTCCTATCCTTGACCTGGACTTGGCCTCTGCCCCCGCTCCGGCTTACCCACTGACCCTTTGTGGAAGGGTTGCAGGGACCGCAGGCGGAGGGGCCATCACCTCCCCAGACGAGGGCAAGTCTCCTCCCCTCGTGCAGGAGGGATTTATTGGATGTGAAAATAAAGACAGAACAGAGCAATCTCTGTTTATTCTCATTGGGAAGGAAAAGTACTGCTTTAGGAATCTACCTGATGTTGTCTTAAAAACATAAGTTGCTCAATGCTTTGAAACACTTGCTTCTAAGTTCTCAATTTCTACGAGTAGAAGGGTAATTTTGTGTAACCTTCATAAAGGCAATTTGGCAATATCCATCAAAACCAATAAAAGCAACTGCCCTTCTCACCCAGCAACCCCACTGCTGAGGGATTGAGCCTACAGAATTTCTCACACTTGTACAAAATGACATTTGCTCAAGTTATTCACTGAAGCACTTTTTGATAATATCAAAACCTTGGCATCCACTCAAATGTCCACCAACAGGACCTGTTTAGACGA